>NC_087351.1:37736236-38342070 GCF_030014295.1 Loxodonta africana
CATCTGGCACTAAAGAGAAAGAAGGAAACTGAAGACACAAAGATGAAACTAGTCTATAGAACCAATGGTCTACATGAACAACATTACCTACCCTGAGATCATGAGAACTGGATGGTGCTGGGTACCACTACTGACCATTCCTACCAGGGACTCCGTAGATGGTCCCTGATGAAATGGGAGAAAAATGTAGAACAAAACTTAAACTCCTAAAAAAAAAAAAGACAAACTTACTGGACTGGTAGAGACTGGTTGAAATCCCGAGACTATTACCCTGAGATGCTCTTTAAATTTGGAACTCAAACCACTCCCAGAGATCACTTTTCAGCCAAATGACAGATTGGCCCATAAAATAAATAATATCACCCGTGAGTACTGTGCTCCTTAAAATAATTGTCCAGATGAAACCAAATGGTAAACATTTACCCTGGACCAAAGATGAGAAGGCAAGGAGAACAGGGAAGACAGATTAATGGAAACAGAACAACCAAAATAGAAATATTGTAAAGAATGTAAACAATGTCACTGAACAACACATACAGAAATTGTGAAATGAACACCTAATTTCCTGTTTAAGCTTTCACCAAAAACACAATAAAATATTAAAAAAAAAAAATTTAAAAAATGTCCCTTAGTGTGACACAATGAAATATATGAGAAGGAGGTTACTAGAGCCTTTCAAGAGAGGTTTCCTCTCATTCTTAGGGTCACAATAAAAAGGTACCCCCACTTCCATCTCTGAACATCTGGCCTGAATGGGATGCTTGCAATGGCCTCAGTACTGAGAAGGGAGGCACTTGAAACTGAATAGAAAGGTGGACAGCCCAGGGTCCCGGGTGTCTTTGAGTACAATCAGGAACTACATTGCCTTTGGACTTCTTTTATTGATTTTCTTATTGTTGAATCCAGTTTAGCTGGCTCTCTGTTACCTGTTCAGCTTTAGGGGTTATACATGGTGGAGGTGTTAAGGGAAGATCCCCTTGGTCTTTTGGAAAAGCTTTGGGCCCCTAAGGACTAAGAGGCCAGCCTCAAAATTTTAAAATGCAGAGGGACAGATCCAGAGGAGAGAGGCTCTCAGTCAAATGAGTGTGCCCTGATGGCAGATGGTTCCTCATTCCTCAGCTAGTTTCCAGGAGGCTTTGACCCTTCTCAGATGAGTTCAGTGGCTGCTGCCTCTGATGGTTCTATAAATGCATTCAGTCTTTGGAGTTTGTTGCCTTCTCTTTGCTCTCCATTTACTGTTGTTTCGTGTGTTGTGATTGCACATGTTCTACGTGTGAATGAGAGAGAACAATGAGTAGGGTATATATATTTTTTTTTTTAAGAAGTCACTTCTAATCCTAGCATTTAGATAACGTTCGATGTTCTTTTGGTGTAGTTACTATGCATGTGTGTGTGTGTTTCTGATTCATTTTTACTGCTTTGAAATTTCAATCATCATACCGTATATATATAACTTTATAGTCTGTTATTTGAACTCATAACATAATACATATTATGAAGTATATTTTAAAAATTAAAAAAAAAAAAGGCTTTTGGTGTGGGCAATGCCTCTAGGATATTCCAGTGCACAACCAGGTACTTGGTAGAACAGATAGTTTCCTATCTTGATACCATTTCTAGATTTAATCTAGAAAAAAAAAAGAGGTCTAGGATTCTGCAGAAGAAGTTGCAAGGCCCCATTCTTTTCATTAAGAAAGATTCAAATTTTTCAGCCAATAGAGTGACAGTCTGTAACCAATGCACATACAACTCTAGAAGACATAGAAAGTATGGCGCTTTACAGCAAGGCCCAGACCTGTTAGGTTTGCTGCTTGCCTGCTAGATGGCCTTGGGCATGCTATGGAGCTTCTCTAATTCTCCTTGTCATTCACAAAAATAATGATTGTGTCTATGTCACTGGGTGGTATCAAGAACTAGATGAGATAATTCTGAATTTAGAAAGCACCCAAATGTTAGCCATTTTTATTATTATTATAAGGTCTTAGAATTATTACCATGAGTTTATATTTACTTTCTTTAATCTAACTGTTCTTTAAAAAAGTAAGAATTAAGGATGCAATTGATATTTTATTCTGTCCCAACGTGGCCTACCTCCATCTAGAATGCCTCCATGCCTCAGACTGTGAGCACACAGAAGTCCTTACCTGCCTAGAGGACAGCAGACTAGTTCCTAAGTGATTTCAAAATCACTTCTCTACATGTCATGTCTTGTGCCAGAGTTCCCACCCCCTCACTTCTTCACCTACCTGCCAAAGGCTTGTCCATCCTTTAACATCACCCTCTTTTTGAAGCCCTTTCCCAAATCTCCACAAGAATTGGTTTTTGACTCTTTGTGTTCTCACGCAATCATCTGTGAACCAAGATCACTCAGGCGGCACTTTCCAGGGCAGATTTGTAGCCGATTAGGCTCAAGAACGCACCTTCGTCGCTGTCAAAGAACACAATAAATACTTAATGAGCTAAAAAATCATAAGCCACGCATTTCCCACAGGAAATATATATATACAGAGAGAGAGAGACAGAGAGACAGAGGGAGAGAGAGTGCGCGTGCGCGCCTTGGGGAAACACTGGTGGCTTGGTGGTTAATTGCTATGGCTGCTAACCAAGAGGTCAGCAGTTCGAATCCGCCAGGCGCTCCTTGAAAACTCTAGAGGGCAGTTCTACTCTGCCGTATAGGATCACTATGACTCGTAATCGACTCGAAGGCATTGGGTTTTTGTTTTTTTATGGAGCCTTGGAGCAGTGGTTAAGAGCTTGGCTGCTAATCAAAAGGCTGGCACTTCAAATCCACCAGAGGCTCCTTGGAAACCCTAGGGGGCAGTTCTACTCTGTCCTACAGGTTCACTGTGAGTCTGAATCTACTCAATGGCAGTAGGCTTGGTTTTTAAGTATATACATACACACACACACACACATAATATATATTATGTATGATATGTATCATATATATATTATATATACATAAAACCAAAAACACCCCGTTGCCGTCGAGTTGATTTCGACTCATAGCTACTCTATAGCGACCCTATAGGACAGAGTAGAACTGCTCCCTAGGATTTCCAAGAGCTCCTGGTGGACTTGAACTGCGTACCTTTGGTTAGCAGCCGTAGCTGCTCCTAACAACTATGCCATCAGGGTTTCTTATATATACATAATATAATACACACACACACACATACTTACAGGCATCCAAAGGGCAGATGGGTTCCCCTGCTTTGCTCTCTATACCTTCCCGACTAGAAAAAGCTGCCGGTGGAGTCAGGAGGGAGTGTACCATTCAGCATACACCTAATTACAGTCCTCACTCGATTCTCTCTTGTAAATGACAACCATCAGATGCCAAGTCGTGGCAGCATGACATCTGGCTCTTTGGCAGACACCCCCGGCAACAGCGTTAATGACTTCGGAGATGGCTCTGGATGTGTAATGCTGTTAAGTTTGTTGTCTGGATTACATTATCCTCTTCAACATCTTTTTACATTGTCCTCTAACTCACTTCTGATTCTGATTGTGTGAAATCGGACACATTTATCCAAATTTGCCCAATGCCCTTCATGGCCTTGACATACCAGTCCTTTAATACATTTTCATCAGCTCCCTTACATTTTTCACACGAGTTGCCAATGGACTTCACAGCCAGTGTGTGTTCTCATAGGCAACTCAAAGGGGAAGGTTTTTGTCATCGGGGAAAAAGTTCGCTAGTACTTGACCAAATTATATTTTCTAAGATGACCACATTTGGGGCTCCTTTTGAAATCATACTCTATAAAGAAAAAATGCCTCAGTGACTACATATGCTTTGAATTTGAAACCAATATGCCTTGCTTCATTAGCTCCCAGAATGAACTATAAAAAGGCAGGGGTTGCAGCCATAACAGTCTTGCCTCTGACTGAGAAAAATATATACATTTTAATTTTTTCCTAGGCATTAAAAACAAAGCCTTTATCTGAAATTTCATCCAGTTTTCAGAAATGATGCATTTAATTTCAGTCTCTAGTTCTATTTATTTATTTATTTAATTTGTTTGTTTTCCTGCCAAGAAGTAGGAGGCCAAACTGAGAAAATACCGAAGTATGGGACACAAAATCCCCCAAATGCTTTCTCTTCTGTACCAGTTGGTTATTGTGATTTTGGAAGAGACCAAACTTAACCAAATAGGCTATATATGAAAATGTATAAAACACTAAAAGAGATGTGAGGGCCTAAATGATAAATTATTCTAGCGAGTTATGCTAATAAACAATCCTTATAATGTAAAGCAGCTCCTAGAATCGATAGGCTGAAAGTTAACTTCATCCTACAAGTATTTCCACTATTTGTTCTCTTGCTAAATAACTGCAATACTCACAATTAAAAAAAAAAAAAAAACCATTATCTAGTGTTTTGACTTATTGGGGAAACATTTGTTTGTAGAACCAATGCATTTATCATGCTTAATTGGAAATTAATGAAACAATATTTATATTGCCTGGGGTTCCTACTTTTTTTTTTTTTTTAACTTAGGCATGCCATCTTAAAATGTATTATACTTTTTTAACATTTTGATGGAAATCATAGGTATAGGATCATAAAATGTCAAATGTAAAATTAAAAGGCGAAGAGTAATTTTTAAAACTCTATACAGTTTAAAAAAATACTCTATACAATAGTTCTCTATAGGGCCATGTTACCTTGCAATGCTTCAAAATTCTGAGGTGACTTGCAGTAAATAGGAATGTCCTTGGTTTGCAAATTTCCAACACCATATTTTCTTCTTTGCTTTCATAGAAGAAACAAAACAATAAACATCAGAACATAATTTTAAAAGTGGAAAAAAGGCTTTTATTTATTAAGTAGTTTGATGAGGAATAATGAGATCTTTCCAGAAGTTGTCAGTCTTTGGTCAGTCCCCTGAGCCTTGGTTAACAAAACTTCAATCCCCATAAAAATATTAATGCCTCCACTAAAGGTGCGAACAGATGCTTTATCTCCGCATTGTGTGCATAAGTGCAAGTTCTGAGACGTAAATTGATCATACTGTGGAAACAAATCATTTAAGATTTGTGCAGTGATTAATAACAGAAGCCAGTAATCAAATCTCTCTGCCACTACCACATCTGTTACAGAGAGTTTCTCGTTTGCCCTATTATGCAAATGTGCAATAAAACAAACACATTACTTAATTTAGCAGCTGGTTCAAAAACATTATTTTAGGTGATTTCTTTATATTTTGTGTACTTTTGCCATTGATGGTGGTTAATGTGAACTAATTCAATTGTTTATGAGATGAAGGCTTCCACATAAAAAATATCCCTTGGGGAAATGAGCCTTTGGGAAAGGCATTTTGACCCCTGTCTCTGAGAACCAAATGCTGCAACAAATGCAGGGTAAAACTTGGCTCTCAGGGCCTTCATTCAAAGAGCACGGGGTTCTTGAAGAGTCTAAAACGGAAGCTCAATTGATTTCCATGTGTTTGAGGATGGAGGATAATCCCGTGGTGGAGACGAGTGCTAAAACTTGCTGGATTGAGGCTTATTTATTTATTTTTTAAAATAAAATTGTGTTTTATATGTAAAACAAATTTCGGTACAAACAGAAGTTCTGATGGGAGGATTGGGCTGCATATTCTAAGGATATCATGAAATCAGAACCAGCTAAATATCTGGTATATGAACAACATAGAAGCTTTTCTTCCATAAGCTTGACAACAGCATGAAACCCCACGGGTAGACGGGTTAGACTCTTACAAAATATTCCAAAGGGTCCCTTTTGTGTAGAGTAGGCAGTGACCAAACTTGTATTGTTAGGCCAGCCAAGGGAAGACACAGGTGGAACAACGGTCATGGGCCTCAAGCACCATCACCCACTGGATCTTCAGCAGCTGAAGAGCAGGCAGGAAAAGAATACCTCCAATTGTTTAGTAATGGAGGTAAGTAAAATGGTGGCTGGGGGGATAAGAAGTAATATGTTGCTATAGAATTTTAAGAATGTGTGGTTGGAGGCTGCCACCATGAATAAGAGGGCAAATGGGTGAAAAGGAGTATATATGCCCAGTTAATATTTGGAGAATACCAATTAATATGCAGAATCTCAAATTCCTTCTATTATGAACCTCATAGGACAATTTCAAAAGGACCTTTTAACAAGTTGTTTATAAATCTGCCTTCAGCAATGACCAAAGATCAAAGGTGAGGAGTTATATACTAGTTTACCTGCTTAATAATCTAATACCTACAAGAATCACAATAATCAACATTTATTGAACGTTTGCATTTTTACAGAACTGTGAAACATTCTTACATACAATGTCTCCTGATTCTCGTATTCTGGCAATGAGGGTAATGGGATTCAAAATTACTAGCCCCAGGTTACTGAATATTGGAACTGGGATAAAGGTCTAATTCCAAACCCATATTCAAATTATGTTATCCTGTCTCCTAAACCAAGGTTAGATCTCAGTAGAAGGCCTGAGGGAAAAAAAAAAAGCTATACAATTATGTTCCTAGGACCACAAAAGCAAAAGGTAGAAACTCCAGGTTTCTAAATAAATACTCAGTTGCATCTTCTGTAGGAATCCCGGTGGTGCAATGGCTAAAGTGCTGGGCTGCTAACCTAAAGGACAGCAGGATGAACCCCCCAACCACTCTGTGGAAGGAAAGACCCAGCAACCTGCTCCTGTAAAGAGTATAGCCTAAGAAACCCTATGGGGCAGTTCTACTGTGTCACATGGTGTAGCTATGAGTTGGAATCCACTCAGTGCCACCTATCTTAGTCCTCAAGTGCTGCTATAACAGAAATATCACAAGTGGGAGGCTTTAACAAAGAGAAATTTATTCTCTCACATCTAGGAAGCTAGAAGTCCAAATTCAGGGCACCAGCTCTGGGGGAAGGCTTTCTCTCTCTGTTGGCTCTGGAAGAAGGTCCTTATCATCAATATTCCCCTGGACTAGCAGCTTCTCAGCATAGGAACCTCAGGTCGAAAGGATGCACTCTGTTCCTGGCATTGCTTTCTTGGTGGTATGAGGTTCCCCTGTCTCTCTGCTCACTTCCCTCTTTTATATCTCAAAAGAGGTTGGCTAGGCATAATCTAATCTTGTAGATTGAGTTCTGCTTCATCAACATAACTGCTGCTAATCCCATCTCATCAATATCATAGAAATAGGATTTACAACACACAGGGAAATCACATCAGATGACAAAATGGTGGACAATCACACAATACTGGGAATCACGGACTAGCCAGATTGATAGATATTTGGCGGGAACACAATTCAACCCATGATAGCACCTAACAACAACATCTTCTGCAGAGTAAGCAAGATCATACTGGACTAAGAACTCAGACATTCATTTAAAAAAAAAAAAAAAAAGAGCGAAAAGTCATAGATTTGGGACACTTGACTGAAGGCGAGCCTTTTAGAAATGTGGATTACCTAACAGACCAGTTATATAGTTAGGGCACCAGGAAAATAGGGTACACCAAAAAAAAAAAGAAAGAAAAATTTTTTAACTTGGCATTTCACATTTAAGAAAAGTCAAGCATCCGGTATAAAACTGGGACTCTGGCTATCTCATCCTTATTTGACAGTTTAGCATTGTTTATATTTTGAATTAGGAGGGTGAAGAGGGGGGAAAAAAAAAAACAACTCTGTAATCGCCACAATATTTCATGCTTGGGATTTCTAAAGGCCCTGCCTTCAACCATTGCTGAAAAATTTTCAACCAACATTATATGAGTGTTTTCTGTCCAACCCTTCAGAAGTTGTAATGAAAGTGAATTCATTTGGTAAAATTAAGCCTATGGACAATATTCTTACTTTTTGTAGAGATGGCAAGGGAAATATAGTATAATGGGAAAGAGCAAGTATTTGAAGTCAAAGAAGCTCATTTTCTAATCCTTTTCAACACTTTCTATTGTGGACAATTACACAACTCTCCAAGCCACAATTTATATACAGATATAGATACAGGTACAGGTAAAATAGATATAGATAAAAAGATGGAAGGTATACACAAAGTCACTGTATCAAAAAGAATTGGTGATGTTCAACCATTTCAGGAGGCAACATATGATCAAGAACTGATGGTACTGAAGGAAAACATCCAAGCTGCACTGAAGGTATTAGCAAAAAACAAGCCTCCAGGAATTGTCAGGATACCAACTGAGATGTTTCAGCAAATGGATGCAGTACTGCAAGCGCTCACTCATCTACACCAAGATATTTGGAAGACAGCTACCTGGTCAACCATATTCGTGCCCAATCCAAAGAAAGGTGATCCAACAGAATTCGGAAATTATCAAACAATATCGTTAATATCACACACAAGTAAAATTTTGCTGAAGATAATAAAAAACAGCTATAGCAGTACATCTACAGGGGACTGCCAGAAATTTAAGCAGGATTCAAAGGAGGATGTGGACTGAGGGATATCATTGCTGATGTCAGACGCATCTTGGCTGAAAGCTGAGAATCCTAGAAAGATATTCACCTATGTTCTATTGACTATGCAAAGGCATTTGACTGTGTGGATCATAACAAACTACGGATAACATTCAAATTTTGATCAATTTGAAGTATGTCTTTTTCATGATATCTTTTAATTGTGAATTTCTCCTTCAATGTCTTTAATTATATTAGGCCTCCTAAATTTTTCTGTGACTCTTAATCTAGTGCCTAATAGTTTGGTTCCTAATATTCCTAGTTTGGGACCTGTGGAATTCAGTCATGGTGTATTATGGTTTGTCCTTATGTTCTCATTTTTCCCCTGTGAGAATTCCTTGAGGCCTGGTTTGAGAATCCCTGCAGAGGATTTTTCATGTATTTCTGTCAGTTGCAAGGATTCTACTACCTGTGATCAATTTTTACTCTTATTTCTGGGGTGGAGGATTTCCAAGACTATGCCAACACCGTAAATTTGAACCCCGAATTGTACAAGGCCCATCCTCAGTGTTCAGGGCCTTAGGTAAGACTGTCTTTCACACAGACATTAGTGGGGAACAGACAGCAAACTTTGTTCTTGTCTCTCTGAGCTGGTCATAGATTTTTTTTTTTCTAGTCTAGACTTTTAAGTTCATAAATTTATATTTATTTCTCAGTTTCAACATAGTGCTTTGTAAAGGTCAAAGCCTTGTCTTCATTTTCTGTTGGGGAACTGAAATTCAATCTATTAGATTAGTTGGACAATAACCCACTCTGAGCAGCTTCAGCATCAGTTTGCTCTGTTTTAAATTTCTTTGTTTTTAATGCCTGTTGGTTTCCTTTCTTTCTTGGGAATCCAGCTCCTGATACTTATTTTTTTGTTCTTTCAAAATTAGCCGTTTTGTTTACCACTGGAGGATATCTATTTATTTTAGTCAGCTATCTTTTTGGAATAGTTTCCAATTCCTTATTCATTCAACTAATATATTTGAGTTTTAAGGGAACAAGTCTGGATGCTTTTACCTTTAAATAAACACCAGTGGCTTCCTAGTATGGATGTTTTGCTTGACTCTTCCTGGATTCACATAAACCAGAATATCCGAGTTAGCAACAGACAACAAAAATTCTACTCAATTCATGTGCAATGGATAGTTCAATTTATGTGCATTCCAGATGGACTTCAAGGTAAAAAATCAAATTTGGAAGAACAACCAAAAGAACAGAATGATTTTACTTTGGCCAATGGACGGTGGGAAGGGAGCAAACATCTTCTGTGTGAACCCCGAAACCTATCTGTTAAAGCCTAATAGAGACTTCCATCAATATTGCAAATGAAATATATGGAGGGGATGTGTGTAATTAATAAAAAGATGAAGCTGTAATTACTGTGGTAGATATCCACTATTGCCAAGGGTCTTCTAGCTAATTCAAAGGACCTTTGGATTTTATGTGGATATAGTCAGAAATGGAAAATTTATTGCAGTAAGCTATATAGTGTCTGCAGCAATCTTCTAACAAGGAAATCTGTTGGGTGGCAGTGTATAAACCCTGAAGCATCTTGACAAGCTGTAAATAATCTGAGCTGTACTGTATGTGTAGGGAAAAAAAAAAAAAACTTTGCTGATAATTTATATAGGATTGTATTCTAGCCATGTGATCAAAAAGCTTTAAAAGAACTTTTTCCTAGTATCTCAGAGGCTGGTATTAATAAAATTAGTTTGTAATCTGAGAGTTGTAAATTGCAACCTCCTGTCATTGGCTGGGTCATAGATGTCCCCTCTTTTCTTTTTTAAACACTGATGGGTTCAACAGAGTAAACACTGACTTCATAAATAAGCAGAGATTCAGAGCACTAGGTTCTAGTCAATTGCATTATGGAAAGTAAATAGAGGGATAGGAGAGGAACCAGGATCTTAGTCAAGCAGATGATGGAATGCATACCTGTTTAAGTATGCCAGACATATTCACGTAAAAGAAGCCTGATGCCCCAGAGACTACAGGAAGAGCATATTGGGTTGCTCTCATAATTAAGGGAGAAGGCATAAGTCAGGAGCATCTCAGATCAAATGTGTTCCTTTACCATATACTATAATTATTACTCTTATGGTTCTTACTCCAGTAGACACTTGTACAGATGATATGGAATGCTTATCCCTTGTAGTATCAAAAGTTAAAGAGTAAAGTAAATGACAGATTAGAGAGTCATTTCCCCCTATTTCAAAGGCTATGGCCATCAGTCTATGTTAGCAAAGCTAGAAGAAAAGGAATTTCCATAGGGCTGCATCAGAAACTGGATGATTCTAGAAGACTACATCACTTTAAGGACATCACATGCCAGATGACTTTCTGCCTGTCCATTCCCAAACAAGGCAGTTAGTAATCAATGAAGAAACTGTTTAAATCCCACTACCATTAACACTATCACTTCACTATACACCTACAGGCACATACTTATATACACATATGTTCTCTGGAAATGTTGACATTTTGGTTTCATTCTCCTGCTAAATCTCAATTCCTCATAACATCTGTAGATATTTATGTGCCAGACATTGTTAGTCGTCTACCAATATCCACTCTTAGCTTTTTACCCTGCTTACACTGTTCTGATTTTGTTTGAAGGAGAATATGCTCAGCCTGAGGCAATGCCACTTTTATAACCGCTAGGAGTGCCCATGTGACCAAGTTTTGTTCAATGAGAACCAACAAAAAGTCTGCTGTGTAGGCTGCTGGGAAAACATTAGCTCTCCAGATTAAAGGGAACAAACACAATTAGTGTCACCTTTCCTCTGTCCCACTTATCCCTTTCTGGAACACAATGTGGCAGCTAAAGCTGCAGCAGCCATTTGTGACCATGAAAGAAAGGTCGAGAACTGAGGTGACATGAACCCTGACATCACTGAGCTACTTACCAACACCAGCATTAGCCAGTCTTTGGTCTTTGTATTAGGCAGGAAAAATAAACACTTCTTGCTTTAAACTACTGCTAGTAAATTTTTCAGTTACTTGTAAACAAGTTCTTTTTTTAACTGATAAACAAACTTGTTGATGTCAAGTTGATTCTGACTTATAGTGACACTACATAGGACTCTACTATTTAACAAGTATAGTTATATGCAGAATTTTATACTCGCAGAAACACCAAGGTGAAGGTAGTAGATCACTTTCAATCCCAGGCTTACATATGGAGAAGACAACTTGGAGAAAGTTAATGATCTACCTTGGGTTACCCTGTTAGTATATGGCAGAACCAGACTTGAAGCCATGCTTTATGTCATTCTCTGTTTTTCATTCATTCATTCATCTATCCGACAGACATTTGAGGGCCTATATAAAGCAGAAACATCTGTGCACTAGGAATATAAATATTAATAATTATACAGTCTGTGCTCTCAAGGACCTCACAGTCCAGTGAGTTCATAGTCTTTGAACTCTCAGGTCACTGCTCTTTTAATTGCATCAGTCTACCTTCTTGCTGATAGTCACATTCATGTGAGCTTTTTTCTTTTTTAATAAATCCAAAATGCAGGTGATCTCAAGGCTATTTGTCTAATAAAAAGACACATCTTTCATCTGTTACTAGGACATGAATGGAAATTTCCAGCATAATTTCAGAGCCAGAATTTTCTGAACAGTTCACCCTTCTACAAAGGAAAGTCTGCTAATTTTTCCCCCTAATGTTTCTTCTGGATGACTATTGCTTTGAATTAGTGTGAGGCAGTTGCATATCTAAAGTTGGAAAACTAAATGCATAGTGGCCTATTGTTGGGTACAATTCAAGGGAAGGACTGAAGATGTACGTGGAAAAATATAGGACAAAAAGATGCTGCAAAATTAGGAAAGATACTGGGCTCAAAGGCTAATTTAAGTACCCATTACCCATTGCCATTGACTTGATTCTGACTCATAGTGACCCTACAGGACAGAGTAGAACTTTTCCATAGGGTTTCCAAGGCTGTAAATCTTTACTGAAGCAAACTGCCATATCTTCCTCTCATGGAGCAGCTGGTAGGTTCTAACCATTGACCTTTCCATTAGCAGCCAAGCAGTTGCTTAACCATTGTACCACCACAGCTCCTGTGCTGATTTTAGTAGTGAGTCAAAACATTGTACCAAATTCAGAGAGACCTTGGAGAGGGATAAGAATATGCTAATGAAAGTGGCCTGGAATATGCAAGAAGAGACTACAAAACACATCACACCAAGAGCCAAAGAACAATGAGGGCAAAGAGATATTTTCAATCAATCAACCAAACAATTGACAAAAAATAGTTTCTTGAAATCACTGTATGCTTAGAAATGTGCTAAGTGCTATAGACAAAAACAGGGCGTAAGAGAATCATGATACATGACCTTTTTAGTCAAGTAAGTTAGAGTCTAGTTGGGAATGCAGGTGGAATAAAAGGAAAATGCTGCCTCATATTAAAAAAAAAAAAAAATTAGAAAAGATTCCAATGACCTGGTTTGCACTGCTAAGAGAGGAGATGTAAAAAGAATTGGATGAGTGTGGTGTATGGTAAAAAGAGTCTAGGACTGGAATCAGAGACCTTAACCCAAGTTCCTGTTCTGTAAACTTACAACCTATATGATCAAAAGGCTACTTAACCTCTGCTTTTCATTGAAAAGCTAATCCAAGAAGGTACATAAGAAAACCCAGAAGACCTTCTGAACTGTTAAATACAGGACAGAGCAGAACTGCCCCAAAGAGTTTCCAAGGAGTGCCTGGTGGATTCGAACTACTGATTTTTGGTTAGCAGCTATAGCTCTTAGCTACTGTGCCACTGGGGTTTCCTGTTAAATACTAGACACACATTATCTGATATTATTTCCACTAGAGGTTGGAGTAGTAGGAGAATGTTTTATGGAGAAAAAGAAAATGAAGAAAACATGAAGGATTTATATAGCATAGGACGTAAGAGCGATGTTTCCTAAGAGAGAGATGATTTGAGCAAAGGCAAAGGATACAGGCCGAAGTCTTGAACTCTAATTGTAACTCTGCCAATTTCTAGCTTACTGAACCTTTGTTTTCTCATCCAAAAAATAAGAAAAAAAAATTAATCCCTTTCATATCTCCCACAGGACATGAGAATGAAATAAAATCACAAATATGAAACTGCTCTGAAAAAGCATATTCTTGTGGCTGCAAGGATAACTGGACCAGGATAACTGGACCAGCTGGAGCAGAGGCACAAGCTGGAGATTAAATGAGATATGAGGATGATATAGACAGGGTGGCTCTTTTCAGGCAAACAAATGCCAGGTTCTGTCTCTGACATAAAGTGATATCAACATGGGAGCCTGAGTTACCCAGCCTGAGCCACCATCCAGTGGAACTCAACAATTAAGAGCAAAAACGAATCCCCTAACAACCAAGGTGAGAGGAATAGTTCAATAAATTATGAAAAATACATAGGATCAACCAGAAGAGAGACAAACATAGATGCTGAACTTTCTGAACTACACAATCATAGCTGTGCATTGTGATCTACCACCCCAAGTTCAGACAATAAGGAGGGGAATTGTTTGCAAAGAAGTAAAAAAATAATAATAAAACCTACCAAAAGATTGTCCACTTTGTATTATCACCATACACCAGCAATTCTAAACAATGTTGGTGATGAAATATCCATTCCTCCCCAAATTTCTTGTTAGAACTAGATTACTGATGAGTTTTAATAATATATATGTAAACTTCAAATTAGCATATTTATTACATATTCTTTAATTTGGGGAACTCCCAGGTATACAGTAACACTGACACATGTGAACTCAGCTACGTGATATCAGCCTGAAAGAAGTTTGTAGTGGTTTAACATTCTTCAGTTTTGTGTCTCCAACTGTGGTGGTCCTATGTATTCCTGAGTTTAAACAATAGATTCCAAATAAACAATGATAGGACATGGCTGTAAAGATGAACATGGAGAATGTGTACTCTCTTAGGCTGGGTTCTCTAGAGAAGGAAAACTAGTAAAGCATAGAGAGAGAGAGAGATTTATATCAAGGAAATAGCTCATGCAGTTGTAAAGGTTGGAACATCCCAAGTGTGTGGGTCAGGATAGAGGCTTCTTGTGACTCACGTAGCCACAAGTGCTGGTGAACCCAAGATCCACAGGTCAGACAGCAAGGCTGTTGCTCACAATTTACAAAGATTGCCACATCCCAAGATGAGCAGGCAAGACCACTGGTAAGCTGCTAGCTCAAGTCACAAGAACCAGAGGTCAGACAAAGAGGAGCTGACTGCAGGATCCAGCACCAGCAAAAGCCCACAAACCTTGCCAGAATGTCCATTTATATTTGACGTAGGCCGCATCCTGAAGGAAACTCCCTTTCAACTGATAGGCTACTCACAGTAGATCTCATCATGGGGGTGGTCACATTATATCATATCTCAACCTGGAAGTGATCACATCACATGACTGCCAAACTACTGAGAATCATGACCCAGACAATCTTAACCATCACATGCACTATTCAGTTCTGTCATTGTAGGTGACCACTTGAAGTTTTTGTGTTTAAAATATGCAATAGTGGACCAGAGAATGGATAACTCTGCTAAGTGCAAATTTTAGGTCATACATGGGATATTTTAGTGAATTTGAGTATCTTCTCTGAAGTTGAAATTTATTATTTTAATTATTAATTGCTCAAATATTAATACATTAATGATTATTATTATTACAAAAAATAATTTTGTCTTATGGAAGTGGAGAGTGTTAAAATTTATCCACTCTGAGGGTAAAATACTCTAGGTATCTCAGGAGGAGAGAGGGGTTCAAAAGATCCCTGAACAATGTTTGTTCTTAGAAACTATATTGTGCTGTGTGTGTACTATTGACAGACTGCGGTATTGAGCAATTGGCAGATTTTAATTCACAGCCAACTCTACAGTTGGACATGCCCTAAGAGGGGAAACACATTCTCTGATACATCATGCCATGTCTTCCCTCCAGTCCTTTAATCTAAAAAAAAAAAAATCTATGCCACTTTAAAACCCTTCGATACTGCTGTGTTTACACTGTGAGCAGAAAACACAGTGCAGCATTGAGGGATTGCTGTTAAGAGGTGATACAGGACTTATTCATTTAGTTCTGAAGTTGTAATTGTGAGGTTTCACCCAGAAATAGAGATCTAACCATGATGCTTTTGGAGCCCAAGCTCTAACTGTTCTCACATATTGTTAAAAATGCAGATTACTGGAGCCCACCCCAAGGATTCTGACTGAGAAGGTCTAGGGTAGACCCTGGAATCTGTGTTTGTGATTAGCAGACAGAGAATTTGATTTACATAATTGTTGGACCACATTTCAATAGGTATTGAGGAACTAAAAGTCTCAGACAAGTGGAGCCCTTTTTGTGAAATTTTCCTATTGCTGATTAAGACTTTTACTTGAGCAAGTCAGCATTTCTGCATAAAGGATAAATACATAGATAGGTGGGTAGATAGATTGATAGATAAGTAGGTAAAGATAATCACTCCAGGCTCCAAAATAAAGCAAGCATGGTCGAACAAGAAGAGTTGGTTTTGAGAGATGCAATTTGAGGGGAAAGTACTTTGTGATATTGAAATGGTCTGAGATTAAAATGCTTTGCCAGATTCAAAGGGAAGAGAGGACATTTTATTTGGAGTTTAACAAATACAACGAAATTCTTGCCTTAGAATTCCACTTGTAAGAGATTTTAGAAATGCAAAAATTGAATAATTTAAGAAGTTAAAAATGTAAACAAGAACTATAATTTTTGCTTTAATCTGCTCACATCTTTCTTTTACTAGTTTTTATATTTGGTCATTAGTTTAATTTAACCCACACATATTTATGGACCACCCATTAGGTGGACATAAATTGTTAGTGATTTCAGGAAACTTTTTAGTCTACTTGGGGAGATGGAGGCATCAAGGTGTAGAGGCCAGCGAAGGCTAGTGTTCTGCAGACAACAAGCAGCCTAGAGACTTCCCACCACACATTGCTAGAGACGCCCTTTGCTAGTTCAGGTCTCTCTGTGACTTGGTGTGATGTGGTGGGACCATGTGCAGCATTTGTGTGTGTGCAGGCACACGATACTGCATACTGGTAAGATGTTCCATGTGTCCAAAAGGATTGTTGTTGTTCTTGTTAGGTGCCATTAGTAGATTTGGGACTCATAGTGATTCCAAATGACAGAGTAGAATTGTTCCATAGGATTTCCTAGGCTGTAATCTCTAAAGGAGCAGATCACCAGTTCTTTCTCCCATGGAGCTGTTGGGTGGATTCAAACAGCCAACCTTTCAGGATAACATCTCTAAAATAAAACAGCATTGCCACCTGTACGGAGTCCCTTAAAGTAAGTCTGCACAAGCCAAAGCGAACACAAACAAAAGAAGGGTGGGGTGAGAGAAGAATTTTATGTCTTAAAGAGATGTTAAGTTCCAGTAAGCTCACATATTTGCTTCTCAGCATTCTCTGCTTGGTACTAGGGGAGCATAACCGCCTGCTCCAGTCCCTGAGCAAAGTGGTGGGCAGCTTCTATTAGGTGTCCTTTTCCTTCTTGTCACTTCTCATTTTGCCATAAGACTCGAACGATGCTGTTACTGCCACGGGTCTCTCCCCAGCGATAGTCAGGCACAAGCAAAGCAAGGAGACCATCTTGTTCTTATATTAAATATAAGCCCCAAAGGGAATGTTCCCGCACACAGAGCACACTGTGTTCTTTAGAGTTGTCGCAAATGAAAAAAAAAAAAAGAAAGTCTGTGTATATTTGTTGATGGTTTTAAGACATTTCATTTCTGAAAACATAGAGATAATATGAAGCCATAAAAAGGTTCCCCCAAAACAAATATTCCTTTCTGTCTTCCCCCCTCCCTCCCCCCACCCTTTCATGAAATAAAGCCTACTCTCCTCTTTAGGGAGCCCTTTCCTGCTCAGCTGTCATTGAGCCCTCGGGGGAGTTTTTCTCCTGGTAAATTTTCACAGCCTAATAGATCTGTTCCTGGGCCAATGTGTTTTTCTGGAGGCTAATGTTTTCCTTCCTTTTAGGTTTATCCCCCTCCCGATTTCTTTCTCCCAACTCCAGTGGCCAAAAAATCAGATTTTCTGGAAATAGCTGGGGCTACAGAGAGCATAGGCCTGGAGAAAGGAAGTTAGGTCATTGTTCCCTTACAGAAACCCCCTCTATTGCCTGAGTACTGGGTCACCCTGTGTTACTGCCTTTGCCGTCTCTCAGAAATCTCATATTAATTTCTGAGAGGCCATCGCTACCAAATAACCAGATATGGTGGCATTTCAATACTAAATTAAAGAACATGTTACTTCCAAACTCTGTTTGTCAAAGAGATTCGGAAATTGATATTTTACGTTTACAAATTATTTAAGACATAGCATTTACATTATAAAGATTCCAGTCATCCCAAAAGGACAGAGCTGCCCTTTCCTTGTGCATTAACCTGACCCCATTGCCCACTCCTCAGCCACTGAGGTGTGGAGAAGAGAGCCAGAAATTGCCCATAATCATGCTAGGTCTTTCTACTATATAACCAATAGGTGCTGTCATTATTTCAGTTTTTGAAGCTCTCAGGGCAGCGTTGCCAGTGAAGATAATGGGGCCTATTATTTTCAATGAGCTCCATCAGGAGGTTTCAGTGGGTCTGCTATCACTTGAACAAAGAGACACTGGTAAGCAACATGGCTTTCTTGTCATCAAAATGGCTGTTAGTTTGTGTGCAGCAAAAGAACACACCTTTTCCTTTTCAGCCCTGTTGGATTTCAAAGGGCCAAGAAAGACAGTTTAGAAAGAAACAAGCCTGACTCCTCACCCTTTGTCCTGGCTGGATGTATATATGAGCATCTTTCATTTTCTAGAATCTATAAGCTCAGGAAAATGAAACCTGCTTTACCTTTATTGCCTATTGCTAGCCAGAAATAAGTTCCCATGATAAACATATTCTGAAACAAAATAAAATACAAAAGCAAAAAACAAAAAACAAAAAAAACTTTCATCCAGGAAGTTGTTTAGATGATGGCTTAGTTTGGGGGGCATATTGAGAGATTCTGTATCATTGGTTCAGGTTTGAAATCTCTTTACCACCCTATTCCAGACCTTCCTATACTTCCCTCAACTTCAGAAGTGTTCCCATTTATTTTATAGCAATAGCAACTAAGCCCAATCCTATAGCTTCTTTTGTCTGCATACTCACAGAGCCTTAATACTAACCTTTTCTAAGACCATAATAGTAAGATTACTACTCTAACTCTTCCTAATAGTGGGCTATTTCAGGATTGATAAAGTATATCTTTCTGAGTTTTATAAATATGAGATTTTGTAAAACAAGTTCACATAATAACAGCTCTATCAGAGTTTATTAAGTAAAAAGGAAAACCCAGCAAAATAAAACATCAGCCTTTGAGTGCTTTTTATGTGCATGCTTCTAAACATGTTATATATTTACTCATTTAATCTTCATAACAACCCAAAAGGAAGGGCACTGTCGTTATTCCCGTTTCACAGATGAGGACATCCTTCAACCTAAAGAGACTAAATAACTTGTTGAATGTTACTCAGCTAGTAAGTGCTAGAATTGGAGCTGAATCCCTGCAATATCATTCTGGAGTCCACAGAATGTGGAAGGGCTCTACCTGTAATTGAACTGTTACAGAATTGTTTGAAATATTAACTGTTTAGTCTTTGGTTTGTGGGAATTCTTCACCCCTCACCCTATTACACTTATCCTTCCTAAATATCTTTATTCAAGCTGTTCCTGGTCCATTTCCTCAAGAGAATTTAGGTAGAAAGCAGAAAATAGCTTGCCAATGTTTCTGTAGTGTTTCCAATAGTTTAGTGCTTGGCTACTAACCAAAAGGTCAGTGGTTCGAACTCACCAGTGGTTCTACGGGAGAAAAAACCTGGTGATCTGCTGCAGTAAAACATTCCAGACTAAAAAAAACCCTATGGGGCAGTTCTAGTCTGTCATATAGGGTTTTTTTAGTCTGGAATCTCTATGGGTCTTTATAAGTCAGATTCAACTTGAGGGCACACAGCAATAGCAACAAACTCCATTAAGTACATTATTTTAGATGCCTTGCTGGTAAAACCATAAAAATGGAAGAAATGCCTTTGAGAGAAGGAGAGAAGATAAAAAGTGGTGAATTAGCAGGATTCACTGCGGGAATGAGAGATGTCTCAGCAAAGGTCCCTAGCAGGGGTATTTTTGGTGTGTTCAAAAGTTCTGTGGAAGCCACATTGTAATTTGCAGACCATCTAGCCTTCAGACAAGTGAGGACCATCCAAAGCCTGGGCTGCCAGGATCTCAACTGTGTTGCCTTCCCATCAGCTCCAGGGAAGACTGAGCTTCACGGGCAGCCCCCACTTGACCCAGTGAAATCCCATAAATATAATAGTCTTCTGTGTGCCTGCAGAACTGACTTGTCCCTGTTCATTTATCCTCATCTGCAATGTTCTAGAATACCTATAATCCCAAGAGAAGAATGGGTGATGGAAGGGAGAGGGTGGTTCTGAATAGAACCAGTTTATGATCCCCTGAGTTAGGACAGTAGTTGGATGCAGCCCTATTACACCAGCTTCATCTTTTGCTATGTTTGAAATAAGTACAATTAGGCTTTGGGTAGATGCAGGAGAGAGTGTTGCACAGTTAGTCTGACCACTTCAGCTGTCTCCTTAATAGGCGTGGGGTACTGCAATATGAATTGACTCTTAAAAACAGTATTATCAATAAATGTTTGGAAATGATTGGAATGACTGTAGTCAGGTAGCAAAAATCCAATGTTTTCACAATCCTTCCTGACTTCTGGTTTATGGCGGTGTGTTTGAGGCACAGATGGGAAAAGCTGTTTGATTTATCTGTGTGTCCAAAATGTACAGTTCAATATGGACAAGGTTATGATATTTATTTGCTTCCTTATCGTATGTTAACTCATTCTCAAAAAGGTTTGAGATCACTAATGTCTGAAACAACCTAGCAAAAATAATTTCCACAATGGATAAATATGCTCATAATTCTATTCCACCTTTAATTTGCCACTAATTTTATTACCATTGGTATTCCAATTGCCTCTTCTCATCAGAAATTTTCATTTCTTTCTAAGAGACCAATAGTGCCAACATTTTGTTTTATCCTAAAGTACCCTACTTGCACAATAGTACCCAACACTCTACCATGCACAACAGTTGTGAACTTCTAGTATCCATTTTTTTGAGGAAATCCATAGGTATCAATTGAGAAACAGTTTTAATTCTCATGGAATCTAGATTTCTGGGCTCCATGGAGTTAGGGTGACCCAACCAGGCCATTACTCTGATATCTCCTTTTCAAATCTGAACATTGAGAAAACTGGTCTCCTAAAGTCACCTTAAGTCAAACAATAACATAGTAAGTAGCTTAGTGAAGCGCATTTTGCCTTAGGAATTGGGCTCTTTTGAAGAACTATCTACATGCAATCAGTTTTGAGGAACAGAAACTCCAAGGTCAAACTAGAAGTTATGTTTTAGAGTAAACTGTCATTATATGGGCGCTCCTTGGAAACTCTATCGGACAGTTCTACTCTGTCCTATAGGGTCGCTATGAGTCAGAATCGACTTGACAGCATTGGGTTGGTGGGTCATTATATAAACACTGTTCTCATTTTTTTCTATGGAAATATCAATAAGTTGGGGTAAAAGAATCTTTGGAAGTTCTTTCATCTTTGGAACATTTTTGACCTCCTAGTCAAAATGCTGCCCCAATTTTCAAATCATATATTAAATGACTTCAATCAATTTCTGTTATTGGCTTAACACAAGTAATGTGTGCTTTCTGCCATGTTGATGATTTGTGAGTGAAAAAAAGTTGAAATGTACTTATTCTGGACAGATTCCTCCTGTCTTGATAAATTTTTCTACTGTAAAATAGCTTGGCTGGGGAGTACGGTGGGAGGTTCCAGATCCAGGCCTTTTGGGGTTCAGATTTAAGATAAATGTTTGTAAAACATGACTTAGTCTATAGAAGTCCACACCAATGGCTTACTTAGATGTGGTTTTTCATAAATCACTCTCACACATTTAGCAACACAAACTATCTAAAAATATAATCCACCAGGGTTCTTTTCCCATACACCTGTCTGACTAATTAAGTTTGTCAAAATATCAGGCCACATGGACAAATGGAAACATTGCAAATCAAACACTAAGAGATCAAAGCAAAAAATATCTTGAGGTATTAGTTGACCACAAGTTCATAAGATACCAACATTTTGACAAGATGTTTAAGAAGATAATGTCATTTTATAATACATTAATAGATGCATAGTGTCTAGTTTTGAGAGATGATGAGTCTATATTTAAAGTGTGTTTTTTTTTTTAATTTTAATTCAGGCACAACATTTTAAAAGGGGCAATGACAGATGAGTCATAAAAAGTAACCAGGGAAGATAAGAACATACATAAAGTGAAACAATCATAGGGGTGGGAGACGTTTGTTTTGAGAAACAGCATCTCACAAAAGTTGTCTTCAAGTATTTGGAAGAGTCTGTAGTGAGGGACACATATTTTTGCTTCAGAGTCTTCCTTTTCCATCTCTGGAAAACACATTCATCTCTCCATTTCCATTGCTGCTGACCTAAAATACATTCTTATTGCAATAGTTTTGTAATTAATGCCACTGCACCTCATCTTGTATTTCTCCCTCATAAACCCTTTACAACACACCAGAATTATCTCTCTAAAACACAAACTTTACCATGGCATTTCCCAGCTTGAAAATGTCCCAATGGCTCCTTATTGCATGGAAGAAGCATGAACCTCTCATCCTTACCTGGTTTCTGCCTATTTCTCACATTCATTTCCTTCTGCTCCTCTCCTGCCCAAACCCCATCCATCTCCCTTTCCCTAAAACTATGCTTTGGTTTCTCAGGGCCAATTGCTCTAAAAGACTTCATACTTGCGAACCTGTGTTCCTTTTAGCACACTGTTCTGTCTGCCTGGAATTCTTCATCAACTCCCTCTACCACCTCCCAGCTTGAAGCAACTAAAATATATCATCTCTACTATGAAATCTACCCCAAATTCCAAACGCAGACTTCAGGACCTCTTCTTCAGTGCATCCCCAATGCTTTATACATAATTTCCAGATTACTGTTCCAAGTGAATGTGCAAGTCTGTCCACTTTGCCAAATTTTCAACTTCTCAACTTGGTGTCTTCTTGATCTATGGCAAGGCCTGGGTCAAGATAAAGGCTCAATTATTTTTTTAATGAGTCAGTGAATAAGAATAATAAATTGAGAGTTAATACATGGGGGTAGATATTGGTTCAAAGTAACATAAATTATGATAATAATAGCTAGCTTTTTAAAGGAACCCTGGTGATGTAACAGTTAAGTACTTGGCTGTTACTCTAAAGGTTGATGGTTAGAACCCACCCAGCAGCTCCATGGGACAAAGACCTGGTGATTTGTTCCTATAAGGATGACAGCCCAGAAAACCCTATGGGACAGTTCTATTCTGTCACACAGGTTTACTATGAGTCAAATTGACTCTATGACACTGAACATCAACAGCAAATACCATTTCTAAACAAATACCATTTCTAAACACCTACATTGTGCCAAGCAATGTCTTAAGAACGATCTTGATCCTCACCATAGGCAGTAGGTTATTTGCAAATGAAGAATCTATGAGTCAGAGAGATAAAGTGGCTTGGTCAAGAGCATATCACTAATAACGGTAGAACTGGGATTTGAAGACAAATCTCTCAGACTCTAAAATCCATACCCCAAATCATATAACAAACTGCCTCATTTAAACCACTTAAGAATCAGAAGTGGGGGCATTGTGATTCAGTGCTAGAATTCTTGGCAGTTCAAATCTGCCAGGCTCTCCTTGGAAACTCTATGGGGCAGTTCTACCCTGTCCTATAGGTCGCTATGAGTCGGAATAGACTCGATGGCACTGGGTTTTTTTTTTTTTTTTTTCTTGAGTTAAATTGCTGACCAATATACCTCAAGCACAGCCACCATTCATCTGTCATTGGAGGCTTGCATGTTGCTATGATGCTGAACAGGTTTCAGCAGAGCTTCCAGACTAAGGGACTAGGAAAAAAGGCCAAACTACTTCTGAAAACCAGCCAATGAGAACTCTATGGATCACAATGGTCTGATCCTGTTACACAAGTGGTTGCCATGAGTCAGAGGCTGACTGGATGGCAGCTAACAACAAGAATCAGTTGATTCTGTGCCTTTTTTGGCAGGTTTATGTCTGACCATTGAAAGTGAGTGTTTCATTCTCAGAAATACTATAGAATGATAACTTCAATTTTTGGAAGATTAGATTAGGCTCAGTTATGGACCAGCATAGCTGTGACTTGGCAGGGGTTTAATCAGCCCCATTTTACATAACCTCCACCATCCCCTTCCTAGACAGCCCCTCACATATTTTACAAAGACTAAATAAAATTGAGTCCCTGGGTGGCACAAATGGTTAAGCGCTGGCCTACTAACCAAGAGGTTGGTAGTTCGAACCTGCCTAGAAGAACCTCTGAAGTGAGGCCTGGCAATCTGCTTCTTAAAGTCTCCAGTTTCGAAAACCCTATGGAATGCAGTTCTACTTTGCACACATGGGATCACCGTGAGTCGACATGGTCTTGATGGCAATTAACAACAAATAAAACAATGTCCTTGTAAATGGATAGAGTCTCAGGACACATACCCTAGCCTCATTTGCCCTCTTACCAGACTGATGCCAGGAGCCCTTCCTGCAGAGAAATTTGAGAGCTGCTACTGGCTGCATAAGGAACCCTGGTGGTGCAATGGTTAAGTGCTTGGCTCCTAATCACAAAGTCAGCAGTTTGAACCCACCAGCACTCTGTGGGAGAAAGATGTGGCAGTCGGCTTCCATAAAGATTACAGCCTTGGAAACCTTATGGGGCAGTTGTACTCTGTCCTATAGGGTTGCTATGAGTTGAAATCAACTCAATGGCAATGAGTTACTAGCTGCATGGGCCCTAGCACTTAGCATCCATTGAAAAAAAAGAACACTCAATAGAAAGAACACACAATATGTGTATAAATTTTTGTATGAGAAACTAACTTGATCTGTAAACTTTCACTTAAAGAACAACAAAATTAAAAAAAAAATAGGAAGAACACAGAGATACAGAGAACACTAATTTTTAGGGCCTCTGCTTAATTTGCATTACCTACATTCTACATTATTCTCTTCTCACTATCCACAACTACTTTTCTTTTTGAATCTACCACAAACTTAGTTATTAGAACCAAAGGCTCTTGCTTGTGTTCTTGGCTATGTGAAACCCTAAGAAACATTCTGAGGTTGTTTACTGAAAAAAATTGCTTACCATTTGCTTATCTTCCTACCATGGGATATATGCAAGGAGAAGCTGAAAGCATTTATCTTCCCCCTCTGATCGCATCTTGCCATCTGTGGTGCATCCAAGAGGACCAGAGAGGCCTGCATCTATAATGGCTGTGCTTTAATATTCTGGATGCTACTGTAGATACCAATAGATTTGAGAGGGAGCCAAAACCCAGGGGAATAAATGGGTAAATTCAGCTCAGTTACCTGCCTTTAGATGACTTGCCTGAAGTAGAACATCCTAAAGTTTGCAGGTTTCTACGTCACATCTTTTAAAATAGCTCTCATTGTGTGGCGGGCTCTGCTCAAGAAATGGAACGTCAAAGGTGACTCAGCCTGGCTGAAGCAAGAAAAGTTTAATTCAGAACATAATTTACTTTCCTTTATTTGCACACTGCAGTTCTGGGGAATAAAAGCCATTGTGGAAGCAAAGGACAATTTGTTTTTTGGTTGTTGTTGTTGTTGTTCTGCACTGAATTTTTAAGGCTTTTTAAAAAAAGAACAGAAACAGATGAATGATACCAGATTCAGTGCAGCTTAAAACTAAATACCTCCAGCTCTTTCCCATGATAAACAGAAACTAATCTTGGCTCTGTGCCCCTGAGCACAGTGCTGTGTGTACTTGGTGAGCCAAATCCTCTTCCTTGTCTAGGGGAAAGAAGTCCAGAAAGACATGGGCAGTGATTCTCAGGGAGGTAGGGATTGTAAAAAGATATTCAGTTGTGAATACTTCAGTCTTCCTCCCTCCCCTATCCCCAACAGAGATGTCTCCCATTGCCTTTTAGTTCTCTCTGTCTCTCCAAACTTCCAAGAGAGATTTTGAATTTGTCATACAAGTGTCTGGGCCTCTTTATGCATCTTGCAGGGTCAGGGGAACATCACTGGAGTGGGGAGACCAGGAAAACTTACATTTACACTGAAAGGAAAAGAAAAGATCTAATAGAGCCAGGCTAGCCTCAAAGGAATCAAGAGCAACATGAAATGTGCTTCTCTGAGAGTTTTTGCTGGCAGTGGATTATAAGGTATGGACGCAGAGGTTTTGAGGGGAGCAGTAGAGTGTGAGTATTGATATGAATTATGCATTAAATCCCTTGGACCTTCTTCAAGAAATGTTAGTAAAGGTGGGATTGCTTTTAATTACTTTTTAATTGTTGAGCTATTTCTTTGAAAGTGACGCTTCTCAGAGAATACACAATGTCAGGTTCCAGTTTCTAATAGGAATTAAAGAAGAAACTAAGTCTAAGGCCAGTAGAGAGAATGCAATTTCTTCTGTCTTTACAATCCTTCTCAAATCAGGAGTGCTACGTGTGGCCTTAAGGACTCTGTGAAGTCTTGCCATGGAGTTCCAAGGAGAATGTTTCCCCAGGGCATGGTGAGGACGATCAGAAAATTCTCTGTGCCAAACATTATCTCCACAATATTGGCCAGGACTTCATTGAGGGCCACGGGACAGTGAGATGCATTAGTACAAAGCACAGGAAACAATTAATGTTGTGTCAGGTATCTACCGAGTGCTCAGCATGGGTTCAAGACAAGAACAGTGTAAGGCACAGCTGCAGCCATCTGGGAAGCTAACGATCTGGCTAGGAGATTACAAGTTATACTTGGGACACAACCAGAAACTAGAAAGAACTGAAAGAGTCAAGGAGTCATGTTCAGTGGGCAGCTAGCTCAGTAGGACCTTCTGACCTACTCCCAATCCAAGTACCAAGAACATACCAATGTGGGGATTGCAAGCCCGTGGTGATCACCATCCATCATTGGTTAGCGTTCTGGTCCTTTGGGAAAGGGAGATTGACTCCCTTCACCCTGGTTGGGGTCCACATTTTCATGCTACTCTGGACACTGCAAAATTAGGTAGCTGACCCTGAAGATGCGCAGTATTCAGATAGGAGAAATAGAAGAAGGGAATGGACTTCCAGCAGGGGAAATGGAACTGGCATGGTAAAAAAAAGGAGTTATTTCTTTCCTTTGTAAGTATGAAGACTCATAAGTGTTTTCTCAGCTCCAGACAAGAGAGATCATAAAAGGATAATTACTGTTTCCCACATAATTATTGATTGACTCTCCAGAACCCGTAAGTGATTCTTTTCACTCTTTTATTGTTCTACTATAAAGGCCAGAAAGTTAAAATACTCAACTTCCCACTCTACTGCACAGCCAGAGCCAGGCTGCAGCATAGTTACGGTCAATGAGATATAGTCAAAAGTCCCTGGGGTTTGCTTTGCCTCCCAAATAAAAATGAAAAACCTTAGTAGTAAGGCTTCTTCCTCACCCTTCTTGCCAGAAATGCCAATATAAGGTAGAAATTTTGTTCTTGCAACCCTGAGATAGGAAACATGAATGCTATGGAATACATGGTAAAGACGGAAGAGCTTAGAGATGGAAGAAGCCTGAGTGCCTAGTGGCATCACTGATACACCAAGAGGAATGAATTTCTACCCTTTAACTTCCTGTTTCATGAAATAAACAAAACATTGTTTAAACCATGGTAATAGAATCGTCTGCTATTTGCTACAAAATGAAATCATAACTCATATACCTTTCAATTCAACAGCAATGCCCTTTATTACCTTTCCCATATCAATTACTTATCTTCCCATTTAGTTTTTGTTAGTTGCCAGTGAATCAGCTCTGACTCATGGTGACCTTATGTATAACAGAATGAAGAGCTGCTAGGTCCTGCACCATCTTCATGACGGTTGGTATGATTGAATTCATTGTTGTGGCTATTGTACCAATTCATCTCATTGAGGATTTCTCTCATTTTTGTTGGCCCTCTACTTTACCAAACACAATAGTGCTTCAGGTTCTCATGACTCCTTCTACAAATTCAACGTCTCCCTGAATTTGTAACAAAGCCTCCATTTACATGAGTGATGCACAATACCTAAAGTCCCATATTGATTGCCACATGCTTCCAAAGGTATGTCCCACAAAAAAAAAAAAAAAAACAGCCTATGAAATTATTGAAACCCTATTTAGCCCCAAACCATTACTAGACACTTGTCAAAGCCAAGTTTGTATGCTTAGTAAATAATAAAACAATTTCTGTGTATATTGTGATTCTACAGTAAATATGGTGACAAACTGCAGGATTGGATGCTTCAATTTACGACTTAATCTATGTGATTCTAAAACAGTTGGTTGACAAATACTATATATACATATACATATATTATATATATATCTATTTAAACTACTTCAAATCAAGGCAAGTAAAAATCAAGTTAATTATTTTCTAATTTTTCCCTTTTATATTTAGTCAAACCACTTTACATTCTAGCATTTTGATCATATCATATATATTGGCACTATCCCAAAGTTAGCTTTTTAATCTGTATTCTGAATCTATTTTAGATGTTTTTGAAACATATTGCTATATTATGAAGAGGTAGCGATATTTGCTTATGATTTCCTTTTGGCCTAACTGATATGTCAGTTAGGACGCATTAGGCTTCCAGAAAAACATACCCAAATTACAGTGTTTTGAAACGCTCCTTAAGTACATGCATTACTTAATTACCAAGAAGTCTATAGGTAGACAATTGCAAGGTCAGTTTGGCAGCTCACTGATTTGATAAAGGACACTAGCACTTGCCATTGCTCTAACCCTTCACCCTTAGTTTGCTTTCATCCTGAAGTTTGTCACCTTATGGTCACAATATGGTTGTCACAGCTCCAAGCACGTCACCTTCACCCAACAGCATCCAAAGCAGAAAGAGAGGGAGAAGTAAGGTTAAAAAAAAAAAAAATTCTCCTTGTACAGCTTTCTCTTTTATTAGAGAGGAAATTTAGTCCCAAAATTCCTCAGCAAACTTCCTTTTTGGGAAATTATCCCAGACCAATTGCTGCAAAAAGTAAGAGAAGTGCCATTATTAGCCTAGGCTAATCATGACATGTCCTTTTGGGTTAAGCATACTGCCACATGACCAGAATCAGGATTTTGTTAACAAGAGCAACACTTCCAAAGTCAAACAGACAGCCAGTTGCAAAGCTAAAGAACAAGGAAAGAAGCCATCAGCCCCTGAACATGGAACATTATGTATTATACTCCACCGTATTCATATATCCTCATTGGTAGTTAAATATCAACAATAAATCAATTGTTATATAAGCCCATTTTTGTTTTTCATAAGAGGCAGCATTCATTTTAACCACAGCGACTCTAAAAAGACTTCAGATGGTTATAACAATGCACATCCATGTAATTAACAGTATATATAACACTTATTTATTCAACAACATTTTACTGAATACCTACTAAGTGCCAAGCTCTAGTTAGATACATAATATGTATCAAGGAAAAAAAAGAAAACCAATAAAGAATCCTGCCCCTGAGCCATTACTGGAGGGAACAGACAACAAATAATACCCAATAACTATTATTAAGACCCTCTCTGTGGCAGAATTATATGTCTTACATTTTTTTACCTGAGTTGGCCATATTCTTGGATTGGCTAATGAAATATTAGTAGGAGTGATAGGTACCACTTCCAAGCAGAAACTTCTGCAATCTCTCTTTTCCCTGTATCAGCAGGAAGACAATTCATCGTGGATTCCAGAATACATAAGCAAAGCCTCAGTCAATCGACAAAAATAAAATGTTGTTGTTCTAAGTGATTGAAGTAGTTTGTTATCAGAGCATGGCCCAGTCTAAGTTAATCAATACTATAAATAATATATGGTATAAAGACACTGATAAGTACTATGGAAAAATGAAAAAATAGAACAAAGTGTGGGGGAATAGGATGGCCAGGGTAGAGCTTATGGCGGAGATGAGATTTAAATTTCCATTCTAAAAGAAAGTGAGGGAATTTGGCCAAGAGAATATCTGGGGAATGAGCATTCCAGGTAGAAGTACCAACCAGAGGGAAGACCCTCAGGTGAGAGAATGTTTGGAGTATGTAGGGAACCAAGGAGTCTTCTAGAGGCTGAATTAAGTAAGAAAGAGAGAAAGTAGTAGGAGATATGTTCAGAAGGGTAATAGAAGGACAGAGGGAGTAGGGCTCTGGAGGTCAAGGTCAGGATTTTGGCTGATTAACAAAAAACAAAACAAAAAAAAACCTGTTGCTGTCGAGTCCATTCTGACTCATAGCCACCCTCTAGGACAGAGTAGAACTACCCCTTAGAGTTTCCAAGGAGGGCCTGGTAGATTTGAACTGAGGACATTTTGGTTAGCAGGCGTTGCAGTTAACCACTACACCACCAGGGTTTCATTTGATTACTAAATACAAAGCCACTGCAGACTTTCTAGCAAAGGAGTGAAGAGTGCTAACTTAAATTTTGTACCTATCACATTAGCTGTCATGCTGAGAACAAACTGTTTAGGGACAATGTAGACCAGGGCAACCATTTAAGAGGCTATTGCAGCAATCCAGGCCAGCTATGATTGTTTTTGAACCACAGCTATAGCTGAGGGGGTAAAAAGATCTGGATATATTTTGATGGTAGAGAAAATAGGATGTACTGATGGGCTGGGTATGGGGTGAAGAAAGAAGACTCTTTGCACCTTTGATAAAATGAAGTGTGCCCCATTACAAACAGTAATACTCATTCTGCTCTCTAGTAGGTAGGAGAACTATTTGGCCGTCCCCACTGACCACGTGGAGTACCAGCCAATTGTGCCTGATAAGGCTGTGAAATCCCCAACTGCAGACCACCAGTCAGCAGTGTTAATAGGAGATATGTATGAAATATAAATGGACATCAGAAAATGACCAGTCCACAAAGAAAAGAATCTGAACATTCTTGCAGCAGTGCTTTCATCATATATTGTACTACTGTATGGCATATGGAAACCCTGGTGGCGTAGTGAAGTGCTACGGCTGCTAACCAGAAGGTCAGCAGTTCGAATTCACCAAGTGTTCCTTGGAAACTCTATGGGGCAGTTCTACTCTGTCCTACAGGGTTACTATGAGTAGGAATTGACTCGACTGCAATGGGTTTTTTTTTTCCCCCCTGTGGCATACATATAAAACTATTTACTTGTTTTATTATTATGTAAAGCTTTCATAGCATTTTGCAGTAAACTTTTTTGGTTTCACTAAACTAAAAAAAAAAAAAAATACAAAATTCATGTTTAATAAATAGGTATTGAGTTTCCATTCCTCCAAGAAAGTTGACAAGACATGCAACTTAAACAAACTCATCTTGACATTTACCATCCTCCATAGGTGTCTTAAGGATAGCACAGGTCACAGAAAAAGCAGATGACAAAAATGTGATGAAGAAGTTTCAATGTCTACTTCAAAGCCAGTTGTGATTTTAAGAAGACTGTCCCGAAAAAGATGTGTGCCTGCCAAACGTGCGTTTATATCTTACCCCATGAGGAATGACTTTTCATTTAGATCAGTGCTTGTTATTTTAAATTATTTTTGTTCATCTTCTATTTCTTGTGGCCCAACAGTTGAAAAATGTTGTGTACAGAAGTGATGGTGGTGTTACATGAGTGTCATCAAATTCTCCAAAAAGAAAATCAGTTAACCCAGTCGTGGTTTGGTTACTTTATTCATCCAGTTAGAATAAAAGTGTTTAAAATGTCATTCCTTTTTGATAGTGATATTTCTAGCATTCTAACATTATTCGGTTAAGTCCAAAAATGAAGATAAAATTATTTGTTTTGTAACGAAAATTTTGGGGTATACAGCATCATGAGAAAAAGAACAAAGTTCTTACTAATTATGAAACTTATAAAGCAGAACTATATTTGGACTTGATAGGGGAACACATGTACTTTAAAATTGGGTCCAAAGTTTTGTTGATATTCTATTAAAAATCAAAATGGAAGTTGTCAAAACTTACAAATAATTTTTGTGTAAACACAGAAAAACAGCTACAAAAATAATATTTAATTTCAAACAAACAAAATAATATATCAGCAAGGCAAGTCATGCCATGTTTGAGACTGTGAAGAACTACGTTGTTAATCAACCTGTGTTCTACAATGGTAATGATTTTTTTTTGTGTGTGAGTTCTCTGAATTTTGGTTGTTTTTCTTTTTTTGAAATAAGTTGAGAAGATTTGGTTGAAATGTTCAATAAATAGAGGACAACAACAACAAAACCCAGAATACCCCAGTTTTTAAAGATTTTAGGGAATTGCAACTAAGTGTTGAAAATAAAGTCTAAAAAAAAAAGACTTTCAAATTTATACCTGTAAAATCAAGGAGATAACTGAACCAAACATGTGATGACAGGTTAAATGATGTACAAAATTTAATTCTGAAATCTGAAAACTCCACTTTGCAATATCCCAAGTGTGGAAAGATTCATTTCATGGAGCCCCTATTTTCAACTGAATATATGTATATTCTGTACCAGTGGAATAAAATTGCAAAGTCCTGTGATTCTGCAGCATTTACTTTTGGTGAAACATTTCAAAATAATTACATGTAGAAAAAATTATTAGACTAAGTTTTTCTGTAAAAATAATTGTCAAAGAAAAGCCTTCTTGGTGGAGACACAAGGAAAGAATTTGTGGCATATTTGAGATGAATCATATATGCACTTTAGTGAAAAAATTATAATTGAAACATCCTCTATTTAACAGGATCTTCTCTGAGCTTCCTAGGCACCTTGGTACTCATGTAGGTAATATTTTCTCATTTAGAAATATAGCGTAAAGAGAAGAATCCATTGAATATATCAGTATTTTAAAATTTCTGTTTTGAATTTTTTTAATTACAAGGATATATTACTTTTATTTTTGAAAGAATGTTATATTTAAATATGTTTTTGAATGAGATCATTTGTAAGTCCATGTTGTTGTTGTTGTTAGGTACCATCGAGTTGGTTCCAACTCATAGCAACCCTGTGCACAACAGAATGAAACACTTCCCGGTCCTGCGCCATCCTTACAATTGTTGTAATGTTTGAGCTCATTGTTGCAGCCACTGTGTCAGTCCACCTTCTAGAGAGTCTTCCTCTTTTCTGCTGACCCTGTACTCTGCCAAGCATGATGTCCTTCTCCAGGGACTTCCTCCTGACAATCCAAAGTATATAAGACGCAGCCTTACCATCGTTGCTTCTAAGGAGCATTCTGGTTGTACTTCTTCCAAGACAGATTTGTTTGTTCTTTTGGCAGTCCATGGTATATTCCATATTCTTCATCAACATCACAATTCAAAGGTGTCAATTGGTCTCCAGCCTTCCTTATTCATGGTCCAGCTTTCACATGTGTAAGATGCAATTGAAAATGCCATGGCTTGGGCCAGGGGCACCTTAGTCTTCAAGGTGGCATCTTTGCTCTTCAACATTTTAAAGAGTTCCTTTGCAGCAGATTTACCCAATGCAATGCGTCTATTGATTTCTTGACTGCTGCTTCCATGGCTGTTGATTGTGGATCCAAGGAAAATGAAATCCTTGACAACCTCTATCTTTTCTCCATTTATCATGATGTTGCTCATTGGCCCAGTTGTAAGAATTTTAGTTTCCTTTATGTTGAGGGGAAACCCTGGTGGCATAGTGGTTAAGGGATATGGCTGCTAACCAAGAGGTCGGCAATTCAAATCCGCCAGGAGCTCCTTGGAAACTCTATGGGGCAGTTCTACTCTGTCCTATAGGGTTGCTATGAGTCGGAATCGACTCGATGGCAGTGGGTTTGGTTTTGTTGGTTTTATGTTGAGGTACAATCCATACTGAAGGCTGTGGACTTTGATCTTCACCAGTAAGTACTTCAAGTTCTCTTCACTTTCAGCAAGCAAGATTGTGTCACCTGTATAACGCAGGTTGTTAATGAGTCTTCCTCCAATCCTGATGCCCCATTCTTCTTAGATTATTTGCTCAGCACACAAATTGAATAGGTAGGGTGCAAGGATACAACCCTGACACACACCTTTCCTGCCTTTAAACCATGCAGTATCCCCTTGTCCTGTTCAAACAACTGCCTCTTGATCTATGTACAGTTTCCTCATGAGCACAATTCAGTGTTCTGGAATTCCCATTCTTTTGCAATGTTATCCAGAATGTTATGATCCACACAGCCGAGTGTCTTTGCATAGCCAATAAAACACAGGTAAAAACCCTTCCGGTATTCTCTGCTTTCAGCCAAGATCCATCTGACATCAGCAATGATGATAGTGAATCTTTCACTATTGCAACAAACTATAGTTTACTCCAATATTAATAGTTTATCCACATCTATGTTACATTAAACTTTGGCTACTGAAAAAAATATGGTTGCAATTAAGGGTGGCCATGAAAATGATTCTGAAGTATCCCAAACATGTTAAGCTAAGGTATTAACATTAAGCTTCACGTAAATGATGATTTACAATGTGTTTTTATCTCTTTTGCTTCACAAATCCTAAATGGGCAAATATAAGTGGCTTATATTTTTGCTAATGGTATAAACAGTACATGCAGTTGCTGTTGTTTTTGTTCACTGAGTCGATTTCAACTCAACGCAACCCTGTAGGACACTCACACACATACACGCACACATATAGTGCTAGGAGCTCTGGTGGCACAATGGTTAAGTGCACAACTGCTAACCAAAAGGTGGGCAGTTCTAACCCACCCACCCACTCCAAGGGAGAAAATACCTGGTAATCTCCCCCATAAAGATTACAGCTTAGGAAACCCTATGGGGCAGCTCTATTCTGTACTATGGGGTTGCTATGAGTTGGAATCTATTCGACAGAAAACAAAAACAACATTAACAGTATATAGTGCTTATAGACTTTCAGCAATGTATTTACAACCACTGTAGTAGTCACCAAGGTTACAATAACAAACAAGTACATACGAATTTAGCAATTGTGAAATTTGTGATCTAGTGGAGTATATAGACAATTAAATGAGCAATTACAATGTCAAAGGTAGTACAACTTGTAATGGGAACACATACATGGAGCAGCTTTAGCTCAGACTTGGGAAAAGGTATAAGTCATGGAAATTTTCTGGATAAAATAATGTTTCAAGTGAGACCTGGAGAATGAATATATGTTAATCAGCTGCAATGTTAAGAGTCACAATGCATGTGAAAATCCTGAAGGTCAGAGAAGGAGAAAGATCATAATATTTTCTAAAGACCAAAAGAAGCTATGTGCCCTAGTGTGTTTGGAGGGGATGGGTGGGCATGGGGACACTGAGGAAGGCATGACTAGTGGTGGGGATCAAGAGACAGGCATCCTAAAATTCATTGAGTCATGATACAAAATAAGACTTTATTCTAACGTTTGCGATTTGAGTTTTAGGGTAGTAGTAGGGGCAGAAACTAGAATACAGTGGATTGAAAAATCAATTGAAAAAGAAGAAATGGTCACAGAAAAAGTTGGTCAGTGTTTTTCAAAGTCTTTCTTTCCAAAGGAAAGGTTAAAAAGAGAGAGGCAGTTAGAGAAGAATGTGGTATCCAGAAGATGTTGTTTTAAAGTGAGGCTACATTTGAGCACATTGAGATAAAAAATTGAGATAAAGGAGCCTCAAATGTTTGCTGAGTTGAAGATACGGGGAAGGAATCCTTCTCCGTTCATAGAGTGAATGCTGAAAAGGTAAGAAAGAAGGAGATGGGGGCACAGGTAGAGAGATTAGCCTTGCACAGTGAATTCATACACTGAAATGAGAGGGAAGTAAAAGAAGGTGAGTGCAGTTGCAAATAAGCTGCTTTAGTTGCACGAAGTTGAAAAAATTAAATTAGTAGTCTTCTATTTTCTCCTTGAAGTAGGAGGCTGGGACATATGCTGAGGTGTGAAAAGAAAACTGGCAGGAAGAGAGGTTTACGGGGAAGGGGAAAAAAAAAGGAGATCTGAAAATAGCTGTTGCAGAGAATGGGAGACAGAACTAATTAGGGAATCAATGAAGCCCAGTTGAGGTTGGATATCATGAATTTAGAGCAGCATCAATCTACAGTTTCAAGGTTATCCAGCGGTCCTTATCCTTTCGGGTGTAAGTTCAAAGAAGACAGGCAGTTAATTCAGTCAAAATTAGCTTTTTCTGCGTGGATGTTCCAGAAGGACAATGGAGCCATAAGCACACATGCTCCAATATAAGGCAGATTAGGATAAATGCTACATGAATGATACCGACAATGATGTCTATAAGTATTCAGAGAAGAGGCAAGTCACCATTGGTTGCATTTATCAAAGAGAACAGTGAGCATTTGCTAAGACAAATGGGAAATGGCAGGGCATTCAAGGTGAGGGAAATTCACAGGTGATGGCTTGGACATAAAGAGAGCACAGTGCTCTTAGAGACAATGAAAATCATTGCTGAAATGGAGTCCTTGGTGAGAAGTAATGTGAGCTGTGTTAGATAGGTAGGTGTGACCAAGTCTGGAGTGCCCAAAAGCACAAAGATACGTATGTGTTCATGCACGTACATGCACGTGTGTATGTGTGTTAAGTTTGGAGCCATCGGAAACCTTAAAGCAAAGAAGTGATATTTGTGTGCAGGGGTGGTTGGATTATGAATATACACACACACCTCATTAACTTATATCCTTTTATCAACATCACAATTTTATAAACTCCTTAAGAAAAGGGACCAGGTCTCATTTATCTTTATTTCTTACCTTATATAAAATGATTATAATTTGCTATTATAATATTCTATGCTAAGCAAAAGTATTTTAAAATTCAACTTAATCTTTAGTTTTTGTAAAAGACTTGTTTCTTTAATTCTTTCAGCAAACATTTATCAAATGCCAGCTAATGTTCTAAGGGCATGGAAAAAAAAAAAAAAAAAAACAGAAAAAAGAAAAACCCCGCTCTCAATGAGTTTCCCTATTATTGGCAAGACAGAGAACAAAAAATAAATAGAAAAAATACATGGTATGCCGTGACTGGTAAATTCTATGGAAAAAAATTAAGATGGGAAAGGAAATGTCAGGGCCTGGAGGATGTTTGATAATTTTAAATTGGGTGGTCAGCGGAGGCTTCACTACGTAGTTGACATTTGAAAAAGACCTGAAGGATGCAATGAAAAAAGCCATAGGAGCAATCTGAGGTGATTGTAAGGGCTTTGGCTTTTATTCTGAGTAAGATGGCAGATCATTAGTGGGTTTTGAGCAGAGGGGGGACTTGATCTGATTTATGACTTAAAAGAATCACTTTAGCAGCTGTGCAGATCATAGAATAGATCAGTAAGGGTGGAAATGGTGAAATGAGTTATAACACAATTGGAGTTATTCAAGCGAGTGGTGGTGATGCTGTTTTGCACCAAGGGTAGCAGTGCCATTGGGATAGGCAGTTGGGCTATGGATCTATCTTCAAGGTAAGGTCAACAGGATTTGCTGAAGGAATAGGTGTAAGATATATAATAAAGAGTGAAGTCAAGTATTGTGCCAAATATTTTGGTCTGAGCCAAAGGATGGATTTCCCATTTACTAAGATGGGGAGGAGTGTAGGTTTGGGGATGAAGTGCAGGGGTTTAGTTTTGGACCTAGGAAGGATGAAATGATTATTATAAATCCAAACAGAGATGTTGAATAAACTGCTGGGTATATGAATCTCCAGTGCAGGGGCAAGACCAAGATGGGGATATGAGTTTGGGGAGTACTTTATAAATTTTACAATCTATCCCAAATTTAAATTAATGGATTCTCTTCTGAGGCAAGTGCTTCCTATACCTTGCCTCTAAATATATAACAATCCTGGGCAGTGTGAACAGTTAAGCTCAACTACTGGCCAAAGGTTGGTGGTTTGAAAACACCTAGAGGTGTCTTGGAAGACAGCTCTGGCAACTCACTTCTGAAAGGTTAAAAAAAAAAAAAAAAAAAAAAACCCTATGGAGCTGTTCTACTCTGCACACATGGGGTCACCATGAGTTGGAATTGACTGGACGGCAACAACCACCAACAACACGCTTACCTTGAGAGTCAAGGGTTTAATAGGCGATCATAATGCTTTCTCCGTGAAGGAAGGATTAGGTTATAAGAGACATTTAGACGCTTAGGTATTTATTTTGTTATTATGTATAAAGCCAGTAGTCCAGGGAGGTAAGTAAGAGCCCGGAACAGGTCGTCTTTCTTTCCACTATAGATTTTGATTTTTCCAAGTTCTAAGACTGCTAATTAGACAGAATAAGTTTATTGGAGATTATGTCAATTGATGGGTTGAGCAAGAAGAATTTAAATTGTACTAGTAAGACTTGTAAGTGCCAAGTAAGAACCCAGAGACAATGTAGTCTAACACTCTCACGTTGTAGATAAGAAAACTGAGGTACAGAAAGGTAAGGTGACATTGTCACACTTTTTAATCAGTTTCTGTTACATGCCAATCAGATACCAGCCACAGTACCATGGGCAAAAAGTAGTAGACAAACTTATTTAGTTCATTTAACAAGAAATACATGAGATCATATCAGAGTATCTTAATGATCAATAAATCACTGCCGTGGCCATCTTTTCTTCCATACCTATGTTGGAGTTGTTATTACATGCACATCTGAAATAGTGTTCATAGAGTGAGTTTTGGTATAATAGATTGATCTTTTGGATTTGTATCTCCTAATATAATCTATTTAAAATAGTTTGATATATACATAGGCTAAAACTATGATGAACCCATATAAATTAACACATTGGCCCTAAAAATCAATAACAGTGGTTTCAGGTTAAGGTCTGTTCTCGTTCTGAGAGATAAGACCAGTGTGAGGAGATAATGCTGTGTCCTCTGTTATACCTGTGATCCTATTTAAATTCAGCACTGATTAAAAGGTTGAAATAGTATTGCTTTCTTTTGTATTGGTGAGCCCCACATGGAAACTCTGAAGCCCAAATTGATTTACAAAGCCCTATTATTCTCATCTACTTTTTTCCTTGTAAAACTTATAAGCCAGCACGGTATTATTTCACAAACAAAAGCTCTGCAAGGTTATCTTTTTTGTCTGATTCGCCTGGTTGCTCCCTTGCCTACCAGGCCTGCATTACGTATTCTGAGTAAGACCCTGTGAACATAATTAAGGGTCACACATGTGGTCTAAGAAGAGGGGATAAGGAATTCATTTCTCAATTTCTCTTCCCTGGGCTACAGACTGGTTTGCAAGTTACTATTCAGTTCAGCAACACAGAGCTTAGAGGAAAAGCCCAAACGGCTACAGCTGCTCTGCATTAAAAAGCAAGAAACGTGAGAGCTAGAGAAAGATTCGATTTTATTTGCACACAAAATGAACATCCACAGTCTGTACACTCTGGGAATAGCTCCATGTTTTGGGTTAGGGAGGTTTTTTAACGCTCTTTTTCTTTTCCTCCCAAGTTTTGCTCAGTTTGTGACATTGTTAAAACTCAGACTACCCTTTTGGGCCTCATTCATGCAAATTGTGGGCTCTTCAAAAGGAAAAACATAAAGATGATACAGAAAGGTCAGAACACTGCACTCAGAGGGTGGTTATTAATGATGTGAAGGAATTTGGGGAGCAAGATTAAACCATGCCAACACTGACTCATTTTCACAAATATTTTTACACCAAAATGTGGTTTTACTTGGAGCACCAATGACATTCACTCAAAAGATAAAAATTAAAATGCTTTTAAAGCAAGAAAACATTTATATGGGTGAGCCTACCTTCCAACTGAGAACATCATAGGCATTGATGCTAAAAAAAAAAAAATCTGTTGCCGTTGAGTTGATTCCAACTCATAGCGACCCTATAAGACAGAATAAAACCGTCCCATAGGGTTTCCAAGGAGTGCCTGGTGAATTCAAACTGCCAACCTTTTGGTTAGCGGCCATAGCTCTTACTCACTACACCACCAGGGTTTCCATTGTTGCTAGGAAGATATAAAATCAGGAGTCCAGGAATAATTATTTAAATAGGTCAGATAAGGCAATACAGTTAAGTAGACATTTAAAAAAAAAAAAATGTTGTAGAGTTGATTCCGATTCATGGTGACCCCATGTATGTAAGAGTACAGCTGTGCTCCATAGTGTTTCCAATGGCTGATTTTTTGGGGCATTGGATTGCCAGGCTTTCTTTCAAGGTACCTGTAGGCGGACTCAAACCTCAAATCTTTTAGTTAGCAGCCAAGCACATTAACCTTTTGAGCTACTAAGGGATTCCAAGTAGACATTAAAAAAAAAAAAAAAAACCTTTTGTCATCAATTCTTACTAATGGTTACCCAATGTGTTACAGAGTAGAACTGCTCCATGGTTTTTTCTTGACTATAAGCTCTGTGGAAACCCTGGTGGTGTAGTGGTTAAGGGCTATGGCTGCTAACCAAAGGGTCAGCAGTTAGAATCCGCCAGACACTCCTTGGAAACTCTATGGGGCAGTTCTACTCTGTCCTATAGGGTCTCTATGAGTCAGAATCAACTCGACAGCACTGGGTTTGGTTGGGTTTTGGCTAATCTCTATGGAAGCAGATCACCAGGCATTTCTTCCATGACACTACTCGGTGTGTTCGAATCTCCAACTTTTAAGTTAGTAGTTGAGTACAAACTGTACCACAAGTAGACATTACATCCTCATCTAGAGGGGCAAGCTTAATGGAATTTGTCATACTTGCCATTTTGTTCTTATCCATAGTCAAAGGTTAGGCCTCCAGGAAATGAAAAGAAACTAACCTGGCCTCTTCTGCATGACTGAATCCACCACTTGGGGCAAACATTTTACAACATCTCAATAACAAAAAATCAAGAGTACCAACTTAATTTGTACAGCTCCACCTTAACATTGGGCTCTATTAGTTACACAACATTAGCTAAAATTTTATAGGTTCTATCCTTATGAGTCGGAATTGGCTAGACAGCAATGGGTTTGGTCTTTTGTTTTTGTTTTTATCCTAGGAATGATATTGCCATTTCTATCCTCTTCCCAAAATTGTCAAGTGCTCAAAGTTGGATTTGGCTCACTCTTTCTCTATAGTGGAATCCCTGTTGGCATGTTGGTTAAGAGCTACAGCTGCTAACCAAAGGGTCGTCTGTTCGAATCCCCCAGGTGCTCCTTGGAAACTCTACTCTACTCTGTCCTATAGGGTTGCTATGAGTCGGAATTGACTCGATGGCAATGAGTTTGTTTTTGTTGTTGTTGTTGTTGTTTTTTCCCTACAATCTCCTCAATTCCAGGGCCCTCCCATTTTTTCCCAAATTAAGTACCACAGGAATCCAAGCTACTTCTTTTCATTTTTCCCATCAACATTTACCCTTGTCCTCATGCTCATCTATCTGTTCAAGATAGACGAAGGACATACATCTACGTTCTTCTTTGTCAAGAAGTAAATGACATGAATAATGTTTTCAAATTGAAACCATAACATCTCGGGAGAAGGTGAGAGGAGGGGTAAAAAGGAGGAATAAAAAGGAACATAAGTGAAGCAGAAATTTTGAGGACTTGCTGAAAGAAAGACAGCATATGGGGATTGGATTGCTGAAGAAAGCAGAGAGAAAAACTTTGGAGAAGGTGAGATCTTCCTGGAGCCCTGAAAAAGGATACAAAAGCAACAAAAATAAGCAAGAACAGTGTACTTTAGGTCAATTAGAATTCTTGGAAATTAAGAATATTACGGAAGGTTTTGGGTTTTTTTTTTAATCTAATAAATAGACAAAATAATTAAATAGAAAAGGCTAACACAAAAAAATTGGTAATTTAAATGATAAAATTAAGGAAGTTTCATAGAATGAAGTATAGAAGACAGTCAGAAAAGTAAAGTAAAGATTCATGCATGATAGAGTAGGAAATTTAATATCATTCTACAAGAGATTATAGAAACAGAGGAAAAGACAACAGAGACAAAAAAAACATATAAACGCAAAATACTTTTCCTGAGCTTAAAATAATTTAAGATTGAACAAAGCCCTCAAGTGTCAAGCAGAAGAAGTTTTAAATACCCAGAGTCGTACAGACCCTGGAGAAAGTTTAGAATTCTAAGAGACAGAGGGAAAGCTAAAATCTTTTAGAGCTGAGGAGGTAAGTTCCCAACTAAGGAATGAGAAGTATAACTTCATCAGCCTCCTCATGAATAAAGTCTTCAAAGCATTAAAAATTAAAAAAGAAAAAAATAAATCTTGTTAGGTATTTAGGTGTCAATTTTTGTAGTTATATCTGGAGAATGAGAGGAAAATGTCCACCTTTTGCTTCATTTTAGACCAGGTGTTAGCAAACCATGTTCCACAGATTAAATTTGGTCTGCTGCGTGTTTTTGTATGGACTGCGAGGTAAGACCAGTTTTTATATTTTAAATAATTCAAAAAAAATTAAAAGGGAGAATGTTTTGTGACACATGAAAATTATATGAAATTCAGATTTCAGTGTCCGTAAGTAAATTTTTATTGGATCACAACCACGTTTATTTGTTTACAGATCACTTATGGCTACTTTTATACTACATAGGCAGAAGTGAGTAGTTCTAACAGCCTGCAGAGTTTAAAATATTTAATATCTGGCTTTTTACAAAGTTTACCAACCTCTATTTTAGACCCTTTGTTTTTAACCACATTCAGTTTAGCCTATCCAAAAAATTGCCCAATTCCAGGTCCCTTACCTCAGCAACCCAACTCAACCAATCACTGTCCAGTTGACTCTGACTCACGGTGACCCCGCGTGTTTCAGAGTAGAACTGTGCTCCATAGGGTTTTCAGTGGTTGATTTTTCAGAAGTAGATCATCAGGTCTTCCTTCAGAGGTTCCTCTGGCCTGGGTAGACTTGAACCTCTTGATAATAACAGAATGCATTAACCATTTGCTCCACCCAGAGACTCCCCCATTACCTCAAGCCTCATTGCTGTCGAGTCGATTCCGACTCATAGCCACCCTATAGTTCAGGGTAGAGCTGCGCCATAGGGTTTCCAAGCAGCGACTGGTGGATTCAAACTGCCAACCTTTTGGTTATCAGCTGAGCTCTTAACCACTGTGCCACCATTATCTTTGCTAGCTTTCCAATGATATCAGGTAGGTAGGAACAGATTTCTTTGACTCAGGGCTACTCTTGGGTCAAACAATTACAGAAAGAAGACTGATGGAAAGCAGAGTATACTTGAGTCAAATGATGGTTATTTCTGGGTTAAGCCTATAAATGAAATTTGACTCTGAGGGCCCAGGTGGGGGTGTAGATAAATGGATGATCATTCATTCTGAGGGTGGAAGTAAACCTGGATCACTTCAAGAGCTCTGGTGTGGATTTTAGCCACTAGGCAATGGCTTCTGGACCCCAATTCATTCCAAATCTTCTGTACACAGCCAAGGTTGTCATAATGTAACCCATCTCCTCAAACGGCCACTGAATAGACTCCTGATCTCCTGAAGAGAAGATCTATCCGTAAGGATTCACATGGCTAAAGTCAAACCAGTTCCTACTGAGCCCAGGGAGATGGTTCGCTCAGCATGAACAAAGGAGCAATCCAGCAGGCTTCCTCCCTTCAAGTGTTTTTCTCTGACTAGAGCAACATGAAATGGAAAGAGAATAGTAACAAAAACAGACAGTTCAAGCAAATGTCTTCTGCAGATAAATTACCTGCATACCCAGTACCGTCGAGTCGATTCCGACTCATAGCAACCTGATTTTCATGGCTACTCTCCTCTCAGCCCTGTTATTTCTTGTCTTCACCCAAATTCACAAGGCAGGGATCTCTCTTGCAGGATTCATGCTTTGTTTATTGTCCAGGCTTCTGAGCAAATCTGTAAGAAATTCTAAATCCTTGAGGGGATTTTCCCTTGCTCATTTTTAGGGGCTTTGGCCTTGCGGTGTTTTAAAAGTCACTTGTTTTCCAATTATCACTGCCACTGATTTACTGAATTCTACTGCCTCCAAATTTGTCCCTCTTCTTCTTCTTCCCTTGAGCAATTTTTTGTGCTTGAAGAATGAAGTTCTCACTCTGTATCTCTCTCTCACCTCTTCACTCCAGTTAGTGTCCTCCTGCTAGTCCAAACTGTTAATCGGACCATTTCTCCACACTAAGTTACGGAATTACCCCAAGGCAACGAAACTTCAACATGAATATTTCTTTGCACTTCAAAAGTATTTTCCACACTAGGTGTGTGCCTAGTGAGAGTTCACCCCAAAATGTACACAGCAATATTCTTTGGGGTTTAATTTCAGCTAGGAAAACAAAAGATAAAGAAACATTTCTTCACCAACATGTTTTCCCCTCCTTTGCTTGGTGTTTATCAAGTGCTCCAAGGTCAGCCTCTGATACTGGCAGCATTGGACTGGTTCTGAGGCTTCCTCTGTTAACAAATGGCTCCATGACTCCAGGTCCTCAGCTTTTCAGGGTCTCTCGTTATCCTTCTGTGAGTCCAAAAACAACTAGGCAGCTTGCTCTTTCCTTCTGCAGTCTCTTAGTTTTGCTCCTGAACCTCTGCTGAAATATTTGAATAATTCATCTAACTCAATTTTTACTGAGTAAGTAATGTGCTAATTAAAAGACGATTCATTTTAAGGTTGGGTTGGGTACTCATTACTAAGCATCACTATGAAATATTCATACTGTATTCAGGGGTTTGGGGGGAAATGCAGGAAGAACAGGCACGTGTAGGCATGCTAATAACTTTCAGAAACCATGATCAGAGTCACCATTTTTTTGCTTCTAGAAGTGTTGATATTATAAATCCTGGGCTCTGCCATTTCTAGCTGGGGAGAAATGCATTTAGATAATGGATGATACAATTTAAAACAAGAGTATCCAAAACTGCATCTCTGCCTAAATTGCTCAAGTGTCTAAAGAACGATTGGATCCAGTAAACGAGGCTATCTGGATTCCAGGAAGGTCTCTTCATTTTTCAAGCCATGCCATGAATATATCAACACATTTCTGCATTTTATTGTGCCTTGATATATATCTAGACACACACAATCATAGAAAAAAATGCCATCTCTGTCTGACAAGGAAATGAGATTTTAGTGACAATTGTTCAAAGATACCATGTGACATTCTGCAAGCAGATGGTCTTTTGACCAGAGAACTTTCCCTAAATGTCATGGTCTAAAAGCCTGGAAAAGCATCTTTGAAATCTTTGGTAAGTGACATTCCAACACAGCTGACTTCTCAGATAAATTTTGATTATACTACATAGTATAAAAGTATAGTAAAACCTTGATTAATGGAAATAATTGAAGAATGGGATGTTCTGGCTAATTTAATTCTGTAATGAAACACACAGTTCCTTCTGTTTCAACTCTTATTGGAAATCTTTCTCAAATACATGGTTCCTCTTTCCTTAATACCATAGGGATCAGAAACACATTTTTCTCTGATGGATGAAAATTATGGGATCATCATTGTGAACACCTATGATCACTATAAATTACTATAGGCACTTATAATTAAGCCCATTGTACTAAATATATGTACTGCAAGCTATAGGTTTCATAAAATCTTTATGAGTTTATTAATCAGGCATTTCACTCTTTTATCCTTTGAGTGTAGTTCATGTAAATAATTGGGTTATCTCCTTGATCAAGATTTACTGTGTACTATTCTTGGAAATGAGTAATGGACTCATTCTTTCCTGATAAGCCACCCTGGGATAGCAGGGCAACACTTACCGAAGCATTCAAGGATGCTTTTATCACTGTGGCTGTTGGCATTAAGTAGAGACATGATCTAAGTGTTAAAAATTATTGTCATGAAAGTATTAATATACTGGCAGAACCTTGTACAGTAGACATAAAATGTTAAATAGTCAAATGTCTCATGGCTGCTGTAGGGGTGAGAGGTAGAATGAGTATTATTTCATAATACCACAGTATCTCATGAAAAGTATCACAACACCTAGGACTTTTGAGTAGAGGGTTTCTTTTTGAAGATTAATATTAACCTGGAAGCCTCTTTCTCTCTGCCAAAACCCCAGAGAATTCTGTAACTCCTCCCACTACTGCCATGCAGAGATACCCACACAGAGTGCTGAGCTAAATTAGACAGAAAAACAGTCAAATCAAGATGTCCAGATAGGAAGGCAGGGATTTTACAGGGAAGACAAACCTCCTTGAAAATAGAAGAAGTAAGAACGAAGAAGAAGAAAAAAAAATCCAAACATGGAGTGTAAACCTTGAGAATGTCTAAGCAGGGAGACTAGTGGTTAGGCATCTGGCTGCTATCCAAAAGGTCAGCTGTTCGAATCCACCAGGCGGTTCTTGGAAACCCTATGGGGCAGTTCTACTCTGTCCTGTAGAGTTGCTATGAGTTGGAATGGACATGGCTGCAACAGGTCTGGTCTTATTTGGTTTTATTATCAAAACAATAGACAACAATATTACCTACTTCTTGATGTGTTCTTTTCAGGGTGAAATAAGAAAGGCATAGGCAATACCAATCATGGGGAAGTGCTCAAGGCGTGTTACCTATGGACTGCTGCTGCTGCTACATCTTGATTAAAGAGATGAACAAAATATATAAGGAGTATTGAGCAAAACATGGCTTTCTTTGCCTGGGAGAAGTAGGAGGATTTCATAGAGGAGTTAGCCATAAGGTGGGTCTTGAGGAATGACTAGGAATCTCACAGATTGAAAAGTAATTAAGGAGGTTTTTTTCAGAAGGAGTATGGGAACTGTGGGAGTACATGTAAGACAGCAAGGAAGTTTAAAAAGAACAGGGTCCGTTAGCACCAAAGCAATTATTTCAGGGATTTGAGCATAGGAGTGCATAAGATAAACATTTTGCAAAAGAATTTCACAGAAATTATTTCTTTTGATTTTCACAGCAGTTTTGAAGAAGCAGGTTAGTTAGTTTCGCAAATGGCAAAGCTAAGATGCAGAGAAAATTTTCCCAGAGACAAAATATTTAGTAAATAATTATCTGGTGCACCCTCTCAACCTTACATAGGTCAATGAGGGGCAAGGGGTTTGTTTGAACTATTAGAGATTGAGTATTTAGATCCACAGATATGGCAGAGTGTTCTCTCCTGTGTATCAGGTCATACCTAAAGTCAAAGATGTTACTGAGAAGAAACTGAGTTCAAACGACACTGAGATTCCAAATTAATACCAACTTTTTTTTTTCTTGATGGATGACAGGTCAACTGAAGGTAGGGACCTCAGTACCAAGGGTTCAAAGCCAAGTGAAATTGGAATAAAAACAAAGTCAGTGAAGGGTTAGGCAAAAAGGAATGCTAGGCAGTAACTTCAAACATAGGTTTGTGTCCAGGACTTACTTTTGTGGGCTGCTATGTATGTAGTGTATAGAATGGTCAAGTTTGTTCAGAGTTCCAAGAAGGAGACAACAGTACTTAATAGGATCCTAAAGATGGAAAAGATTGGTGATTCAAATGCACACAAAGGCACCTTGAAAGACAGACCTGGCCATCTTCCTCCAAAATGTCATCCTTGAAAACCCTCTAGAGCAGTTTACTCTGCGCACCTGGGGCCACCATGAGTTAGAATCACCTCAACAGCAACTAACAACAAAAAATGATTAAAAGACATAAATAAACCTCCTAGTGAAGGATTTAATGGATTCAGAATTTGAAGAATCACACGGATCACTTAGATAGAAGAAATCTTAATGATCTTCCATTTCAGCGCTTACATTTTTCAAACGAAAAAGCTCATTTGCCCAGAAGTCAAATAATAGGAAACGTGGAAAACAACCCCAAGCCACCTGTTTCCTAACCCAATGTCCTGTTATATCGCAAAAGGGATCATGGATTACAATATTTTTTGTTGCCTAGATAATGCCAAAGTGCCCCACATGCAAATACATGCCTCTCACCTTTCCAGCCCCACTTCCATATTTCTAAAAAATACACAGGGGTGAGAGTCAAAATAGAGATAAAGAGACTCTGACTTCTTACAGAGGAAAAGAGCAGAACACTTACTTAAAATTACTCAGAAATGTCCATGTTCTAGAACAAGGTCTTCCATGTCTTGGTCTATGATATTTACCTCTACCCTATACACTATTTCCTCAAATACCCACAATTTGATTAACTGAAATTCTACTCCTTGGCTTTGCTATATATTCTGACCAAGGACATTGATGAATAATATCCTCTATTAGCTTACACGAGAATACTGTCATGAATCTCTTCATTAAGGGTTAAGAAATGTATTGGATAAAGTAATGAATTTATAAGATGTGGAATTGTCTCAATTCTCTTTCTGCCAGTGCTGTTTCTATTGATATTTTAAGTAGACTAAAGCAGATTGAAAATGTGTTTGAAGAATCAGACGTGCAAACATGAAGTGTAAACATAAATGTCTTTTAACACCTTATATTAAAGTCAATGAAGAAAAACTTGATATTTGGAATAAAAAGGAAGATATGCATCAATTAAACATACGAGAGATACTAGTAGCATAAGCAGAACATATTAAAACTCTGAGAAAACAAGGGCATTTTCCAAATGCCGCTGTGAGAAAAGAAATACCAGAGTGAAAATAAGGTCCACTAATAAATGAGAAGCATGAAATTAATGATGAGTCTAAAATGGTAGAGATAATGAACTCATTTGTAAAATCGGTCCTTAACAAGAAAAATGAAGATAGGAAGTTTGAACAATTAAGAAGTAATGAAAACCTTACAAAAATAGCTGTTGACAATAAAAAGAAAACAGGAAAGAAAAAGGCCAATTCTATTTTGGGCTGGATCAGGAGTATTATCCCTTGACAATGAGGGAAGAAGGGTTTCATTTTGTCAGTGATAATGCACCTAAAATGCTATGCTAAGTTTGTGACCACCTTGATCACCTTCATTCTCATATCTATGACTGGGGGACAAAAAGGCAAGGACTTGTGGAGGTACTACTTCTCAGGTTTATGCACAAAGAGAAAAGGGTAGATATACCATGCCAAAATGTTTAGAAAATATTGCTTTTTGTCTTGTTTCTACCATCCAAGCATGGTGCACTGTGAGTAGCTGAAAATATGTTTTGCATATAAAAAAATCTGATTTTTTTCCCTGAATTAAAAAGGTGTAAGTTAAAAAAATGTTGACTTATAATGTTAAACAGAGCAATAGAAAGCAAGGTAAGATGATCTCATGATACTACTCTTTCTGCCCCATGAATATCTGTCTTCTACTTATTGATGGGTAGCATAGACACTATATGACTAAAAATAATACATAAACAGAAAGAAATACTTGATATCCTTGCATTTTAAAAAGCATCACTTCCCCTTCCTGATCTAGCCATTATGGATGAGATGCTAGTTGTATTTGAAAGGAAGATTCTGCCACTTTATGCTTCTTTAAAGACATATCAAACTTTCATATTGTGCATGAGGCCAAAGACTCCCAGATGAAGGAACAACAGAGGAAGTGAAGGTTGTGATGGATCACTGCTGTGGAATTGATTCCAACTCATAGCGACCCTACAGGACAAAGTAGAATTGCCCCCATAGGGCTCCCAAGGAGTGCTTAGTGGATTCAAACTGCCAACCTTTTGGTTAGCAGCTGTAGCTCTTAACCGCTACACTATCAGGGTTTCCAGATGTGATGGAGACAGTGAAAAATACACAAAATGCTGCAGACTGTCCCAGTGGCCTTTCTCCTGTCTCCTACCAGATACCTTGGAACTGGTTTTTATAAATGTACATCAGATGACATCATCAAAGTCAACAGAAACACAATGTATAATGTATGCTATTTACATATTAAAGGTATTGGCAAATTCTGATCAATTAATTAAACAAAAATTATTGGGAGTGTGATATATGCCAAGAAAGACCTGAAAAGTAGACACTGAGATCTGATCAACAAGAAGTCTTTTTATGGAGAAAGAGCCTTTATGTAGAGAGAGAAAAGCAAGTCAGAACAGCAAAGGCCTTAAGGAAGTAATGAGCTTGGTAGCCTGAGACTTTTAGAAAGACAGTGTGGTTGGAGCATGTTGAGAGAGGAGAACGCTTCTAGATGATATGGGATAGGCAGGCAGGGGCTACATCGAGCAGAACCTCATAAACCGTGACCGAGAATTTGGATTATATGCTGAGCATAATTGAAGTCATTGAGTATTTTAAAGTAAATCCTCGTGATGTTATTTACCATTTTGAAAAATTAATGTTATTTTAAGAAATAAAGATGCTGCCTTCTAATTTGAGGGTAAAAATGATTAAGACCTTTTAGGTTAGAACTGATAATCATACCAAATAAACAAGAACTTCAGATGTCAAATTAGGAATTATTGTATGTTGGAGAAACCTTGTTTTTAAGCATGTGGTAGTACCTAAGAGGTCAATATAAGCTTTTGAAAGGGGCTTTGGGTTAAGACAAAATCCATAGGCCTCCTCAGGGATAGATAGGATTCAAGAGAAAAGGGCAGAGCCCATCATCCCAAATGCAATACTGACCCTATCTTTAGGAAGAACTGATTAAGTTCTTTTGGTATTCTCTGTTTCTAATCTCCAGAATTCTTCATCTGTAAAGAAGTCCAACAGAAAAATAAATGTTTAGCTATTTCAGGAAACCCTGGTGGTGCAGTGGTTAAGTGCTACGGCTGCTAACCAAAAGGTCAGCAGTTTGAATCTGCCAGGTGCTCCTTGGAAACTCTGTGGGGCAGTTCTGCTCTGCCCTATAGGGTCACCAAGAGTCAGAACCATCTCGATGGCCGCGGGTTTTGGGTTAGCTATTTCAAGTAACAGCATGGCAGGGTAATTCTTAAATATAATCTCATATATAATTTGAGAAAAGCCAGTGTTTTGGGAAAATAAAACATGGTCTGAAGCACTAAAGCAAGAAAATAACCTTGTTTCCTTTGAGGATACAGTTGAGTCCTCACTCATCAGTTGCCTACTACCTCTTCAGGAGGATAGCCCCCTACAGGAGACCCTGAGAAGTCACAAGGGATAAAGAACCATCAGGGAGACAGGATAGCAACATACTGAGAATCAACTGACTCAAGTGCCAGAACAGTGCGGGTAGAAAAAAAAATACTGAGGAGATAAGTAAAAAAGAGAATTAGAAACAGAGAGGGGCCAACCTAAAGAAAGTGGGAGGACTTCAGAGAGACACTAAGGATAAGTGGGGAGAACAGTGATGAGGGAAGAGAAAAGGGAGGAAATGGAAGAAGAAAGTAAAACACATCTCCTTAGGTTCTGTTGTTCTTGGACTCTGCTTTAGAAGAAACACCTTCCAAGTGTAAAGTCTGTTTCTGAAAACCAAGTTAAAAGGCTGTTACCACATGTATCCAGAAGGGTCTGACTATGAAACCACACACACTGAAAGGAAAGGAGTGTTTAGTACTCACGTAAATTTTGCTCTTTTAAGAAACAGTAATCAGTCTGTGTATGTAATTTGGAGAGTAATGTAAATTTGGATGGGGCTTGTTTATAATTGGGTAGCAATGTGAGGGTACTGGGCTAATGAAAAAGTCGAGAGGGAGGCAGAGTCTTCTCTTTAATGCGTGGTTTGTAATAGTAATAATTGTGTTGTTGTTGTTGTTGTTAGGTGCCGTCGAGTTGGTTCCTACTCATAGCGACCCTATGCACAACAGGACGAAACACTGCCCAGTCCTGAGCCATCCTTAAAATTGTTGTTATGCTTGAGCTCATTGTTGCAGCCACTGTGTCAATCCACCTCGTTGAGGGTCTTCCTCTTTTCTGCTGACCCTGTACTCTGCCAAGTATGATGTCCTTCTCCAGGGACTGATCCCTCCTGACAAAATGTCCAAAGTATGTAAGATGCAGTCTCGCCATCCTTGCCTCTAAGGAGCATTCTGGCTGCACTTCTTTCAAGACAAATTTGTTTGTTCTTTTGGCAGTCCATGTATATTCAATATTCTTTGCCAACACCACAATTCAAAGGCATCAACTCTTCTTCGGTCTCCTTATTAATTGTCCAGCTCTTACATGCATATGACGCAATTGAAAATACCATGGCTTGGGTCAGGCGCACCTTAGTCTTCAGGGCGACATATTTGCTCTTCAACACTTTGAAGAGGTCCTTTGCAGCAGATTTGCCCAATGCGATCCATCTTTTGATTTCTTGACTCCTGCTTCCATGGCTGTTGATTGTGGATCCAAGTAAAATGGAATCCTTGACAACTTCAATCTTTTCTCCATTTATCATGATGTTGCTCATTGGTCCAGTTGTGAGGATTTTTGTTTTCTTTATGTTGACGTGCAATCCATACCGAAGGCTGTGGTCTTTGATCTTCATTAGTAAGTGCTTCAAGTCCTCTTCACTTTTAGCAAGCAAGGTTATGTCGTCTGCATAATGCAGGTTGTTAATGAGTCTTCCTCCAATCTTGATGCCCCGTTCTTCTTCATATAGTCCAGCTTCTCTGATTATTTGCTCAGAATACAGATTGAATACGTATGGTGAAAGAATACAACCCTGACACACACCTTTCCTGACTTTAAGCCAATCAGTATCCCCTTGTTCTCTCTGAACAACCACCTCTTGATCTATATAAAGGTTCCTCATGAGCACAATTTAGTGTTCTGGAATTCCCGTTCTTCGCAATGTTATCCACAGTTTGTTATTATCCACACAGTCGAATGCCTTTGCATAGTCAATAAAACACACGTACACATCCTTCTGGTATTCTCTGCTTTCAGCCAGGATCCCTCTGACATCAGCAATGATATCCCTGGTTCCACGTCCTCTTCCGAAACCAGCCTGAATTTCTGGCAGTTCCCTGTCAATATACTGCTGCAGTCGTTCTTGAATGATCTTCAGCAAAATTTTGCTTGCGTGTGATATTAATGATATTGCTCTATAATTTCCACATTCGGTTGGATCACCTTTCTTGGGAATAGGCATAAATATGGATCTCTTCCAGTCAGTTGGCCAGGAAGCTGTCTTCCATATTTCTTGGCATAGATGAGTGAGCACCTCCAGCTATGCACCTGTTTGTTGAAACATCTCAATTGATATTCCATCAGTTCCTGGAGCTTTGTTTTTCACCAATGCTTTCAGAGCAGCTTGGACTTCTTCCTTCAGTAGCATCGGTTCGTGATCATATGCCACCTCTTGAAATTGTTGAACATCGACTAATTGTTTTTTGTATAATGACTCTGTATATTCTTTCCATCTTCTTTTGATGTTTCCTGTGTCCTTTAATATTTTCCCCATGGGATCCTTCACTATTGCAACTCGAGGCTTGAATTTTTTCTTCAGTTCTTTCAGCTTGAGAAACGCCGAACGTGTTCTTCCCTTTTGGTTTTCCATCTCCAGCTCTTTGTACATGTCGTTATAATACTTTGCTTTGTCTTCTCGAGACGCCTTTTGAGATCTTCTGTTCAGTTCTTTTACTTCCTCAATTCTTCCTTTTGCTTTAGCTGCTCAATGCTCAAGAGCAAGTTTCAGAGTCTCCTCTAACATTCATCTTGTAATAATTGTAAGACATAGCAATTTTGCTTAACCGTTAGGCCATTGGTTGCTTTGTGGAGGCCTATTATATGTTTATTATATTTTTCTATGGCACCTTTGTAATCATGGCACATGGTGGCAAATTTGCCTAGGTTTTAGTTGGGAAAAAGTTTCATGGAGTAGCTATTTCTTTCTATGGGTAGAATGTTTCAGGAACAGGTGTCCTAGGTGATGTCAAACGTTACTACACAGCACAGTAACAGCAGAGGGTAATTGCCTCTGTAAATAAGAGGCTGTGCGGACATGGTAACCTGGGAGGCTGTATTACTAAGGCAACATCTTCACATATGGGGGTCACTGCATCTTGTGCTATGCTTTGCCCTGGGTCAGGAGTTTGAAGCCTTAATCCTGAGGAAAATGGAATGAAATGAAAGTTGGAGTTCACTAAAGGTAGGCAGTGAAGTATAACAGAAAAAGCTCAGAATTAGAGTTATTCACACTTGTGTTGGAATTCCAGCTCTACTGTCGACTAGCTCTTCCCTTGTGTAAGTAATTTACAACTCTCTGAGTTTCATCTATAACATAAGAATAATAATACACCTCTCCTAGCATTAAAAAAAAATAAATAAATTAATACGTGAATTGCTTGGTTCAGTACTTAGCTTATAGAATCTAGTTATTATTTTTATCAGCAACTTTTCAAAAGAACATTTCAGATGTTTTCACTTAAAGAACAAGAAGTATACTGGCCAATATGTATGGATCTAAAAAAAAAGCAGAAATTTAAATAAAAAAGAAAAAAAACAAGTTACATACGACTGAAAGGTGTGTGGTAGAATGTGTGCAGAGATTTTAAAAACCAAAATGTTACTGTATGTTATTTGAGGATTAGAGAAATAAATAAGAATTATTAACCTCAAAATCAGGATAGTGGCCGCCTCTGCAGGAGAGTGAAGAAACGAAGGTGGGAAGGAATGCACTGGTCAGAAGTAGATGGGTATTGGGGCTAGGGCTTCAACTGTTACTGAAATCTTTCACTTCTTAAACTAAGTTGTAGGTATATGGGTACATATAATTTACAGTATCTCTTCATAGGTCTGGTACATTTCAAATTAATTTAATTGTTCACATCCATTTCTCTATGTTACGGAAAGCTAAAATCATGCAAATCACATATGAGAACAATCACTGAACATTTAATATATGGTTCTCTAATATTTAATTGTTTACAGATGTTTTGTGTATATTCTCTAATGAGACACACAGATACCAGCACATTTAGTCAAGACACTGTGGTAGAAAATTGAAGCTTTAAGTCAGCAAGTCTCAAGGCTCAGCATTGATGAGCAGAGCCATGTAATCTTGACCATTGTCCGTGAATGCAATGGTTTAGTTTCTTAACTTACCAAACTAGAATACAAAGGCTTGCTTCATAGGATTATTGTGAGAATTAAATAAAATAGCACATAGACCTAGCATGCAGAAGGCTCTCAACTAATATAAATTTACTTAATACCTAGCCTGTAGAAATCACAGGGGCAATACACAACTCCGTAGTCATCCCTACTGGGTAAATGTGAACTGCCGGTTGTTTTAGTAAGCTTAAAGACAGCAAGATAGTCTTTTTGAAAATCACCAAAGCATAAGTCTCATAGAACCTGAAAACCTGGAGGGGTACTTGGAGTTAGGGATTGGAGAATGGGTAAACCTAAAACCAAACCCACTGCTGTCAAGTAGATTCCAAGTCATAGCGACCACACAGGGCTCCCAAGGCTGCAAATCTTTACGGAAGTAGACTGCCACATCTTTCTCCTGAGGAGCCCATGGTGGTTTCCAAGTACAAATCTTTTGGTTAGCAGTCGAGGAGGCCTATTATAAACTTCGTTTAGGGAGAATCAAGTTGACTATTGCTTATGTGTGATCCATGTTCTATCACCAACAGAGTCAAAAATATGGAAATATCTCATCTTGTTAAATATAAAAGATAAAATACAGTCACATTAGAAAATATAGTATCAAATCTAATTCTGGAACACAGAATTTATTTCTTTTTCTTTAAGAAATCTTCCTACCTCTACAGAATGCTAGCATGAGAAAACCTAACAAAATGGAGAGACCTAAGCATCTCTTTCTTTCTCTCTCCTCTCTCCATTTCGCTTTCTCTTTTACACACACACACACACACACACACAATATGAGAGTTTGTAAGAACTCACCTGTTTTTAATCCTGGGAAAAGGAGCACATTGGCTAAGGAATCATAACACTACAACTGGTGGCACAGCGATTATTATGAGCTCAACTGCTAACCAAAAGGTCTGCAGTTCACATCCACCAGCCGCTCCTTGCAAACCCTGTGGGGCAGTTCTGCACTGTCCTATAGGGATGCTATGAGTTGGAAGCAACTTAATGGCAATGGATTTTTTTTTTTTAATCAAATACAACCTACCAAAAAAGCAAAATAAAGGTAAAGCTATGAGTCAGAAACCGGTTCATTAAAATAAGTGACCTTTCACTACTGCTCATTGACATTTTCTCCTCATAAAATATGACCACTTATATGAAATTACATACATGCTATAGTTCTGCTTTTTGCAAATGTATCTGCTCAAACTAGAAATTAGAATAATGTTTTGTATCCAAGTGCATCCTTTTTTAAAAGAAGATAATGTGTGTTTGAGTTTTATTATTTAAGTATAACAAGAACATAGAATTTATATATTTTTTTTTCTCTAAACTTCTTGCATGAAGTGTTGAAGGGAGCTGATACATTGAAGTGACCCTACGATTTTCATGCCAAAAATAAATAAACTTTACCCTGATGGTATTTGTAGCAGCATGGAGAAAGTACTTTTTAGGAAACCACTTTTAAAAAGCAAAATTTTAAAGAACAAATTACTTGAGACTATGCAGTGTTGGCAAAGGTATAGAGAAACAAGCATTTTCAAACACTATTGGGAGGTGCAATCTCTTGAGAGAGCAATTTGACAATAGTTACATGTATCGAATTTTAAATGCACATGCCTTTTAATATAACACATCCGCTTCTAGAAACGTAGTCCTACAAATATACTAACATAAAGGATATTATTAAAGCCATGTTTCAGTAATAAAACAATAGAAATAACATATACATTAATTAATAGGGCACTGGTTAAATACATTGGTGTAGCCATAAAATAAAATGTTTTACTGCCATAAAAAAATGAAATCAACCCAAAGTGTATCATATGGAATGATTGGTGTAGCCATAAAATAAAATGTTTTACTGCCATAAAAAATGAAATCAACCCAAAGTGTATCATATTGAATGATTTCCAAGATAAATACTTAAATGAAACATGAAAGCTTAAGAAACAATATTTATGGAGTGATCACAACACACATACACAAGTGTGCACATGCACACACATGTATTTGATTATACATAGAATATTTCTATAAAGATTAGAAGTAGTTTTTGATCTGGGAAGGGATTTAGAACCAGGAGTAGGAAGAGTACTAACCCTTTATTGTATAACTTTTTGATTTATTTCATCTTTTTTATCATGTCATATATTACCTATTCTAATTAAAAATATTACCGTTGGGACTGGAGAGGGCAATATAAAATGTCAATTCCCCCTGCCTGTCTGCATTTGAAATAAAATAAGAATAAGAAAGAAAATGGAAAATTGGGCTTTAGGCTTATAGCCAAACTGGCTTGTTGTAACTCCATCCCTAACATGTCATTGTTGTTAGGTGTCATCAAGTTGGTTCCGACTCATGGCAACCCTATGTACAACAGAATAAAACATTGCTCAGTCCTACACCATCCTCACAATCGTTATTATGCTTAAGCCAATTGCTGCAGTCACTGTGTCAATCCATCTCATTGAGGGTCTTCCTCTTTCTCACTGACAATTTACCAAGCATGATGTTCTTCTTCAGGGACTCATTCCTCCTGATAACATGTCCAAAGTACTTAAGACAAAGCCTCACCATCCTCTCTTCTAAGGATCATTCTGGCTGTACTTCTTCCAAGACATATTTATTTGTTCTTCTGGAAGTCCACAGTATATTCAATATTCTTCACCAACTCCGTAATTCAAAGATGTCAATTCTTCGTTGATCTTCCTTATTCATTGTCCAGCTTTCACATGCATATGAGGCAATTGAAAACACCATGGCTTGGGTCAGGGGCACATTAGTCTTCAGGGTGATACCTTTGCTTTAAAACACTTTAAAGAGGTCTTTTGCAGCAGATTTGCCCAATGTAATGTGTTGTATGATTTCTTGACTGCTACCCCTAACATTCGATTCGAGGGCACTGGGTGTGACCCCTAACTTAGATGGACTAAACTATTCAATCACAGGCAACACTGGGCAACTATAGGACAACAAGGTAAGGTCTGTGTTCTATGGACAGGCTGATTTGGGAAAAAAAAATACAGATGGGGCTGAGCCAGGTATGTTGATTTCTTTATCCTACATGTTCATCAGAGAAATCACTCTTCCTACCCATAGTACATTTCCTGCCATAATTCCCCCCGAGAAATGAAAGTTCCACTTCTCTCAATGGAAACTTAAGGAGTCAGAAATAAGTTTTCCTTGCTAACAAATGGAAAAGATAAAAAAAAAAAATTCAACTTAGGCTGTGGAGCCTGTCTATTCCCAAAATGCAACTCCCTCAATTTAAATAATGTGGTCTCATTAAAAAAAAAAAATCTATCCTAGGGACGTAATTCTCAAACAGATAAACTTATTGCATATAGCCATCTTGGAACCCTAGGAAATGTTTGGGATTCAGATCTGCCTGAAAGTAGGACTTTGAACACCAACAGGAACCAAGCCTCTCTTGCCTTCAGTTGTTTTATTTACTTTCATCAAGAGAAGCCAATAAAGTGATGCCTTGCCCAGAGAAAAGTAGCTGATACTCCTTTTTTGAGATCCACGTTCTGTTGTGTCCATTTGAAAGCCACTCATCATCTTCAGTGTGGATCTCTGACCAGTGATGCCCCTCACCTTTTGTCTGCTCTTAGTGGAGTACTGCTGTCCTTAGCTACAGACACCCCAGGGGACCTAGGACATCCTGCTTTGCTCCCATCAACTCCATGGCAGTGGGTTTCGTTTTGATTTTTAGGTGAGGTTTCAATGTTGTAGGAAAAGGTGGAAGGAGAGATGATAACAGCTCATTTTCTTTTAAGCTGGTCTTGTTCCTGGATATATTTCTTTCAAAGAATGTATCAGAGTATTCCAACTTTCCATTAGGGCATCATTAGAATAACACTGGACACTCTTGCAACAATATAAGAAAAAAAAAAATTTAAGTATTAAAAAGCCATGCTTCTCCATAATTGCCTATCTGGCTACACACCATATTTCACACCTCAAAATGAGGGTAATGATATTTTGTCCATTGATGCTTATGACTATCTTATTTTTCTTTGAAATCTAGTACTAAGACAAAGTTTCCATTGAATTACTTGCCTAGGAAGAACCATTTGTGGGAGTTAAGTAAAGAAAGCATAGACAAAGTTGAGAAAATGTGACATGGGGAAAATATAATTAAGGAGCCTTGGTGACATAACAGTTAGGCTCTGGACTACCAACCCAAAGGCTGGCAGTTCAAATCCAGCCAGTGGCTCCACAGGGAAAAAGCCCTGGCAGTCTGCTCATATAAAGATTATAGCCTAGGAAATCCTATGGGGTAGCTCTACTCTGTCACTTGGGGTCTCTGTAAGTCGAAATGGACTTGACAGCACCTGACAAAAGTGGCCATTACACTTTTATATCATTGCTTCCACCTCAATATTGCCTAGTAGTGGAATGAAGTCCATCAACAGTAAAATAGTTGTAGATCATTCATTTGTTGTCTTCTTCATTCAGTATCAAAGGCTCCTGCATGATACCAAGGAGTCCCTGCGTGATGCAAATGATTAACGTGCTCAGCTGTTAGACAAAAATTGGAAGTTTGAGCCCACTCAGAGGCACCTCAGAACAAAGTCCTTGTGATCTACTTCTGAAAAAGTAACCATCGAAAACCCTATCACATGAGGTCACCATGAGTAGGAAATTTCTTAAAGGCAATTGGCAACTGGTGGTACCTGAAACCAACATTCAAGTAATAGGTAAAAACTGTAGTCATGAGAGCAAAATATTATCCACTAAGCCATGGTTTAATTTTTTAACAGGACGAGTTTTATTATTATTATTTACATTTCACAATATAACTACAAGAATTGCAACTCTCTTGGGCTTTGTTTTGACTAAGTGTAGTAAAAGGAAAAGCATTACACTTTAGACCTTTGCATGAGATTGGCTCAACCTGACTAATGCTGAAAAATAAACATTTGTGCTTACCCTCTGACCTTGAAATAGCAGAAAATACTACTGACTTGGAAACATTACTGTTTACAACTCACCATACGGGGAACTAGAGGAATTTACAAGGTTAGGATGACAGGCATGTCATGTATTTGCATCATGTTTCAAATGTTAGTGGCATATCACACACTTGGCCAGTATATGTATTTTTCAGTATTCATCTCAGTTCTTCCTGTCAAGCATGGGAAGTGCAGGCAACATGACTCTCAGACATAGATGGCAAAAGAGACTTCCTTCCTCAGCTCCTCTGTTCAGTGACCATGAATCCATGCCTCTAAAATGCAGCAAGTCTCAAACCTTCAGTGATTCAGTGTCACAGCTCAGTATACTTTCGCTTCTCCATTTATTAAAGCCAGTGGCCAAGTTCAAGAATGAACACAAGTGTGGGTTAAATTTTTAGCTACCTATTTAGTAAGATTTGAAGGGTCCATATATTCAGCATGTTTATTATCTTCCATTGCCCCTCATCACTGCATAGCACTTAGGAGTAATGAATTACATTTTTATGATCTATCTCCTAAGTTCTTCAGATAGGCAAGAAATCGGATTATTGTTGTGTGCCGTTGAGTTGATTTTCAACTCATAGTGACCTTATACGGCAGAGTAGAACTGCCCTATATGGTTTCCTAGGCTCTAAATCTTTACTGAAGCAGACCACCACATCTTTCTCCCATGGAGCATATCTGGTGGGTTTGAACCACTGACCTTTTGGTTTGCAGCTGAGCGCTTTAATCACTGCACCACCAGATCTCCTTGCTGTAATCTCTAGAGGATCATATTTCTCCCTCTGAGTGGTTAGTGTGTTTGAACCCCCCACATTTCAGTTCGTTAGCAGCTGAGTGCTTAACTATTGTGCCAGCCAGGGCTTCTTAAGAAATAGAGTACTAGTGAGTTAAGACTGGAGGAAAAGGGAAATTCTGGAGTATAATGTGCAGTTCTGAGAGCTCTTCTGGTAGGGATGCTTGGATGACAGCAAGCTAAGAGAAGCTGCTGTCCCTTATTTGCTGTAGCTTGAGGAAAGTAAAGACATTGAGGAAAGCAAAGAGATCGTGTTAAAAGTACATGAAGGAATCATCAAAATATATTTTGATTTCTGTACAATTTTGTCAATTTTTTCCACAGGTCACTCAACACATTGACGTTTCAAGAATTCCTCGGGCTACCAATTTTCAAAAGCATTGTCTAAATCCTGACCTCTTGGAACTGAATGAGAAGAATGGTATGCTCCCTCAGAGCAGTGGCATCCCATAGAAGTTCTTAAAAGACAATGAGAAGTGTTTACAAATGTGAGTATCTTAGTTGCTATTTCTCCTGCTGAAAAGACTTCCAAAAGCTCCACTTTTTCTATGGTAATCAGTCTGAACCCTTTCCTTGACTTTCAGGTATTCATATTCTGGTCCCAAATTAGTTTTATACTTCTTCCCTACCAAAAAATTTCCTCCAGGTATGGCCACAAGATCATTTCACTTTTCTTACTGTTCTCAACTTTTGAAATGCCTTCCTTTATCCACTTATAACAAAATACCAAGAACTACTTCAAGACACGTCTCCATAGGCCTTTCCTTATCTATTAATTCCATTTCTTATAAATTCTTCTAGCATTTAGTCTGATCAAATAATTCAGCTATATAATTAGAGTGGCTAAATTTTTTTTTTTTAACTGTATGGGCTCTAGAAATGTAAAAAACGCTACATTAAAAAAAAATCTAGGTGATGGCTATATGCTGGTTTATTGGGTTATTATTCACAGTTTGATATAGATTTTAAATTTTTCAAAAAATTGGGAAATAAACTTTTTAAGTCAGATGGCGTTTTTTTCAAATGTTGGTGCCAAAATGTACCAACTATGTATCGCCTTATGCAAGATCTGTCTGTGACTTAGTTTTCTTTCTAGAATGGTGATAAGTAATGGTGTCTACTCCACAAAGTTGTTGTGATAATTAAATGAAATGTTGTTTTTGTTAGGTGCTGTCAAGTTGGTTCTTGCTCATAGCGAACCTATGTATAACAGAACACTGCCCTGTCCTGTGCCATTCTCACAATCAATGTTATGCTTGAGCCCATTGTTGCAGCCACTGTGCCAATACATCTCATTAATGTCTTCCTCTTTTTTGCTGACCTTCTACTTTACTAAGCATGATGTCCCTCTCCAGGGACTTGTCCCTCCTGATAACATGTCCAAATTATGTGAGACATAGTCTCGCCATGGACACCCTGGTGGTGTAGTGGTTAAGTGCTACAGCTGCTAACCTAAGGGTTGGCAGTTTCAATCCATGAGGCCCTCCTCGGAAACTCTGTGAGGCAGTTCTACTCTGTCCTATAGGGTCACTATGAGTTGGAATCGACTCAACAGCACTGAGTTTATTTATTTTTTTTTTTTTGGTTTAGTCTTGCCATCCTTGCTCCTAAAGAGCATTCTGGTTGTACTTACTCCAAAACAGACTTGTTCTTTCTTTTGGCAATCTATGATGTATTCAATATTCTTCAACACCACGATTCAAAGGAGTCATTTCTTCTTTGGGCTTCCTTATTCATCGTCCAGCTTTCACATGCATATGAGGAAATCAAAAACACCATGACTTGGGTCAGGCTCACCTTAGTCTTCAAGGTGACATCTTTGCTTTCCAGTACTTTAAAGAGGTCTATTGCAGCAGATTTGCCCAATGCAATGTGTCGTTTGATTTCTTGACTGCTGCTTCCATGACTGTTGATTGTGGATCCAAATAAAATGAAATCCTTGACAACATCAATCTTTTCTCCATCTATCATGATGTTGCTTATTGGTCTAGTTGTGAGGATTTTTGTTTTCTTTATGTGGAGGTGTAATTCATACTGAAGGCTGTGGTTTTTCATCTTCATAATTAAGTGAAATAATGCCTATAAAAAGCTTAGTTCAGTAATTGCAAAATAAGTTTACTACTTGAATTAATAGCTGTAATTGTCTTTGTATGCAGAGCAGTATACCACAAAAGTTAAGCGTATGTTCTCTGTGGTCAAATTACTGAGCTCATGTCCTGCTTCTACCACTTACCAGCTATGTAACTGTGGCCTAATGTTCAACTTCCCTGAGCCTCAGTTTCTCTTTCTCTAAAATGTTGGGGGTTTTTGTGTTGTTTTGATTTTGTGAAGATTATAAAGGTAATGTGTGTAGCATAGTGCCTAGCATATAGTAAGCAATCAAGAAATACTATCTCTATTTGATCTCATAATAGTCCGTGATGGTAAAATGTGCAAAATTTTTATCATAACAAACTGCAAATTTCTTAAAGGCCAAGATTGTCTCATATGTTTCAAAATATCCTGCACCACCAAGTGAGAATGGAGCTGCCTCACAGCCTGACCCAAGTCATTTTTTCTGCTTTAGTGAGAAGGCCTAGAAAGTATCAAAAAATCACATTGGAGAAAGACAGGGATAGGCAATGGGGAAAAAAAAAATCTATTCATGTTATTAATCAGCATAGCTATTAACTTGTTCATAGAGTATGCTTTTAAATGCTATTATAGTGAATTAGAAAATGGTAAAAGAGAGAAACTTAGTAAAACTGGGAAAAGAGGGTTACAGCAATATATATTCTGGGGTTAAGAAGATGGTAATAATGCCACTGCACAAGGAGTGACAGGAACATTTTACCCCATGTTTTACACAGGAGATTTGGGATGCACTGAGAAATGAGAATAATAATTACACTCATTAGAAACATTTAAGGTATTGTTAGATTCTATAACAGATACACTTTAAACTCTCAATGGCTTAACACAATTGAAGTTTATTTATTGCTATTGCAAAGTATTAAAATGGGTATTTCTGTCTGAAGGAGGCACATAGAATACTCTGTGCTCCATGAAATCATTCAGGGGTCCAGATGGACACAGGCTCCCTCATCTTCAATACATTTCTTTGAAGGGTATCATCTTAACTTTAGCTAGTCAGAAGGAGAAAAAGCATGGAAAATCATGAAAAGGTGGTTTAAATGTGGCAGGCACAGAAGTAAACTATGTCGCCCCCCCAACCTCTGCCATGTACATTCCATTAGCTAGACTTTAGTTACATGGCCACAACTAACTACAAAGGAATCTAGGAAATGTGATCGAGCTGTGAGCCCAAGAAAGAATAAATAGATCAGCTAGACACACTTATCCAAAAATGGGATGCTGCAGAAAATCAAAATAATCCACAAGAATACAAATACAACCTTGACTATATCCTACCTGAATTTGGAGACCATCTCTAAAATAGATTTCATGCATTGAACCAGATGAGCTGGATGACATCAAGGACATCATACATGAAGAAAGCAAAAGGTCAACAAAAAGAGGAAAGAAAGAAAAGACCAAAATGGATGTCAGAAGAGATTCTGAAACTTGCTTTAATACTTACGGGTAGCTAAAGGGAACAGAAGAAATGATAAAGTAAAAGACCTGAACAGAAGATTTCAAAGGGCAGCTCGAGAAGACAAAGTAAAGTATTATAATGAAGTGTGTAAATACCTGGAGTTAGAAAATCAAAATGGAAGAATATACTCAGCGTTTCTCAAGATGAAAGAATTGAAGAAAAAATTCAAGCCTTGAGTTGCAATATTGAAGGATTCTATGGGCAAAAAAAAAAAAAAAAAAAATTTTTTTTTTTTTTTTATGGGCAAAAACTTCAACACAAAGAAAATCAAAATCCTCACAACTGGACCAATAAGCAACATGATAAATGGAGAAAATACAGAAGTTGTCAGGGATTTCATTTTACTTGGATCCATAATCAATGCCCATGGAAGCAACAGTCAAGAAACAAAATGATGTATTGCATTGGACAAATCTGTTGCAAAAGACTTCATTAAAATGTTGAAAAGCAAAGATGTCACTTTGAGGACTAAGGTGTGCCTGACCCAAACCATGGTATTTTCAATGGCCTCTTGTTCATGCAAAAGCTTCACAATGAAAACAGAAGACCGAAGAAGAATTGATGCTTTTGTATTATGGTGTTAATGAAGAACACTGAATATACCATGCACTGCCAGAAGAATGAGCAAGTCTGCCTTGGAAGAAGTACAGCCAGAGTGCTCCTTCGAAGCGAGGATGTTGAGACTTCATCTCACATGATTTGGACATATTATCAGAAGGAAGCAGTCCCTGGAGAATGACATCATGCTTGGTAAGGTAAAGGGTCAGCGAAATAGAGGAAGACCCTCAACAAGATGGATTGACACAGTGGCTGCAATGATAAGCTCAAACACAGCAAAAATTGTGAGGATGGCATAGGACCTGGCAGTGTTTGTTCTGTTTTACATACAGTTTCTGTGAGTTGGAACCCACTCTACGACACCTAATAATAACATGTACAAAATATTGAACAATGCAGGAAGCATCAAAAGAAGATGGAAGGAATACAGAGAGTCACTGTACCAAAAAGAATTGTTCTATGTTCAACCACTTCAGGAGGTAGCACATAATCAAGAACTGATGGTACTGAAGGAAGAAGGAAGAGAAGTCCAAGCTGCACTGTACCCACCCACCACCCACTGCACTGTAGGCATTGACAAAAAAAAGCTCCAGGAATTGGTAGAATACCATTTTAAATGTTTCAACAAATAGATGCAGCGCTGGAGATGCTCACTCATCTATAACAAGAAATTTGGAAGACAGCTACCTGGCCAACCAACTGGAGGAGTTCCATATTTGTGCCCATTCCAAAGAAAGATGATCCAACAGAATGTGGAAATTATTGAGCGGTATCATTAATATCGCACACAAGTAAAATTTTGCTGAAGATAATTCAAAAACAGTTGCAGTAGTACGTCGAAAAGGAGTTGACAGAAGTTCAGGTTGGATTTAGAAGAGGATGTGGAATGAGGGATGTCATTGTTGTTGTCAGATGGATCTTGGCTGAAAACAGATAATACCAGAAAGATTTTACCTGTGTTTTATTGACTATGCAGAGGCATTCAATGTGTAGATTATAACAAATTATAGATAACATTGGGAAGAATGGAAATTTCAGAACACTTAAGTGTGCTCATGAGTAACCTGTACATAGAACAAAAGGCATTGTTAGAACAAGGGGATACGGCGTGGTTAAAAAGCAGAAAAAGTGCGTGTCAGGGTTGTATCTTTTCACCATACTTATTCAATCTGTATGCTGAGCAAATAATCTGAGGAGCTGGATTATATGAAGAAGAACATGGCATCAGGATTTGTGAAAAACTCATTAAGAACCTACAATATGCCATGACAAAACCTTGCTTGCTGAAAGTGAAGAGGACTTGAAGTACTTACTGATGAAGATCAAAGACTACAACCTTCAGTGTAGATTACACCTCAACCTAAAGAAAACCAAAATCTTCACAACTGGACCAATAAGTGACATCGTGATAAATGGAGAAGAGATTGATGTCAAGGATTTCATTTTACTTGGATCCTCAATCAACACCCATGGAAGCAGCAGTCAAAAAATCAAACAACATACTGTGCTGGGCAAATCTGCTACAAAGGACCTCAAAAGTCTTGAAAAGCAAAGATGTCACTTTGAGTACTAAGGTGACTCAAGCCATGATATTTTCAGTCCTTTATATGCATGTGAAAGCTGGTGAATGAATAAGGAAGAGTGAAGAGGAATTGATACATTTAAATTGTGGTGTATGCAAAGAATATTAAATGTACCATAGACGGCCAGAAGAACGAACAAGTCTGTCTTGGAAAAAATACAACAAGGGTGCTCCTTGGAAGCAAGGATGGCAAGACTTTGTCTCTAGTATTTTGGACATGTTATCAGGAGGACCAGTCCCTGGAGAAGGACATCATGCTTGGAAAAGTAGAGGATCAGTGAAAAAGAGGAACACTCTCGATGAGATGGATTGACAGTGGCTACAACAATGGGCTCAAGCATAGCAATCATTATGAGGATGGCACAGCACCGGGCAGTGTTACGTTCTGTTTTACACAGGGCTGCTATGAGTCAGAATAGACTGGAAGGCACCTAACAAAAACAACAGGTAGAGTTTGAGCAGATTAGTGGCAGAGTAGTATCTTTTCCTTGGAGAGTTTCTTTTGCTCTGTAAAGGACCAGGATTGACTGTGGGCAGAAACAGCAACAACAACAACAATGAAAACACCTTCTCAGGATTGGCTTCAGGCTTAAAGGATATAGGAATATATAAAGTTCAGTTTTCCTTCTAGATGATGCAGTTCATTGGAAAGTGAAAAGAGTGAGGTTGTGCACTGGTCTAGAATTGCATTTTTTGTTTATTTCTTTGGTGCTTTTATTGGGGTGATTTTAGCTGAAGGCTCATATATCAGCTACAAATGAAGTCTTAAAACATAACCAACTCTGGAAAATGTCTAGTCTCTTCATGAAATTCATATGAGCTCTGCAAAGGTTTATTGTTAAAGGAATCGTTTTTATTCTCTTTTGACACGCCCAATCGGACCAATGAAAGAGACATTGACTACTCTTGGAAATATTGGGAAAGTAGTTTTCATGCTTCTTTCCCGAAGGAAGAAAAATTACATATCTGATTCGTGATATTAGGAAAAGTGTCCACAAATGAATTGCTTTAGGTTTTGGTCTCTGGTTTTGGGCAACCCATTCTTAAAATTCACAACCTTGAGGAATGAAGGGAGAGACGGGAAGGCTTCTGGCTCTGACTGTACCCGAGTGAGTCATTTAATTCTGGAGGAAATGCGTGAAGGAGCCCTATTTAAGTTATGTTTCCAAAAAACTTTTTCTAATCCAATTCTCCCATTGACAAAGCTTATAGTTTGATTCCTCTTAGTCTGACTTGCACATTTTTCTCAACAGTTTCTTAAACATACAAAGGGTGCCATTTTTTTTTTTAATCCCAACATTTACCAAAATTGCTATTTTTTCTCCATATCATTTCTAGCTTATTCTGTTTCTTCCATGACTCTTAGTTATAATAACAATGGCAACAATAATAATAAATTCTAACATCTGGAGCAATTTTAATCCCATTTCTCATAGATTCTCAGAGAAATATAAAGGGAATATGGGCAAGAGCAGAGTATTGAATATTTCATTTCTGTGAGATCTGGAAGCTTGATTTCCCTGCAGACCTAATTTCTTTTAAACCCTGAACATTAGTGCTAGCAAAGTCAAGGTGATAGGAATATATATTCGAGTTCAGAAATCCATGGTCTCTTTGGTGAATATTCCTGGGCCATTTCACCCCTGACCACTTCCTGCATACCAAACAAAAGAGAATTTTGATAAAGTATATATGTCCAACTTAATGGTCAGTCCCTAGTATGCAATTTCACTCTTCGGCTGACTTCATCAGGGCCGTCAGCATGACTGAAGTGTAAGAAAGAGTAAGAAAGCCACAAGGATGAGTGAGAACTCTGTTTCATATAGTCTAACTAGCTTTATGAATAAAAGGCGTTCAATTGGTAAAACTACTTAGAAAACGTTGGTGCTCAGGCTAATTCTACTTATTCCTACTTTTTTCAGATTTGACAAACTTAGATCCCAATTTGCAAAACAAGGGTTTTTGATCTTCCTTAATACAAGGCTGTGGAGGAAAAGAAAATTCTTCCCATTCCTATTGTGTAAACTAGAATTTCCAACAACTGGGAACCCTTTTTATGTCCTTACTTGGCTTCTCTTGGAAACCCTGGTGGCGTAGTGGTTAAGTGCTATGGCTGCGAACCAAAAAGTTGGCAGTTTGAATCCACCAGGCACTTCTTGGAAACACTATGGGACAGTTCTACCCTGTCCCATAGGGTCGCTATGAGTTGGAATCGACTTGACAGCAACAGGTTTGGTTTTTTTTTTTTTTGGTTTTGCTTCTCGTATTCAGCTGGAGATTATCCCACTTGCTGTTCTTCATAGGCAGAACGAATGGTACAATCTAGGAGTTTTTAGGGTGTGCTAAAAACAAACCCAAAAAAACCATTGCCATCCAGTCTATTCCGACTCACAGTGACCATATAGGACAGAGTAGAACTGACCCATGGGGTTTCCAAGGCTGTAATCTTTAGGGAAGCAGAGAGAGGCTGGTGGGTTCAAACGGCTGACCTTTTGGTTAGCAGTAGAGCGCCTTAACCACTGTGCCACCAAGTCTTCTCTGAAAACAAACCAAGTAAGCATAAATAAGTCAGATATTTAAATTCTAATTGGTTGCAAAACCCAGAGCTGAAACTCTGGTTATGTCATTTTGCAAATTTCAGCCGCAATTTCCCTCAAGATGATCACTATATTCCAGTCTGGCCTGAAAGTGAAAATGGAAAAGGGGTGAAGGTGGTTCCAAGAAGGAGCCTCTGTCTACATGAGGGAGGAGGAAGGAGAAAAAGCCCCCTTTCAGTGTCAGTAGCCAAGCCATTCACAGTTTCGATTCTAAAGGAAGCTTGTGCTTCTTTTATCTCTTTCTTTCCCCAACCCTTCAAAATTTATTTGAATAAAAGATTCAAACCTGATTAAAATTGTCTGCTTTACTACCACTGTGGCTCTTCAATGCCCTAGAAAGACACAAAGATGGCTTGGAAAGAGCCTGGGAAACAAAAGAGAACAGGGAGTGAGTGGTGCAGCTTTTCATAAGTGGAAAAATGAGCAGGAAGAAAGGTTAATGTTATTGAAAAAACCTAGAGTCTGAAGACAGGTGTTAAGACCTGAGGCAAGATTTGAGACTGCGGGAGATTATGTGCCTGGAATGAGGGTGTGCTCCAGTCTCAGAGGCTCCAGCCAGCAGTCCTGACCTATTTGCTCCACAGGAGTGACCGTGTTATTGCTAACGGTTTAGTGTATCAGCCTCCATGCTTACTGAACCCTGGATGCTGAAGGGTACGTGCTACATGGTAAACCTGGATTGCTTAGATTGGTGGTTTAATTTTCTTGCTGCTCTCTAGAGAGTCTATTTCTCTACAGTAGTGTATTTATTATGAATATTAAGCGATAAAACTAGCTGTATTTGAGAAAAGAGTCATGCCCACTGAAGACTTCATGTTAATTAGCTGCAAATAAAGCCCAAACATTTCTCGAAAACCTAATGCTTTACATTCTAATTCTATCAGAGGCTATGTTTCTATTTCCCCATCCCTGCAGACCACAGGGTGAAGACATATCTCTGTTAATTTATGTAGTGATATTTTCAAAGAAGTTCTTAATGCCACTACTTTCCTCAATTTAAAAACATTTTGGAATGTTCTGGCTATAGCTAGGAAGATAGGAAACACAGGGACACTTGGATGATGAAATTGTATGGGGGCACTAAATTTCATTTTAACCAGTTATTTGGTCACCTCCCAACCAAAACCTTGATCTTAGCTCATTAATCAAAAACAAAATCTTTTTTGTGACTCTAGCTCAAGACAAAAGCACCAAAGATGAAAATAGCAATGGAAGGGATGTGTGTATGTGTGTGTTCTGGTGGAAGTGCAGGCAATATAGAAGAGCAATGCAAATGGGGAATAATGAAAGGAGAAAGGTAGAGTGTATAGAATAACCCACCACCCAGAATAATTGCCCTTGTGTAGTACTTGTTAGATTCTGTTGAGTTGGTTCCTACTCATAGCAACCCTATGTACAACAGAATGAAACACTTCCTGGTCCTGCACCATCCTCACAATCATTCTTATGCTTGAGCCCATCATTGCAGCCACTGCGCTAATCCATCTCATTGAGGGTCTTCCTCTCTTTCCATCATCCTCTACTTTATCAAGCATGATGTCCTTCTCCAGAGACTGGTCCTTCCTGATAACATGTCCAAAGTGCATGAGATGAAGTCTTGCCATCCTCGCTTCTAAGGAGCATCCTGGCTGTATTTCTTCCAAGACAGATTTATTCGTTCTTCTGGCAGTCCATGGTATACTCATACTCTTCACCAACACCACAATTCAATGGCATCAATTCTTCAGTCTTCCTTATTCATTGTCCAGCTTTCCCATATGTATGAGCCACTCGAAAATACTTATGGCTTGGATCAGGCACACCTTAGTTCTCAAAATGACGTCTTTGCTTTTTAACACTTTAAAGAGGTCTTTTGCAGCAAATTTGCCTAATGTCCTACAATGTTCTGCTGCTATCCATAAGGTTTTTGTTAGCCAATTTTTTCAGAAGTAGACCTGCAGGTCCTTCTCCCTAGTCTGTTTTAGTCTGGAAGCTCCACTGAAACCTGTCCACCATGGGTGACCCTGCTGGTATTTGAAATACCAGTGGCATAGCTTTCAGCATCACAGCAACATGAAAGCCACCACAGTATGACAAACTGACAGACAAGCGATGGTGAGTAATAATAGTAGGCATGAAAATACTTACCAAAACATTTTGCTAATAATATTTACCCCTTAAGAGTGTTTGTCTCTGGAAAGAAACATCGCCAAATGAGAGAAGGTAAGAGTATTATAAAAAAGACCACCCAATTGGAACACAGTTAAAAACAGGAAAAATATAAATCCAAATTGTAAAAATAAATGCTAATGTGTGTGTCAGCCCTTTTAGAAGCCTAGTGACATGGTGGACACTTCTTCACTCACAAAAATTCTCAGTGTAAAATGTTCAGCAAGACCTACTTCAAAACCCCAGAAATCTGGACCGCCTGCACTCAAGTGGTCCTCTTCATACTCTGAGCAATCAGCCTCTTTGGTTGTTTAAATGATAGGCTGGGTTGTTTTTGATTGTTTGGTTTAGGTTGCCCACGCCCCTTGCTAGGCAAGGTGAAAATAATCTAAATGTCTACTAGGCTTCCACTATTTGTGGGCACAAATGAAATTAAACTACTAGAAAAAAACTGGAGTTTTCTTAATACCCATACCTGTGGAAGAGCAGGAGCCCAAATCCTCTTTAAGGTACCTTCCCAATCTCTAAACTCCTGATGTGTTCAAGTATGGCTCTCTCTTCTACACAATGGGGGTGTTAGATGGCTCTTTAATCTGGCCTCTGTAAGTAGGCCAGGCCTCCCACCATTGCCAGTAGTACCCGGCAGGCTGGCTGTGCTGCAGGGGCTCCCTTGTGTCTGCTTTGTCATACCCATACCGGGGGCCAAAGCTCTTCATTCTGACAGGCTGGTACTCTGGGCCAGCTCTTCCCTCACCTGTTCACAACACATGAGGGGCAGTTCTGTCTTCTCAGAAGACCTGTCTGAGGGCCCAGATACAAGGTACCGGGGGAGGTACTTGCAGAAGGTAATTAGCAGCAACTACTAGAGATGGTTGTTCTGAGAGGCCATAGGCCCTTGGCTGTGAAGCTCCTTAAAGGCTCCTCTGTCTTTCCCTGCAAGAGAGACCAGTTTGCTACCCAAGTGTTTTAAGACTTGTTTTGAACCTCAGGAACAAGACCCCAGAAAATAAATCTTAAAGAGACGAAGGCATTTTCTTCTTGCCTCCAGACTAAGCATTTCCCGTTTCCAAGTCTATGTCTTCCCAGGATAACTGACACTGGCAAGCCACATTTCCATCAGAACAGAGCCTTACAGTCTCAACAGAGCAATCACTTTTCCATACCACCATCCAACTTTCTAAACTATATGCACAGACAGAAGGTGGAGAGGGTGGGAGACTGGGGAATCAGGAGATGCTGCATCTTCACATCCCTTTTTTCCAAATTCTTGTCATTGTTGTTAGGTGCTGGAGAGTCAACTCCAATTCATTGCTTCCAAATTACTAAGAAAAACTGTTATCCCCCTTAATTTTTGAAGTCTCACAAATTCTGGGCTTTCAGTTTTGAACTTACATCCTATAGGATGTTTTATGGTTCTGCCTCCAGGGTAAAGTGAAGATGATTCCTGAGTATCTTTTCCAAAGTCTCCTGGGTCTCAAGACCTCATTGCCTCCAAGTAGTTAAAACAAAATGCAAGATATATTTTCTCAAGAAAAAGCCATCTAAATCCATACTCAGAAAAGAAACATTTATTTCCAAGGAAGCAGTGTACAGAAGTGCTATTCTGCTTACTACACAGACAACCTTTTCCATGATCACCCAAAACAGTTTAGCTCCTTATAGCCACAGCTTCTCAAACAACTCCCTTTCTAATTAGGACCCGAGAATTAGATTTGCATAACTGAAAGGTTCCTGCAATGCTTTTCCTCAAAATGTAAAAACAATTTGCATTCATGTTGTACCCGAGGCCCAGCTTCTAGAAAAACAGGAAAACTGCTTGCAGTTTTGAAAAAAAAAAAAAAAAAACGTTTTCCCCAGGTTCTGTCACTCCTGTCGATGTTTCCAACAGCTTGGCACCAAGAGTCCATCAAGTTCAAGCTCATGGTACCTCGAGTTTTTCAACTTTTCTTATGAAATGTCTGCAAGCTACTCCAAGGATGGGAACTCAATCTGAAGGTGACGGCAGTGGCTGACTTTTCCCTATGTTGTCCGCAAGTGAGCTTTCTGGATGGCATCCTATTTAACATTAGTTGCGTAAGAATAATAATAGCAAACACCTAACAGCAGTTACTATACACCATGCACTGTTCCAAGTGCTCCATACATATTGACTAAATATCTAAAACAACATTATGCATAGGCACTACACAAACACACATACAACACACACACACACACACAAGTTCTGAGAGGCCTTGTCCATTTTATAAATCAGAGAGATTAAATAAGGTACCCAGACCACCAAGTGAGTGATGGGGGCAGAGCAGAAATTTAACTCAGGCTATTTGGCTGAGTCGTTCCACTCCACTATCTCATGAAAACTAGACTTCATACTACTTTTTATAAGTTCCTACTTTAAAAAGTGGCTAAATTCTTTCCCCACTGTCTCGAAGCCTGTGGAGGCCTGCTGGATACAGACATCTAAACAGCACATATGTCTGGAAGCATGTGGCCCAAGGCCATTTTGCTGCTGAAGGTAAGTTCTCTGGAACGAGAGGGAGCATGCAACCCCTCTTAAAGTTGAAGGTGTTTTTTCCAGAGATGAAATTAAATAATTTTAGGCAGATAGGCCTATGTGTACAAAGCAAAGAACAGTGATTCCTGGAGGTAATCCTAAGAAAACCAGAGTAATCTGGGAAAAAGAAGTGTCCCCATGGAAACAGTGGTATGGTTTGTGCAAAGTTCCAAAGCAACCGTCCTGCTAAGGCCATTGGACTCAGAATCCGTGTGATGCTGCAGCTCTCCAGAATTTCAACTTACTGGTGGTATAGTGGTTAAGAGTTCGGTTGCTAACCAAAGGGTCAGCAACTTGAATCCACCAATGGCAACTTGGAAACCCTATGGGGCTGTTCTACTCTGTCCTATAGGGCTGCTATGAGTGGAAATTGACTTGACGGCAATGGGTTTTCTTTTTTGGTTTGAAAAGTAAATCAATATAATTGTGGATTAAAAGAAAAAAAAAGTGGCCAAATTGACTTAAAACATTTCAGTCACTGTGTCACTTCATGTATATCCAGGTATAGTCATTTTAACACAAGTTCACAGCACACCATGGCAGCAGGAAAAAGAATACTGCCTGAGTCCACTCTGTCATCATCATCAGTCATCTTCAAGGTGATTACCACTTGGGGAGTTCTTACTGTGTTCTAGGCACCAAGCTAACTACTTAAACAATTTCATTTAACCTTCACGAGCCCATGGAATAGGCCTTATTGTTCTCCATTTTGCAAAATAGGGAACCGAGGTTTCGGAAGGTTAAGCAACTCGCTGAGGATCACATGGTATAATGGATTGAATTGTGTCCCCCAAAATACGTGTCAACTTGGATAGGCCACATGTGGTTGTCCTCCATTTTGTGATTTTCCTATGTGTTTTAAATCATAATCTCTGCCTGTGGTTAAAAGGATTAGGGTGGAATGTAACACTCTTGCTCAGGTCACCTCCTTGATTCAACGTAAATGGAGTTTCCCTGGAGTGTGGCCTGCACCACCTTTTATCTCTCAAGAGATAAAATGAAAGGGAAGCAAGTAGAGAGTTGGGGACCTCATACCATCAAGAAAGCAGTGCCGGGAGCAGAGCGCATCTTTTGGACCTGAGGTTCCTGTGCTCAGATGCTCCCAAGCCAAGGGGAGACTGATGTATTACAAGGACCTTCCTCCAAAGTCAACAGAGAGACAAAGCCTTCTGCTGGAGCTGATGCCCTGAATTTGGACTTGTAGCCTACTAGCCTGTGAGAGAATAAACTTCCCTTTGTTAAAGCCACCCACTTGTGGTATTTCTGTTATAGCAGCACTAGATGACTAAGGCACATGGCTATGGAGTATGAGAACCAGAATTTAAACCACATAGTAAGATTCCAGACTCAATGCTTTTTGACCACTATGTGTACTGCCTCCTGAGTTAAACTGTTACTCCAGGAAGAGGGGATTGGTTTGAATCATCACAGTGGAGTCCGGCCACACAAATTATTTAAGAAATTAAAATTTCACTTTCTGTCATGTGTGAAAGAGGCGGTATGACTTTTATCTTATGATTTATATTCATATCATTGAGTACCTCCTGCCTAAAATTAGGAAGCTAGTTTTATGGAGAAGAAAAATGCCTTGACTTAGGTTATCTGAGGCATGAGAACTCTGTTATTACTTTTCCCGTTTTTTGATTCATCTCATGAAACCTGAGATCGTATTCATTACTTCCTTGGCAGAGAGCCCTGATTTACATGCGTACAGGCAGTCTGGTATGAAAACTGTTATTCTTTGTTGTATAATTACTTTGACCTGGGATTCAATAAATAGAAACATGTTTATAAGATTGTGATGCTAATTTACATGAAACTGGAAAACTTCCAATGTTAAAAAATTAACAAAGGAAGTATGATATCAAGAATAGTTGCTGAGTCAAAATAATATCAATAGGGCTAGTATGTTTATATTAGCTTTGTTTTCTCATCTAAAGAAGTCAAAAGGTTTTTTTGTGTATACAAGTACATTACAGTCCAAGGGACTCTAACCCAAAGAAATAGAGCTGTGCAGGAGAAAGTGCTGTGTACAGTGAAATATAGTAAGAAGAAAATCCTCTTCAGAGGAAGACATTTGGGTGACATTTACAGAAAGCAAGCATATCAAAGTCTTACAGTTATTTTTGTCACAAGAGGATTACAGTACTTGGTTTTGCTTGTCTAAATTGGCTGCAAGAAGGCAACAGGGACAAACCAACAGTATCAAAGAACCACTTCTGCCAAATGGTTTATTGACACACACCTTCTCCACACCTGATGCTGTTTACCTGGGATCCATAGGGTCAGCACAATTACTCACTGGAACATATTTTAGTCAGTAACGACTAGAATAGGTGTGAGATTGGGCCTTTCCTCTTTCTTCTCCTTAACTAGTTTGGTGCTGAAGAGGTACGTGTATTTTAAGCCTAGAAACTAAAAGATGTACATACATACACAAGCATTTTTGTTGTTAGGTGCCCTCGAGTTGATTTCAATTCATAGTGGCCCCATGCGACAGAGTAGAACTTCTCCATAGGGTTTCCTAGGTCTTAAGCTTTATCAAAGCAGATCACCAGGTCTTTTTCCTAAAGAGCCACTGGGTGGGTTCAAACCACCAACCTTTTGGTTAGCAGCCAAGTGCTTAATCATTTGTGCCACCCAGGCTCCTTCATACATGCATACATACAAGTACACATACATACATACATACATAAAATGCCAGGATGTATCTTTAAAAATAAATTGTGTAAGTTTCATACCTACTAATGAGAGTGTAAATTGATACAATGGCTTTGGAGCTATGTTTGGCAATATTGGCTATAGCTTGGCATCTGCATACCCTATAACCCAGGAATTCCACTCCTGGGAATTTGCCTCCAAAAATATAAATTTATAATTGGTGTGATTATTGATATTTTTGGATTTATTTTTACCATCTGATTTGTGCTTTTCTAGTCAACTTGGTTTTATTGCTGTTGATTTTAGCTTGCTTCTTTTTTCCTTTTCTTTTGTGCCTTCTGTAAGAACGATCCTGTGTTCTGTCACTTTCTATTTCTTGCAAAATTACATTTATTTCCATACGTTTGGTGATTATTCTTAAATTACTAACATGGACTCTTGAATGAGAATGTAAAGTGATTTAGAAATCTAGCTTCCTCTTGTAAAATAACAACCTCTGGAACAATTTACCTTTAATCATAGCTCTCCCATCTTATCTGTTATTAGTGCCTTTTTTTTTTTTCCCTATGCAGTTTTTATGCCCCACGCATTAGTTATTATTATTGTGGTGGTTGTTCTAAATGCTAAATGCTTTGCTGATTTACAGATTTAAACAATTAACTGACTCTTTGACCATCAGACTTATTGGGCCCAACTTCTTGCTCTGGGTCAAGTTTCTTGTTTCTCAAGATCAGCCTTTTGTAGCTCTTTTAGTGAAATATCATTCTATAATATTTTATATCATTTCTTCTTTAGAACAGTACTTTATTCTTATATATAATTCTAAATTGTATATTCTATCAATCTCATTGTGCTTCCTTTTGTAAGAAATCTGTCTTTTCTGCCTGGCTGCTTAAAATTTTTTTCCTCTGGCTTCAGTGTTGTGCAAAACACCACAGATACCCACCCAGTGCCATCGAGTCGATTCCGACTTATAGATAGGAGTGGTTATTTATTTATGTAAATCCTGCCAATTTCTTTATATCAATTCTGGGAAACGTGTAGCCATAGTCTCTTAGAATATTGTCTTGCAATTATTATCTCTATTCTTTTGTTTTTGTTCCGGGGGGGGGGGGCGGGGAACAAAAACTATATATTTTTATATTGAGGGAGTAGAAAATAAAGTAGCCCTCTTACTGGGCTCTATTCAGTGGCAGCTTTTTGTTCCACATAATTAAGGAAGACTTTGAGGAAATAAAAGCTGCTTGGAAAAATCCAGGTGTAGTTATTTGCTTTGTATTTTCTGGAACCCTGGGACAGAGAAGGCACTGCTCTAATTCCTGCTTCTTAGGACTGTTGACCACCACCTAGTGATAGAGATCAACAAGCAAGAAGAGAGACATGCCCAGAACTTTGGCAAAGGTGGCTAGCTGCTCATCCATTGTCATCCTGATCGGCCCTGCTCAGCTCCAGTGCTCTCTGTGCACAAGTTCAGGGCAGGAGCTCTCTCTATTCTCTGGTGATGAGACTCCTTTACGTTTGTGTTGAGCCTCATTTTATCCTCCACGGTCACTTATTCTCTTTTCGTCCTCTTATTCTGTTGCTGGTTTATTCTCGGCAATTTAATCAATAAATCAATTTAATCAATTATAAGGTCACATATTCATTATTTAAAAAAAATTAGCTGTGACTAATTCATTATTTAATATATTCATTTGGTTTTTAAATTCAATTATTAAAATTTTCATTTTAAAAATCTGTGTTTTTTTGTTCTTAGTTCATTGTATTAGAGTTTAATTCTTACTTTAATATCTATAATTATTAATATACTGATTTTATTTTTTCTTCAAGACTATTGTTTCATTAGTTCAAGTTCTTGCAGCTATAATCGTCCAATTATTATCTATTTACTAACTAAAAATGGATAGTTTTCAAATGTTTTGTAGTTTCTATTGTGATATTCTCTTTACACAGGTTTAATTGTTCATTGAAAATCTATGTATACCTGAAACTGTGGGAATGTACATTAAGAATAGTTACATGCTTCTTCAACCAAGGACTTCAGTACCATCATTAGCCAGGAACCAACTTTTATATTAATATTTTGGTTTCTGCTTCATGGGTTATGTGGGTAACAAAAATTCAGACTTCAAACCTATGTTTGGTTTCTAATCTCTCGGTGGATTTTCAATTCCCTTCCTCATCTTAGTTACAGGCAAGCCTCTGTCTTTTCCTTGTTCCACTGGGTAGATTTTGCCTAATCTGAGGTTGAAGCCATTCAAAGGTCCCGACTTTACGCAGGGATCTCACTACCAAATACCTAGGAGGAAAGGGCCTATTGCTTTATCTCTGTTCCTCAAGTGAGGTGAAACCAAACCTTCTAGTTTATTAGCTATCAACTGATAACTCTTGCCCGACTGTCAACCTAAAACAGCATGTGCGTACAATTCTGGTTTGCAGTTTCACCTTTCTTCCTATTATCTAGAGACTTCTCTTTCTTTTTTGTAAGCTGAGCTAGGCATTAAGACTTTCTTTTGTTGTTGTTTTTACATTTTAAACAACAATTCTAGTTGCCAGGTTTACCTTGGCCTGCCATCTTTTTAGAATCCTAAGTCTTCTCAATCTCTTTCTCAATCTCTCTCTACTACAACATTCGTGAGGGCTAAGACGCTCTCCCATCCATAATAGTGATTGGTTATATGACACATTTTGTCCATGTAGGACACATATATTTACAAAGACCCCTAGGACAGTGCCTCTTTTTAATGGCCTCAGGATTCACTTGGAGATCTTGTTAAAATGCAAATCCTGAGTCAGTGGGTGAATCATTCGTTGCCAATGCTGCTAGCTTATGGCTTACACTTTGAGGAGCAAGGCCCAAAGAGATTCTAATATTTACTCTCTAAAGGGGCAGCTACACATCAGCCCCCTGCCTGTTCAGAATTCCTTTTTAAAGCAAAATATCTGCAGGTATATTTAGTTTGATGGCCTCATCAGGCCACCAAAATGCTAATCTATTTCTTTAATAACACTATCTAGTTCTTTCCTCAAGTTTTTGAGGTGGATTTCTTGTTATTTTATATTTAAAACACTCACTTCTAACTTAGCAACATTAGCTATTTATCTGCTCTGTGCCTCAGTTTCTTAAAAATCTGTGTTAATTAAGCAAATTCTTTAATTTTGGAGGTAAATACAGGTAGTCCCTGGGTTATGAATGTCCAATTTATGGACAACTCCTGCTCGCCCTTTAATGTTTGTAAATTTGCCCTCGCTTGAAATGACTGGAAACCCTGGTAAGTAGTGGTTAAGGGCTACAGCTGCTAACAAAAAGATCTGCAGTTAAAATCTACCAGGAGCTCCTTGGAAACCCTATGGGGCAGTTCTGCTCTGTCCTATAGGTTTGCTATGAGTTGGAATCAACTTGACAGCAATGGGTTTGGTTTGGTTTTTTTTTTTTTTAAATGATTGAACCAACCCCTACTCGTAACAAGTTCTTTATCACAATCACCTTCACTTGCTCACATGCAGATTTTAAATCATTGAAAAGGCTTTAAATCGTTGTAAGGCTAAATAAAAGCTGTATGCACCTGGTCCTACTTACCCACAAATTCTTAAAGACACAGTTAGGACCGGATCTTGTTCATAGGCTGGGCACTGCTTGTATCTCCAATTCTGCATCCCCAATATTGCCTACTCAGGAAGGGGCACATAAAAGGCACTCAGTACGCAATTTCTGGGTACAATAAATGAGATAATGTGCATTATCCAGAGATGGACTCACTGCCCTTGGCTTTCTTCTGCAGCTTTATGAAAGGAGAATTGCTTACCACCATAAAACTATTGCCTGGCCATTAACTATGCTGGGCACTTTAAAAATGAGGCAGAGTCTGGAGAGTAGACACTGTGGGGAGTGAGTCTGCCCTCCTCAAGGATTGTTTGCCTGAAATTCCTCAAGGTGAACACTATTGCCTGCAGGGGACAATAATAAATTGCTTCCCCAGCTGTTATGTTGTTTAAGGATATGGTTTCTAAGTTGACTAGCTTTGTTTTTCTTCAACCTGGTTGGAGAGGAGACCTCAAAAGGGATTTTATGGAAGTGTCTCTGCCTTTTTATATACTCTCAGGTACATTACTGTCTCCAGCAGAAAATAAAAAGTCAGAACAAGGTTTAATACATACAGCTGAATCTGGGCACCTAAGAATGATGTTTGTGTCCATCCCCAAAGCAGAGCTCTCAGTGTTTGAATAGTATCTCTTGCCCTTTCAACATGGAGCTCAATTTATAGTGATAGATTTATTTTTTTTTATTAAGCTTCAAGTGAACATTTACCATTCCAATCAGTCTGTCACATGTAGGTTTACATACATCTTACTCCCTTCTCCCACTTGCTCTCCCCCTATTGAGTCAGCCCTTACAGTCTCTCGTTTCGTGCCAATTTTGCCATCTTCCCTCCCTCTCTATCTTCCCATCCCCCCTCCAGTCAAGAGTTGCCAACACTCTCTCCAGTGTCCACCTGATTTAATTAGCTCACTCTGCATCAGCATCTCTCTCGCCCCCACTGGCCAGTCCTTTTCATGCCTGATGATTTGTCTTCGGGGATGGTTCCTGTCCTGTGCCATCAGAAGTTCTGGGGAGCATCGTCTCTGGGATTCCTCTAGTCGCAATCATACCATTAGGTATGGTCTTTTCATGAGAATTTGGGGTCTGTAGTATCCCATTGGTCTCCTGCTCCCTCAGGAGTTGTCTGTTGTGCTCCCTGACAGGGCAGACATCGATTGTGGCCGGGCACCAACTAATTCTTCTGGTCTCAGGATAATGTAGGTCTCTGGTTCATGTGGCCCTTTCTGTCTCTTGGGTTCTTAGTTGTCATGTGACCTTGGTGTTCTTCCTTTGCCTTTGCTCCAGGTGGGTTGAGACCAGTTGATGTATCTTAGATGGCCGCTTGTTGGCATTTAGGACCCCAGGCGCCACAATTCAAAGTGGGATGCAGAGTGTTTTCATAATAGAATTATTTTGCCCATTGACTTAGAAGTCCCCTCAAACCAAGTTCCCCAGACCCCAGCCCCTGCTCCGCTGACCTTTGAAGCTTTCATTTTATCCCGGAAACCTCTTTGCTTTTAGTCCAGTCCAATTAGGCTGACCTTCCTTGTATTGAGTGTTGTCTTTCCCTTCACCCAAAGCAGTTCTTATCTACAGAATGATCAATAAAAAGCCCTCTCCCTCCCTCCCTCCCTCCGCCCTTTGTAACCACAAAAGTATGTGTTCTTCTCCGTTTTTTCTATTTCTTAAGATCTTATAATAGTGGTCTTATACAATATTTGTCCTTTTCAAACTGACTCATTTCGCTCAGCATAATGCCTTCCAGATTCTTCCATGTTATGAAATGTTTCAGAGATTCGTCACTGTTCTTTATCGATGTGTAGTATTCCATTGTGTGAATATACCACAATTTATTTACCCATTCATCCGTTGACGGACATCTTGGTTGCTTCCAGCTTTTTGCTATTGTAAACAGAGCTGCAATAAACATGGGTGTGCATATATCTGTTTGTGTGAATGCTCTTGTATCTCTAGGGTATATTCCGAGGAGTGGGATTTCTGGGTTGTATGGTAGTTCTATTTCTAACTGTTTAAGATATCGCCAGATGGATTTCCAAAGTGGTTGTACCATTTTACAATCCCACCAGCAGTGTATGAGAGTTCCAATCTCTCCGCAGCCTCTCCAACATTTATTATTTTGTGTTTTTTGGATTAATGCCAGTCTAGTTGGTGTGAGATGGAATCTCATTGTAGTTTTAATTTGCATTTCTCTAATGGCTAATGATCGGGAGCATTTTCTCATGTATCTGTTGGCTGCCTGAATATCTTCTTTAGTGAAATGTGTGTTCATATCCTTTGCCCACTTCTTGATTGGGTTGTTTGTCTTTTTGTGGTTGAGTTTTGAGAGAATCATGTAGATTTTAGAGATCAGGCACTGGTCTGAGATGTCATAGCTGAAAATTCTTTCCCAGTCTGTAGGTGGTCTTTTTACTCTTTTGGTGAAGTCTTTACATAAGCATAGGTGTTTGATTTTTAGGAGCTCCCAGTTATCTGGTTTCTCTTCATCATTTTTGGTAATGTTTTGTATTCTGTTTATGCCCTGTATTAGGGCTCCTAGGGTTGATCCTATTTTTTCTTCCATGATCTTTATCGTTTTAGTCTTTATGTTTAGGTCTTTGATCCACTTGGAGTTAGTTTTTGTGCTTGGTGTGAGGTATGGGTCCTGTTTCATTCTTTTGCAAATGGATATCCAGGTATGCCAGCACCATTTGTTAAAAAGACTATTATTTCCCCAATTGACTGACACTGGTCCTTTGTCAAATATCGCTGCTCATACGTGGATGGATTTATATTTGGGTTCTCAATTCTGTTCCATTGGTCTATGTGCCTGTTGTTGTACCAATACCAGGCTGTTTTGACTACTGTAGCTATATAATAGGTTCTGAAATCAGGTAGGGTGAGGCCTCCCACTTTCTTCTTCTTTTTCAGTAATGTTTTGCTTATCCGGGGGTTCTTTCCCTTCCATATGAAATTAGTGATTTGTTTCTCTATCCCCTTAAAGTATGACATTGGTATTTGGATTGGAAGTGCGTTATATGTATAAATGGCTTTTGGTAGAATAGACATTTTTACTATGTTAAGTCTTCCTATCCATGAGCAGGGTATGTTTTTCCACTTAAGTATGTCCTTTTGAATTTCTTGTAGCAGAGTTTTATAGTTTTCTTCGTGTAGGTCTTTTACATCCTTGGTAAGATTTATTCCTAAGTATTTTATCTTCTTGGGGGCTACTGTGAATGGTATTGATTTGGTTATTTCCTCTTCGGTGTTCTTTTTGTTGATGTAGAGGAATCCAAGTGATTTTTGTATGTTTATTTTATAACCTGAGACTCTGCCAAACTCTTCTATTAGTTTCAGTAGTTTTCTGGAGGATTCCTTAGGGTTTTCCATGTATACGATCATGTCATCTGCAAATAGTGATAGCTTTACTTCCTCCTTCCTCTTTACCAATCTGGATACCCTTTATTTCTTTGTCTAGCCTAATTGCCCTGGCTAGCACTTCCAGCACGATGCTGAATAAGAGCGGTGATAAAGGGCATCCTTGTCTGGTTCCCGTTCTCAAGGGAAATGCTTTCAGGTTCTCTCCATTTAGAGTGATATTGGCTGTTGGCTTTGCATAGATGCCCTTTATTATGTTGAGGAATTTTCCTTCAATTCCTATTTTGGTAAGAGTTTTTATCATAAATGGGTGCTGAACTTTGTCAAATGCCTTTTCTGCATCTATTGATAAGATCATGTGGTTTTTATCTTCTGTTTTATTTATGTGATGGATTACATTAATGGTTTTTCTGATATTAAACCAGCCTTGCATACCTGGTATAAATCCCACTTGATCAGGGTGAATTATTTTTTTGATGTGTTGTTGGATTCTATTGGCTAGAATTTTGTTGAGGATTTTTGCATCTATGTTCATGAGGGATATAGGTCTAAAATTTTCTTTTTTTGTAATGTCTTTACCTGGTTTTGGTATCAGGGAGATGGTAGCTTCATAGAATGAGTTGGGTAGTATTCCGTCTTTTTCTATGCTTTGAAAGACCTTCAATAGTAATGGTGTTAAGTCTTCTCTGAAGGTTTGGTAGAACTCTGGAGTGAAGCCGTCTAGGCCAGGACTTTTTTTGGTTGGAAGTTTTTTGATTACCGTTTCAATCTCTTTTTTTGTTATGGGTCTATTTAGTTGTTCTACTTCTGAATGTGTTAGTTTAGGTAGGTAGTATTGTTCCAAGAATTTATCCATTTCTTCTAGGTTTTCAAATTTGTTAGAGTACAATTTTACATAGTAATCTGAAATGATTCTTTTAATTTCATTTGGCTCTGTTGTGATGTGGTCCTTCTCGTTTCTTATTCGGGTTATTTGTTTCCTTTCCTGTATTTCTTTAGTCAGTCTAGCCAATGGTTTATCAATTTTGTTAATTTTTTCAAAGAACCAGCTTTTGACTTTGTTAATTCTTTCAATTGTTTTTCTGTTCTCTAATTCATTGAGTTCAGCTCTAATTTTTATTATTTGTTTTCTTCTGGTGCCTGATGGGTTCTTTTGTTGCTCACTTTCTATTTGTTCAAGTTGTAGGGACAGTTCTCTGATTTTGGCTCTTTCTTCTTTTTGTATGTGTGCATTTATCGATATAAATTGGCCTCTGAGAACTGCTTTTGCTGTGTCCCAGAGGTTTTGATAGGAAGTATTTTCATTCTTGTTGCTTTCTAAGAATTTCCTTATTCCTTCCTTGATGTCTTCTATAACCCAGTCTTTTTTCAGGAGGGTATTGTTCATTTTCCAAGTATTTGATTTCTTTTCCCTAGTTTTTCTGTTATTGATTTCTAGCTTCATTGCCTTGTGGTCTGAGAAGATGCTTTGTAATATTTCGATGTTTTGGATTCTGCAAAGATTTATTTTATGACCTAATATGTGGTCTATTCTAGAGAATGTTCCATGTGCACTAGAAAAAAAAGTATATTTTGCAGCAGTTGGGTGGAGAGTTCTGTATAAGTCAATGAGGTCAAGTTGGTTGATTGTTGTAAGGAGGTCTTCCGTGTCTCTATTGAGCTTCTTACTGGATGTCCTGTCCTTCTCCGAAAGTGGTGTGTTGAAGTCTCCTACTATAAATGTGGAGGTGTCTATCTCACTTTTCAACTCTGTTAAAATTTGATTTATGTATCTTGCAGCCCTGTCATTAGGTGCGTAAATATTTACTATGGTTATGTCTTCCTGATCAATTGTCCCTTTTATCATTATATAGTGTCCTTCTTTATCCTTTGTGGCGGATTTAAGTCTAAAGTCTATTTTGTCAGAAATTAATATTGCTACTCCTCTTCTTTTTTGCTTATTGTTTGCTTGATATATTTTTTTCCATCCTTTGAGTTTTAGTTTGTTTGTGTCTCTAAGTCTAAGGTGTGTCTCTTGTAGGCAGCATATAGATGGATCGTGTTTCTTTATCCAGTCCGTGACTCTCTGTCTCTTTATTGGTGCATTTAGTCCACTTACATTCAGCATAATTATAGATAAATAAGTTTTTAGTGCTGTCATTTTGATGCCTTTTCATGTGTGTTGTTGGCCATTTCATTTTTCCACATGCTGTTTTGTGCTGAGACGTTTTTCTTAGTAGATTGTGAGATCCTCATTTTCATAATGTTTAACTTTGTGTTTGTTGAGTCGTTACGTTTTTCTTGGCTTTTTTCTTTAGTTATGGAATTGATATTCCTTTTTGTGGTTACCTTATTATTTACCCCTATTTTTCTAAGTAAAAACCTAACTTGTATTGTTCTATATCGTCTTGTATCACTCTCCATCTGGCAGTTCAATGCCTCCTGTATTTAGTCCCTCTTTTTGATTATTGTGATCGTTTATCTGTTGATTTCCATGATTTCCTGTTATGTGCATTATTTTGTTCATTTATTTATTTTTTAGAATTTGTCTTAATTTGTTTGTTTTTGTGCTTTCCCTATTTGAGTTGCGTTGATATCAGGATGTTTTGTTTTGTGACCTTGTATTGTGCTGGTACCTGATATTATGGGTCATCAGGCCAAACAATCTCCTTTAGCATTTCTTGCAGTCTTGGTTTAGTTTTTGCAAATTCTCTAAACTTGTGTTTATCTGTAAATATCTTAATTTTCCTTCATATTTCAGAGAGAGTTTTGCTGGACATATGATCCTTGGTTGGCAGTTTTTCTCGTTCAGTGCTCTGTATACGTCGTCCCGTTCCCTTCTTGCCTGCATGGTTTCTGCTGAGTAGTCTGAACTTATTCTTATTGATTCTCCCTTGAAGGAAACCTTTCTTTTCTCCCTGGCTGCTTTTAAAATTTTCTGTTTGTCTTTGGTTTTGGCAAGTTTGGTGATAATATGTCTTGGTGTTTTTCTTTTTGGATCAATCTTAAATGGGGTTCGATGAGCATCTTGGATAGATATCCTTTCGTCTTTCATGATGTCAGGGAAGTTTTGTGTCAGGAGTTCTTCAACTAATTTCTCTGTGTTTTCTGTCTCCCCTCGCTGTTCTGGGACTCCAATCACTCACAAGTTATCCTTCTTGATAGAGTCCCACATGATTCTTAGGGTTTCTTCATTTTTTTTAATTCTTTTATCTGATTTTTTTTTTCAGCTATGTTGGTGTTGTTTCCCTGGTCCTCCAGATGTCCCAGTCTGCATTCTAATTGCTCGAGTCTGCTCCTCTGACTTTCTATTGCGTTGTCAAATTCTGTAATTTTATTGTTAATCTTTTGGATTTCTACGTGCTGTCTCTCTATGGATTCTTGCAACTTATTAATTTTTCCACTATGTTCTTGAATAATCTTTTTGAGTTCTTCAACAGTTTTATCAGTGTGTTCCTTGGCTTTTTCTGCATTTATCCTAATTTCATTTGTGATATCTTTAAGCATTCTGTAAATTAGTTTTTTATATTCTGTATCTGATAATTCCAGGATTGTATTTTCATTTGGGAAAGATTTTGATTCTTTTGTTTGGGGGGTTGGAGAAGCTGTCATGGTCTGTTTCTTTATGTGGTTTGATATGGACTGCTGTCTCCAAGCCATCACTGGGAAACTAGATTTTCCAGGTAATCAGCTAAAAAAAATGCAGTCAGATCCCTATCTGAATTTTCCCTCTGGCTCCGGGTATTCGGATGTTAATGGAGCCAACTGGGGAGGGTGAGGGAGGGATCAGAGAGCTAGGAGTGTAGCACCACAGAATATAGAGCTGAACACCACGTTCACGCTTCGCCCCCGTCCGCCAAAATCCGGGCGGGACAGGTCCCCGGCTGGGACGCTGCTTTCCCCGCTCCTAGACCACTCACTTCCTCCCGGGGACTTCTCCCTCCGGTGCGCGACACTGCTCACGTGAACTGGGTGGGCGTCACCCACACAACCAGGTGGGCCCGCCCCCTGGGTCAATTCAGGGGAATATACTTAGACCCCGCGCTCACGCCCCGCCCGCATGTGCGCCCAAATCCCAATGGGACGGCACCCCGGCTGGGACGCTGCTTTCCCCGCTCCGAGACCAGTCACTTCCTCCCGGGGACTTCTCCCTCCGGTACGCCGCGCCACACGCGTGGACTGGGTGTGCGTCCCCCCGCAAGAACGTGTGGGCCCCGCCCCGGGGTCGCTTTAGGGAAATATAGCTGACCCCCCCCCGCTCACGCCCCACTCGCTTCCCGCCAAACTCCCGGCAGGACGGCTCCCCAGCTGGGATGCTGTTCTCCCCACTCCCAGGTCAGTCACTGCCTCCAGGGTGCTTCTCCCTCCGGCTGCGCCTCTACGCCGCCTGCGCCAACCAGCTAGACTTCCTCCCGGGATGGGTTCGGGAGGGAAGGGCTGGGCCCCCCTTCTGTGCCGTCTGCCCCCCTGGGCTCTGCCCCAGAACGGGCTCTGAAGGTCACCTGCCTGGTACGCTGGCTCCTAGTTCTGAAAACGGTCGCTGTCTGCCCGTATTTGTTCGTTTTCTGTCTCTAAGTCTGTGTTTGTTGTTCAGAGTTTGTAGATTGTTATGTATGTGATCAGTTCCCTTGTTTTTCCGAGTCTTTGCTGCAAGAGGGATCCGCAGTAGTGTCCATCTAGTCAGCCATCTTGGCTCCGCCCCCCTTATTTTTAAAGTAGACACACACGTACATGTTTTGTGTGAATATATGTTTTTATATACGTGCATGTTTGAGTGTGAGTGTGTATATAGGGTTAGAGACAGAAACAGAGATAAAGATACAGAGAGAGAGACAGAGAAAAGGATTGATTTAAAAAAATTTAAATATTGGCTCTCATTTCCTTCTTTCATTTATTTCAGTTTTTCCCTCTTTGTATTTATGAGAAAGTACTGTGGATCATGCACACACACACACACGCACATAAACCTAGAAGAGCCCATCTAATTGAAACCGGGGTCCAGTATAACTAACAAAGTAAGTAGATGTTGGGAATGCTGGAACTGGTTTCTCAAATGCCCAGTGGACACAATGTAGGGAGCCTGAGCCATTCAGGGGGAGTTCTGTAAGCTGCACACTTTCTATCCCATGTCTCACCACACTGTTACTTCTCTCATCCATGTCTAATTTCCAAAATATCCTAAAGGAACTGCAATAAGAATAGGCCATCCTGTTTCCCAGGGAGGCAGTCTGAGAGGATCTCACTCACCACAGAGGCACTCTGGGATATAACGGAAATGGATTCCTGTAGTGCAGAATATACTTAAAGATGTCTGCTCTTTTACTTAATGATCCAAGAGTGTGTTATAATGAAGAATTAGTGATTTTTTTTCTTACTTTAGTCAGCATTCCAATCATTATTCCTACTGGCCCCTTTACTGGTGTTCTACTGATGGCCCATAACAAACTGTTTTTCTCAAAAAAAGGATAAAAAAGCAGAATAAACTTCAATCTATGCATCACTTTTCAGGTTGAAATGCCCTGACTGAAGTTAATAAAGACCATTGTTGTCTCTGAACTAAGAGTTAACCTATTAACATTCCATGGTTTTATTTTCACAGACAGCCAATTCTATGTGCCGGGTGGTGGGTGGGGGGAGCGGGGGAGAAGAAAATGGAGCATTAGCATATGGACAACTCCCAAATTCCACTTTAGTCAATGGTTCTGTCATGGATTGAATTGTGTCCCCCCAAAATATGTGCCCACTTGGTTAGGCCATGATTCCCAGTATTGTGTGGTTGTCTTCTATTTTGTAATTTTTCTATGCATTATAAATCGTAATCTCTACCTGTAGTTAAAGAAGATTAGGGTGGGATGTAACGCCCTTGTTCAGGGACATCCCTGATCCAATGTAAAGGGAGTTTCCCTGGAGCATGGCTGCACCACCTTCTATCTTACAAGAGATAAAAGGAAAGTGAGGCAAGCAGAGTTGGGGACTGCAGACCACCAAGAAAGCAGCACTGGGAGCAGAGAACGTCCTTTGGACCTGAGGCTCCTGTGCTGAGAAGCTCCTAGACCACGGGAAGATTGATAACAAGGACCTTCCTCTGGAGCCGACAGAGAAAGCCTTCCCCTGGAGCTGGTGCCCTGAATTTGGACTTCTAGCTGACTAGACTGTGAGAAAATACATTTCTCTTTGTTAAAGCCATCCACTTGTGGTATTTCTGTTATAGCAGCACTGGATGGCTAAGACAAGTTTCTACCAAAGCCTTTAGCCAAAGAAAGACAAGGTGACTAACAGAATGCAATCTCCTATCCCACCATATGGTGGAAGATCTTGGGACAGTAGAACTTTTCAGAGGTGGGAAGCCCCCAGAATGAGAGATCTGGATATACAGAAAAAGCAAATGGCTGCCATGTTTTCAAAAACAGAGTAAACTCTGTGTGTGGTATACTCTGAAATCTTATAATCATTCAGTCTATAAAAGAGCCCATTTAGCAGAAAGCTCCACAGAGACAACACCACTGGATTGTGTGCTCCAGAGGGCAGGGATGTGTCTGTTTTTATTTTACCCCACTACCTTGCATAATGTGGAGCACAAATGGTTAAGTGCTTGGCTACTAACTGAAAGGTTGGCAGTAAAACCCACCCAGAGGCACCTCGGAAGACAGACCTGGCAATCTACTCCCAAAGGGTCACAGCCTTGAGAACTCTGCAGAGTAGTTCTACTCTGCACACACGGGGTTGCCTTGAGTCAGAATTGACTAGATGACAACTAACAACAACCTAGCACAATGTCTGTCACATGATAGGTACTCAATACATACTCACTGTAGTTTTCCAGGAGGAGGGAAGGAATAGAGGAAAGAAATTAGATGTATTTGTCTGGCTATATGTTACATTTTGTTGCTTTGCATTGATGGAGGCAGCATGATGACCTCTGCTTTTAATTTCACAAAGCTGCTGGCATTTATTGAAAATTACAGTGTACTCTTGACTGATCCTTTATTACCATATGCCCCAGTCACCCATTGAGGTCTGAATTGGCAGTTACTCAGTGTGCCCCAAGTATAACTTTGAGACCACGGGAGCCAGTCTTTTCTGTAATTATGCTCCTGGGCTGTGAAATCTGTTCCCTGTTGAGATTAAGAGAGGAAGCATCTGTTGCAGAAATTGGGGTAAAGGAAAGGAGGGGCATGTATTTGTTGACATCTTTAATCTTTACTATTGTTTCCATTTGATTTTATTTATTCACTGCATCATCACATGATAGAACGGTAATAATTATAATAATTATAATAATTAATACTACGTAATCTTACCAAGTACCAGGCAATGTTTAATCCTCATATAAACTCTACTAAAAAAACAAACAACAACAACAAAAAAACCCCTGAGGGACAGAAAGGTTAGGTAACTTCCTTATGCTCACATTGCTAGTTAGAAGTACAAGCAGAATTCAACCCAGTTTGTCTTTAAACACCACGATAAATGTATTTTAACTATATAAATAAATGTGTGCTGTGCATATACATGTGTGTGCATATATGAATGTGTAATGGTGTGTGTATTTTAAAGTAGAAAGCACTGTGAGTTTGGGGAATGACTGGTACTTTTAGAAATTATATTTTATAGCAATATATGAGCAATTATACAGGCACCATAGTGTCTTTTTATATTCCTGGATTGGTAGTTCAAGTTCTGGAATGATGATATAGGAACCATGTATAAAGGGACACTGGGTAGAAAGATGTGTGCTTTCCATACCAAGCTAGATAGAGAACACACCACAGAAATAGTTTTACTGGCATCAAGGTGTCCCCATAAAGATCTCGGGAAGCCAAGGGAAGCTATATGGAGATATACGCATTTGTGTTTGATCTAGGCTGCAATCACTGCCAGCTTTACACACTTGACATATCTCTTAGTTCAGAGTTTAACATTCCAGAAAATGTGTGTGTGTATCTCTGTGTGTATGGTTTATTTTAGCCAATCCAGATTCCATCAGATAAAAGGGAAAAAAGTTTTAAAGATTCTGAGCAATGGAAGTATTTGGTTAGTCAGAGAAACGGAAGGAGATTTTGTGGCTGGAGTAGGGTAAGCATATAAAAGAATGTGGACAATGAGATTAGATAGGTTAAAACTAAAGAAGAAGGCCCCAAGGACATGCCAATACTGCTTGTCTTATGGAGAAGACTAAGCCAACTTTTTGATCTTTTTGATAAAGCAGAAATAGGCCCCATGATGGTTCTTCACCACCAGGAGAAGTCTTAGTTATCCAGCACCCACCACTTCTCAGGAGTTCTATACAAGAATGCCAGTCTTATTCACGAGCCTTCTTCCTGCTTTCTAATCAGGATAACACAGAAAAAGAACCCTAACTGACATTTTTTTTTTTCTAATCAGGGTTATCAAAAAGATCACCACCTCATCGCAATGGAAATGGGGAAGCAGTGGTTGAAAGGTGTTCTGAAGGCCTGATTCTGTGTGGGGTCCAGGGGATACCAAGATAAGTTCAAGTTGGTTCCAGCCTTCCAGGAGTTCCCAGATGTGGGAGAAGACAGAGAAGGCCTCAGAGTTCCAGTTCAGGAAGTAGAGATGTGCCAGAGAGGGGTCAAAAGAAGGAGCCCATAAAGCCATTATCACAGTCAGGATAATGAACATATTCATCATCCTCAAAAGTCTCTGTACCCCTTGTAATCTCCAGGTAATCACTACATTCTGTCACTATCAATTAGTTTGCATTTTCCAGAAATATATGTAAACAGAATCATATAGTACATACCCTTTTTGGTCTGGTTTCCTTCATTCAGCATAATTATTTTGAGAGTCATCCATTTTGTAGCATGTATCGGTAACTCATTCTTCTTCAATGCTGTGCCATATTCCATTGACTGGATATACCATTATTTACTTATACATTCATCTGTTGATGGACGTTTGAATTGTTTCTAGTTTTTTGCTAATACTCCCTACATAGTCTTCCAGATTCTTCTAGAATATGTTGGCTAGGTCTTGAAGTTTCTTTGGAGTAGTCCCTTTCCTCCTTTAGTAGACTCAGCCCCTCCCTGGCCAAGTTATTTGGGACTTTAACCTAGTTATTGGTCTGAAGACAGGATGGTAGGTGGGATATGTCCTGCGTTAGTAATGCTAACTTGCAAGGCAAGCACCTCTGCATCATCTCCAACCAAGGAAGAAGTGGGTTACTTTTGCAGATTCAGAGCTTCAAGGAGATCTGGGTTTTTAGGATGTTTGTGTCAAGTATGATATCACCCTTCTATATCTTAGGGTTCTACCCTTTCCCAACAAGAGCCCTAAATTGTACTTAGTAAAATTGCTGAGATTGTAAATCAATATTATCTGGAGTACCGCTATCCTTATATAATTGAGTCCTGTGCCTAACTCTCAGCTTTTTTTTCCCTCAGACTATTAAAAAAAAAAAAAATACAGCCATTGCCATCTAGTCAATTCCAACTCATTGCAGCCCTATAGGATAAGATAGAACTGCCCCATAGAGTTTCCAAGATGTTCCTGGTGGATTTGAACTGCGGACCTTTTCGTTAGCAGCTATAGCTCTTAACCACTATGCCACTAGGGTTTCCCTCTCGGACTATAGGAAATGAAAATCTGTTTTTATACAGCCAAAGAAGCCCTTGACTTTCACACTTTGCTTTGAATTGGTAATTAATCATCTTTATTCTTTCATTGTCCTTCTTCCATGTTTTTAGAGTGTTAAGCCAATGTCCATGAGATCTCAATATCCTTATAAGTTATTAAACTCACTGCCATTGAGTCAGTTCCAACTCACAGTGACTCTATAGGACAGAGTAGAATTGTCCCATAGTGTTTCCAAGGAGTAGCTGGTGGATTCAAACTGCTGACATTTTTGGTTAGCAGCCAAGCTCTTAACCATGGCATCACCAGGCCTCTTCATGACTACCCTAGGATTTTGCAAATGACTGAGATATTGCATCTGTCAATTGATTCCCCTTCACCAGTATGCCATTGCAGTTCACCAGCACAGTGCAAGTTTTAACAACTCCACCACTATCATGCCAAAGACTATAAGAGCTCTAAAACAAACCAGTTACCTGTGTTACTGAGTAGAACTGCTCCATAGGGTTTTCCTGGCTGCATTTTTATAGGGAAACCCTGGTGGCATAGTGGTTAAGTGCTACGGCTGCCAACCAAGAGGTTGGCAGTTCAAATCCACTACGTGCTCCTTGGAAACTCTATGGGGCAGCTCTACTCTGTTCTATAGGGTCGCTATGAGTTGGAATTGACTCCACGGCAGTGAGTTTGGTTTTTGGTAATTTTTATAGAAGCAGATCACCAGGCGTTTTCTTCTTTATTGCTGCTGGGTGGGTTTGATCCACCAACCTTTAGGTTAACAGCCAGTTGCAAACCACTTATGGAGCTTTACCTACCACAAATAATAAGTACCCATTGCAAACAATGTGTGATCTAGCCCCCACATCTCATTTTTGAATTGATTCCTAGGATCACTCCTGTCACCAATTGTGTTGAGTCAGGGTCCACAGGAAATCGATTCTGAGATGAAGATTCAAATGCAGGAAGTTTACTAAGTAATGATCTTTGGAACAATAACTGGGGGAGTGATGAAAGCATGTCTGGGCAAAGGGAGATGTGAACTGAGGTACATTCACAAATTAGATCTAACCTGATCACAAGGGAGATCTGGAACTGGAATTCCTCTTCATAAATTTCTTGAATTGAGGCAAGGTAGGTGGACCTTTGTACTACAAATGAAACAGTCATGGGACGTAGGCTGCCCTTGGAGAGGGAGAGTACAACCTTGAGTGAGGCAACTCCCTTTCACAGAGGTCAATTCCCAGGAAATCACTCACTTGTGAACTGTAAATGACTGAGATTTCTGCAAGCCTGGGAGATGGGTGTTTTGGTCTTGATGGGAAGATCTGGGTAGCACACCACAGCATGTACTCTCATTTATCATTTCCTATTCTTCGTCACTGCCTCCTGCATCTCAGATGCATCTTCTCCCTTCCAACCCTCCCTTACTGTCAATTCCCAACCTTCATTATCACTTTACTGGAATATTGTGATATTTTGCTCTTCCTCTTATCTCTACCCTCTTCAGTCTGGTCTTCACATTCCTACCATGGAGATCTTTCTAAAGTAGAGCCATACAAATATTCCTTATGCCACTCATGTTTGTTCAATGCAACCCCACTGCGTATAAGATAAACTCCAAGTGACTTAACATGACATAAAAATCTTCATGTGGGTCCTATCTACCTTTACAATTTCATTTCTGAAGACTCAGACTTACCCCTCGATTCCAGACCTAAACCACCTAACATTTCTGTGCTCTTTTACAGTGCTTGAGATTTTTCACTGGTAAACTCTCTACTGGATCCCTGGTGGTACAGTAGTTAAGCACTTGGCTGCTAACTGAAAGGTCTGCGGTTCAAATCCACCAGTCGCTCCATAGGAGAAAGATGTGGCAGTCTGCTCCCATAAACATTACAGCATTAGAAACACAATGGGGCAATTCTACTCTGCCATATAGGGTCGACTATGAGTCAGAATCGATTTGATGGCAAGGTCGTTGTTTTTGTTTTTTTTAACTCTCTATCACAGAATTCTTTCCCTCCCATCATCAATCTGATGAGCTCCTACTAACTGATCAGGACCCAGAACAAGTTATGACATTCTCATGTAGCTTGAGCTGCCAGTTTACCCAGTATCTACCTTAATGACTTAGCATATTCTTCATATTCAGGTGCTAATCCAAAGATCAGTGATTTGAACTCACCAGCCACTCCACAGGAGAAAGATATGGCAGTTTGCTTCTGTAAAGACTACAACCTCGGTAACTCTGTGAGGCAGCAACACTCTGTCCTACAGGGTCGCTGTGAGTCAAAACCAACTCAACATCAATGGGCTTGAATATTTCCAAAACCTAACCATAAATTTCATGAAGGCAGGTACCATAGCTTATTCATCATTGACTCCCCAGTCCATGACTTCCCAGTTTATTCAGTTTTCAGAAATGTTTGTTGAATAAATCATTGAATTAATGAGTGAATCTGTGAATGAATGTGACTTCCTTCCTCTTCCCTGTATCTAAATGTAATCTATTGTCTCATGAAATCTTTACGTAAACACTAGCAGTCTCATAGGCAGTCAAATGCATTGTCCTTCCAGATATCTCTCTAAAGGCTTGATTCTATAAAATGATTAACTTAACCTTTTCTGCTTCTTCATTTTTCTTTTCCTTCCAGCTCCTACTGGCCTTTACGGTACATATATAAGTTAATAGATCAAGCAAAATCGTCAACAAGTAAATTAGTTAGTAAGAATGAGGTCAAGAAGAAAAAAAAATCTTATTGCTAGTGCCAGCCATATCACTGCAAATCTTAAATACCACTACACTTGTAAAATCAGTAAAGCAGATAAAAATGCACTTTCCAAATGTATTTCATCATCCAAAGATAACCACTATTTTCCCCTTAATAGAGTTTCTTCCAGTCTTTGCATGTACACACGTGTATTTATTTCTACAAAAGTGTGGATCATACTCTACATAGAGTTCTATATCCCACTATTTTACCATCATTTTACCATGACTATTTCCTCATCTCTTTCTAAACATGAATTTTAATGGATATACAATTTTCCTTTGCGGAGTTTGAATAATCAACTCTTGATTTTCTAAACTAGTGGAGGCAAATCATAATGAGAACAAGATGGCCATCTAATAGTAGGATATTTAGAGTCAGTCAAGTTATTACCTGCAATATAGAGAGCTAAAGGGGACTGAATCGAAACACGTGGTTGTTGAGAGTTTTTCTCCTCACAGAAGGAATTTATTGATTAGCATTTCTCGGATATTAAATAATGAAGAAGATTTTTAGCAAGTTACCCAAAGGTCTTAAATTAAGGGTTGATTGATTAATATTTCTATGTAACTTTTCCCCATTTCATTTCATCAATATGGCACTTTAGGCATTTTCTCTCTTGCATCGTTATGCACTGACCTTTCCATTGTTAATGCTTCTATGCCTGAGTAGAGAGAATTTTTTCTCCCTCTTTTCAGAGATTAGCTGCAAAGAAAATTTATGTGACATTCAAAAGAATTATTTCCAACCTACCCTTTCAAATGCCTTTCTGACATCTAATGATGTAACTGAGCTACATTAATTTTAGAGAGCATCTACATTTGCATAATAAAAATTTTGATTTTAATGTACTTCAAAAGTATGCACTGCTTCAATATTAATGCAGTATTTTTTTGCAAAAGACATTAAACCACATTTAGTTTTCTTACTCTATTACAGTATACTTTGCATTTCATGGTTGTTATAAAACTTGAGTCAATGTTGTAAGATTTATTCACTCTACCAATATGCAAGGTTTCTCACTAAGTGCCGCTTGGGCAGGGCACCCAATAAACCAAAAATATTTTTAACACAGATTGCATTGATTGTCTAAGCCCAAGCTTCTCAAAATCTATTCTGTGTAATCCTAGCTCTTTGGGTTAATAAAGGGCATTATGTGAAATGTGGATTTTTGACCACATAAATCAGGAAAGCTAACAAACAAAAAGTTGGGGGAAAAAGGAGCCTCGGTGGTTCAGTGGTTAAACATTTGGCTGCTGACCAAAAAGTCGGGCAGTTCTAATCTACCAGCTGCTCCTTGGAAATCCTATGGGGCAGCTCTACTCTGTCCTATGCGGTTACTATGAGTCAGAATTGACTCAAAGGCAATGAGTTTTGTTTTTCGGTAAGTTAGGAGAAAACTAGATTAAATTTTTTTTACTGTAGTGCTTCTTGGAGGTATTAGAGGAATAATAGAATAAAATGAGGTTCACTCTGAATCTCAAAGGGGATGCAGTACCTCTTCTCCAGCTATTTACCGGGGAACTCTTTCCTTGGGTCATAGGACTGATTATTCCAGAGTAAATGTGCATCAGGGAAGAGCTCATGGCTTAGAGTGTCCAAAGATGGCTGTGTCACCGCCTCTATCCCACAGGTCATTCAGTAAGCTTCTGCCCAGGCCTAGTTTGAGATACTTCCCGCTTTAGGGGCAGCTCCGGGTTTATTTCTCTTTTCTCTATTTGAAGAATTGACTTTCAGAATATATCTGGAATCCGACCATTTCTTGTGACCTCCATCACTACAGCTCTAGGCCAAGACACCATCATTTCTCTCTGGAAGATGGTAATAGCCTCTTAAAAGGTTTCCGAATGTCCATTGTTTCTTTCTAGAGTCTATCCTTGAAACAGCAGCCAGAATTTTCCATTAGAATGTAAATCAGATCTAGTTTGACCTTTTAATAGCTTAGACTTAAATCCAAAATCTTTATCATGGCCTAAAAATACCTATATGATCTGGCCCTTGTCCTCACCCCAAACTTATCCCCTACTGCCATTCCCAGACTTACTGTTCCTCACCCACACCAAGCATGCTTCTTGCAGTTTTCTCTGCCTATAATATTCTCCTGGCCACGTATCTGCATGTCTTATTCACACACTTCTTTTAGAGAGTGAATTACTTTCAAAAACTGTACAGCTGTTATTTTCCTTAAGGGAAGTTGACATACGTGACAGAGTAGACAACACCAGCCTGTTTGGCCTGGATGATGGTATGAATTTAAAAGAAAAAAAAAAAAAATCTTAACGTGATTACAAAAAAAAAAAAAATTAGGGAAATGAAATTAAAGAGAAAACTTCATAAACAGCCTATGGGGGGAGTTGTCAGCTGCTGTGGAGCCAACTCCCAACTCACAGAGACCCCATGCAAAAATACCTTTCCTGGTCCTGCTCTATCCTCATGGTTGGTTGGAAATCTGTTGTAATCCATAGGGTTCTCACTGACTAGGATTTTTGGAAGTAGATCTCCAGGCCTTTCTTCCTAGTTTTCATCTAGAAACTCTGCTGAAATCTGTTCAGAATCAAAGCAACATGTAAGCCTCCAACAACATAGGTGGTGGCTCTGCATGAGGTACACGGCCGGGAATCAAATACCAGTCTCCTGCAGGGAAGGCGAAAATTCTAGCTTCACATGGGGGAGTAGTAGTTTAGTAAATTCTGAAGGCTGAATTTTCTATTCTCCATTTAGATTTTGCCCTCATGCATATACATATCATGATAGACAGAGAGAAATGCAAACATCCTTCTGCTTTTTTATTTTCCCCTTTGATTCATAGAATCCACTGTGGTAGTGCTAGAGGTAATTCTGTAAATCGTCTGCGATAACCTTCCCATCTCCAATATAAACTAAGACATAGAACATTGTTTTTGCCCAAATCTCACAGCTATTATTAAAAGAATTGCAGGATGCCTATTTGCTGCCACCCAATCTGGTATCTTTCTACTAGCCCATGCATTTTACATTTCGTGCTATATACTAAGATACCAGAGAGATATGCAACAGCCTTGGGGCCACAGTTATATTTCCAGGGTAGAAATAAAATGAGGATTTGGCTGGATATCTTTGTTTGGGGGTGAGAAAAAATTCTGCTTAGCTGAGTGTTTTGCCTTCTTGCAATTCAAGGAGTTTCTTCCAAAATGGCTTCTGGTTTTGCATCACTTTCTGCAAAAATCTAAGCTCAGGTAGAAAAGCACACAAAATTGCTGAAAACGTTCACAGTTGAATTTTTTTTTCCTTATCAACATTCTTCATGAAATTTAAACAGTTTGAGTGAAAAGTCTATACATCCCTCTGGCTGAGAACACCCAAACTTCAAGCCACTTTTCATGAATAACTTTTGAACATAAAGCAGAATATTTTCAAGCGCAAGACACTCCTTCAAGCAGCAGACAGTTTTAAAGTCAAAAAAGAAAAACATTGTGTTTTGGAGGAAATACTTGGGGTTTTTTGAGCTGTTCCTCCCCAACTCCCACCGACACTCAGTGTTTTGATACTTCAGCTTTTAAGAGAATGCTCTGAAGTGTAGTTATAAATTTTCTTAATTTTTTAAAAAAAGTTCTAGTGTAGTCATCATGAAGAATAATAAAAGCAATTGGAAGATTCCTTTCTTACTCTTAGAATGCTTTCAAGTCCCCTTGTCAAATACATGGGCCACCTCTTATGCCTCCCAGCAAATATAAGACAGAGGATACGAGAAATATGGACTTGAATGATTCTTGTCAGAGGCATTTATAAATAACACACTCGAGTACATAAGATATTCTTATGAAAGAAATTTTGGTGAATTCTAAAAATAACCAAGGAAGAATGCTGCCTCGTTTGTGATAGATCATCACTGATTTTCTTTTCAATAGTGGCTTTTATTTTCATTTTGGCTCTTTCAAGCCACTCTTCAGGATTGCGATAAGGACAAATTTTAAAGTAATTTCAAAAGAAATGTGATCCACACAGTTCATTGTACTGATCGACTTGCATGTAAGCAGGTTAATGCCTATTTTCAGAGATCTTTGTTGATTTCTTTATAAAACTTTCACGGGAGGGGGTCGTTCAGCATTATCAGTATTTTCATTCACAGACCAAATAAAGTAAGGTAGCTCCTCATACAGAAAACAGGGCTTTGAACCAGTTCGTTCTGGTTTGACCCGCCTGCTGAGAATTTGCATTTCTGCTCCAGATACACAGTATCAAAATCTACATTTTGACAAGATCCCCAGGTGATTCTGGTGTGTGTGTGTGTGTGTGTGTGTGTGTACCACTGGGAATTTCAAATACAGTAACCTGTAGTAGTCTGTTGCCATTGAGTCAATTCTGACTCAGAGTGACCCTATAGGGCAGAGTAGAACTGCCCCATAGGATTTCCAAGGCTGTAATCTTTATGAAAGCAGATTGTCACATCCTTCTCCTACAGAGTGTATGGTGGGTTAGAACTGCCAACCTTTACGTTAGCCCCCCAGTGCTTTAAGCATTGTGTCAACAGGGCTCCCTTCAAAGACACTAGGATGTCGACATTCTTCCTAGAAGCCAGAAACCAGGAAAGAGGCGTGTACTACCTACCAGGAGGACTTATGTTTGTGACTAATTTACGAATTTTGTGAAGTTTTTTTTTCACAATATTAGTTGGGAAGCTACTATGAAAATTGGTGATTGAGTAAAAACCAGAAAAACCAAACCTGTTGCCATCGACTCCATTCTGACTCATAGTGACGTTATGATTGGGTGAGAGGGGCCAAATCCACTAATACTCTTTCCAAGTGATTATTAATTTTGGCAAATGGCACTGCTTAGCATTATGATTTAAAATCAATATCAGGAAAAGACAAATTGAAATACCTGGGGTGTTCAGTGAAGAGCAAATGAAGTAAGCGTTATGGTACCATTTCTTCCCACCACCGTGCTTTCCTTCTTCCTCATTCCGTTGGTCTGTTAATGAGAGTTTTCTACTCCTTTGAATAAGGAAAAAATGTGCTTGTCTTTTATTTTTTTCATTTCAGATTTAGCAAGAAAGGTCACAAAGACATTTTAAAATACTACTTCTTGGCAATATTTAGGGCTGTTAAAATCTCTTAAGTCTCAAAGGTTCCACCAGAATCACCGCACATTTTATTTGATGTCCATCCACAAGAAGAAATACCATTTTCCTATCTTTTCCCTTTTTGTTCAAAGGGAAAACAACGTCAGAAAGCAGGAACGGGTTCTAAATGGTCTAGGTAAGGATTCTGCTGGGACTATGAACATGAACACATGATAATCTGTTTCAGTTATCAGATTGAATTCAGAGGGGAAACACACAGTTCAAATATAACATTTAAAATTGAATCAGGAGGTTGTTCCCATTTTAACACTTTCTGAGAAGAATTACATTGTATTCCAGATGCACGTTGATCCATTTGGTCCCTTAGAGTTGCTTCACTTTTCTCCCTAGGGGCTTCTCCATTCTGGGGAAATGACTACAGAGTTAAGGTGTCTTCCTCAGATCTTTCTCTCACACCCTTGAAATTCATCCCTTGGCTTCTGATCTGTGGACAGGCACGTTTAGTAGGGTAAGGTTAATTGGAGTGAAGCATTTGAACATCTTCCCCAAAGATCTTTAAATCCTCCAACTGTAGTACAAATAAGTGATTAATTTCTGTTTGCTCGCATTCACCATCTGGATGGTTTACAACGTTTGGGCTCCAGTGTGAATTTAAAAAAGAAAGTATCCAGGTGTCATCTTTGGTTTTGCTTGGTTTTGTTTTTGTTTGTTGCCTCCTGCATCAGGGCTCAGATTGGGGTTGGTCGTCATATGTCAGTCAGCTACAAGCAGTCCCTTTGGGCGGCTGAGCGTGGAGGCAGATGCGAAAGGGAGTGCTAGGTTGGTATTGTGCTCCCTGTTTTATTCGTGGGGGTATTATATTTAATTTTACAACAACTCTTTGAGTTAGATTATCCTCACATTATAAGTGAAGGTCAAACAGGTCCATGTGACCCCAAAGCCCTTATCCTGAAGCCATAATGTAGAGCACAGAAAGGGGATTTCCTTGTTTTGCTTGGCATTTAGAAAGATTGGAAATAATCCATGGAACGGGAATTTCATACCCCAAAATATAGAAAACAGTAGAAAGCATCTAAAAATATGGAAGAAAATGTGTTTTAGAGAATGTTTTTAAATTCATTGACTTTCTGCCTGGAAGTTAAGGAAAATCCTCTGAGACGAGAAATCTCAAAGTGAGGATTCAGAGAAATACGTAGGTACTGAAAGAGGCATCTGCCTTCATTTTAGCACCTGCCAATCCTGATGGCCTAGACATGAATTTTAACTGACCAAAAAAGTTGGAGGGGCGGTAGCCTAGGACCCACATAAGGAGGAAGATCAGATCAGAGACTCAAAAATAAAGCCAAGGCCCTAGAAATGAAACAGATGCAGAGGATAAGCTTAAGAACAAACAAACCAAAATGATAGAAAACGTGGGGATAATTGCCTGTCTTAACTTTGGCTCTGATTCTGCAGTAATTACTGTGTGGTGCAATGGTTAAGCCCCCGGCTGTTAACTAAAAGTTGTGGCAGTTCGAATCTACCAGAGGTGAGTCAAGAAAGTACTGGGCATTACTTCTGGAACATCACAGCCACTAAAACCCTATGGAGCACAGTTGTACTCTGACATATGTGGGCTTGCTATCAGTTGGAATCCCACTCAATGGTAACTGGGTTTTTTTTTTTTTTAATTATTATTATTTGTTGGTTGTTTTGTTTTTTGCTTTTAACCTTGGCTCTGAGGGAAATGGAAAAACAAGATCATCTTCCTGGAATCCTAAACACAAACCTGTATAGGTGGAGTCCAGAAATCATATTACCTACATAGTCTACATTATCCCTTACCCTAACAGAAACATAAACTGGGATTTTCCTTTAAATGGTTTTGAGTCAAGTTTTAGTCAATTCTGTGGCTGTTATGGTTCTTCATGTCAACACTTGGCCAGCTGAAACAAGGGCAGAGAACCCTGCTGAGAGTCTGAGAGAATGAGAAGGAAAGAAAACGTAGAATGGAAGTAAAAAATTGTGATCTTAGTAATGTACCAGATGTTTTATGCTCATTCATTTATTCAATTCTCACATCCACCTGTGAGACAAACACTGACTTCCCTATTTAAAGATGATATCACTAAAATTTAGGGAGGGGAGGGTAGGTAAGGAGCTGGAGTCCCTGGATGGTCCAAAAGGTTAATGTTCTTGGTTGCTAACCAAAAGGTTGGAGGTTTGAGTCCACCCAGGAGTGAGTTGGAAGATAGGCCTGGTGATCTACTTCAAAAAAAAAAAAAAAAAAAATCAGCCGTTGAAAACCCTATGGAGTGCAGTTCTACTCTGACACACATGAAGCTTCCATGAGTTGGGGTCCACTCGATGGCAACTGGAGCTAATTTGCTAATGTATACATGGCAAGGGAGTGGTATAGCCACAGTTTTGGTCCAGGTCTGTGGGCTTCAAGCCCCTGTATCATTTATAGCACAACTGCATCCCATGAGAGTTGTAACATGTAGACTAAACCTGGATGAATGAAGGGCACATATTTCAGATGGATATTTTTAAGATGTAAGTGGGGTTTTATTTGTTTTGGTTTGTTTTTTGCCATATTGTCCTTGGGCAACACTGGAAAAATCTCTTATACATTCGAGTCCTCAGGAGGTCATTTCACAGGTCCTGGAAATTGCAAAACAAATTGTTGCAAACAGATTTTTTAAATTGTTTGCTTGCTAGAAGTGAATAATCAAGTGCCATGAATTTAATTGATTGTGGAAGAATGTTCCTTTGAGCTGATGTAGCAACTGTTTTTCGAGTGTCTGTGATGCCAGTGTGAATTGATTCAATGACAACCTATGTTAGGTTTTGCTATTGGCAAACTCTTCATGGAGGAAAAAAATGGAAGAAGCAGTCATTTGAATTGTTCCTTAAAAGATGATTTCAAAATATGTAAAAGTGATTGCCTCCCTGTACCCTTCCTGCTTAAATCTTACCTTGATTCTGTTTGCTCAATTTTAGAATTTGATCCTCCAAGAAGAGACATGATTAAGAGCAAACAGGTGATTAGCATGATCAGCTCTGCCATTAACCAGCTGTATGGGGTTGGTCAAGTTGCTGAGCCCCTCTGCTCAGTTTACCCCTCTCTAAAATAAGGGAAACACTGTGACCTACCTCATATGATGTTGTAATGAATAAAGGAGATGATATCTAAATATGTTACCTGAAACATGATAAATAGTTCAATAAATATTAGACAATATTATGGTTTCAATTAACCGACTCAAATATACCGTGATCACAAAGATGGTGCAGGGCCAGGCAACATTTTGTTCTGCTATGCATAAGGTCGACATGAGTCGGAACCAACTCAATACCCACTAACAACAGTAACTATATTATTGGTAAGAGTAAAAATAGCCACTGGCATCTCGTAGACATGATGATAACATCTCAAATTACTGAGTATTTGCAGATGTAATGCTTGGGCTGGCTATTGGTAAATCTTTGCGATTTATGGAGAGTGAGAGAAATTATAAAGATTGAAGATAAAAAAAAAGAGGGATCCATAAAACTATATTCTGACAATCCGCATGTGTATATTTAGAAAACATTCTGGAGAAGTGAGTGGATCTGCATGTCCCAGATGCCATTTGTCTAGCCCATCTCTAGTTTGACCAGGTTGGGACCTGGCCTCCTACATTAGGCCAGGAGCCAGGACAGTGTATTTATGGAGATTTATTTATTTTTTTTATACGTGCAAGCATTGAACCATAAGGAAGTCTGACTTCTAGATGAGATTTTGGGAGATGATAGCATTGGTATCTTTGGACACACACCCCTGGAGAAGGACATCATGCTTGGTAAAGTAAAGGGTCAGTGAAAAAAAGGAAGACACTCAATGAGATGGATTGACACAGCGGCTGCAACAACGGGCTCAAGCACAACAAGGATTGTGAGGATGATGCAGGACCATGGCACCTAGAAACAACATTGGTATCTTGCTCACCACTCCACAGGCATTTCCTACAAAGACTGAAGATAGGAATTAAAAAAAGAGAGAGAGAGAGAGATAAAGATTCAGGAAACTGTATTCTGACAAGTTTGTGTATATCTAGAAAAATCATTCTGTGCTGGAATGTGACGCTGCAAAGAGAAGTGAGTCTCCAATCAAAGCCTGGATGGCAAAATTATGGAAGGCTGTAGATGCTGGGTTCACTTTTGTATTAAATAGAAGGAAAAGTCATGTAATTGTAAAGTACCTAAAACCTCCAAGCCTACCTCCCAGTCCTTCTTTCTGAACAGCACAATTTCTTACAGAAAGCACCAAGACTACCTAATATACAATTTTGCCCAGATAATCACCCTGAAAGCATTTATGTAATCAAAAGCAACCTCTGGGGATGGAAACTGGAATCTGGAAGTGAAACTCAAGAAAGATTTCATCATTCCACAAACAATTTCGAATTAAGCACTAATCAGAGGGGAAAATTAGGTTTATTCACAGGGGCCACTCAAAATAACCCTCTTAATAATGTAGAAATTGGCTGTAGCTAAAGTCCCACAAGTCTAGACACAAATACATTTAAAATACAGCAAAGCCAGTCAATATAAAATGTAACAAATACAAGAAGTCAATGTAAAATAGATTTCCCAGATATGAGGAACATGGTTCCAGGATTATAAGCAAACTGCTCAGAAAAAATAAAGTCTGTGATTTAGCAGAATTTCTGACTTATAAGAAATGTATTTGCTTTCATTAGTGACCTGGTATTCAAATACTCTCCGTTTTCTAGTCAGGACAGATGCTGACCAAAAGACAAAGTAGTTACCAGGCATTGAGGTCGTATTTGCATATTTGTTGAGCAGAAAAGAGAGAAAGAAATGCTAGCCAGAAGAAAAGGGTAAAATAAGAAGAGAAGGACAAAAAATAGTAGCCAGTCTACCTGAGGGTGGCATTACCCTTATTTGGATTTGAATTCAGGTAGACTCAGAATATATTTAGATTTAACCAACTACCCACCCCTCAACCCCAGCCCCTCATCATATCCTGAGCTACTCCCATCTGTGGCTGATTAAAACTTTTCTGGTAAAGGGGTCTGGCTTCCTGGGAGTAGATAACCAGAGGACAACCTATGACTGGGAACACTGTTAGTAACATTCCTGCTTTTAATATGGCCATTCCAACTCCATCCTTCTACTTCTCCTTCCCAACTACCTCTCTGTTAACTCCTCCTTTCCCTTCTCTTCATGTCTCCCCTGGCTCAAGCCCCTTGTAACAACATTGTGTATTCCTGCAGATGGCCAAAGAGGTTGCTGACCTCGGCCTTCACTCATGAAATTTTCAAACACACCTGCTCCCATGCCTTGCAAATGAGCCCTGTCTGAACCTCCTATCACACCAGGGGGCCCTGCATCCCTAACTAGAGAATATCTGATGTCCAGGCAACCTGAGAGGAGCATACTGTCTTCAGAGAAGACACTAAGTGCCCTCTGAGCCTGAAAGTCCTCTAAAGTTGATGGGAAGATTTGCAGGAGAATGGAACCAAATTTTGTAAGCTAGGCCAACTTCCCTTGAGGATAAGTTATTTTTTGAAAAGAAAAGACAAGAGTAGCCAAAGAGGGTAGCAGCACCTGGATAATGCAGAGAATGTCAAAGATAAATAATTGGTCTATAGCTGTACTGGCCAGCTGGGTCCCCATTAGTTACATGCGGCTATTCAAATTTAAGTTAATTTAAATTTAAACCAAAAAATCGGTTCCTCTGTTGTACTAGCCACATTTCAAGTTCTCAGTAGCCACATAGAGTTAGCGGCTGCTGCGTCAGACTGTACAAATATAGGACATTTCCAGTATTGCAGAAAATTCTATTGGACAGTGCTGGGAGGGCCTTGAGATTCACAGAAACAGAGAGAGAGGAGAAAGAGAAGTGAAAGAGAGAGGAAGAGAGAAAGAAAAAAAGAGAGAACAGTAAGAAAAAGAGACAAAGACCAAGAGAAAGAAGAAACAGTAAAAAATGGAAAGGCTGGAACCTGTGTAAGGTGGAAATCTATCAGAGAAGGAAAACGCAAATATTTTCCACCAAAATGAGCAGTCGAAAAGTGGTAAGATGGCACCCTGTCAAAGGTGGAAAAAGCCAGAGCTGGAAAAAACAAGGCATTCTCGTTCAGTTCCAGTTCTCATAGGTTTCACGGTAATAGAGAACAAAACTGCTGGTCTGGAATTGAGACTTTTTCTCCAGGCCGAAGTCACTCTCTGAGAGTGAAGTGACTAATGGGTTATAAGGAGCATACTTTCCTAAGCACTTGACTTTAAGAGGCTATCTTGGGCCCAAGCAAAATGAGTGTGGGGACTTAGCTATATGGGAGGCTAGAGTCCTTGAAGCCAATTAGTTGTTTTGACCTGAATCTACTCATTTTCATTTAGATGTTTTCCTTGCCACCTACCAGTGAGCATCCTGTATCACGCCTCCACCAGTTCCTTTCTCTAAATCTGGGAATGACTATAACAATGAGGCTGGAACAGCACACGTATTAGAAGTGAAAAGCATCACTGAGAATTGAAAGACTGTGTCTCTTTGGGAAGAACCCAAGGGAACTTCAAGAAAAGTAATCAGAGTGAGTAGGAAAGATACGTAACGCAAAGTGTTCCCTCCAGGAACTTTACTTCCGCAAGAACAAGAGCATTTCCCAGAAGGACATGAGTAATGTCAAGTGTAACTGTTCACCATGCTTCTCTAAGGCACCAAATGGGCTTTTAAGCCACACATTCCTGGGGGCTTTACTATGGATTCAGAATAGAAACTAGATTTGTCCTCTGCCTTTCTAAGTTTGCAATGAGAAGCAGAAAATATTGGGATCGTTTTGCGGGCCAATCGGGTTATCTGCGTATAATTCGATGAGAGGTTTGTAAAAGATGGATTGCCAATACCTCAGAGGTGTCAGCTTTTTTGGCCCTCTGTTTTATGTGGTAAATCACAGGACTGACCCAGAGCAAAGCTTCTGGATGTATTCACAGAAAATATTTGTGAAATGTATGATTATTTTAAGAATAAATATCAATAATAAAGACATACTTTTCATTTATAATCCCTTAGAATTAATGAGAGGCATTGGGGGTTCAGTGGTAGAATTCTCACCATCCATGAGGGACACTTGGGTTCGATTCCCAGCCAATACACCTCATGTGTAGCCACTACTTTGTCAGTGAAGGCTGTGTGTTGCCAGAATGCCAAAGAGGTTTCAGGCCAAGACAGACCAGAGAGAAGGGCCAGGCTATCTACTTCCCAAAATCAGCCAATGAAAACCCTATAGATCACAACAGACTAATCCACAACCTATCATGGGATGGAGCAGGACTGAGCAATGATTCCTTCTATTGTGTATGGGGTCACCATGAGCCAGGGTCATCATAAATTTATAGCATCTAACAACAGAATTAATAAGCCTAATTCTTAGACCTAGAGTTAGAAAACCAAAAGGGAGGAACATGTTCGGCATTTCTCAAGCTGAAAGAACTGAAGAAATAATTCAACCCTAGAAGTGTGATATTGAAGAATTCTATGGGCAGAATATTAAATGATGCAGGAAGTATCAAAAGAAGATGGAAGGAATACTCAGGAGTCACTGTACCAAAAAGAATAGGTCGGCGTTCAACCATTTCAGGGGGTAGCATGATCAAGAACAGGTGGTACTGAAGGAAGGACTCCAAGCAGCACTGAAGGCGTTAGCAAAAAGCAAGGCTCCAGGAATTGACAGAATACCAATTGAGATGTTTCAACCAATGATGCAACTCTGGAAGCACTCACTCATTTATGCCAAGAAATTTGGAAGACAGCTACTTGGCCAGCTGACAGCTACTTGTGCCCATTCCAATAAAGGTGATCCAATGGAATGTGAAAATTATTGAACAATATCATTAATATCACATCCAAGTAAAGATTTGCTGAAGGTAATTCAAAAAAGTGTTGCAACAGTACATCTACAGGGAAGCCAGAAATTCAGAAATTCAAGCCAGATTCAGAAGAGGACATGGAACAAGAGATATCATTGATATCATATGGACCTTGGCTGAAAACAGAATACCAGGGGTATGTTTACCTGTATTTTAGTGACTATGCAAAGGCACTTCATCATGTGGATTATGACAAATTATGGATAATATTGCAAAGAATGGGAATTCTAGAACACTTAATTGTGCTCATGTGGTACCTATACATAGGCTAAGAGGCAGTCATTTGAACAGAATAAGGGGATATTGTGCTGTTGAAAATCAGGAAAGATGTGCATCAGGGTTGTATCCTTTCACCATACTTATTCAATCTGTATGCTGAGCACATAATCCAAGAAGCTGGACTCTATAAAGAAGAGAGTAGGACAACAGAATTGGAGGAAGACTCATTGACAACCTGTACTATGCAGATGACACAACCTTGCTTGCTGCAAATGAAGGGGATTTAAAGCACTTACTGATGAAGATCAACAACTACAAGCTTCAGTATAAATTACACCTCAACATAAAGAAAACAAAAATCCTCACAACTGGACCAATAAGCAATATCATGAAAAATAGAGAAGATACTGATGTTGTCAAGGATTTCATTTTACTTGGGTCCACAATCAATGTCCATGGACGTAGTTGTCAAGAAATTAAACGATGTATTGCATTGGACAGATCTGCTGCAAACCAAACCCGTTGCCGACAAGTCGATTCTGACTCACAGCAACGCTAAACAACAGAGTAGAACTGCCCCACAGGGTTTCTTATGAGCACCTGGTAGATTTAAACTGCTGACCTTTTGGTTAGCAGCTGTAGCTCTTAACCACTGCACCACCAGGGATGCCTTTAAAGGGTTAAAAAGCAAAGATGTCACCTTGAAGACTAAGATGTACCTGACCCAAGCCATGGTATTTTCAATCACAGCATATGCACATGAAAGCTGGACAATGAACAAGGAAGAACTGACTATGGTGTTGGTGAAGAACACTGAATATACCATGGACTGCCAGAAGAATGAACACATCTGCCTTGGAAAAATTACAGCTAGAATGCTCCTAAGAAGTGAGGATGGTAAGACTTTATCTCACACACTTTGGACATGTTATCAGGAGGAATCTGAAGAAGGACATCATGCTTGATAATGTAGAGGGTCAGAGAAAAAGAGGAAGAACTTCAACAAGATGGATTGGCACAGTGGCTGCAACAATGGGCTCAAACATAGTAATGATCGTGAAGATTACGCAGGACTGCGCAGTGTTTCTTTCTGTTGTACCTAAGGTCCTTATGAGTCGGAACTGACTCAAGAGCACAGAACAAAAACAAGAACAATTCTTAACTGTGTCCTTAGGGAGGAGAGCAGGTCAAGGTACAAACATCCTATGAAGACAGAGAAAATGGCCCCTACTCGTATATCCAGACACTGCTATAAGAAGAACTAGCCCAGAAGCACTTCCACTCTTCACCTCTGTACCTCCACTTCCCAAATCCCATTTTGCATATATCTCCACATTTCCTATGGCTTTCCAAGGAGAATCCTTGTGATCCTCATTCATCAACACAAACCTCTTTCTACAGACATCCTGCTCCCTGCTAGACCCAGTCAAAATGGCTTGTCTTGTTCCCCACTATTTTAGGTTTCTGATCTATTAATATCTTAAAGGAAGAATGCTTCAGTGGTCAACATCCAGGCTGAGAAAGGAACAGCACAGTGAGGTTACTTAGAGTAGGAACTCTGCAGCCACATTTTCTGGGTATGAATCTCTTGAGATGCCTCTTATCTGTGACCTTGGACCAGTCATTTAATGTCTCTGTCCTTCAGGTTCCTCCTCTGTACATTAAGGTGTTAGGAGATCACATGAGTTAATATTTGTAAAGCACTTTGAATAGTGCCTTAAGATAGAAAGATAATAGATAGATGGGGGAGGGAGGGAAAGAGGAATGGAGTGAGAGAGGGAGGGAGAGAGAGGGAAACAGAGAGAAAGAAATAGAAAGTTGCTGGTTATGATCAAAGTCTGGCACTCATCCTTCTTCATTTATTCATTTGTTATGTGAAAGACACTAAGAATAAAAAGATAGCTAAGACATAGTCCATGCATTTAGGCAACTCAAAGTTTAATGGGAGACAGACACTTATAATACATTATAACGGCTGTGGTAGAGTCAGATACTAATTGCTTTAGGAGTACAGAGAGAGGAATAATTAATTCTCCCTGAGGGTTTATGGAAAGATACATGGATGAACCTGTGCTGCCCTGCAGTTTTAATACACATCCAGAAGCCACTGGGAGTGAGGTCAAGGGCAAGGTGAGGTGATGGCTATGGATGGCACTGTTCGTGGTATAGTCCACCTCCAAAGGTTACCCAGACACACACACCCTCTCTAATTGAGCCAATTCTTTGGCCTGCCAACACTTGAAGAGTTAAAGCTCCTTTCCAGGGCTATTATGTGAAAGCAGCCTTCATCCCTCTAATGAGCAGTCAGTCATTACAGCCACAAAGAGCCACCTACTCAGGTGCTTAATATATATGCAAGTGTCTATGTATATATGTATATATACATGCATGTATATATTATGTTCTACATGTTTTGTGTATATTATGTATTAAAATATAAAGAGAGAGAAAGATGATAATATAGATAGAGAAATAGAACCCTGGTGGCACAGTGGTTAAGAGCTTGGCTGCTAACCAAAAGATCTGCAGTTCTGGCCCACCAGCTGCTCCTTGGAAACCCTATAGGGCTGTTCTACTCTGTCCTGTAGGGTCACTATGAGTCAGAGAATCCACTCAACAGCAGTGGGTTTGTTTGGATTTTATAGCTATGGAGTCCCTGGGTAGTACAAACAGTTAACATGCTCAGCTGCTAATCAAAAGTCTAGCTGTTTGAGTTTACCCAGAAGCACCTTACAAGAAATACCCGGCAATCTACTTCTGAAAAATCAGCCATCGAAAACCCTACAGAGAACAGTTTTACTATGATACACATGGGGTTGCCATGAGTCAGAATTGACAACACCAACTGATTTTTTTCAAGTATATGAAGAGAACCATGGAAATATAAAAAACTCAGTAGTATATAAATGCAGAAACGGGAAAGTCCACTGAGGATGAGATGTCAAAGGAGACTTTCACAAAGAAGATGTATGTAAACTAGCTGTGAAGTGAAAAAGGACAAGATAGAGACCCAAGTTTTAGATGTGCATTCGCCACGGATGTGACAGCAGGAGCTGGGACCATGTAATAGAAGTAGGATAAGTAACATGTGCATATGGCCATCAAGTTTCTTAATATTCATAAGAAGCTTTTGATGTAGCCCAAATCTTACAACTTTTCCTCTTTGGGCTGCCTTTATTTTGGACTTATTACAATTAAATGTTTCTCAGGGTTTGGTGCAACTTTGGCCAAAAGTATGAGGCCTATGTCAAACGCATAGTTTTAGTCTATCAGAGAGAAGCCTCATCCCTGGACAGTTACAAACAGATGACGCTGGTTGTAAGGATGTAAAGGTTAGGTGTATCCTTCAACTGGTTAACTCAACAAACAATTTGAACATCAAACACTTACTAAGCTTTTATTCTCTGTCAGATGCTGTTCTGGTGGTATGGAAGAAATAGTGAGAAGGGTAGATGCAGTCCTCACTATCTTGAGACACACAGTCTATGAAGCAGACAGCTTTTTCAATCTAATGACATTAAATTTGGTAAGTTGTCTTAGGGTTCTCTAGAGAAACAGAGCAAATGAGATATATGTATATCTATATATGTATTCATATATATAGGTAGATATCTATTGATTGATCCATCAATCTATATATATATATAGTTATCTATTGATCAACTGATGGATGGATGGATGGATGGATGGATGGATGGATGGATGGATGGATGGATGGATGGATGGTAGAGAGAGAGAGAGATAAAGATAGAGAGATAGATAGAGATAGATTTAACTTCAATGGGTTGGATCTCTCAATTGCGTGGCTGGCAAATCCTAAATTCATAAGTCAGGAAGCAGGCTTCTTCAGGCTTATGTTCCATGCAATAGATTTATGTTAGGCAGTGGAAAGAACCTGGAGTGGACAGAGAGAGGAAATTTTACCAAAATATCTATTTCTAGTCTAGAGGCAGACCACACCCTAAGGAAACTCCCCTTTCAACTGATTGATTGATATTACATTGTAGAAGATGATTACATTATATGACATTAGACTACATTATGGAACAGCGACCAGTTTAATATTTGGCCAAACCACTGGAAGTCATAGCCTAGCCAAGTTGACATATAAAATCAACCATTTGTAAGTACTATTACGAAGAAAGCAGTGTTCTTTCAGAACAAATAGAAAAAGAATCTTGCCTAGTCTCCTGGGGGTTAGAGAAGACTTCTCTAGGAAACTACATTTAAGTTGAAACATGAAAGATATAAAAGAAGTGGCCAAGTGCAGGGGTGGAATGTCTTCTAAGCAGAGAAGACAAGAAAAGACACATGTGGTTTGGCCTAAGGAAGGTGACCATTTAATCCAGCAATTCCTACAGTGTAGTCAGGGAGTCTGCAAGGTCAAAACTATTTTCACAATAATGCTAACAAGTTATTTGCTTTCTTCTTACTCATTTTCTCATGAGAGCTTTCCAGAAGCTACGTCACATGTGATAGCACAACAGATTGAATTATGAAGTAAATATGAGAATCCAGCTGTCTTCTATTAGGCTAGACATTAAAGATATTTGCAAATATGTAAAATAATGTCAGCCTCCTCACTGATTTTGGGAAATTATAGCTTTTAAAGATATGTTATTTATATACATATATAACATGTTTATTATTTTTATTTTTAAATGAAAATAATAAGCCAAATCAAATCAGTTGCTGCCAAGTCTGGTCCAACTTGTGGCGATTCCATGTGTGCGGAGTAGAACTGCTCCATATGGATTTTTAAGAGTGTGTGACCTTTTGGAGGCAGATTAACAGGACTTTCTTCCAAGGAGCCTCTGGGTGGGTTCGAACCTCCAACCTTCTGATTACTAGTCAAGCACTCAACCATTTGTGCCACCCAGGGACTCCTAAATTAATTAATACATACTTTAAAAGTTCTCGGTTTTAATTTCTAATATAAATACTGAGAGACTTAACTCATATAAGCAAAAGCTACTTTGAGTCCTAAATAATTTCTAACAGGCAAAGTGCTCTTGAGACCAAAAATCTTGACAACCACTAATATAATCTATTGCCCAAATGGGGACGTTTTGAGAGTGAGAGGGGATGCTATTAGTAATTATACTAGACAAAAAGTAATAATACATCCCAGTTTATTTAGGACAATCCCACTTTATACATGCTCTCTAGCATGCATTATTAATAGTTTTTAGTTCCACTATCAAAACGTCTTGGTTTGGCTGACCAGCTATATTGTCTCTCTATCTGTGGGATTAATTAATGGTAGCTTTGTTCTATTCCCTTGTAGGTTTGCTATCAAAGAGAACTCCAAAACGAAGTTCTGTGGGGAAATGGGTATGAGGAGTCTTTGGGGAGCAAATATGCCTGAGCATCACAAATAAACCAAAACAAACCCATGGCTGTCTAGCTGATTCTGCCTCATAGCGACCACCATAGGACAGAGTAGAACTGCCCCATAGGTTCTCCAAGGAGCAGCTGGTGGATTTGAACTACCGACCTTTTGGTTAGCAGCGGAATGCTTAACCACTGCATCACCAGGGCATCACAAATAGGCTAGCTGAAAGAAGCAATGGCAAGCTTTTAGCTTTCATTTTATGTTTTTTGTTTCATTTTCTTTTTGTCTCAGGACATGACATTATGAGTTCAGACATCTTGGGTCTAAGGAGAGCACTGTTAGTCCCTGTTTTAGGAAACAGATTTTTAAAGTATCCTGCGTCAACTCCAGTAGTTACCAGGACATCTGAAGAATAAAATCTTTCATTTTAAATAACTTCAGCCTTTGAGAGAATGTTGAGAGGAATGAATAATTCCTGGGCTGCATTTTATAGAAGGTCACTCCAAAGTATGGACGCTTATAATGAAAACTGGAGGAATTTATGCAGTCACATGAAAATAAGGTCATTGTCTAAACAAAATCTTTCAAGCATTTAAACAAACAAAGCAAAAAACAGAGGGCTGCCTAATTCACCTGAAGAAAAGTATTGTGTTTCCCATTCTTCCCCTTTTTGGAAGGGCTGAGATAGCTAACATTTACAGAACAAGGATGCACAAACCTGTAATGAAATACATCATTCAATTGTACCTGGGGATTGTGAGATCAGGTAGTTCCTTTTGGAATATCAGCCAGCAAATCACATGGACATGCTACTGAATCACTTGGAGTACGCTTTTAGAAACAGCAAAAACACTGCATGCAGAATAAAGGAGAAAACAAACAGCCAGGGAGAGAGAGAAAAAGAATGCAAGAGCAAGAGAGAAAGTCCTGTCTTTATGGGAGCATACACCTTTGTTTCTTGGGCACATCAAGGGCTTCAAGCCAAGGCCTGTGATGTTATTCCAGGCAATTTTACCGACATGAAATAAGGAGTCTAAATTATGATGAAATCACAACCAGAAGCCAGCCACAAGGGAGGCCATTAACAATTTAACATGAGGGAGTGTGGATTCCACTCGTCAAAGAGAATATTAGAGGATTATTTGATATAAAATGCACTATCACAGCACACAGGGTTGGGTACCTCAGCTGGGTTTTCATTGAACTCATTGCCTTACAAAGTTAAACGCAGACCTGGGTGTGTTACAAGGACAGCGTATTTTATGCCAAAACAAAGAATTAGGTCAAGTGAGTAGGATGTGGGTTTGTGTGGATGCTTATTTATCAAATAGTTGTGTGGCAAAGAGAAATCCATGGGCATCAAGAAGAGGAGAAAGTGGATCAGAGACAAAAATCAGAGGATTTGATATCTACAGACACACTGAGGCAAATGCTAACTGGGCTGCTTCTGTCCATGTGATCTTGACACAGGTGTGTCCTCTGGAATTTTAAATGCTTGATCTGAAAATGAGGATAATAATAACCACCTCATAGGAATGGTATCAGAACTAATGAGCAGAAAAATGTAAAGTGCCTAGCACAGTGCCTGGCAGGGGGTAGAGACTCATTATCTTTCTTTACATTTCACATAATTTTAATATTATGGTCTCTCTCTTTCTGTCCCTCTATCACCTTCAAAGAATTGATGATTAGGCTATCAAGTTTTAAAGGCACCAGACAGAAGGTATAGTTTAAATCTATATCACCAGGAGGTTTATAAGGTGTTCTGATTTTGTACCGCATGATCCTAGGTAACAGAAAGAAGTGGGTTTATTAGATGCCATCTCCCATCTCCTTTCTGGGCCTCTTTTCTCTTCTGCTTGCAAACATTGTCCTCATTTTTCCTCAGTGCTTCTCATGGGGGGGTTTCACCTAGCCCTGCCTTCCCCTGAGGATGCCCAGGGCTATTATAGCCATAATAGCCTTCCTAATCTTTTTTTCCAATAACAAAATACCATTCTCTTGACCCTCTGCTCAAAATACATGGCAGAGGAAGAAAAGGAGTTCAGATGCAGGGATTTACATGGACCTTTATAGATGACAAGTTTATTGCCCTTTTTTCCTCCCTGAGGCTTTTATATTTTAAGAAAGGAAGGCTTACAGGAAAAAATACTAAGAACATACTTCTAACTTTGGAAATTTGGCTGCTATGGCAGAGAAGGCAAGGAGATCTGAAAAAACAACCATTCTTGAAACTTTCCAAATTGAAATTAGCTAGAGGACACTATGAAAACAGTGTCCAACTTCTACTGCATTAAAACAGCTGAGGTAATAATATTTATTAAAAACGAAAAACAAGTTACAAATGAGCAGAGAGGCTAAGAGATGGTAAGAAGGACTGGATGCTAGTCAAAGGGACTTTTGGGTCATTTGGGGCAAGTGTTATTTTCAGAACACCTTCATCTCAACATGAAGATTAAAACTGTGTGTGTTGCTGTCGTGTATTCAATGTCACATAAGCTCCCTGGATCCAAACCAATGAAAAGCAGAAAGCTCACCTAAAGAAGTTTGGAAAAAGAGTCTTATCCAGTCTACTGCAAGTATGCCTCTGGTTGTAGAACTCAGAACATTTTAATAAATAAATAATGATGTTCAATGCTAAAGGCTGGAAAACGAAGAATGATTTGACTGTGTGAAAGGATTGGAAAAAAGGATAAAAAGTGGCAACAGAAGTGGATTTCATTTCCATCACGAGATCTCGCAATGGTTATAGTGCTTATTGCCTTCAATTACCAAGGCCACAAGCCATTATATTCAGAGCCACTTGCTCTATACGAGCATCAAGATTCGATGGGAAGATAAAGGGGATGTGAGGGGAAAATTGCCCAGCTATTCTTTTTAATAGATTCTCTCTTTTCTTCTGGAGAAGATAACTAGAATATGAAAATGTTCAGAAAATAATATTATTAATAATGCTGTTACCGTCATCAGGTCTTTGTTAGAACATCCCACTCAAATCGGAGCCCTTCATCCTCTCCTTTGCCTTTCTTCTCCTTCATAGACGTGAAGAACATGCACTAAACAATTCCACAAAAGTGTTATTGACTTGCCTAGTGGTGAAAATGTTTATTAAAATTTAGACAGACCCACAAAAAGAAATTATCTTACTGACAGAACAAATTCACCAGATGAGCTATACAGTTCACAGACAATACAATTTAACTTATAGAACGAAATTGTAAACAATGGAGTAAAATAAATGAGAAAAAAATAGATTCTGAGATATTAGCCAAGGAGGCTCATGAATCAAGCTTAGGTTTCCTTGGAGGCAAGATGAATACATTTGTGCATGAGCAGTGTAATTTTCCATTTCTTCCCCTGATAGCACTCTAACTGGTTTTTCAAATATTCCAGCTGAACGCAGTTTCTACTGATAAAAGATTCAAATGGAGAATTCCTTCTTCTAACCAGTAATAAGCAATGCGAGCAAAACTGCCCAGTATTTTTGAAGATTTTGTGCACAGTCTATGAGATAACCTGAGAGTTCATTATTCTGATAGGATCATGTACACCCAATTCAGTGTTTGTTCAATATGAGTTGTGTTTTTCTAGGAGGTAGGTATTTGCTGCTATTAAACTGCACGAGCAGCAAACTTTTCAGCCTGCAATTTGGCTCTCATACCCGGCACTGCAGGCAAAACACCATTGGGCAGAGTGAAGAACGAGGAAGAGGCAGACAGGGAAGTCTTGAGATCTGGTCCAGCCTCCAACTCCTCCTCCTGAGGCACAGTTTACAGCCAAATTATGCTACCATGATTGTTCACTTCCTATATGATACAAGTTTCATGCTACAAGAGGAAAAAGAGAGGAGAACCTGAATGGCGCACAGTACAACATCCCATTGACCAAGTAATGACGGCATTATTCATTACTCACACCCTCATTTCCGAGAGCTGAGATGTGCCTGGGAGCGCTGCTTGTGCCTGAGCCCAATGTTATTTCAAATGCCATATTTGGCGTGTACGTTTTTAAATGCGATTAGATTACGACTAAATGTATTATTTCTCATTCTGTTCATTTCCTTCGCTTCTCAATGCCTCCAGAGAAAAGCTTTCTTACCTCTTTTGACAAAAAGGTTAAACCAAATTGACTTTGCCACAGAAAATGGACACAGAAACTTGAAGGGTTAAACGAGCTTCAGAAATGCTGAGATTTTTTTTCTCCGAGAAACTGTGTGTCTGAACAATTCCTAGGCTGTTAGGATTACCATGGTAATTATTATTCTTAAACGGAGAGGTTTATTTGTGAAGCCAAAAGCACAACAAACTTGTTGCCTACATTTCTAAGTCAGAACTACCCATTGCCATCTTTAGAGAGGAATGAACTTTTGGAAGAATTGACTACAGATCAATCTTTGTCAGGGTGTGTAGGGGGCTTGAAAAAGACAAAGGAGTAACACAGATGTTAGGAATATTTACTGAGTGAGGCCACATTTATTGGATGGGCTTTGCAGTGTTTGCCTTTTGATGGTGAACTGAGTTTATAAATAGCTTCAGAATCAACTGTAAATTGTCCTTAAATTAGGAGAATCAGTTCATTAGAGGATCTAACCAGCCATTTTCTATATGGCTGATCAAAATGGTCTTGAGGTCAATTCATTTTAATGCAAAGGTGACCCTTGAACCTTAAACTTACCATTTTTCATTTCTTTTTTTTTAATCCTAGGATCATAGCTTAATGAACCTGTTTCTTTTGTTCTTTGTCAGGGGAGGAGACCTTGTTGAAATAAAGAGTGTTCACAGAAGCATTTTGCACCATTAGGGGCTTTTGCAAAGTATGGGGCTGGTGGTCTTATGAGATGAGAAGACTAGACACCCTTCTGCACACAGGGTCTATTTAGGTCTCTTCTGTCTGAAGACAGTGTTATTCTAAAGTTTTGAGACAAATTGCAGAAATCGAAAATCACTTCTCTGTGCTCTCCTGATCATAGTCAGTTCTTAGAACCAGACATACAAATTTAAAAGCAACCCAGAAATTCCTGCTAGACAGGTATATCCCTGTACTTTGCACATGCCCTTATCCTTGCCCTTATCAAGTGTAATTGTTGTTTTCTCTGGTGGTGGCTCCTGGTAGACTACTGGCCTCAGAACCTGAAGGACAGAGGCCATGGATGGAGCATACAGCGTGAAATCAGGTTGCCCAGGTTTGAGCTTCTTCTCATCTGCTATCTATATGACCTGGGCAGATTTCTTAACCTCTTTAGGTCTCAAATAGACCATCTATATAATGTAAATACGATAATAAAACTGCCTTCATAGGGCTTTTGTGAAACTTAAATGAGTTAATACATGTAAAGTGTTCACAACAGCTCTGGGCACAGAGAAAATAGTAGGGCAGCGTTAATAGCTTCTCAAGGGATATTGTCCTTTGTGCTTGTATTCTCAATGACTGTCTGCAGGTTTGATGCTTAAAAGAGGCTTTTTGAAAGAATGAGTTCTTGATCCAATGAAGGAATCATTTACACTGTTTGCAATGATTGGCCATCTCACTTCTAGGTAAAAATACGCTGTGGCAAGGGCTCACAGCATTACATCCCATTCTATGGTTAGGAAGTTCTACTCAGAAACTCTGTTGTCTTCCTGGCAATTCTCATCTGTGGCCAAAGGAAACTTTGAGCAGGCTGTCTTCTGGGGGAATTGTCACTTCTTTAAGCCTGCGTGTCCTGGTTCTGGAAAACCTGTGGAGCGGGGACAAGACGGAGAATTTTGTTTTCTCTCCTCCGCATATTGATGGGCAAGTTGCATATGGATATGTCTGAATTCAAGGATGAGAAGTGAGTTACAGGGTTATTATTGTTTTCAAGGGGAGATTCTGATTTCACTTGGCAATTCGATCCCTAAACAAATTGTCTTGCCAATTTTGTGGGGCTATTTTTCACTCTCCCATTTTACTAGAGGTAGTTGGAGAAAAGAAGATTTACTTGACATTTCTAAGCCACTGGGATGCTTTTTAATTTATTTCCAGAGTATTTAATCTATAAGACATACCAGGCTGAATAATTTATGTAACAAAACAATGACAACAAGGTCAAAGCAGAAGTATGACTTTACAGTGGGGAATATTCATGACATGATGCTATTTGAGATATACTTCTTGAATATTAAAGAGTTTTTTTTTCCTCATGTTATGTTCCAATTAAATAAGCAGCAAGGTAGAAAAAAGAAAATTGGATTCCTTTTGAATTGAAGAAATTAAGCAAGAGCGAGGATAGCAATTATCATATTGCTAATTGAAAAATGTCAACCACTGTATGTCCACATAAAGCTTAGAGATGGTAGATGCAAATGTTTTCGCTTGTGATGTAAACCTTACAGCACCAGATATTCTGCATTAAAAGATCAGATACTCATAATCTGATTTATTCAGTGGTACCTAACCTCAATTATGTATTTTCTGTTACATTTCGACTTAAAAGCAGAAAATCAAAGCACTGGAGTCTTCTGCTAAAGGTAAATTATAAGATGGCTTATAGATTGAGTTTCTGACAAGATCTAACTCTGCTGCTCCTTTTCTAGCACAGTAGGGTTTATGCTCTGAAAGGGATAATGTGTTCTTACGAACAGTGAACAAAAATAGGTCATCTAGGACATAGCATAGAAGAACATTAAACTAGCGATGAAGAAACCTGGCTGTTTGCTGAGCTCCCCATCAATTAATGTTGTGGTGTGGGGCTAACCTTATTCATAGTGACATTTAACATTTATTGAAGGCTCACTGTCTTAGTTAAATAGAGGAGCTAATCCTTGCTGCTCTAATAAAGAAGCCAAGAATTTTAGTGGTTTAATACAATAAAGGTTTATTTTTTGCTTACATGAGATCAAAATGGACCCTCCCTCTTTGGCTCTGCCATCTTCTAGGGCCTCGAAATCCTCTAATACATCCCTGCATCCTGCTGGCAGAATATTGAGGGAAACAGAAGCAAGGAAGAAAAATATGGAGGTTAGAGCAGGCCATGCCTGGAAGTAATGTACACCACTCCCTTCTGACTGGCCTGAACTCAGTCACAAGGTACTACTGATCTGCAGCCAATGCTGGAGAAAACCAAAGAAGAAAGGAAATGAAGTGTGTGGAATAGCTGACTGGACCCTACCACACTGTGTTTAACTCTCTCAGTATCTCACTTAATTCTTACAGTGACTTTTTGGAAAAAAAAAAAAATTGAGTTTAGGATAATTAAACTCATTCAGAAAGCTAGTAAACAACAGGACTAGACTCATCATTTTGACTTAGTTTGTGCTCTGAGCCACTATGCTAAATTGCCTCCTTGGCCTTTGAAAGTCACTACGTATAATTTTATTCTGCTTTATAACTAAAATGACAGTATTTACAATCCCTGTTAAATCTCATGAGACATTGGGAATTTGTGAACATGTCAGAACTTGCCTTCTCTCTGTTATATAGATGAACTGTCTGGGCATCTATTTATGGGTGACTCTTCTCCTTATATACCATATGCCATCTCCTCCTGCCCTCTCCGGCAATTCTCTCCTCTCTTTTCTGCATTGTAAAATCTTTCCTTTCTACTGGAACTTTCCTGTCAACATACAAATATGCTATCATTTCTCCCATATCGAAAATCAAAACACTTCTTGACTTCACATATCTAACTAGCCATTGTCTCATTTATCTACTCCTCTTTACAGAAAAATTTCTTGAGTTGTATATAATCACCATTTCTAATTCTCCATTCCCCACTGAATTATCACTGCCTCAAAACTGACCTTGTTAAACTCACCAATGGTCTCCATGCAGCTAAATCCAATCAATTCTCAATCTTTGTCTTATCAAACTTACAGTGTAATCAGTTATTATATCTTTCTTCTCCTTGAAAGCATGTCTTTACTTGGTTTCCAAGACATCAACACTCATCAGGCTTTCTTTCTACTTTAGTGGATACTTTTTGCATCTGTTTCTTGGTTCCTCTTCATCTCTCTAGTCTCTAAATAGAGAATTTTCCCAGATCTCAGTACTTAGATCTCTTCTCTTCTCTCTTTATACTCACTTCCTTGGTGATCTCATCCAGTCTTATGGCTTCAAGTACCATATAGAAACTAATGATTTCCAGACCTCTTCCCTGAACTCCAGATTTGTGTCTCTACCTGAATGCATGATCAAGTATAAAATGCCTTTTCATTACAACCACCCTGGTTCAAGCCACCACCATCTCTCATATGGATTATTGCTCTGTCTTTCTAAGCAATCTCTTTGTTTCTGCCTTTCTTAACTCCTATAGTCTAAAGTTATCTTCTTAAAATAGAAGTCAGATTATGTTACTCCTATAGGCCAACCCTCTATTGTCTCTCTTTCTCACTCAAAATGAAAACCAAAGTCCCTATAATGACCCACAAGGCTTTTCAGCATCTGATTTACCCGTTATTTCTCTGATCTTATCCCCTAACATCCACCTTTTCTCTTTAGCCTACTCCAGCCACCCCAGGCTCCTTGCTATTGTTTGATCATTTCAATCATGTATCTACTTCAAGGTCTTGCATTTACACTTCTCTCTGCTTGGAATGTTCTTTCCGTATATATTCTCATATCTCAATCCTTCAACTTGCTTAGTTTTTTGCTCAAATACAACTCGTAACTGAGGCTGATTAGCAATATTTTCTTCTATTCTTGTTTAAACAAGCTTTTGTTCATTTTAGCATTTATTCTATTTAAAGTTTAACTGCTTATCAAGACTTCTGTAATGTATCTGTTTTGAATAGCTCAATGTTTTTAGTCAAAATTCTCAGTAAAACTGTGTCTCAGATATTGTTCTCTTTCTCTTTCCAATGGTGGCATTTAAGCCTATGAGGGAGAGACCTATATGGCCTTGTAGAAGTAGGGTAAGTCGACTCACTGGCCTGGTGCTGATCCCTGGATATGGTATTGGCTAGTGCCCCTTAAAATATGGTAACCTGATCTAGTACATGGAACACTATTGCCATCCATTATTCACTTCTGAGGATGATAAACCCTTGTTTTTGTCCTTGGCTTGATCAGAACCTACTAGACCGACCATATTGACTTTAGCCTTTTCTAAGCTCTTGTGGATTCTCCAAGCCCCTCTGAGTCTCTTCCACGTCATCTCTCTGCCACAAGGCCTAACCTGTCCACCTCTGCCATACTTCACCACTTATCTCCACACAGCATCATATTGGGCTCAATGACATGCCCTCTGGCTCTTCACTTACAGTTCACACCATCTAGAAGTCATGTTTGTGCAAATTGGTTGTATAAACTAGTCAGGTGTGCAAAATGGACTATTCACCTAACCACATGTTCTTCTATGTTTAGTATGCTCGGATGTGTTGGGCTGCCCTTCACAGCAGTCATCTTCCCAAGTTTCAAATAGGGAGCAGGGCAAGGAACATACTTCTTGCTGAAACAAACCTAGAAAGGAGAAACTAGAATAAGTATTTGACTATTCTCTTTCTTACCTCTTCGTCCATTTTTATCTCACAACCGCTGGGTTATAAAATGTGTTTTTGCTGTATGGCTAGGATATTCCCCTGATTTCTTACTGCTTACTGAGATGACACCTGCCTCTCTCTCTTCCCTGAAACTAAATGGTAGTCAGGGAGTAAGGACATAAACTAGCATATCAAAAACAAAACCAACAATCAAAACAAAAATCAGGTATTTCAAACATATTACAGCCAAGATAAAAACTAATTTCAGTCTTTATCTTAACATAAATAAATAAGCAAACAAATAAATAACCCCCACCCCATTGCCATTGAGTTGATTCCAACTCACAGTGACCTTATAGGACAGTGTAGAACTGCCCCATAGAGTTTCCAAGGGGCAGCCGTAGATCTTAACCAATGTGCCACCAGGGCTCCAAGCAAATAGATAAATTAATAAGTAAATAAAATATCACATGTCAGTAATTAGGGTGTTCAGTAGTCAGAACACCATTGTGTAGTTTCCAGAATAAAGTTAGTTCATGTGACATGTGGTTGCATAGAGAATTCTCAGTCCCACCAATTACATGTAGATGCAACTAGTTTATATAAAACCTAAAACCAAAAATACACTGCTGTCAGTTTCAACTCGTAGAGACCCTGTAGGACAGACCAGAACTGTCCTATATGGTTTCCAAGGCCACAAATCTTTATGAAAGCAGACTGCCACATCTTTCTCTCGGGGAGAGGCTGAAGGGCTTCAACTATCAACCTTTTGGTTAGCAGCCATGTGCTTTAACCACGGCACCACCAGGGCTCTGCATAAAAACAAATACTACGTATTTTTTTCCGTTTGGTACTTTGAAAAGCACCGGCAGTTCCGCATTCTCCAAGAATGCTTCTGAGTTTAGGTTAATGACAATAAAGTGTTTTAATACTGGGTTTCTCCGTTTTTAGCCAGGGATGGGGCTCCACAGAGAACAAGAGCAACCTCATCTGGAGTTTTCAGTAAAGTACTGTTTATTTAGTGTCCTTCTGGCCCCTGACATTCTAAACATATGGAATCATCTCCAGGTTAATGGATGGCAGCACTTTAGGTCTGCTGGAAGAGCAGAAGGCAATGCATCAGAAAATGCATCTGTCTTGTCACAATAAGGCAAATAGCCCACAGGACAAACCGAAGACCACCATAGCTTTAAACGAGAAAGGCATTGATTAGATGGAAAGCACGTGCTGAAAGAGAATCCAAGAGATACTGTAGTAGAGTCAGAGAAGCTACCAGTCAAACAAAGAAAACTACAGCTGAGAACCTGCGGGACTACAGATAATAAGAACAGCAGGAGGAAGGACAGGGAAAACATATAAAGAAGAAGAAGAAAAAAAAAAAAACAATAAAAAGGAGATACATAAAAGGGAATGAAAAACTAATAGAAGATGCCAGAATTTTTGACAGTGAGGGGTAGGATCTGAAAGAAGTTCTGAAACAAGTAGCTGAACTCCCCTATAGGGCACCATCCTTGACAGTGAGATATTAACCTAAAGGGATATGTGTACAGCCTTGGTCTAACAGACATGAAAGACACATAATAATAACTAAAATTTATTACTTATGCACTAGATTGCATGTGTATATTCAGAAACACTTTACTATAGTTATTTCAAAGACAAGTTAGCTGAAAATGCTGTACGTTTTAAAAAACATCAAAACTTTTTTGTGTGTGCTTTTGTTGTTATTGCTATCTGTCTTCCTTTTTTTTAATTTTACTTATTTATTTTTTTGACATGGCAGATAGACCCCGTTAGGTGAGGCTGCATTTCAGAACCATTTTAAAATAGAATCTGCCCCTCTCTTTCTCTCTCCATTTATTTTCTTCTATTCATCTTCTCTCTCTACCTTTTTATTTCAGAAGCTTTTGTCATTGAAAGCCTTTCTGATTTGATTATCGATTACTCAGTAGCACTCAGAGCCCAGTTGCATGTCTTGTTTTGGGGGAATAGAATAACTTTCTTCAGAGAACTGGCATTTATTTAAATTCAACTTTTTTTTTTCTATATCTTGATTTTACTTATCCATTCCCCTTCATTAAAAGTCTCTGTGTACATGCTAAAATGTAGGCCTGTTGCCCAGCTAAGACTCAGGAGTCCACCATTTACTTCATATTGTAGAAATTCCAATAAAATACTGGGGAATGTTGGTTCTGTGTCCTCAGGCATCATGTCCTACAATTTTTAACACCACAGTACAACTCCACCACAGAGCTGATTCACTTATATTCCTCCTCAGCAGATGTAGATAACATTTGGAATGGGGTATGGCTGCATTTATTTTTCAGAGTTTACTTATTTACTTACTTTAGTGTTAGAGCCAGATAAGAATGGATTGAGTTCACACCTCAGTGATGAGCATATTGGGTAACCCATTAATGCTGGTGACTAAGCCATAGCTCAGGCCCACAGGCAGTTCTGTTTGGATTTACGGCAAGACATGGTGATGGATAAATGAAAACTCTTATTTATAAAAAAGTAAATAAATGCTTCCTTTGTAAAAAATAAATTGCAGATAAGCTCATTTGAGACTAATCAAAAACAGTTATTCACTCTGGGTGGGAATAATGCCAGAGAAAGGCCCTATAATAAGTCGCTGATCTTTGGCACATATACAGCACAGCTGAGGTGAAGATAAGCATACTCCGTACCCATAAATAACCCCCTGATGTGATCCTTAATGCATTGTGAATTCATCGTGGGTTTTTAGGCAGCTGGAAGACACTAATCAATGCAATAGAAACTTTTCAGTGGTTTCCACTTGGAAGTAAGTATCAATCATGTCACCACTGTGCCTTAGCTCAGATGGTCTGAAAAAAACTTGCTAATACAAAGTTTGCTAGAGAAAAAAAAAAAAGTACTTGTGGAGGAAAGCTTTTGTTGAGGGATTTCAAGGCATGCTGAATCAGAACATCATCTGATATCATATTTTCCTTTAGTTCAGAGTAGCTTCAAAGCAGCTGGTTCTTACTTCTGGAAGAATTTATACATTTGGGAGTCATCTATGTGGGTCTAGTCACTCAATACTTTGGAACTTCCCGAAAGTGACTGTTCATTTGAATTGACTATGTGGTGCCTGTTCTTATAAAATTGAGAGAATAATTTCAGGGATGAAGGGTGAAAGGGTGCACCATTCTTAGATCATGTATTTGGACACTCCTATCTCCTGGGCTTCTTGGTAATTTATGAAATATGTAAATATTCAGAATAGTGCCATTTTAAAGATTCAGAATATATCAATTTGTTTTAATTTATGGAATGTCTACCATGAACCAGGCAGTGTTCTAGATGCTTCTACTAGATGCTACATTGTTCTAGATCAGCTAATAGACAAAATCCCTATCCTTGTGAAACTTACATGCCAAAAGAGGAAAATGAACCATGAATAGTAATCATAATAAAAGAGTTAAATAATGAGTTAGAAAATCATAAGTTCTATTGGGAAAATATTAGAGTAAAATAAATGTGGGGCTCTGGAGTGCATTTGCTGTGAGGATGACCATTGAGTAGACACTTGAAGAAGGTAAGAGAGTTTGCCAAGGAGAAGGAAGAGTGTCTCAGGCCCTAAGGCGGGAGCATGTCTAGGCTATTTTATAACAGTAAGGAGGCCAGTGTGGCCAGTGCTGAGTGAGTAGGGACAGAATAGTAGAAAAATAAGGTCACATGGAAGATAACACAGGATCAATCCATATAGAGCCTTGTAACTATTGTTAAAAAAAAAAAAAAGAAAAAGCTTTAACTGTGAGCAAGGTAGGAAGACACCAGAAGGATATGAGCGGAGGAGGGACATGACCTGATTTATTTTTTAATATCGTCACCTTTGTTACTGTGCTGAGAACAGACTGTAGAGGTGGAAGGATAGGAACGAGGAAACCAGTTAAGAACCTGCAACAACCCAGGTAAGAAATGTTGATGGCTCAGACCAGGATAGTAGCAATGGAGATGGAGAGAAATAGCCACATTGTGGATATATTTTAAGAGAGAGGCGACAGGATTTACTAAAGTGTGAGGTTAAAGGCAAAGAAGAGTCAAAGTTGATTCCAAGTTTTTTTGACTTGAGCAACATAATGGAGTTGGCATCAGTTGTATACAGAGGACAGTGGGTGGAGGAGGCTTGGGGAGAAATGTAAAGAGTCCCATTTTGACATGTTAATTCTTTTTTTAGGAAATTGATCTTTTTAGAATAGTGGATGAGATGTTTTGGAGAAATACAAAGATTAACAGAGCAGGGATCTATAACTCAGCTGAAGAAATGATATATTCTCAAAAGTATGAACCCAGGCTCTGAAGCAAATATTATGATAATATATGTACCATACTGGCAGCAATACTTACTCCAGAGAGCCACTATTGCCAGCCTAGCAAAATAAAGATTTAACAACTGTTAAAAGAAAAATGAGTGCCAGGCCTAAGGTAGTGAAATGTAGTAGGAAGCTTGTCCCACTAGAGTCATACAGACTTGAATTTGAATTTGTTTTTTGTTAGGACCCTGGGCGAGTCAGTTAACCACTTGACTCTCAGTTTCTTCATCTGTAAAATGGTCTGTAAGTGATACTATAAGGATTAAAGATACTACATGAAAACCAACTGATTCCGGTCATGGAATATAGTAGGTGTTCAAAGAGTGGGAACAATCATCACTATTAATACTCATGATTGGTGTTATAGAAAACCTAATCTAAAACAGACAGAAACCCATTGAACTGGATTCTAATAAGTACTAAGGTAGATGCTACAGGAAAGAAGTGGTGAACGTTTTGTCTAACTATGAATTCCTCATTTACTATAAATTGGGGAGAACAAGTGTCACAAAAGCATCATCAGGGCTGGAGTCATACCATGCACGTTTTAATGGTTTTTGCCTCAGATATGAGAAATTCCTAGCAAACTCTCTTGGCAGTTTTGTCTCTCCAGATTGCAAGCACCTGGAAAGATCCAGATTGGAAAACAAAGAAAGGAGACCATTCTTTTGCTAAAAGAATAGGAGATGAACCAAAGCAAGTATTTTATATCTATCAATAAATACTTAATATATCATTATAACATTGGCAGAAGAGAAACTGATGCTTGTGGGTATGTGTTTTGAGATTGGAGAAGATAGAGTGTGTCTTAGTCACCTAGTGCTGCTATAACAGAAATAGCACAAGTGGATGGCTTCAACAAACAGAAGTTTATTTAATCACAGTCTAGTAGGCTAAAAGTCCAAATTCAGGGCACCAGCTCCAGGGGAAGCTTTTCCCTCTTTGTCGGCTTTGGAGAAAGGTCTATATCATCAGTCTTCCTCTGGTCGAGGAGCTTCTCAGCACAGGGACCCTGGGCCCAAAGGACATGCTATGCTCCTGGTGCTTCTTTCTTGATGATGTGAGGTCCCCATGTCTCTCTGCTTGCTTCTCTCTTTTATATCTCAAAAGAGATTGGCTCTAGTTATAATCTAATCTCATAAACTGAGTCCTGCCTCATCAACATAACTGCCACTAATCCCATCTCATTAACACCATAGAGCTAGGATTTACAATCCATAGGAAAATCACATCAGATGACAAAATGGTGGACAATCATACAATACTGGGAATCATGGACTAGACAACTATTTTGGGGGGAACAACTCAATCTATGACATTCTGCCTTTGGCCTCCCAAAATTCATGCCCTTTCCACATGTAAAATACATTCACCCCATCATATCATAAAAAAAAAAATCATATCATAGCAAGTCTTAATTCAACTCCAAGTCCAAAATCCAAAGATTCCTCTTCATCTGTGAAACCTAGAATACAAGTTATCTGCTTCCAAAGTACAATGGTGGAACAGGCACAAGCTAGGCATTTCCATTACAAATGGAAAAGACTGGAGGAAAAGAAGGGATAACAAGTCAGCAGAACACATCGCATTAGTCCTCAAGGCTTGAACATAATCCTGTGTTTTCTGAGATCATTTAGACAATGGTCCTACCCTCCAGACTGTAGGTATTGGCCACACTTTTCTGGATTCTGAGTGGAGGTCCCTCAGCACTGCCTCCAGGCCCACTGGAATGGCAACTCTGCTCCCTAAGCTTAGGCAAATCATTCTTTTACTACATCTGAGTGGTAACTCCACTCTTAGAAACTCCAGAAGCTATGGCTCCACTCTTTGAGACTCCAGAGATTGTGGCCCTACCGTTTGAGACTGATGCAGCTCAGCTTCCTGTGTTCCTTGTCTCTTTAGCTTCTGCTTCCTGGTTTCTTTCCCTCTCAGCCCTTAAGCCTCATCACCTGTGCCTGCCCTGCTGGGGCAAGTGTTCCAAAGTTATGTAGCTCCTCCAATAAGTGCCTGGAGGCACCCAGTTCTACCAGCAAACTTGGGCTGGAAGGCCCTCAGCTTTCTTGCTCTGTGAGTTGGCAAACCCAGCTCCACCAAAAAGTACCCAGAGGCACCCTACTCTGCCAGGAAGCATCCTGTGAAAAGGCATTCAGCTCTCTTGCTTCATGAGTGGACTCCAGTGCTGTCTCATGCTGGTCTCCTGGTTCTGCCATTGCCTGTTCTCTACTGCCGCCACTTCTCTGCTGCTGCTTCTCGTGGTCTGTGCCGTCTCCAGTGTACTGGCTTTCCTTATTTTCTTCTGAGTCCTGTATCCATTCAGCTTCAAAACTGTTTCCACATTTTACGCATCTGTTAGAGCAGCACTCCTCTCTCTTCTGGTACCAAATTCGGCCTTAGTTATCTAGTGCTGCTTTAACAGAAATAGCACAAGTGGATGGCTTCAACAAACAGAAGTTTATTTAATCATATAGCCTAGTAGGCTAAAAATCTGAATTCAGGGTGCCAGCTCCAGGGGACAGCTTTCTCACTCTGTCAGCTCTGGAGGAAGGTCCTTGTCATAAATCCTCTGGTTCAGGAGCTTCTCAGCACAGGGACCCTGGATCCAAAGGATGTGCTATGCTCCTGATGCTTTTTTCTTGGTGGCATCAGGTCCCCACGTCTCTCTGCTTGCTTTTCTCTTTTATATCTCAAAAAATATTGGCTCAAGACACAATCTAGTCTCATAGATTGAGTCCTGCTACATCAATATAACTGCCGATAATCCCATTTTATTCACATCATAAAGGGTTTACAACACAAAGGAAAATCACATCAGATGACAAAATAGTGGACAATCACACAATACTGGGAATCATGGACTATACAAGTTGACACACATTTTGGGGGGATACAATTCAAGCCATGACACAGTGCAAAGATTCTGAAAATAATATAAAAGCATGTTGGATGTAAGAACTCTGTATTGTGTATAGTACAGAAGAAACTCAAGGTATCTACAAATTTATTTTATTGTTATTGGAGGACTGAAGGCCTATGCAAAACTCATACTAGATACAGGCTCTGTCAATTGAAGTAGCCTACCCAGGGAGCATGTTGTTGTTATTGCTAGGTGTCATCAAGTCGATTCCTGACTCATAACAACTCAGTGAGACAGAGGTGAACAGCTCCATAGGGTTTTCCAGGATGAAATCTTTATAGGAGCGGATAGCCAGATCTTTTCTCCCACAGAGCAGCTGGGTGGTTTCAAACGACCAACCTTGCTCAGTTAGCAGCTGAGCACATAACCATTGAGCTACTAGGGCTCCTTCACAGGGGGCATAAAGTTCATGTATACAGTCTTTAAATATCACAATGGAATATTGTAAATACCCTAGTTTTGTCAGTCAGTTAGACTTCAACTTTCAGGCCCCATCAACTAAAACCCAGATTGCTTATACAACTGCCAAAATCTCATGGGAAAAGTACTTTTCTTACTGTGGTTTCCTTGCCAGGATATTTTTTAAAGTAAACACATAAAAAAGTATTTGGATTGTCCAATATTTAGAAGCCTAAGATGACTTCGTCTTTTCCCAAGAGGATCTATTCCCATCCAATAGAACGAGGATACTTTGGCTGGAGAAAAAGACGGACACAGAAGCAAAGAAGGTGCAATTTGGGCACCACTCCCAGGAATGACGGTCTTCTGTCTTTAGGATAACAGCAAAATTGGAAGTGATTTTTTGATAATTTAACCTAATCCCCTCATTTTTAGCTAGGGAACCAAAAAGGCACAATATGGCCGATCATATCCTTTAATAGATGGTAAATTAGAGAATTTATAGGCTGTAGATTATAATTTTTTCTCCCCCCATATAACCTATATAAGACAGCATCCTACGCATAGTAGGCACTCACAAATAAGTGTGTATGTATGCAGGCCGTGAAGGTACGCATTAGTAGAACAGTAGATGACACCAAGTTTAACTTATTACCAAAAAAAAAAAAAAAACTGTTAAGTGAGGTACACAACAGTTTGAAGACAAAAACAAATCTATTCTTGGAACTCTGCCATGCATCCTGACTGGGACCCTCTGTGATGAATGCCTAACCTTTAGCGACTTTGAGACCCATGGGTATTCATGAGGGAACAGAGCTCCAATTCCACAGTACATTCTCAGCCTCAGGGTTTAGCCCACCTCATCCTCTTTGAGTTATGGGTTCCTTTTCTTTTACTCAGATTTATGAATTCAGACAGTGTCATAGGAGGCAACAGCACATAAATCAAATAACACAGGCACATGGGACAGGCTACAAAATTATCATTGTCTCTGTTCACCCTTTACAATGTCATAGTGAGAATATGTCTAATAGTTGAGAACCTTGGAACAGTTAACATGACTCATTAAGTGCCTAGCTTATTATGTGGGTTTTACTTAGGCACAAGAAAAAGACTGGTTTATAAGTATCTGAATTCAACAATAAATTTGTAGCCTAATGGCATAATATACAACGGGTAACTTTTTTTTTTTAAGAAGTGGTATTCAACTAGAAGTTCTCCAAGGTTTTTTCTAGTTCTAAAATTCTACAGCTTAATGAGATAATATTTTAAATGTTTGCTATAGTAGTCCTGAGGGCATTAAAGAAAAATTTCCCCACCAAAAATAATAACATTTAGTGCTTTTCAATGAATCTCCAAACATTATTTAAAATCCACTGTTCAAAGAATAAAGTGATAAATGTCAGCAAAGAAAACCATTGTCTTCATACCAACAGACCCCGGTGGTATAGTGGTTAAGAGCTACGGCTGCTAACCAAAAGGTCGGTAGTTCAAATTCACCAGGCGCTCATTGGAAACTCTATGAGGCAGTTCTACTCTGTCCTATAGGGTCGCTATGAGTCAGAATCAACTGGACGGCAATGGGTTTTTTTTTTTTGGTTTATGTAAAAATAACTATATAACTGTGTCCGAGTTTTTCTCCACCAAATACTCTGTTCCCATCTATAGTCTTAGAGCTTTACTTGAGAAATAATTGCAGGGTTGCTCAATGGCTAAGCACTTGACTGCTAACCTTAAGGCTGGCAGTTCAAAACCACCAAGGGGGCTCTATGAAGGAAAGGCCTGGTGAACTGCTTTCATAAAGACAACAGCCAAGAAATCCTTATGGGGCAGTTCTACTCTGTCACATGCGGTCACTATGAGTTGGAATCGACTCAAGGGCACCCAGTAACAACGAGAAGTGCATGTAGGTGTGGCCATACAACTGTGGCCAGTGGAATTTGAGTATAAGTGATATACAACACTTCCAGACTTAGCCTCTAAAACACTCCCATTTTATTTACCAAACCCTCTTTTTTGACACTCAGAGCAATCTCAAGAACCACACGATGAAGACAAGAGAGCCGCCATCAGTCTGGGGGCCCGAATGACTTCAGGGAGCAGAGCTTCCTTCCAACCCCATCGACAACCCACCCTACTCCAACTACTAATGTTTGAACTTTACATGAGTGAAAAATACACTTCTATTTTGTAAGTCATTTTGAAGTGTCGTTATACAGCAGCTATAACTGACACAGTACAGTGGAGTTTACGCTGTTTCTGCCACATTAAACCACAAAAAACGCATTCTTTTCTTTAGACTTTTTAAGAGTCTTTTTTTTTTCCTTCAGTGAATCTTAACATAGGTGTATGCTAGTCCAAAGCAAAAGGGTACATTCAGTTGCAGTATAAAACTTTGTGTGCTATAAATGCCCAGAATTTTTTTTTTTAAGACTAATAAGAATGTAATGTTGACAGGGAATGAGGTCATGCATAAACAGGATTTCTACTAAATTCTACTAATTCACTAGCAGGGTTTTGCACAGAGTAGGTTTCTTACACTTTGAAATAGCTACATTTTCCCCCAGGATCTTTCTGTTACTTTAATTGAACCAACCCATTCTTCCGTATTGATAAAAAAGAAATCTGGGGTAATCATTCTCCTTGTCATTTTATTTTCTTCTGAAAGATGAAAAATAACTTTGTCAATACTCTAATTTTAACATTTTAACAGCTGTCCAAAGAGATGAGGGCCCTCAACTCTGTACTTTTAGAGTACCTGCACTAGTGCCTACCCTCCACATCCTCTCTTTGGGTGGTCTTTAGCACACTTTCACAGCGTATTGGTTTTGTTTACCTGCCCTCTTATCCTCCCTCACAATTTTCCCAGGCATGATTCAGCTTCGGCTTTGTGTATTTCCCTGTAGACAATTTTCTAGGTACGTATCACCTCTTTGCCTAACTTCCTAACATGCCTGAATCTTTAGTGTTTAATACCTCTTTTGCTGGAGTTATTTTCATGATGGAATATTAGCAAGTCTTAATTTTACCCGTGCTGTCATATTCGCTTTATTACTTTACAATCTGGAGTTCACTTCCTTTATTGCCTGTACTTTGTGCAGTAATTTATAGATATCAGAGTCACTAAATATTGTTTTCAGTCCTCTTGCCAATTATCTTCTCTTTTCTTGAGGCCACTTGCTGTTCTTATTATACCCATATCAAATGATGGTATTGCCTTGTATAGTTTCTTCAGAAAGTTCATCGGAGATTTTGTCAGGTGTTTGACAAAAATTAATTCTTCCTCAACATTTTTTTTTTTTCCTGAAATAGCAACCTACTAATTATCTCTTGAAGAGGAACCAAAGTCGTTTTACTCAAACTACCAATTGTGAGATTCTTCTCACTATGGTCTTCCACTTAGATTATACGTGTTTATTACTAATGATCATTAAATTCCTCTCCAAATGTTATTTTCTATCAATCAGGCTTATGTTAAATTTGGAGCCCCTAGGTGGTGTAAATGATTAATGTGCTTGGCCGCTAACCAAAAGGTTGGAGGTTCAAGCCCACCAATACCTGCCTCAGAAGAAGGACTTGGTTAACTACTTATGAAAAATCAACCACTGGAAACTCTATGGAGCACTTCTACTCTGAGACACATGGGATCACTACAAGTTGGAATTAACTCAACAGCAACTGGTATTGGTATTAAATTTATATGCCTGAGTTTCCATATTTTTGCTTTTTGGAAGATTTGGATACTTCTCCATTTCCAGTCTTCTGCCACCAATCTTATTTTTCATCTCTCTTCAGGGTTCCTTCTAGTGGCCATGAAATGATATGCAACTTCCTTGGATACGTTAATCTGACTTCATTGCTTTCTTCCTATGCCCTGACATTATTTTGTAAAAAAATTGTAGATCCTTTTCCTAGATGAAAGTAAAAAGGAGTTGATGAGTAGTCTTTCCCTTCTCTTATCTGTTATCTTTCCAAACAGCAAGCTTATTCTTTCCTTATTGACCTTCTTGACTGGATGGTAACTTTAAAAACAGTACTTTTGGTTCATGTTGATATTTATAGGCAAGAAGCAGATCATTTGTGGTTTTCGCCAACTGGATATAATTCTCGTAGCTCCAGGCTACTTTTTTTGTGGTTTGTTTGTGTCCTTGGTTATGCGGAGATTTTTCTAGCAATTGTTCCCATCCTTTCAAAGTTTTGGTTCATAAGAAATATCTCATATTCATTTAATGAAGCAATATTTTGGAAGCTTAGAAGTTAAATAGCCAAAGAATGTAGCAAGCAAAGGTTTATGATTATAATGCCAAAGGAGGAAAAATATTCTTGTGCCCATTCTAGTGAGGATTGCCTGGGTTTTACGTGTATGCGTTGCTAAGGTAATATCACTTCCTCCATGCTATGGGTTCAAGTAAAAATAGCATGCTATGTGGTTATAGCCACAGCTGTACATGCTTGGGAATTTCAGGAGTAAAAGTCAGTGAGTTTCAATTACTCTTGTGCTGGATTAGCACCTATCCTACATTTCATTTTGTTTGCCTTTTTCCCTTTCAATGAAATCTCTACCTCAAGTGGTTTACCTGACTTTAGATCAAAACTTTGAAAAAAGGTTGATGTTGTAAAGCTTCTGAGGAGAGCTTAGGGTCTTTAAATTTGATGCCTTTCAAAGATTTTCCTGGGATCTAGAATGTCCCTTCAATGACAAAGATACATTCCGTAAACAAGCGTTTTCCACTTTATGGCTTGCGGTTCCTTTAGAACTATATGACGTTCAAAAGCACATTTTGATTTTGGTTTTGGTTTTACATTTCAACTGGAATCATTCCCCTCTATTAGGCCACATACTCTGTGCAAGTTATTTCAAGGTGCCCACGGAAAGGGTGAAAGCTTTTCATATCTTTTTTTTTTTTTTTTAATTCATAAGGGAAAATGAATACTGAAGCCTGTTGATACAAGGGAAGTTTTTTAGTTGTTGCTCCAGGCCATTGTAAAATACCACTGGCCTTAGTGATCACCGAAGAGCTGTAGCAATTTTGTTTTTCATTACTTCCTACTGGTGTTTACACACCTACTTTCACTTGTTTTGTCATCCTGTTCAGAGCAACAAAAATACATGTTGCTTTGCTCATTTTCCCCAATACGTTAAATGGAGGCTGTGTTTCAACAATTCATATGAACGCAAGTGTGCCTTTGTACTCTTTCTTCCTGAACAGGGTCCTAAAGAAGTACTAGGCATGGTAATAATTTATGCACTGATTACATATTAACCGTGAAAGCAGTATTAAAAATTTCGTTTCATTTCTGAAAAACAGATTGCTTCTAGGCTTGTAATTTCTTTTAATTGAATGCTGAGAGAATTGCTGGCTGGAAAACAGCTCATTTGGGTCTCAAACAAGGATACAAATGTAGATGCTCGCAGGGGTCCGGCTGGGAATATAAATGAGTGAGGTGGGCAAGATGGATTCGGCAGGAAACTGGAAAGACTCAGCCTTATCTGAGGGGGTGCTAATGAAAGTTAGTTAGCTGATGGGTGCTTAAGGAACACTGACGTCTGTTTCCAGATGTACAAATTACTTAGGTGAATCCAGGAACCTGGATTTTTCAATGAAACATTCTGCTTAGTAAATGTTAGCCACTGTCTTAGCTTCCTAGTGCTGCTGTAACAAAAAATAACACAAGCGGTGAGCTTTAAAGAATAGAAAAGTATTTTTTCAAAGTTCTGGAGGCTGGAAGTCCGAATTCAGGGGATCGACATGGTTAGACTCTCTCTCTCTCTATGTAGAATCTGGAGGAAAATACTTCTTTGTGTCTTTCAGCTTCTAGTTGTTCCTGGGTGCTGTCCAGTTGATTTTTGATTCACAGGAACTCCGTTTGATCTATAGAACTGCCCCCGTAGGGTTTTCTAGACTGTAGGTGCCAGGATTTCTTGGTATGCCTGGGCTTGTAGATTCATCTGGCTCCATCTTCACATGGCATCTTATGTGTACGTGTGTGTGTGTGTGTGTGTCTGTGCATCTGTGTGTGTGTGTGTCTAGTCTGCTCTTTTTATAAATACCACTCAGAAGTGATTTAGGTTTAGGACCACCCTACTCTGTTATGACCTCATTAACGTAACAAAAGAAAATCCCTATTTCCAAACAGGATCGTATTTACTTGTACAGGGGTTAGGGCTTCCACATTTCTTTTTGAGGGACACAATTCAATGTATAACAGCAATCAACTCAAAATATTTTAAAACTTGCAGACCCCACCTCCAAAAAAAAGGGAAAACAAAACAAAATAAATACACTTGAGGGCAGTTTGGACTTGGACACCAAAATTTGTTAACCTGTGGTCTAGATGAGAAAATGTGTATCCCTCTTGGTAGAAATGATCTTTAGCTCTTTCTTATGACTTCAATCTCTCTGATAGCTTTTTTTTTTTTTTTTTTTAATTTTCAATGTTTTCACTTATTAAAAGAGTTCAAGATAACAGGAAAATTTATCAGCGAAATTAGGACATGTATGTATGTATGTGTATATATATATATTTTTGGGGGGGCTCATAGATGAAATCAACTCAATGACAACGGGTACGGTATGGTACGGTATGTTTTGGGGGGCAGAGAAGAGAGGGAAACAAGTATTTACTTCTTTAGAAATCCTGAGGTAGGAAAATTGCCTGAACCTCAGAAGGGCAGTGGTATTCAGGAGACACATGGCCATAAAGTTCAGCATACTCCATCATTTTGAAGGAAGGCCATCAAGTCTGAATATGTGTGGATCTGTGTGTTTATTTATAGTAGTAACCTTACAGCATTGGATATGCTCTGATTAGTTTTCACTGTACCATGGCAATTTATTCCATTGTGGGATTCAAAATAGCTTTCTCCTTTTTTTCCCCTCGCTTTTAAAATCTCCACTCCAGACCTTTTCCAAGTATGCATTGATGACATTATTTTGTGTAGGTGTGAAAATTTTCACTAAGCCCAAATAGGATGACTCCAAATATTCACAACTCTAATTGATTCTCATTCCTTTTCCAGTACTAGAAATTATATACAATTTATTATGTTTCTGACATTGTGCAAAAATGAATTGAATTAATATATTCAAATTTTTCTTATTTTTTTTCTTTTATCGAGACATAAAAACAATAAAAGAAGAATAATGCCATAGTTTAACTAGATGTCTGTATCCTTTAGACCCAGGAGTTGGTTTTACTTTAGTTGTTCAGATGATAAAACAACTAGTCATTTTGGCCAACTGATTCCATAAAAGAGTCTTCAGGAAAAAATAATTATTCAAGTCTTGGTGACTGTTAATTAACTATTATATTCTGTTCTAAAATATTTTAGATAGTACAAGCATAGCTTTATGTATGAAATATCTAGTTTATATACAAAACGTATTTGTCAGTTTCTTAGTCTAAATTAGGCTTAATGACTATTTTTAATAAATTATCTGTTTTTTTATGAGACAGACTTGATGTTGTTACCTCTAATTTTAGATATTAAATTTGCCCAAATGTGTAGATAATTCTTTTCCAATATGTATTAATATTCCCATGTTTTAACATACTTGACTTTTTCCTTAGGTTTTTCTTTGATTCATATTTGTCTTTGTTTCAGTCATACTAGAGATGAGTCTTACAATTAGTTACTATTTAGTTACTAAAAAGTACCTATTTACTATAATGACCCAAATCATTATACATGCATTTATCAAATATATATTTTGAGCAACTAAAATGCACCATACACTGTAGAAGTATCCGGGAATATATGGTGAATAGCCTGCGATAACGAGCCTTGGTGGCACAGTGGTTAAAATGCTGGCTGCTAACCAAAAGGTCAGTGATTGGAACCCACCTGTGATCCATGGGATAAAGAACAGGCAGCATGCTCCTGTAAAGATTATAGCCCTGGAAACCCCATGCGCAGTTCTACTCTGTCTTATAGGGTCACTATGAGTTGGAATCAACTCCATGAAGAGGATTAACCTGTGGAAGAGGGTACAAAGACGGGGAGGATCTATACAGGTAGACAAACATTCAGCATTTTAAAGCAGTGACTCTCGAGCTGGTTGGAGGCATATTTCACTCTCAGAAAAGACACGTATCTGAGGCTTCTGGCCACACGTGCTAGGAAACATGCCCCAGAAATACTGATGTCTTTCAGAAGAATGTGCTTTGCACTTGAAAATCCCTATCAAAAATATGTTTTCTTCCCCACCTCATAAAATCCGTTTTACCCTTAACCAAACTAAAACCAAACCCACTGTCGTTGATTCAGACTCATAGTGAATCCATACTGTTTCCAAGGCTGTAAGTCTTCTATGGAAGCAGACTGCCACATCTTTCTCCTGCACAGCTGCAGGTGGTTTCGAGCAGCCGACCTTTCAGTTAGCAGTCAATCACTTTAACCACTGAGCCACCAAGGCTCCTTGTTTTGCCCTTACCAATATTTAATTCCTTTTAGATAAAGTACTCGTGTTACCTTTACTAATACCCATAATTCATGATTCACTTAGAGTTCAGCTATCTTGTGTTCTGCCTACACGCACAAACAAGTTTAATGTTTTTAAAAAGTCAGTTCAGAGAAATAATAACTTATATCTGAGCTCATTTACTACTCACAGCAACTTTTTAAGCATCCACCATTTTAAAGGTGAAGAAAATTAAATTAAAATATTTTAGAGCCAAATCCTAAATTATATTGATATATGTGGCAGAACTGAAATTTGGACCAAAAATTCTCAGTCTTATTTATACAATTACGACACTCTGCCTTCCAACTAGTGAGCTATCTACTTGACTCTTTATAGGAGTTATTTTTCTTTTCTTTTCTTTTTGAACAGCTTCCTTGAAATCTTGGTGCTGTGGTTAAGAGCTCAGGATGCTAACCAAAGGGTTGGTAATTCGGCTCCACCAGCTGCTCCTTGGAAACCCTATTGGGTAGTTCTATTCCATCCTATAGGGTCGCTATGAGTCAGTATCAACTCCATGGCAATGGGTTTTATGGGTTCATTGAAACATAATTCATACATCATAAAATTCTTCTACTTACAGTGCACAATTCAGTGGTTTTAGTATGCTCACAGAGTTATATTATTATTACCAGGATCTAGTTTTAAAATATTTTCATCAACCTCTAAAACCCCGACCAATGCCTATTTCTGCCACACCTACCCCCAACACTAGGCAACCAAATATCAACCAATTGTAGACATTCTGTCTCTATATATTTGCCTATGATAAAAACTTCAAATGAATGGATTCATAGAATATGTTTTTAATTTTGGTGTATTCCAATTTACCTATTTTTTTTATTGTCACTTTTGCTGTCATATCTAAGAAACAATTGCCTAACTTAAGGTAATAAGATTTATTCCCATTTCCTCCTTAGTGTTTCATTATTTTAGCATTTACATTTATATCTATGATTCTCTTTGAGTTAATTTTTGTGTGTAGTGTAAAGGAGGGACCCAACTTCATTCTTTAGTATGTGGATATTCATTTGTCCCAGCACCATTTGTTGCAAAAACTATTTTTATCATGACTGAATTGACTTGGCATCCTTATCATAATTCAACTGATCATAAACGTAAATGTTTACTTGTTGATTCTCAATTTTCTTCCAATGATTTATGATGATCCTTATGTCAGTGCCACACTCTCTTGATTACTACCCGCCAAACCAAACCTGCTGACTCATAGCGACCCTATAGGACAGAGTAGAACTGCCCGATAGAGTTTCCAAGGAGTGCCTGGTGGATTCGAACTGCCGACCTCTGGGTTAGCAGCCATAGCACTTAACTGCTACGCCACCAGGGTTTCCTTGATTACTACAGCTTTGTCATATTAAACTCAGAGAAGGATGTAGTAAAAATCAGAGCAAACTCAATGAAATAGAAGATAGAAAAACAATAAAAACATTAAAAGCAAAAACTCTTTTTATCTGGAGAATATTCACAAAACTGCTAAACCTCTAGCCAAACTGATAAGGAAGTAAGGACAGAAAACACAGATTTATTCATATCAGAAATGAAACAGGAGACATCACTACAGAGTCCATTAAGAAGATAATAAAGGGATATTATGAACAGGTTTATGTTAATAAACTTTACAACTTAGATAAAATGGACAAATTCCTTGAAAGATCCAAGCTGCCAAAGCTTCCTCAAAAAGTATATATAATTTGAATAGTCCTTTATCTATTATAGATATTGAATTTTTAGTTAAATTCATGTTTACTAGTAAAATTCCAGTCCTAAATGGCTTCAGAAATTAATACTACCAAATATTTAAGGAATAAATGATACCAGATCTACATAAACTCTTTCAGAAAATAAAAAATAATATTTTTAACTAATTCTGAGGTCAGTATTATTCTGGTGCCAGGAGCAGACAAAATTTTCTGTCAAAAATGGATACAAAAATTCCTAGCAAATTTTAGTGAATCAATTTTAACAACACAAAAAAGATAATATATCGTGACCAAATAAGATTTATCCCAGAAGTGAGAGGTTAGTTTTACACTGGAAAAATCAGTCAATGTAATGTGCCATCTTAACAGACTAAAAACGTAAAACCATATTATCATTTCAGTACCCAAAATACCAAACCCATTGCCATCAAGTCGATCCTGACTTATAGTGACCCTACAGGACAGAGTAGGACTGCTCCACAGAGTTTCCAAGGAGCACCTGGTGGATTTGAACTGCCAATCTTTTGGTTAGCAGCCATAGCTCTTAACCACTATGCAACCAGGGTTTCCATCATTTCAGTAGATGCAGCAAAAGCTTTTGATGACATTCAACTTCTATTCCTATTGTTCAGCAAAGGAGGGAAGAAAAAAAAAAGGCGATCAACCAGATTAAAGGCTTTTTTATGAAAAATCTGCAGCTAATATTATACTTAATGATGAAAGACTGAATGCTTTCTCCCTAAGATCAGGAACGAGGCAAGGATGTCTGGTTCTATCACTTTCAGTAAATATTGTACTGGAGGTACTAGGAATGTAATAGGCAAGAAAAATAAGTAAAGTTGTCCATATCAGACAGAAAGACAAACTGTCTATTTTCTGAGACAATATAATCATCTACATAGGATATCCAACAGGATTTACAAAAGGGCTACTAGAACTAATAAGCAAGGTTATCGATATTCTACAATGCAAGATCTATATACCCAAATCAATGACAATTTAAAAATTAGAATTTAAAAATATTATTTGCAATATTTTCAAATATTAAATACTTACGGATGAATTCGACAGAAGACATCAAGATCTTTACACTGCAAAAGCCAAAACATTGTTGAAAGAAATTGTTGTTGGTAGGTGTCATTGAGTAGAGGGCCTTCCTCTTTTTTGCTGAACCTCTACTTACCAAGCATGATGTCCTTCTCCAGGGACTGGTCCCTCCTGATAACATGTCCAAAGCATGCAAGATGAAGTCTTGCCATCCTTGCTTCTAAGGAGCATACTGGCTGCACTTTTTCCAAGACAGTTATATTTGTTTTTGGCAGTCCATGGTTTATTCCATACTCTTTGCTTACACTGTAGTTCAAGGGCATCAATTCTTCTTTGATCTTCCTTATTCATTGTCCAACTTTCCTATGCATATGAGGCAATTGAAAACACCATGGCTTGGGTCAGGCACACTTTAGTCCTCAAAGTGACATCTTTGCTTCTTACTACTCTAAGGAGGTCTTTTGCAGGAGATTTTTCCAATACATCAGTTGATTTCTTGACTGTTCTGTTCCTGGGCGTTGATTGTGGATCCAAGTAAAATGAAATCCTTGACAACTCCATTTATCATGCTGTTGCTTATTGGTGCAGTTGTGAGGATTTTTGTTTTCTTTATGTTGAGGTGTAGCCCGTACTGAAGGCTTTGATCTTTATCGTAAGAGCTTAAGTCCTCTCCATTTTCAGCAAGCAAGGTAGTATCTGCATATCACAAGTTGTTGATGAGGCTTTCTCCAATCTTGATGCCTCATTCTTCTTCATATAGTCCAGCTTCTTGGATTATTTGCTCAGAATACAAGTTGAATAAGTATGGTGAAGGAATACAAACTTGACACACACCTTTCCTGATTTTAAGCCACTCAGTATTCTCTTGTTCTGCTCCACTGACTGCCTTTTGTTCTACGTACAGGTTCTTAATGAGCACAATTAAGTGTTCCAGAATTCCCATTCTTCTCAGTGTTATCCATAATTAGTTATGATCCACACACAGTCAAACGCTTTTGCATAGTCGATAAAACAGGTAAACATCTTTCTGGTAATTTCTGCTCTCAGCCGGGATCCATCTGACATCAGCAAAGTTATCCATTGTTCCATGTCCTCTTCTGACTCCATCTTGAATTTCTGGCAGTTCCTTATTGATGTACTGCTGCAACCGCTTTTGAATGATCTTCAGCAAAATTTACTTGTATGTGATATTAATGATATTGTTCAATAATTTTCATATTCAATTGGATCACCTTTCTTTGGAACAGGCATAAATATGGATCTCTTCCAGTCAGTTGACCAGGTAGCTGTCTTTCAAATTTCTTGGCACATCCATTTGTTGAAACACCTCTATTGGTATCCTGTTAATTCTTGGAGGCTTGTTTTTCACCATTCCTTTCAGTGCAGCTTGGACTTCTTCCTTCAGTAGTATTGGCTCTTGATCATATGCTACATCCTGAAATGATAGAACATCGACCAATTCTTTTTGATACAGTGACTCTGTATATTCTTTCCATTTTCTTTTGATACTTCCTGCATCATTCAATATTTTCCCATAGAATCCTTCAGTATTACAACTTGAGGCTCGAATTTTTTCTTCAGTTTTTTCAGCTTGATAAATGCCCAGTATGTTCTTCCCTTTTGGTTTTCTAACTACAAGTCTTTGCACATGTCCTCATAGAGTAATTTACTTTGTCTTCTCGAGTCACCCTTTGAAATCTTCTGTCCAGCTCTTTTATTTCATCATTTCTTCCTTTCACTTTAGCTACTCAGTGTTCAAGAGCAAGTATCAGAGTCTTTTCTGATATACATTTTGGTCTTTTCATTCTTTTCTGTCTTTTTAATGAGCTCTTGTTTTCTTCATGTATGATGTCCTTGATGTCACACAATTCACCTGGTCTTCAGTCATTAGTGTTTAATGCATCAAATCTACTCTTGAAATGGACTCTAATTTCAGGTGGTATATACTCAAGGTCGTATTTTGGTTCTCAACAACTTGTTCTAATTTTCTTCACCTTCAACTTGTATATGAGCAATTGATGGTCTGTTCTGCAGTTGGCCCCGGCCTTGTTCTAACTGATGATATTGAGCTTTTCCGTCATTTCTTTCCACAGATGTAGTTGATTTGATTCATGCATATTCCATCTGGTGAGATCCATGTGTATAGTTACCATTTATGTTGTTGAAAAAATTCATTTGCCTTGAAGAAGTCATTGGTCTTGCAAAATTCTATCATGTGATCTCTGGTATTGTTTCTATCACCAAGGCCATATTTCCAACTTCCAATCCTTCTTTGTTTTTAATTTTCACATTCCAATCTCCAGCAAGTATCAATGCAACTTGATTGCATGTTTGATCAATTTCAGACTGCAGTGGTTGGTAAAAATCTTTGATTTTTTCATCTTTGGCCTTAGTGGCTGGTGTGTAAATCTTAATAATGGTCATATTAACTGGTTATCATTGTAAGCATATGGATATTATCCTATCACTGACAGTGTGGTACTTCAGGATAGATCTTGAAGTATTCTTTTTGTCGATGAATACAATGCCATTCCTTTTCAAGTTGTCATTCTCAATACAGTAGACCATACGATTGTCTGATTCAAAAGGGCCAATACCTGTCCATTTCAGCTCACTAATGCCTAGGATATTGATGTTTATGTGTTCCATTTCATTTTTGATGATTTCCAGTTTTCCTAGGTTCATACATTCCTATTATATATGGATGTTTACAGATGTTTCTTCTCATTTTGAATCATCCCACAGCAGCAAGAAGGAAATTAAAATACATGAGAGAAATTAAAAGGCAACTAAATACACTTCGGGTATGCCAAAAACACATAGTTATATGGCATGTACATGAATTAGAAAACTCAAAATATTGTTAAAAATTCAATTCTCCCTTTTTTGGTCTATAGATTCAATGCTATCCCAAGCAAAATACAGCAGATTTTTTCATAGATATAGACATGTTTATTCTAAAATATGTATTAGAATTGCAACTGGGCTACAACAGCCAATACAACATAGAGAAAGAATAAACTGAGAGGACTTATACTACCTTACTCTATGACTTATCATAAAGTTAGATTAATGAAGACAGTGTGGTACTAGCATCAAGATAGATAGATGAATAGAACTCAATAAATTCCAAAAATAGATCCACACATATATGGTCAATTAATTTTTGAAAATGTTACAAAAGCATTTCAGTGATGGAAGGGTAGTCTTTTCATCAAATAGTACAGGAACAATGGGACATCCATATCTAAAACTGAACTTCAATTTGTACTTTGTACTGTGTACAATAGTTAACTAAAACAGAGAGTAGGCATACATTTAAAACTAAAATTATAAAATTGCTGGAAGAAAACACAGGAGAAAGTCTTTTTAATCTTAGATTAGAAATGCTTTCTTAGATACAAGGCAAAAGCCTGATGATGAAAGAAAAAAAAATGATAAACTGGCTTTATAAATATTAAGGACTTTTGCTTTTAAATGGCACCATTAAGAGATGAAAAGGCAAGTCTTGGACTGGAAGAATATATTTGAAAATCACATATCTTGATATAGGACTTATGTTCATAACATAAAAAGCACTACTAAAGCTCAATAATAAGAAACACCACAGTCAAAAAAAAAAATGGCAATTGATTTAAACAGACCAAAGAAGATAAGTGGATGAAAAATAAACACATGAAAAAATGCTCAATATCATTAGTTATTAGGGAATTGAAAATTAAAAACAATAATAAGATACCTATTAGAATATTTAAAGTTGAAAATATTGACCATGCCAAGTGTTGGTGAAGATACAGAGCAATTAGAATGTTCATGCACTGCTTATAAGCTCATCGAAGACAGGACCTAACTCTAATTCAGCTCAGGATCCTTAATATTAATGGGTTTAATAAATATTCATGGAACTTAATAGTAATAAATTGATTAATAACTAATTCTGGCAACATAGTAAAGCCAATTTATATCTATAATCATAGCATTAAGATAAAAATTTTCAAAGCTGGGTGACATTTCTAAATCACTGCCATTTATCATAATCCTAATACATACAGGGAAACCCTGGTGGCATAGTGGTTAAATGCTACAGCTGCTAACCAAAGGGCCGGCAGTTTGAATCCACCAGGCGCTCCTTAGAAACTCTACGGAGCAGTTCTACTCTGTCCTATAGGGTCACAATGACTCAACGGCAAGGGGTTTTGTTTGGTTTTTTGTAATACATACAGATTAGTACTTACCCCAAATAAGAAATTATTAACAGATTCATCTTTGGCTATCTTTCTATATATATATATATATATAAAAAAAAAAAAAACTATAATTTTATGATAATAAAATTCCATTCCTTACAGTCTTACTCCATTTGAAGATTTTCAACAAAAATATGAAAATCCGTATATAAAGAAAGACAAGCAGGCACAACAGAGAAAATGTGAAAACCAAACCAAAAAAACTTTCTTCATCCTATGAATTATAGAACAAACACCTCCAGCCGTTTCTCCCCTCACAGTTAAAATCCCTTTTGCCAGTTCTGGGGCTTCAGTTGTTTCTCCTCATATACATTTAGAATGTTTCTGTCATAGAGAACTGGTTGACATGCTCACAATCATAAGTTTAATAACTCAGAGCATTCTTTAGATTTTACGGTGGGAGTAAGGGTACCCTTCACTTAAATGTGGCTCAGCAGCTAAGACGTGAAAAACTTTTAACAGCCTTTTGAAGCCTACTTTCCCATTATGAAGTTCAGTATTCCTATACTGGAGCAGTAAATGTTTCTTGTAGCATGATTTCAAATTTTATTATCAGGATAGTGCATATACCACGGTGATGGCCTCATGATTATTTTTTTATTATCAGTTCAGATAAGGCTACTTCCTTTGCCTCAGGACCAAGGCAACCACACAAGCATCGTCTACTAATTTCTTCTCTCTCTGAATTTAAGATGGAATAAAATTGATAATTTTTCACTCTACTAGGTATTTTGCTGCAAAAACTATTTATCATCCTGCAAATATATGTGCTTGGAGAATCCCTGGACTTGTTGCTATCTGCAAGCTGCACATAGAAAATTAAATAGCTCTGGTCCCTACCCACCATGAGATTATAATCAGTTACTGATATGAGAGTAGGCATTAAATTTACTCTGCAGAATTGGAATGTCAAGGTATGAGGTATGGATTGCAGAATTTCACCTTGCCATCTGGTAGAAATAAAGCCCTTAAAATAATAGTAGCTAAAGGTGAAAAATCACCAAGTAAATAATTGTAAAATGGATTACTGTTATTTATTTAACACTAGGTAAGAGGCATTTGATATTTAAGATAATCATTTAAAGATGATATAAAGTGAGAAGCAATTAAAAAAAAAAAAGGTGCATGCAGATGGACCTTCTTAAAGAGGTAGAATACCCCTGTTCTTAGTAATATGGTGCTCTGAGGAACAAGGTGAAAAGATACATTGATTCCTGAAATTCTGCAAAGCGATCATTAATACAGCCATGAAAGGTTCTACTGCTATTCACATATGAATTCCCTGCAAAGTGTTTATTATTTTGGGACAACAATAATCATACTTTCAAATGAGCTGTATCTAAAGGGACAGGAGCAATTAAACAATGTTAACTGATTATAAAAGGGTAAAAAGCATGCATAATTCCAGTTGAAACCACTTGTATGTTAACAATTTCCACTATGGGGTAAATCGTTAGCCAACATTTTGCATGTCTACTCTGCATATGTTTCAGAAAATAGTTGTCAAGTCCTCTAAGCTGTTAAGACAAACAGATTCATGGTTCAAGGAGCCAAACTGGAGAATAGAGTGGTAAAGATGCAGTCTGGTAGGCAAGCTCCTCAAGTTCAAAAAGCTGCAGCTGTTTAGTCTCTGATGAAATATGATGTTCCACTGAAGAGCTAAAAGCAATCTTCTTGGCTCCAAATGTGGCAGACAAAAGACCTGCTTGCTGAACTCTTTGGAAAAATGGAAAGTTCGTTTTGAAGACAGGCAAACTTGGATGAGCTTAACCCACTGAATGTGAAATAAGAAGACAAAGGAAGCCATTAGAACATTGAAAGACTTGCCAATTTGAAGTGCAAATGATTCAGATTTCAGAATCCCTGAACCCTGACTGAGCCACCAGGAAGATTTAGGATTCATCTGCAATTAAGAGAAGGTGGAATAGGGGAGAAGGGATAGGAGGTTCTCATGTTAAGTCTGAAATTAGATTAAATTCCCAAATTCATCAGGGAGAAGTCAGAAAGAAGTATTTAAAATCTGACAAACATTTGGGAAGAAAAAGCCCTTTGCAAAATGTAAAAGAACTATGATGTATGCCTTATTTCCTTTTCCCTTACCTCTAAGAGAAGCATGAATGTACTTTCTTCTCCTTTAATGATTATAATCAAGTCCTCTTGATTTACTTGCCAACAAATTGCTTATTGTGGCCTATCAGCTAGAGACTGTTAGTAGTGGGTTAACAACATCAGACACTGTATCAGACTCAATAAACTTACATTAGAGCAGAGCTCTTTATAATATGAGAAGTATTTTTCCAAACATTTTTTCTCTTTCCTTGAAACCCTATAGAAGAGATAGACAAACTGCAGCCCAGGGACCAAATCTGGTAAGCCACATGCTTTTGTAAATAAAGTTTTATTGGAACACAGCTATGCTGATTCATTTATGTGTTGTCAATGGCTGCTTTTACACTACAAAGGCAGAGGTGAATAGTCATATCAGAAACTGGATGGCCTGTGAAGGCTAAAGTATTTACTGTTTTGTCCTTTACAGAAAAAGCCAGCAAGCCCTGTGTTGGTAACCTCCTTAAGGCTCTTATCTTACTGACCTTTGTTTATGATATTTGTAATTGCACTCTCACTTTCTAAAGTACAAGGTACTTGAAGGCAAGAACTGTGTTTGATTCACTTTTGTAGCCTCTGAGATACTCTAAACTTGATGAATATATATTAATAAATCAAATTATCTTATTTGATTCTTTAAAAAATCTCATGAGTGCCATCCTCCTTTTACAGATCTGGGGATGAAGTGAAATAAAGTTTTAGTTCACCTTTTTCAAACTTGGTAGCTGATTTTGAAATGGTATTCAAATACATAAAAATGTGTTTTTACTTTGTTTTCAAACATCACCAAACATGCCATGTTCTATATGTTTTAAGATAATTTGTTGATGATGCTGCACTTCACATCTGCAACAGAGCTAAAGAGTCAATCAAAACCAAAACCAAACCCACTGCTGTCGAGCCGATTCCAACTCATAGCGACCCTATAGAACAAAGTAGAACTGCCCCATAGAGTTTCCAAGGAGCACCTGGCAGATTTGAACTGCCAACCTCTTGGTTAGCAGCCGTAGCACTTAACCACTACGCCACTAGGGTTTCCAAAGAGTCAATACATAATCAGTATTTCATTACCTGCTGTGTACGTGGACACTATTCCTTTGGATTATAGCTGCAATAGTTGTTTTCAAGGCCTCTGTCTCTATCTGTACACGTGCTGGGTAGATTTTCTTATAACAAGCTTGTGGCATGTTGAATTGTTGATCCAGTACCAGTAATGATAAGCTCTCAGTAAGCTACACCTGCACTGACATAGAAGCTATGCATTCTAACCCTAAATTTTGCATCTGGGCCCCACAGTGGATAAAGTGTGTCTCCAGGTCTCATCTACCAGTCAACACCTGTGGGCTCAGGATACCTTGTGCCTAGCAGGAAAATGAAAAAATGATAGAGAAGCGTTTCTCCTCTAAGGTACGAGGTCACGTGAACCAATAAAATTAGCCTCCAGTTTTTACTTCCCAAATTCTGTTCCTGCCAACCTTGACCTTTCTTTCTTTGCTGACTCCTCCAGAAAAGGACATTTTGCTTGATGGCCTGTGGGACTTTCCGGCACTTTCCCACCTGGCCAAACGTCAGTCTTGGCCTTGGGCTGTCCTGTCCAAACTTGTCTAGATGATGAATGGGCATGACCATCTTGCTGTTCCTCAAACTGATGGCAAATAAGAATGATCTGTGTTTCTGCCTTTTGATACTCAGGTTACTAGGCACCCAATGATGTATAAGAAGAATTACTACTACACAGATCCCTGATCCAGAAATAGTGAGGCCTGAAGTTTCCTCCCTTGTGCAGGGCTACAGATACTCTGTGGCTCCAGCAAATCTTGAACTTGTGTCTAGCCTGCCTTGGCCCAGTCCCGCCGGTGATCCTGCCTCAGAAGTTACAGGATGGTCAAAAGTCAAGAGAAAGTGAAAGAGCACCACACTGTTTTTTTTAAGGGACTCTTTGATATCCTAAGCTCTGCACTAACTATCTGGATCATGTTAAGCATGTTATATATTCTGAGTTTCAGTCTCCAAGGTTCCATTCATCTGCTATTTGCCTTCACCTAGCAGTACTCAGGAGTTTGGCATTTTCTTAAGACACTTACTCTGTCTACCCCACGCATGTCTCTTACTCTAGCTTGTTCTGGCGAGCTTTCTTAGTTAGCTTCTTGTTGCCCATCCTTCTCACAGGTCTGCCCAGTGAAGTTTAAGTAAGGCAAGTATCACTCCATTGCTGATGTAGGTTCCAGAGCAGGCTTCACCAAGAGCTTGCCTGTCCATTTAATGCTATAGGTGACTTCATTTTCAATATAATTGTACATCACCTCCTTTAGAAAGTATTTTGACTTGGCTTCCAAAAGGCAAATATATTATAAAATCATTAATAAAATAAACATTAAAGAATAAAGGAACAAGACTAAGAGGAGAAAACAAAGGCACCAATAAGAAAGCTCAATAGTTTCTGGGATTGGGCATGAAAACCACTTAAGCTTCTGGTATCCAAGTCAAGGATGGAATTGTGCACAAGAGCAGAAAACATACAATTCTGTAGGGAAAACAGGGTTTTCTAGTCCCAAACTTTGAAGAAAATGTCTGATATTAGGATTCTGTGCAGTAGACATGTAAGGGTGTAGATGCCACATAGCAACTCCAAAGAAAATTCAAAAGCTTTGTAGCTTTTGTCTACACCTATCTTCAAAAATTAAGGATGAAGAAATTCATTAAATGAGACTTTGAAAAAATAAAAATAATGAAGACCTAATGATTTCAAGTTCTTATTCTCTCAATCAATAGAAAACCTAGAAGGAGTAAAAGATGATATGTGACTTGAATTACCTTCCAGCCATTGGGGGTACTGATCATATGGCTGTAGGATAATTCGAATTATAATCCCCAGAAAAAATCTGGGACATTGCTAATTGTGACAGCTAAGAATGGATCCAAATGCTTTGAATCACAGTAGAATATGTGATAGAATTAATATTCTCTTATTCATATTTTTTTTAATTCATATTAGGCATTTTAAGTAAGTGGTCTTGTTTAGCTGAAAATCTATTTTATCTCTATGTGTGATTGTGGGCTATTAGGGCATACCTGGTAAAACCAGCTGTTTCCTCAAGAAGTAGCTTTTCAATATTTTAGCACTTCAATCAGTGTTTGGTTTAGACTATTATCAAATGAATACTATATCAACTGTCTATTTTGCCCAGAGCAACAAGTTGTGCATGGAGAATGCCAAATACAGGAAGACCTGAATCTGTCTTTTCAGCACATTTGCAACCTAGCTGAGAAGAACTGGTATATTCATTAGATAAAATGTCAGTGGGATAATATAAATTAAATAGCAAATGAGTGACTGTCATATTTTTAGTTACTTGGAAACAATGATTAGACCACCCACCTATGATAAGCTTTTATGCATCTTTAATGCAATAAAAAATATAATGCATCTTTAATGCAATAAAAAATATAGCTATCACTTATTTCATGAGAATAGAAGCATATAAGATAGCAGCTGAGTTCTCCTGGATGGTACCTGGGGTAACTAACTGTGGTCCATTTGCTTCATTCAGTCACATTGCAGCAGAGACCAGTTAGTCAACAGTTGATGGGTAGTCCCACTGAGTAATAAAGCTACTACTTCCTGGAATGCAGCCCGTTTTTACGCATTCCCTCTAGCATCCTCTACTGTTCCCACCTCTTTGTAACTCAACATTAATAATTCTTACCTTATACATGACAAGAGGAAACCCTAGTGGCATAGTGGTTAAGAGCTAAGGCTGCTAACCAAAAGGTCAGCAGTTTGAATCCACCAGGCACTCCTTAGAAACTCTGTGGGGCAGTTCTACTCTGCCCTACAGGGTCTCTATGAGTCAGAATCGACTCGACGGCAGTGGGTTTGATTTGGTTTTGGCATATGACAAGAAATAGCTGTACACAAAAACACAAAAATATATTTATGAAATGTATGTGCGATCATCTTTTAGACTTGGTTCCTTCTTAGAATTACTTTAGGACATCTCCTACTTTCTCAGTAGAGTAAAAAAGACATCAAGTTATACAGGGATGAAAAGAAAGGAACAGTTCCCAAGGGCCACGGGAGTGGAGCAAACTTGTATAGGGAGAGGAGCTTGAGCTAGACTTGGAAGGAAGGGAGGGATTAAGCAGAGAGAAGGGGGCACTGGGGAACATCAAACTGTAAGTTTGATGAGGCACTAGAACTAGAACATCCAGAAGGACACTGACTCCCTTAATGCACTTTATTTTTATTAAGTTAACAAAGAACTCCTCATTAGAATCATCTAGTTCATCTCAGGCTCTCCTTTCAGAATTTGCATCTTTTCCACCATCTTTTGCTGAACCTGGAGAGTGACAAGGAGTGATGGGTGATCTAAAGTGGCTGGTGTTTTTGTCAAAATTCCCTGTCTCCCACACGCTGACAGCCCATAAGCATCATTGACACAGTCTTTTCCTTCTGCAGAAGATGACAAGTTATTATGTGAAGAGTAGAAGGAGTCCCTCCCATAAAAAAATAATTGTTACTTCTGTGTTAACCCATGCAGCAAGGATAAGCTATCCAGGTTGGCATACTGTTGTTCATTGATGTTGACTTGGTTCTGGCTTACAATGACCCATGTGCAAGAGAACTAAACGTTGCCTGGTCCTGCACCATCTTCACAATTGTTAGTATGCTCAGAGTCACTGTGTATTTTGAGTGCCTTCCAAACAGGAGGCTCAGGTTGGCATAGAAACTTCAATTTTTATCTTCCATGGTACTTTTCAGACTGCCACAACTCATAGCGGCCTTATAGGATGGAGTAGAACTGCCCCATAGGGTTTCCATGGTTGTAATATTTACGGAAGCAGACTGTCACATCTTTCTTCCATGGAGCAGATGGTGGGTTCAAACTTCCAACCTTTGGAAATATTGACCTTTTGGTTAGCAGCCAAGAGCTTAACCACTGTGACACCAAACCATAAAACCAAAACTGTTGCTGTCAAATCAGTTCTGACTCATAGTGACCCTGTAGGCTGCAACACCCATCTATAATAATTTGCATTCTTCTAATTCATGCCCTTCAAGGAGAGTCATCAGCACTCACGTGCTCCTAGAGCTTAGATGGTCTTGAGGAAGCAAAACAGTTTGGAAGGAATTTTCAGGATTCCAGTTTCCAGCAGCTGGTAACCTCCATGTGTTGTACTTGAAGCAAGATTGTTTTAATATGCAACCTAACTATCAATTTGTTTTATTTGCTGCATTAGAGAGCTCCAACACAGTTAGCAAGGAGTGTTGTAGAGCAGGGAAGAGCACAGGAAGCAGAAACATTCGTTGGTGATATACTTTCCAGGCAGGATTAGAGAACACTGAGCACCTGTCCCAGGAAATTTACCCAAGAAAAAGATAGAGGGTAAGAAGGAGCAAGAAGTTAAGATGCTAGCTTCTGAAGTAACACAGCTATGGGTTAGAATCTTGCCTCTAACGCGCACTCTGTGATTTTGCAAATTTGTGACTATTATTAAGCCCTCATGGAACAGATAACCTTAGCATCTTGGGGAACTTTTCAGTTTCTAAACTTTCTTGGATATCTGTACCCATTCTAAATACAACTGCAAAACAGGCAATCATTATTGTCTTTCACAACTTCCTCTACTTCCCCTCATCTTCAGGTACTAATAAAGCCTAACCGAATTATGTTTTAAGTTCTGACAGTTCCAACATGATATTAGTATTTTTTCTATTCAACAAAGAACTTTAAGATTGTGGAATATCGGATATTAGTAAACAACAAATTAGGGACAAGGAAGGTCTCTTTTCTATCCATAAAATCACACCATGGTATTATTGTTATATAAAAAAGTTTCCTAATGGTTTTAAGATAAACACTGAAAGTATTTACAGGCAAAATGCTATAATGTCTGACATTTGCCTTAAAACGATCCTTAGGGAGGGAGAAAGAGTGGGTAGGCATACAAGTGAAACAGAATTGGCTAGGTATTTATAATTATTGAAATGTTTGATGAGTACACTGGAATACATTTTAATATTTTATGTATTTTTTGTATGTTTGAAAATATCCATGATAAAAGGTTTAAAAAGCATACCGTAGAGTGGACAGAAATATAGGATAAACTTATCCTACAGATACCATTTCCACATCCTCTTCTTTTCCCATCTCTACCACGTACACATTGACAGGTTTAACCAGTAAGAGGCTAATCAGACTTTAGGACTTAAAATTTGCTCAGGAATTTCTATAATAGCTTTTGGTCCAAAGTGTTAAAGTTAAGCCCAGCCAACCATGTTCCTCTTTTATGTGGGTTGCAATAGCCAGCAGCAATAGGAATAGTGTCCATCCCGAAAACATATTCTAAGCACAATTACTACATGGTCAGCATTCAATACTTTTTTGACATATTGATTTAAATATAGAGATTTCTTAGAGGAATAAAACTATGGTGTTACCCAAACTTAACATATAAAATCAGAATGTATCTTTTGTCAAATAACTGAATGCTAGATATGTGGGAAGCATCTTACAAGTGATTGTGTGGAAACAAAAATAAATAAGAAATAGCCCCTGTTGTCTAGGAGTTTAATACCCAGAGCTACAAGCAGATATGAATGCCAATTCTAAAGTACAAGTCACTTAATGGCTATAAGCAGAGACTGAGTAATAAACTAAGTAAACTCAAGGCTTGTTTTAGGGTGTCACCGTCCAGATGTCAGGTTTGCCCTAGTAGTTTCTAGGAAACCAGACCCCCTGCCATCAAGTTCATTCCAATTTATAGTGACCCTACAGGACAGAGTAGAACTGTCCATAGGGTTTCCAAGGCTGTAAATCTTTACAGAAACAGACTGCCACATCTTTCTCCCATAGAGTGGGCTCGTGGATTTGAACTGCTGACCTTTTGGTTACCAGCCAAGTGCTTAAGCACTGTACCACAAAAAAAAAAAAAAACACAGGGCTCCTGTTTCTAGGAAAACGTACTGACAAATTTCTGGCCCCCTCGTGTCAACTCTGCTTACTCTAACCAGTGATAATGATGTCATGTAGTCCAATACCTGTCTCATCTTTCGCTATGGGACTGTTAGAATCTGAAGCAGTAGTTGTTTTACTGCTGACTTTCAGTCACTGTTTCTAAATCCATTAATGGCGAAGCACAGCAGGGATCCTGGAAGTACTGTATTATCACTTTACACAAGTTCATTGCCGTTCTAGCCAAGTTTGTAATGAAAAGTGACTCGGTGGTGTAAAAACTTGAATTCATTTGCCATGACATTTGGTTCAACAACTCCAATTAATTGGCTAAGAAAACCTTTCTTATCTCTGAGAAGAAGTGAATACTTGAAAGATAAATTCCTTAGCACAGAGTTTACTTAGAGCTGATCTCTATCTTCCATTACTTTTAATGGATTTGCAGTTTACTTAAACTTGCTTAAGATTTTTTTTTTTAATTTCCTAAGAATAAAATTTGAATGAACTTTTTATCCACTCTGTAACAAAAGAACAGCAGGAAACTACTAAATTTATATAAAGAGATATGTATATGAAATATACTTCTAGCATGTGTTATCTGACAGTATCCATTTCTATGTATAAAATCATAACTAGAGGTCATGGTATTCAGTAAAAAATGATGAAAATAATTTGGTGAATTATTTTAAAACAGGGAATGAGTACTCTAAGCTAGACATTCGTACACTTGTTTTTACAACACATAAGTTTAAATTGCAATCGGCACTAAATTTTGAACGCTGAAAGAAGCTGCCTTTTTTTAACAAAATTGTATAATCACAAGCTCCAGTTTTCCTGTCATTTTTCCCCTTGAAAGGTGTTGATAAAAGAATTGTTTATGAGAAAAATATTCCAGTTTATCATTTTCTCAAAATCGAGTTACCTCAACATCTTTTTAAATCTTTTGATAATCAAATGTTTTGATCCATTTGTGCAATTGATCTGCGTTGAATTTTCTGATGTTCACCAAAAGACAGATAATCAAAGCTTGGTGGACAGGGATAGATAGATCCTAGTGAAGGGAGGGTAATTTCAGGGGAAACTTACTGTAAAAGTTACATCATTGATTTAAAAAAAAAATTATCTTAAGAAAAACCTTATTTTCTTATGCAACTTGTGTAACTGGAGGGACTGAAAGAAGAGGGATGAATATTCAGATGACAAGGATGCTCTGGATAATTATCACTTGTTGTATTACACGATCCCACTTTAGGACTGAGGCACACACTCCCCTAGCTTCGGGGGAGTGTTACTTGCTGACAGCTCACAGCTCAGCCCCTCTCCCCAGGCATGGCCCAAAACCAAGGGCCTCATTACGGTCATTGCTGGGGGTAGCCCTCCATTCATTCAGCGACTGGTTAATATGATAGGACAAAAGCCCAGGAACTTTAATTAAGGCAATTCTGAAGAGTTAATTCCACCTTCAGATTTCTGCCTGGGATCAGTTGAGACTTTTTTTACAGTTGTATCAAAATTCAACTTTGTCCTTCTCTCCTCATTTTTTTTTTTTTTTGGCAGGTGTTGTGTCAAAGAACACTCCTTAATATATCTCTGAATACAAATCTCCATCTCAGAGACTGCTCCCAAGAAGTCTGACCTAAAATCATTGGTGCCATGAGTGGCCCTAGGAAGTAAAATCTAAAATAGGATTTTAGAGTTGGATCTTCCACTAGCAATCTGGCAATGGATAACCATAACCTATGGGTATAGCACTGACAGTCTTGGCATGGTGTGGGGATAATTGTTAAAAGAGTCACTGGTGGTGAACTGGAATGGGACTTCACAGAAATAGAATACACTGGCAGGCGCTATATCTCTGTCATTTCAGAGATTTTGGAAAACTAGCAATTATAAATATTTTTACATGGGGTTTATTGATGCACTGGAAAATGACATGAAAACCTGGGTGTGAATAATTGGCAATTTAAAATAAAGTGTGAAGGACAAGGGACCTTCTCACTAGCTGAGAATCAATCAGGCCTAGAACATTCCAATTAATATAGCAGAGCTACAAAATGTGAATTCTCAACACTGGCATTTTACTGAAATAGAATGGGACTCAGATTTGGATGGGAATATCTGATTAACGAACTTGAAGACCTTGAAATTCCAGATTCCCATGAACCTTTCAGGCCTGAGAGCTGACCAATATAGTTGGCTGATGTTAAAGAGGAGCCCTGGTGGCACAGTGGTTAACAGCTCAGCTGCTAACCAAAAGGTTGGCAGTTCGAATCCACCAGCTGCCCCTTGGAAACCCTACATGGGCACTCCCTATGGGTTAAAGATATCCAGAGTCCTTTGGCTTGCAAGATAACATACTCCCTACCTCAGATCTGGAAACCCTCGTGGCATAGTTGTTAAGAGCTAAGACTGCTAACCAAAAGGTCGGCAGTACAAATCTACCAGGCACTCCTTGGAAACATTATGGTGCAGTTCTACTCTTTCCTATAGGGTCACTATGTGTTGGACTCACCCCAGATCTACTCCCCATTCTCTCCTGAACAGTAGATCAGTAACTAAGGTCAAGTCACAACAAAACTCAACAGTGATGTGCTAAGAAAGGGAATCTAACCGAAAAAAAGCTTCAGGACATAGTCCTGGAAGGAACTGGAAAAGTATATATGGATGAAACACAAAGTTTATTGATATGAAAGCATTCTCTCATCATACAGGAATCAACACCCTGGCAAGGACGCAGCACATCTGGACTGTACTGAAATCAAAAGCAACAGAACAGGAAGATAGTCATCATTGTGCCCAGTCGCCCAGTTATCTATTAAATTTTTTCCTCCCTACCAGCTGACTTCTGAACAATGAATTGGATCCTGGCCTGAGATTCCAAACCTTTGTGGGGTCTATTGTGAAAATGCTTTCTACCATCATAGGTTCTGATAGCTGCCCTCCTTCCCAGAACGTATCGTAATCTGGGTAGCACTCAGAGCTTTTAGCTTGTTAGTGCAAATCAACTTTTATTGCCTGCATCGGAGAGAAAAAGACAGGGGAATCTCACATTCATACATTATTTTGGCTATTTGTAAAAGGTTAAAAAAGAAGAATGGAGGCAAAAAACTGCAGCATTTTCTGAGAGCTTAAGAAATTACTTTATAACACACATGCATGTGCCCACACACAGACACACAAACACCAGCTGCTAGTGGTTCCTGATAGTACACCAAAGACAAACTAAATGTTAGTGAAGTAATTTACTGTCACCATGGGATGACATTTTGACATGCACTGTTTTTATGTTTTCCCATTTCCTGTATGAAATTTGTGGAACTTTTAAAGCTATTTGGTCCAGAAGCCTGCTTAGCTGCTCTGGCCACTCAAAGCCTGTGGACAGTAAGTGGCAAGGGATGGTGAAGAATTACCAATAAATTGGAAGTTGAGAAGCAAGAGTGATGACTGAGGTGACTGTTGATATTAAAAACTTTGATTTGGGGGTTTATAAAGGTAACCGAATGTGACAGTCAGTCATCTGGATTCTGAGATGGGAGAGTGCAAGGATTATTGATGATAGCTTTTAGTAAAGGGCAAAATCTTTTATGGCTGAAGTTTCAAGGCAAAGTCAAAACTAGATTAGAAGATAATCAATACTCTGTGACTTACCAGGAGGCTTAGAGCATTTTTACTCACAATGCCTACCTTAGGGAATGGTTTTGGAAAACAGTGTCAAGTAGAACCATTTAAAGAGGCTTTTTTAAGGTGATGACACCAAAATATATTTTTTTTAAAAAAAAAGCAAACAAAATGTTAAGTGTTTGTCTTAGTTCTTTAGTGCTTCTATAACAGAAATACCATAAGTGGATGGCTTTAACAAAGAGAAATTTATTCTCTCACAGTTCAGGAGGCTAGAAGTTCAAATTCAGGGTGTCAGTTCCAGGGGAAAACTGTCTTTCTCTGTCGGCTCTGGGGGAATATCCTTGTCATCAATCTTCCCCTGGTCTAGGAAGTAGCTTCTCAGTACAGGGACTCCAGGTTCAAAGGACGGTCTCTGCTCCTGGTGCTTCTTTCTTGGTGACATGAGGTCCCTCTCCTCTCTGCTCTCTTCTCTCTTTTATATCTCAAAAGAGATTGACTCAAAATACAACCTAATCCTGTAGACTGTGTCCTGCCTCATGAACATCACTGCCTCTAATCCTGCCTCATTAATTACAGAGGTTAGGATTTACAACACATAGGAAGATTACATTAGATGACAAAATGGAGGACAACCACACAATATTGGCAATCATGGCCTAGCCAAGCTGACATATTTTGGGGAGACACAATTCAGTCTATAACAGTATTATAAGTATCTCATTTGTCCACATAAAACACAGTCAAAATATTTATCTGCATATGATTATGGCATTTCTGATGTGCAAAATCCAAACTATCATTGATCCAAAGCTTTGATTTCTCCAGCCCCCTTTTTTTTTTCCTCACACAAATAAGAAATTTCAGCCATTAGAAGCTATATAAAGCTGACTATTTTATTCTAGCCTAGGGTCTTCATCTATTCTCTAGGCTGTGGCTGGAGCAAATTGGCAAGTGTGATTCTGGTATAAGCAATAACTTATTTTAGCTTCCCAGATGAAAATTGTGAATCTACTGTTATATGTAGATGTCATTCAATCATGTATTTGTTCAACAACTTCATGGAGCTTCTACCAATGGTTAGAAACGGCCTCATGTGTAAATGCTTTCTAAAACTTTCTGCAAGCTTGTTAGTCATGCCTCCTCTCTCCTCAAAATTTCTGCCCCACGCTTGCCTACCTCTCAGTACATAATTCTGCCTTATACTTAAATAACAAAATCTAAGTGTCCGCATTTCCCAAACGAAATATACAAACTTCCACACACCTGTTTCCATCTTTACCTCATTCCCTAATATTGAAGGAAAGTTCTCCTTTCATCAAAGGTCAAACTCCCCACCTGCTCTTGCCTTTTCGCTGGCTTTGCATCCCTTTTTTCCTCTGCCTCCTCTTTCTCATTGGCAACAAACTTCCTTGTCTTTACCATTCAAGAAGAACCCTCCTGAGTCTCATCCCTCTCTAGATATCAGCCCTTTTTTATGTCCTCCTTTTTTTACATTAGAAGCCCTGATTCTCTCAGTGGTTAAGAGCTTAGTTGCTAACCAAAAGTTTGGCAGTTCAAATCCACCAGGAGCTCCTTGGAAACCCTATGGGGCAGTTCTACTCTGTCCGATTGGGTTGCTATGAGTCAGAATCGACTTGATAATAACAGGTTTGGTTTTGGTTTTTTTACATTACAACTTTTTAAGAGTTGTTTATACCAATCATCTCTACTATCTTCCCTTGGCTTCCAGGATACTACTTTCTCCTGGTTTTTACTTGATTTTTTTTTTTTTTTTTTGTAGGGGGAGGGCTTTCTTAAGGTGACATAAAAAATATATTTAAAAGTACAAAATTTTAGATGTTATAAACATCTCATTGTCCACATAAAACAGAGTCAAAATGTGGACTTCTTTGTTTTTCTGCTGACTCCAGAGCTTGGTCCCCACCCCACTACACTTCTCTTGATAGGCTTTTTTCATCAGCGACTTCATCCATTTCTATTCTTTTAAATATCATGGTCTATCCTCAACCTAAACATTTTTTTCTGAGCTCCAGACTCAAATATCCAACTATAGCTTGACATCTCCAATTGGAAGGCTCACAGTCATCTTCATCTTCACCTTCACAGCTCCCAAACTGATTCCTTGTTACCACCCCTCCACTCCACTGCCACCAATTTTCCTCAGTCTTTATACTCTGACTAAATGACATTGTCTACCCAGCTGTTTAAGTCAGAAGACTGGGAATCACTCTTGATGCCTCCTTCTGCATCACACCCTGTATCCTACAACCAGCAAATACTGATACTTCTTCCTCCAAAATATATTTCATATACACTTGTGTGTTGTCATGGATTGAGTTGTGTCCTCCAAAAAGTGTGTGTATCACCTTAGACCATGATTTCCAGCACTTGGTGGTTGTCCTCCACTTTGTGATTGTAATTTCATGTTAAAGAGGATTGGGGTGGGATTGTAACATCCTTATCAGATCGCATCTGTGAGCCCATGTAAAGGAGTTTCCCTGAGGTGTGGCCTGCACCACCTTTTATCTCTCAAGAGAAGAGCACATCCTTTGGACCTGTGGTTCCTGCCCTGAGATGCTCCCAAACCAGGGGAAGACTGATGACAAGGACCTTGCTCCAGAACCAACAGAGAAAGAAGGCCTTCCCCTGGAGATGACACCCTTAATTTAGACTTGTAGCCTACTAGACAGTGAGAGAATAAATTTCTCTTTGTTAAAGCCATCCACTTGTGGTATTTCTGTTATAGCAGCACTAGATGACTAAGACACCTGTCTTGATCATGATGTTCACTACCCCTAATTTCCCATTGCCTCTTGCCTGAACCAGTGCAACTTCCCTCACTGTATTTCCTTGCCTATATTCCTACCCTTCTGCAACTCATTGTCCCCATGGCAGGTTGTTTAAAATACACACATCAGGTCTTCTCTGCCTATAACTTGTCAACGACTTTCCGTTGCACTTGAATAAAATGTTAATCTTTACATGGCTGGAGCTGTTTTCTTTACCTGCCATACCCTTTGTCTCCCATTCTCATTCTTTAGACCGAGTGCCGTCGATTCTAGACCTGGGCTAGATGTTACTTCATCAGAGAAGACTTCCTTTGTTACACAGATAAATTTTAGATATCAGATCCTTGTTTATTTTTCTCAAGGTACTTAACATGGCACTTAGTACAGTAGTTTGTTTATTTTTGTCTCCATTAGTTGATGTCAAGCTCCACAAGAACAGGGATGCTGACTCTTTCATTCATTAATGCATTATCCAGTGCCTTCTTTTGCCTCTGGTACATTTTACAGTTTAGTAATGGTATTTGAAACAATGAAGGAAGGAAGGAATATCATACCCAGCCAATTTACCAGCACTGGATTTAAATCATTCAGCTTTAAAATTAAGAATATCTTGGGCAAAGCAAGTAATTTGCACAGATGGCACACTTCACTGAAGGAAGAGCTGGGTGTAGCTCACGTCCCCTGTCTTTCAGTCCACTGCTCCTTCAGCTATAACACACAGGTCAACCTAAATACCCAATTACTTTTTAAAATTCATTTAATCAGTTTAATTTATCAAAATGCTTATTTTGATTGCTCCTTTTGAAATAAACCCCCATTTCACTTACAATTTTAATTTCAAGCAAACTGTAAGCACCTCATTATACATATTTTTTTAAAAAATAGCCTTCAGTAAGAAATGGATCTTTGTACTTAGTATTTGGTTTTATGAGCTCATCAAATGTTAAACGTGATAATGCACGTTTTGCAGACTCTTCCATTTTCCTGGATTCTTTCCTTAGCAGTTGAATTATTTATATGATGCACTTACTGACAATATAAAGTCTAAGGATGACTAAACTGAACCACAAGTTTTCAGACAAGTTAAAAACCAGTGCCTATGGGCAACTGAATATTACCAAATATTATTAGATGTTCGAGGCACCTCATATTAAATGAAATTAGATGAAAATCCTCAGACGAGGTTTAGGCTTCAGTGTGTGATCTACGTCCATCTGGAATTGAATGGATTGGGCCAAAGGCCTGAAGCCAAATCGAATCAGAGCTGGCCTAATGAGGATCAGAGAGGAGCCTCCTGAGAATTATAATATGCTTCCACTTTTTTGTCCATTTCATTTGTTTTTAAGGAGATTTATGGTTATCGGGTAACCAGGAAGCCAGACTGATACATGACTATTGAATCAGTCACTTTTCCATTAATTCTAGAGTTTTTTCTTCCTGCAATCCTGGTGGTCAATATCTGCACAATCAATTGGATTGGACACTCAGTCAATATGACCTGGCAAAGGAGAAGTTGCTATTTATCTGATTTACGTTTGTGAACACTGTACTTGACCTTAAAATCTGACTGAGTTTTTTTTTTAGCAAATCTCTACCTTAACATAGTATTTTTACATGAGAAAAACAGAAACATTTACCAAAACAGTACATGTTTGCAGTGTTTAGTGGGAAGAAACTTAATAGATGCTATAGAGAACTCTGCTAGATGCATGCCCTGTAGCACTTCTGTATCCTAGCTTTGAGCTTTCCATCTAGACTCTCAGTTCCCTAAGGCAGTGTTGTAAACTGTATTATTGTTAAAAATATTCATTATCCCTCCCTTTCAGGCCCTTTTTATAGAAGGATTATTTTTCCTGCCCATTAACAACCAGCTTGTAGATCTGACTTAATTTGGCCAACACAATGTGAGTTGATATAACATATGCCACTTCCAAGGAGACATTTTACAAGCCGGCACATTATTCTGCCACTGCTATTTTCACACTAGAATGAGACCAGCATGAACAGAAAAGGGTTACTCCTTCAGCATGAGTTGCAAAATGAAGATTAGCATGGATAGAGACAAAGCCAACCTTTGAAAGATATACAACATAAACAACAAACAAGCCTTTGTCATTGTAGGCATCTAAGATTTTTTGTTGTTGTTACTGCAAAAAAATGACCTTACTGCAGAAAAATGACCTTAAGCTGACTAAAATAAGCTATGTCTAACTTATTCACTACTATAACCTCAAAGCCCAGTAATGTATGTGAAAAAAACCCATTGCTGTCCAGTTGATTCCAACTCATGGTGACACTATAGAATAGAGTAGAACTGCCCCATAGATTTTCCAAGGAGCACCTGGTAGGTTCAAACTGCTGACCTTTGGTTAGCAGCCGTAGCTCTTAACCACTACACCACCAGGGTTTCTGTATGGTGAAAAGAAGGTAATAATTTATTAAATGAACAAATGAACCACAAAGAGACACTAGAATGAATTTCTGTAATTACAATATTTTATTACTTTCTAGACCACTAGTGGTACAGAGATATAATGTATTCTACTCCCTAGGATAAATAATTCAGTTCCAAGGTGAAACCTTATTTAACTAAGTTATAACTACCATTGTACCCTAAGAAAACTAGCAGTAATTCTGATACTAAGAGATTTCAAGGTTTTAAGTACAGTAAAATATTCAAGTACATAAAGTATAAGTACGACTGTGTAAAGATCTCAGTTTTTGCAGATTAAATGATAATCTCCATCTCTTAATTTTTTCTGCCTGGGAGCTTTGATAAAAATAAATGATGTTGGAAGGGCGGAGCCAAGATGGCGGACTAGGCAGACGCTACCTCGGATCCCTCTTACAACAAAGACACGGAAAAACAAGTGAATCTATCACATACATAACAATCTACGAACCCTGAACAACAAACACAGATTTAGAGATGGAGAACGAACTAATACAGGGAAGCAGTGATTGTTTCCAGAGCCTGGAGCCAGCGTACCAGTCAGGTACGGCACAAGCACAGAGAGCGGCTCCACCCCCCTGAACTTACCCCGGGAGGGGGACAAGCCGGTTCCACGGGCGGCGTGGGACGCAGCCGGTAGGAGAAGTCCCCGGGAGGCAGTGACTGGTCTTGGAGCAGAAAGAGCAGCGTCCGAGCCGGGGAACCGTCCCGCAGGGATTTGGACTGGACGCAGCGGATTTTCTGGAAAAACTAGTTTCCCAGTGATGGCTCGGAGACAACAATCCATATCAAACCACTTAAAGAAGCAGACCATGACAGCTTCTCCAATCCCCCAAACAAAAGAATCAAAATCTTTCCCAAATGAAGATACAATCTTGGAATTATCAGATACAGAATATAAAAAACTAATTTACAGAATGCTTAATGATATCACAAATGAAATTAGGATAACGGCAGAAAAAGCCAAGGAACACACTGATAAAACCGTTGAAGAACTCAAAAAGATTATTCAAGAACATACTGGAAAAATTAATAAGTTGCAAGAATCCATAGAGAGACAACATGTAGAAATCCAAAAGATTAACAATAAAATAACAGAATTAGACAACGCACTAGGAAGTCAGAGGAGCAGACTCGAGCAATTAGAATGCAGACTGGGACATCTGGAGGACCAGGGAATCGACACCAACATAGCTGAAAAAAAATCAGATAAAAGAATTTAAAAAAATGAAGAAACCCTAAGAATTATGTGGGACTCTATCAAGAAGGATAACCTGCGGGTGATTGGAGTCCCAGAACAGGGAGGGGGGACAGAAAACACAGAGAAAATAGTTGAAGAACTCCTGACAGAAAACTTCCCTGACATTATGAAAGACGAAAGGATATCTATCCAAGATGCTCATCGAACCCCATTTAAGATTGATCCAAAAAGAAAAACACCAAGACATATTATCATCAAACTCACCAAAACCAAAGATAAACAGAAAATTTTAAAAGCAGCCAGGGAGAAAAGAAAGGTTTCCTTCAAGGGAGAATCAGTAAGAATATGTTCTGACTACTCAGCAGAAACCACGCAGGCAAGAAGGGAATGGGACCACATATACAGAACACTGAAGGAGAAAAACTGCCAGTCAAGGATCATATATCCAGCAAAACTCTCTCTGAAATATGAAGGCGAAATTAAGATATTTACAGACAAACACAAGTTTAGAGAATTTGCAAAAACCAAACCAAAGCTACAAGAAATACTAAAGGATATTGTTTGGTCAGAGAACCAATAATATCAGATATCAGCACAACACAAGGTCACAAAACAGAACGTCCTGATATCAACTCAAATAGGGAAATCACAAAAACAAATTAAGATTAATTAAAAAAAAAAAAATACACATAACAGGGAATCATGGAAGTCAATAGGTAAAAGATCACAATAATCAAAAAGAGGGACTAAATACAGGAGGCATTGAACTGCCATATGGAGAGTGATACAAGGCGATATAGAACAATACAAGTTAAGTTTTTACTTAGAAAAATAGGGGTAAATAATAAGGTAACCACAAAAAGGTATAACAACTCTATAACTCAAGATAAAAACCAAGAAAAACGTAACGACTCAACTAACATAAAGTCAAGCACTATGAAAATGAGGATCTCACAATTTACTAAGAAAAACGCCTCAGCACAAAAAAGTATGTGGAAAAATGAAATTGTCAACAACACACATAAAAAGGCATCAAATGACAGCACTAAAAACTTATTTATCTATAATTACCCTGAATGTAAATGGACTAAATGCACCAATAAAGAGACAGAGAGTCACAGACTGGATAAAGAAACACGATCCATCTATATGCTGCCTACAAGAGACACACCTTAGACTTAGAGACACAAACAAACTAAAACTCAAAGGATGGAAAAAAATATATCAAGCAAACAATAAGCAAAAAAGAAGAGGAGTAGCAATATTAATTTCTGACAAAATAGATTTTAGACTTAAATCCACCACAAAGGATAAAGAAGGACACTATATAATGATAAAAGGGACAATTGATCAGGAAGACATAACCATATTAAATATTTATGCACCCAATGACAGGGCTGCAAGATACATAAATCAAATTTTAACAGAATTGAAAAGCGAGATAGATACCTCCACAATTATAGTAGGAGACTTCAACACACCACTTTCAGAGAAGGACAGGACATCCAGTAAGAAGCTCAACAGAGACACGGAAGATCTAATTACAACAATCAACCAACTTGACCTCACTGACTTATACAGAACTCTCCACCCAACTGCTGCAAAGTATACTTTTTTTTCTAGTGCACATGGAACATTCTCTAGAATAGACCACATATTAGGTCACAAAACAAACCTTTGCAGAGTCCAAAACATCGAAATATTACAAAGCATCTTCTCAGATCACAAGGCAATAAAACTAGAGATCAATAACAGAAAAACTAGGGAAAAGAAATCAAATACTTGGAAAATGAACAACACCCTTCTGAAAAAAGACTGGGTTATAGAAGACATTAAGGAGGGAATAAGGAAATTTATAGAAAGCAACGAGAATGAAAATACTTCCTATCAAAACCTCTGGGACACAGCAAAAGCAGTGCTCAGAGGCCAATTTATATCAATAAATGCACACATACAAAAAGAAGAAAGAGCCAAAATCAGAGAACTGTCCCTACAACTTGAACAAATAGAAAGTGAGCAACAAAAGAATCCATCAGGCACCAGAAGAAAACAAATAATAAAAATTAGAGCTGAACTAAATGAATTAGAGAACAGAAAAACAATCGAAAGAATTAACAAAGCCAAAAGCTGGTTCTTTGAAAAAATTAACAAAATTGATAAACCATTGGCTAGACTGACTAAAGAAATACAGGAAAGGAAACAAATAACCCGAATAAGAAATGAGAAGGACCACATCACAACAGAACCAAATGAAATTAAAAGAATCATTTCAGATTATTATGAAAAATTGTACTCTAACAAATTTGAAAACCTAGAAGAAATGGATGAATTCCTGGAAAAACACTACCTATCTAAACTAACACATTCAGAAGTAGAACAACTAAATAGACCCATAACAAAAAAAGAGATTGAAACGGTAATCAAAAAACTCCCAACAAAAAAAAGTCCTGGCCCGGACGGCTTCACTGCAGAGTTCTACCAAACTTTCAGAGAAGAGTTAACACCACTACTACTGAAGGTATTCCAAAGCATAGAAAATGACGGAATACTACCCAACTCATTCTATGAAGCCACCATCTCCCTGATACCAAAACCAGGTAAAGACATTACAAAAAAAGAAAATTATAGACCTATATCCCTCATGAACATTGATGCAAAAATCCTCAACAAAATTCTAGCCAATAGAATCCAACAACACATCAAAAAAATAATTCACCCTGATCAAGTGGGATTTATACCAGGTATGCAAGGCTGCTTTAATATCAGAAAAACCATTAATGTAATCCATCACATAAATAAAACAAAAGACAAAAACCACATGATCTTATCAATTGATGCAGAAAAGGCATTTGACAAAGTCCAACACCCATTTATGATAAAAACTCTTACCCAAATAGGAATTGAAGGAAAATTCCTCAACATAATAAAGGGCATCTATGCAAAGCCAACAGCCAATATCACTCTAAATGGAGAGAACCTGAAAGCATTTCCCTTGAGAACGGGAACCAGACAAGGATGCCCTTTATCACCGCTCTTATTCAACATCGTGTTGGAAGTCTTAGCCAGGGCAATTAGGCTAGACAAAGAAATAAAAGGTATCCGGATTGGCAAGGAAGAAGTAAAGTTATCACTATTTGCAGATGACATGATTATATACACAGAAAACCCTAAGGAATCCTCCAGAAAACTACTGAAACTAATAGAAGAGTTTGGCAGAGTCTCAGGTTATAAAATAAACATACAAAAATCACTTGGATTCCTCTACATCAACAAAAAGAACACCGAAGAGGAAATAACCAAATCAATACCATTCACAGTAGCCCCCAAGAGGATAAGATACTTAGGAATAAATCTTACCAAGGATGTAAAAGACCTATACAAAGAAAACTACAAAGCTCTACTACAAGAAATTCAAAAGGACATACTTAAGTGGAAAAACATACCCTGCTCATGGATAGGAAGACTTAACATAGTAAAAATGTCTATTCTACCAAAAGCCATCTATACATTTAACGCACTTCCGATCCAAATTCCAATGTCATATTTTAAGGGGATAGAGAAACAAATCACCAATTTCATATGGAAGGGAAAGAACCCCCGGATAAGCAAAGCACTACTGAAAAATAAGAAGAAAGTGGGAGGCCTCACCTTACCTGACTTCAGAACCTATTATACAGCCACAGTAGTCAAAACAGCCTGGTATTGGTACAACAACAGACACATAGACCAATGGAACAGAATTGAGAACCCAGACATAGATCCATCCACGTATGAGCAGCTGATATTTGACAAAGGACCAGTGTCAATTAACTGGGGAAAAGATAGTCTTTTTAACAAATGGTGCTGGCATAACTGGATATCCATTTGCAAAAAAATGAAACAGGACCCATATCTCACACCATGCACAAAAACTAACTCCAAGTGGATCAAAGACCTAAACATAAAGACTAAAACGATAAAGATCATGGAAGAAAAAATTGGGACAACCCTAGGAGCCCTAATACAAGGTATAAACAGAATACAAAACATTACCAAAAATGATGAAGAGAAACCCGGTAACTGGGAGCTCCTAAAAATCAAACACCTGTGCTCATCTAAAGACTTCGCCAAAAGAGTAAAAAGCCCACCTACAGACTGGGAAAGAATTTTCAGCTATGACATCTCTGACCAGCGCCTGATCTCTAAAATCTACATGATTCTGTCAAAACTCAACCACAAAAAGACAAACAACCTAATCAAGAAGTGGGCAAAGGATATGAACACACATTTCACTAAAGAAGATATTCAGGCAGCCAACAGATACATGAGAAAATGCTCTCGATCATTAGCCATTAGAGAAATGCAAATTAAAACTACGATGAGATTCCATCTCACACCAGCAAGGCTGGCATTAATCCAAAAAACACAAAATAATAAATGTTGGAGAGGCTGCGGAGAGATTGGAACTCTCATACACTGCTGGTGGGAATGTCAAATGGTACAACCACTTTGGAAATCTATCTGGCGTTATCTTCAACAGTTAGAAATAGAACTACCATACAACCCAGAAATCCCACTCCTAGGAATATACCCTAGAGATACAAGAGCCTTCATACAAACAGATATATGCACACCCATGTTTATTGCAGCTCTGTTTACAATAGCAAAAAGTTGGAAGCAACCAAGGTGTCCATCAACGGATGAATGGGTAAATAAATTGTGGTATATTCACACAATGGAATACTACGCATCGATAAAGAACAGTGACGAATCTCTGAAACATTTCATAACATGGAGGAACCTGGAAGGCATTATGCTGAGCGAAATGAGTCAGAGGCAAAAGGACAAATACTGTATAAGACCACTATTATAAGATCTTGAGAAATAGTAAACCTGAGAAGAACACATACTTTTGTGGTTACGAGGGGGGGAGGGAGGGAGGGTGGGAGAGGGTTTTTTATTGATTAATCAGTAGATAAGAACTGCTTTAGGTGAAGGGAAAGACAACACTCAATACATGGAAGGTCAGCTCAATTGGACTGGACCAAAAGCAAGGAAGTTTCCGGGATAAAATGAATGCTTCAAAGGTCAGCGGAGCAAGGGCGGGGGTCTGGGGAACATGGTTTGAGGGGACTTCTAAGTCAATTGGCAAAATAATTCTATTATGAAATCATTCTGCATCCCACTTTGAAATGTGGCGTCTGGGGTCTTAAATGCTAACAAGCGGCCATCTAAGATGCAGCAATTGGTCTCAACCCACCTGGAGCAAAGGAAAATGAAGAACACCAAGGCCACATGACAACTAAGAGCCCAAGAGACAGAAAGGGCCACATGAACCAGAGACCTACATCATCCTGAGACCAGAAGAACTAGTTGGTGCCCGGCCACAATCGATGACTGCCCTGACAGGGAGCACAGCAGAGGACCCCTGAGGGAGCAGGAGATCAGTGGGATGCAGACCCCAAATTCTCATAAAAAGACCAAACTTAATGGTCTGACTGAGACTGGAGGAACCCCGGCGGCCATGCTCCCCAGACCTTCAGTTGACACAGGACAGGAACCATCCCCGAAGACAACTCATCAGAAATGAAAGGGACTGGTCAGCGGGTGGGAGAGAGACGCTGATGAAGAGCGAGCTAATTATATCAGGTGGACACTTGAGATTGTGTTGGCAACTCTTGTCTGGAGGGGGGATGTGAGGATAGAGAGAGAGGGAAGCCGGCAAAAGTGTCAAGAAAGGAGAGACTGAAAGGGCTGACTCAAGAGGGGGAGAGCAAGTGGGAGTAGGGAGTGAGATGTATGTAAACTTATATGTGACAGACTGATTGGATTTGTAAACGTTCCCTTGAAGCTTAATAAAAGCTATTAAAAAAAAAAAAAGAGAAGCAAGCAGAGAGACATGGGGACCTCATACCGCCAAGAAACAAGAGCCAGGAGAATAGCCCATCTTTTGGACCTGAGGTCCCTTGTGGAGAATCTCCTCGACCAGGGGAAGATTGATGACAAGGACCTTCCTCCAGAGCCAACAGAGAGAGAAAGCCTTCCCCTAGAGCTGGCACCCTGAATTCAGACTTCATCCTACTAGACTGGCATACAACAGCACATGTGAGGAAAGTGCTTTGTAGTTCCAACATGTGTAGGAGACTAAATGGGCACACCAGTACAAAAATGAAGACAAGAAGGCAGGAAGAGACAGGAAAACTGGACAAATGGAAACAGGGAATCTGGGATGAAGAAGGGAAGAGTGTTGACACGTGACAGGGTTGGCAACCAATATCACAAAATAACTTGTGTATTAATTGTTTATTGAAAAACTAATTTCTTCTGTAAATTTTCATCTAAAGCACAAAAACTTTGCATAATAAAATAAAATAATGGTGATAAATAAATAAATAAATAAATAAATGATGTTGTACAGTCTATGCTTATCAGCCATGACCACGCATTTCTTAAGGAGACTATCCATCAGACACTCTTATTGCCTGTAGTGATTATATTTATTGTAAGAAGAAATGTAGTCCCACAGTCAATTTTAGTAAACTTTTTCAGTATCTTTATTTCTCCACAATTTTGAATTTTAGTGTTTTGCAACCCATTACAAGCAACACCCTGAAGAACTTCTGTGTTCCATGATCTTTGCAAACCCTTTGTTATCTCTACATTGGTCTCAGAATCTTGCCTATTTCTCATAGATGTCTGTGATAGTTAAGATCATGTGTCAACTTGGCTGAACTATGATTTTCAGTGGTTTGGCAGCTATGTAATAATGTAGTTTGGCAGTTGTGTAATGAGGTAGTCATCCTCCATGATGAGATCTGATGTGATCAGCCAATCATTTGCAAGGGGAATTTCCTCAGAGATGTGGCCTGCATTCAATATATAGGGACATTCTAACAAAGCTTGCTTGCTTGCTTTTGGTCCTGCATCTGGCTCATCATCATCTGACCTCTGGTTCTTGGAACTTGAATGAGCTTCCTGTCAGATTGCCTGCCGATTTTAGGATTTGTCAGCCTCCACAGCCTGTGAGCCAGTGATCTGCCATCTTATCTGCCAGTCTTGGAATTCACTGGCTTCCACAGCCTGGTGAGCCAGTAGCCTACTGTCTTAACTTCCAATCTTGGACTCATCAGCCCTTGAGCCAGCGGCCTGCCATCTTACCTGCGCATCTTGGATTCTTCAGCCCCTGAAGGTATGTGAGTCAGGAGAAGCCTCCAGTCTGACATTTCACCCATGGACTTGGGACCTGCTAGCCTCTACAACTGTGTGAGCCATTTCCTTGAGATAAATCTCTCTCTCTCTCTCTATATATATATATATTTTCACTTCACTGCTTTTGTTTCTCTAGAGAACCCAGCCTAAGACAGTGCCCTATATTAGGCAACCATATACTCCAACTAAATATGATGCAAAATTTAAGTCTGAGTTCAAATAGCACAAGGTAAGGAAGACATCTAACAATCATATAATGACGTTTACCTGTGTGTACAGTTATATTTGGATCTAAGTTGGGATAACTACATGATTGGACATTGGACATGCAGTTTCCACTCATAGTTAAAGTTTGGTCATCTTGAAGACTTCTGGATAATCACCAACAGCCATAATAAGAGGGTGGTCTTTGCTCTCTTCTAAAAAAAATCTAGAACTATAACCAAGCATGGTATTTGGGAGAATAAATCTGCCTTTTTCCTGGCTCAGACACCTGAGTCAGGAGCAGAGTTAATTGCAATGGAACTTTCTCCCTACCCTAGGTTTAATCTTCAGCAACACTTTGTTGAGACAAAAGGCTTCAAAGTTTATAAAGCAGAGCTAAGCCAAGATAAAAATGAAGATACTTCTGGAGTTACGCAGTAATGTGAGTTAGCATTCTGGAAAGGAGAGCATGCCTCTGGCTCTTAGACATTAAAAAAAAAAAAAAAAGAAGAAAATAGAACAGAAGGGAAAAGAAAAGAATCCAGTCTGGTTTCAGTTAATACCGAAGATCCAGTTAACGACACATCATTTGAATTCAAAACACATCATTTGGGAAAGTTTGACAATGGAGGCTCAATGCTCCTATTTTTGTCTTCTAACAAAGTGCAGTGAAGACCTTCTTTGGTACTTTTCCCTTCACTGTATTCTACTCATGATTGAAAGCAAGTAATTTATAATGAATGATGCCTTCAAGGTAGAGTGAGATTACTACCTGCTTTTACAGCTGGTAATGGAAAAACTGCAGACATGATAGGTAATAACTTACCACATTAATTTTCTCAGACATGTTTTAGGCAATAAATACCTCATTTGAAACTTTTGGATATACAAAAACACCTTGGCCCTTAGTGGACTTGTCTAATTCCATAACACCCTAACTCTTGACACTTGCCTTATTTCTTTTCTAGTGAATTAAGATATTCTGAGTATGACTTTACCTTCTATAGGATATATATCTATATAGATATAGATACCATATTGCATTGCTCTCATTATGGAACCAAACATAATGAGAAAAATGCATCTGTGTGGCTTGTGAATGGAACTCAAAGGTAATTTCAGAACATTTATCTGTAATTGGAGGGCCCCTGCCTACGAAGCTGCAAAGATTGGGTGACCCTGCAGACTCTTGTTTTGAGAATGTAACTAAGTGCTGACATTCAGCCACTGTCAATATGTGAAAGTTTGCTCTGATGGGTGATTCAGAGAATAGCAATAATGATGATAATGACAATGATGATCATAATGAAAGTGGGAGTATTTTTGGAAAACAATGTTCTGCCTCATTCAAAGCCAACAAAGCAGGAACACCAGGGGAGTCTGCTGGGCATAGAAACTCTTCACAAAAAGTAACAGTTCCTGCTGCCCTTTTCAATCAACCTTGCTACTCTGACACTGCTCCTTCCAACATCTTCCCGATATCCATGAAACCCAAAATATTTCTTTTTATTGAAAAAAAAAAAAAAAATGCTTAAAAAGGCAAAACAAAAGAACCAAGACCTTCCTTCTATTAGCATTATCTGGACTGAAGAGAAAATCCATTATCAGGGCTGCCCCTACCCAGTCACCTTCTAGGTTGGTTTCTCTTCCAGGAAAGGGTAGCTTCACAGGGTTCTTTTCTTAGTTTCCCTAGGGTGCCACAATCCCTTCTCTATCCTCAGGGCTATAACCCTGTAGGGTTTACTTATTGCTGAAAAGGCAATTCTAAATTCACAGCAGGTAACAGAATGCATTCAGACACAACAAGGGAGCTCAAGTCAACATGGAACATCAAACTAGGGAAGCGGGAAACAATTTGCACATTCTCAAGTTTAGGTAGGAAAGTGGCTTTATGCCTCATGCAAAGAGCCCCAAACAAATTTTCAGGCTAAACTTTTTTGGTCTTCTATATCCCTTTTGTCTTCTCCTTCCTCCTTGAAAACTTTTACTCTTCTCCTGGACTATCCTGTTGCTTGTTTTAGCAAGACTATATTGGGTTTATACTCTCAGTCAACTTTTAGAATAAGAAAACTAAATCTAGAGAGCAGTGGCATGATTAATATAGCCATGCTGACAAGGGGTCAAGCTACCAGGCTAGATAGTAAACAAAGGCCTGGAATATTCTCATGGTTTCAGTAGGCATTTAAAAAAAAAAAAATTACAACATCAAAAAATAAATAAATAAATTTAAAACTCTGATTATGCCCCAGACTGCCTGGTAAGTTTATCACTACTCTATCAGTCACGTACTCTTAGAACAGCTACTTCTCAAGAGCTATCAATTTATTAGCAGCTGCTATGAAAGTGGGCAGTCCCAGTTTTTATCCTCTTAGAAATTATAATATTGGAAACTCTGGTGGCATAGTGGTTAAGTGCTATGGCTACTAGCCAAAAGGTCAGCAGTTTCAATCCACCAGGCACTCCTTGGAAACTCTATGGAGCAGTTCTACTCTGTCTGATAGGGTCACTACAAGTTGGTATGAAAGTGGGCTCTCCAAGTTTTTACCCTCTTAGAAATTATAATATAGCTGGGGAGGCAGGAAGTAAAAGTATATGTAGTTATATGAAAAAGTGAGACACCAACAAAGGAAATGCACATGACCATGATTAAGTAGAAATAGGTTGAACAGCATTGCTTCAGGAGATCAAAGGAGGGGTATATGAAAATGAGGTGTAAGAGAAGTGACATAGATTTGGTATGTTCTGGAAAGGGAAAAGAGGTCATGTACTATCATGAGACAAACAATACAAGCAAAGTGGAGAAGCAGGAAGGGCTGCTCTGATGCAGTTGGATAGCATACCCATGTTAAAGTTGAAGGTTTATGTAGAGAAGTAATTCAAATTAAGTTGGAAAGATACACACCCTCTCCTCAGTTATCGACACGGTTATGTTGCAAAGACCAGGTCGTTATATGAAATTAATGTTATGTGAAAATGGTAGATGATCACATCAGATCACAAAACGGAAGAGGTCTACATCACTACATAACTTTCAAATTATGTCATTAGGTAACTGCCAAGTTGCATCATTAAACTGCTAATTACATCATCACGTAACTGCCAAATCACTGAGAATTATGGCCCAGGCAGTTGACACATAACCTTAACATTCAAAGTCAGTGCTACTCTTGCCTCATACCTAGGCATTTGTTACTGCCAGACATATGTCATTAATGCTCAAAATAGTTGGATAGTAGATTTTTTACATTGTCATAAATGCAAAATGTTGGGTAGCAAGATAGTTGATAAGTAAGGAGAAAGTATATTTGGACTAGACTGTCTAAGGACTTAAATTACAACTCATAAGCCATCCTATATTTCCATTTCTAGTACATTTGACAAAAGGAAAGAAAGAAAGAAGGAATGGAGGAAGGAAGGGATTTAATTTTAACTTAATGTCGTATATAAAAATTTCATACATTTCTAAGCTTTAATTTATTTAAATGCTTAAAAGTTTTAAACATGGATGAAACCTTTGTAAGATTGTTGAGAAGATATATGGAACAAAATATTTGAAGAAAGACAGGGAAGGAGGGAGAGGAGTGAGAAAGAGAGACAGAGGAGAGAAAGAAAGAAAGAAAGAGGAAGGGAGGCGGGGAGGGCATCAAAGAAGAAGGGAAGGAGGTTAAGAAAGAAGGAAGGAGGAAATCATAAAAAAATAAGAAAACCCTAATGATAGTTTGCTCCTCCATGTCTGCTAGATATCCCAAACCCATTGCCATTGACTCGATTTCGACTCATAGCGACCCTATAGGACAGAGTAGAACCGTCCCATAGGGTTTCCAAGGAGCGCCTTGTGGATTTGAACTGCAGACATTTTGGTTAGCCACTACAATGTAGCACTTAACCACTAGGACACCTTGCGTCATTAACATATGGAGGTCTGCATTTTCAGTCCGTTTCATTTTCGTGTTAATCACTGTTATTTAAAAGTTCCAGGAAACTCTCGGAGAGTTTGGCGTCATCTGAGGTTAAGTCAAAATGTCTTGAATCAGCTACCTGGTAAAGCTGTTAAGAGTTTAAACTAATACTCTGGCTGGTTCATCTTATGCAAAAGAGATAGAGATCTCCCTGAAAGCTTCTATTTTTCTTTCCTCTTTACCTTCTACCTAGGGAGCTGAAGAGAAACTTAAAAGCTTAAATTAAAAGAATCTTCTCTCATTCAGTGTGGAGATGGGAAATTGGAGATTGCTCAGTTTTAGAGAACTTTCAAAGGCTCGATACCTAGACGTATTCTTCGGTTGAATTTTTTCCCCGTGATGCGACATCATTTGAACACACAGAGTCCTCATCACTTACCTGGTCGGTAATAATTTTGTTACAAAAATGGGCCTCCATGGGAATGCAGCTTGAACCAATAACAAGCCACCATGCTTCTTTTGTGATAAATTGACACTAAAACTCAATCCTGAAAATCTCTTATATTATTTAGAGGAGCAGTGATCAAAGACAGAGGAGAAGAAAGAGCCGGCAGCCTCCTATGTTCTCCACTGATGCTGAGATAGTGTCATAATAGGGAATGCAGTTACGACCAGGGAGAGCTGGAGAGCGGCTTTAAACTGCACATTCATAAATCTTCTGGAAAAGTCAGGGGCAGAAGTAAAAAAAAAAAACAAAAAAAAAAAAAACAGTATAGTGTCTTCCTGAAGTTCTTTAAAACTGGCTATACAGATCACTCACAACCCAGTCTGATGGGGGCAGACAACTAATTTAGGGAGAACAAAACAAAAGAATAGAAATGTTGCTGAACGGTGATTTAAAAACAAAACAAAACTTGTCGCCATGGAGTCGATTTGAACTCATAGCCACTCTGTAGGCTTCCAAGGCTGTAATCCTTAAGGGGGTTGACGGGCACATCTTTCTCCCACGGAGTTGTTCGTGGGGTCAAACCACGGACCTTTCAGTTAGCAGCCGAGCGCTTAAGCACTGTGCCAACAGGGCTTCTTTAGAATGCTGATAAAAACCAAAAAAACAAACCTGTGGCCATTGAGTCAATTCTGACTCATAGCAATCCTATAGGACAGAGTAGAACTGCCCCATAGGGTTTCCAAGGAGAGGCTGGTGGATTCCAACTGCTGACCTTTTGGTTAACAGTCAAGATAGGAATGTTAAAAAAAAAAAAAAAAAGTTGAGCATTAACTAGCAAAGGGTAGTTTCATTTCCGGGAGCATCTAGTTCACTTCCCTTTCCAATTATCCAGCACTCTGTTGTTAGATCGATCTTCCTAAAGCCCGTTTTTCTCCTTATCACTTTCTGCTCAAAACTCTGAGCTTTCCCATTGCTTATAGATTACAGTGTTGCAGGATGGCTCTAACAAATTACTGGACACATTAGAAATTGATGATGAAATTTAAATCCCATGCTATAGAAAGTTTATTGACAACAATCTATATGATTTAAACAACTGTAGCTAGCATGACATATACTATTTTAGCAAATTTTAATCGTTATCAGTAAATATTAATTTATTTACATATTCACATTTTTCATTATAAAAACAATTGTAGTCATTTTCTTTTCAGGTAAAACAAAGAATTCAACAATTCAACCCTGATAACATGCATATGGTAGTGCTCATAACTAAAACACATCATTACCTATTTACTTTCCCGCATATAGTGCAGCTTGATAATTATTTCACTATTAGATACATCTGTTTAAACAATGTTGTTTCACTCTTCCTCTTATTTTTTTAACCTTTCTTTTTCAATATTCTCTATTGATTTTATGGTAGAGTTTCCATTTGACTTTGAAATTTCCCATCTCCACATTGAATGAGAGAAGATTCTTTTAATTTAAGCTTTTAAGTTTCTCTTCAGCTCCCTAGGTAGAAGGTACAGAGGAAAGAAAAATAGAAGCTTTCAGGGAGATCTGTATCTCTTTTGCATAAGATGAACCAACCAGAGTATTAGTTTAAAATCCTAACAGCTTTACAAGCTAGCTGATTCAAGACATTTTGACTTAACCTCAGATGACCCCAAACTCTCCGAGAGTTTCCTGGAACTTTTAAATAACAGTGATTAACACGAAAATGAAACGGACTGAAAATGCAGACCTCCATATGTTAATGACGCAAGGTGTCCTAGTGGTTAAGTGCTACAGTGGCTAACCAAAATGTCTGCAGTTCAAATCCACAAGGCGCTCCTTGGAAACCCTATGGGACAGTTCTACTCTGTCCTATAGGGTCGCTATGAGTCGAAATCGAGTCAATGGCAATGGGTTTGGGATATCTAGCAGACACGGAGGAGCAAACTATCATTAGGGTTTTCTTATTTTTTTATGATTTCCTCCTTCCTTCTTTCTTAACCTCCTTCCCTTCTTCTTTCATGCTCTCCCCGCCTCCCTTCCTTTCTCTGTTTCTTTCTCTCTTTCTCTCCTCTCTCTTTCTCACTCTTTCTCTCCCTGCTTCCCTGTCTTTCTTTCTTAGTCTCAACATTATGCATTGAAGATTTCCTAAGAACAGCTCCCCCCAAGGTTGTTATTGATTAAGCAGAGTGGTGGAGCAAGGTCGGATACAAATTTTGAGATGTATTGTTATTGTTATTGTGGGATTTTGCAAAGCAGTATTCAATCCCCACATACACAAAAATAATTGCTCCATTCATGGTGCCACCCAAGAAAATCGACTCCTCATCCAGGCTAAGCTCCATCTTGTTTAAATAGCATCTCAGCTGGTGTTGCTTTCTGTCTAATGAGAAAGAACCACACCTTAGATATAGGTGTATGGATTTTCCCATATTTTTGTCAGCTAATTAAAGCTGATAATTTTCTACAATTTGATGAAGAGAAGAACTAACAGGGTTAATTCGCCACTGTTTTGTATTCTTTGTATTTTTGAGGTGCTTACAAACTCTTTTGGAATGCTTTTAAGCTCTGTATTTATAAAATGCTTAAATTTCTAGTTGTTCAACTACCATACAGGAATAATCACATTGTCTCTAAATGCATTTTAGACCTGGGGAGTCAGCAAGTACATTATTTAATCCATCTAATGATGTACTGCTTGCCAAGGGTCAAGGTTTATTAATGCATTATTTTTCATTCACCACAAAGTTTGAAAGCTGTGAATTTGAAATATTCTTTTCAGCAAAGAAGAGTGGGGAAAAAAAATAGCTTTGTTTTAAAAAGGGCTTTGGTGTTGGGTGGAATTTAAAACAGGGTTTGAATTTGATTGGCGGCCTCAAGAAATAGAGAAAAAATCTAGTGTTGGTTTCTAATCAGTAAGTAATTCACACTTCAGACACCTTCTTAGCTGATCCCTGGTGGACTGGACATCTTTGAACAAAGATTCCTAAGGGCTCATTAGAGTTTTATCTGCCAGAAAATGAAATGCTTTCCCCAGATATGAGAGAAAGCACAGGAGAAGCACTGGGGGATATGTGGTTGGCAAGAGAGCTGCCCACTGAATCAAAGACTTTAAGTGGAGCTGATGGATACGTAGAAAAATGCATTTGTGTATAGGAAAATCTGGAAAGTTAAATACAATGGAGGAGAACACTGACATAGAGATTACTAGCATAGTAAAAATGTGACAATATCAGGAACTCTAACAGAAAAAAAAAAAACATCTTTCTGATCACCTTTGAATTTTATAGACTAGCTAGCAAAATCAACCTGAAATTTTGGTCAAGAACAAAAATTTTGTCTTCTATCCTCTGAAATGTGAGGGCATGTTATTGATGTCTATATTGGGACAATGAAAGGACATCACCTCTTCTATTTTAAAGATACATTTTTGGTACAAGGAGATTATTAAGGGTAGAGGACTCCAATACTCTCTGCAGCCATGACCACATGAGAAACAAGACATTTGGCCTACAGAAGCTCCGAAAATTTTATTGGTCTAATGACGTTTTCCATGCCCATCATTTAGGGGGTATTGCAGAAAAAGCTGACAGAGAAAGAAAGTTTCACAAACATTTTATTATTATCTAAATGACAATAAATTCCTAAGTCACCTCCCAAAACAACCTTCTACCAATACTACAATTTTACCCTCTACATTTTAGGAGTCATGGGAAATTTCACTCCTTTGCTGAAAAGTCACCTTGAATATTCCAAAGGAGACCTGGGGTGGGGGGGGCGGGTGCAAATAGTTAACACTCTCATCTGCTAACTGAAACGTTAGAGTTCGCATCCACCCAGAGGTACCTCAGAAGAAAGGCTGGGCAAGCTACTTCCAAAAAATCAGCCATTGAAAACCCTGTGGAACACAGTTCTACTCTGACACACATGGGGTTACCATTAGTTGGAATCAGCTTGATGACAACTGGTTTAATATTTCAAAGAATCCATGGCAAGACTCCCTCTTTCTCCATGCTGAGTCTCAGAAATTCTACATGTATTTAGTAAATAAAGCAAAAGAAACTTCTTTCTTTCACCATTTGTAGCCCTATTTATTGATTGAGGGTGGCGAGGTGGGAAGGAAAACCAAGGATAAGAATGGTCTCTGACTAGTCAATTTTGTTTGAAAGAAGCATTCTAATTTAACTAGCTGAAATGAAAATTTAAAATAAACAACCTAACTGAATGTAATACTATCATGTATAGTCTAAAAATGAAGAAGCTTTTGAAAAATAAAGTACTACATGTAATATCTATCCATAGTAGGCACTCAATTAGTGATAGTTTCCTACCCATATTTCCCTTTCCAAATAGAGGTTCCAAATTATGAACAGAGGCAACTCTCCTGATATCTACTGAAAAAATAAAAATTGTGAACTTTTAGCTTTTTTTTAATTTTTATTGTGCGTTAAGTGAAAGTTTACAAATCAAGTCAGTCTCTCATACAAAAATTTATATACACTTTGCTATGTACTCCTAGATGCCCTCCCTCTAATGAGACAGCACACTCCTTCCCTCCTCTCTCTATTTTAGTGTCCATTTGGCCAACTTCTGACCCCCTCTGCCCTCTCATCTCCCCTACGGACAGGGAATGCCCACATAGTCTCATGTGTCTACTTGATCAAAAAAACTCACTCTTCACCAGTATCATTTTCTATCCCATAGTCCAGTCCAATCCCTGTCTGAAGAGTTGGCTTTGGGACTATATCCTGTCTTCAGCTAAAAGAAGATCTGGGGACATAGAACTCCAGGGTCCTTCTAGTCTCAGTCAGACCATTAAGTCTGGTCTTCTTACGAGAATTTGAGGTCTGCATTCCACTCCTCTCCTGCTCCCTCAGGGGTTCTCTGTTGTGTTCCCTGTCAGGGCAGTCATCCGTTGTAGCCAGGCACCATCTAGTTCTTCTGGTCTCAGTCCAATGTAGTCTCTGATTTATGTGGCCCTTTCTGTCTCTTGGGCTCATAATTACCTTGTGTCTTTGGTTTTCTTCATTCTCCTTTGCTCCAGATGGGTTGAGACCCATTGATTCATCTTAGATGGCGTCTTGCTGATGTTTAAGACCCCAGACACGACTCTCCAAAGTGGGATGCAGAATGATTTCTTAATAGATTTTATTATGCCAATTGACTTAGATGTCTCCTGAAACCATGATCCCCAAACCCCTGCCCCTGCTACACTGGCCTTCAAAGTGTTCAGTTTATTCAGGAAATTTCTTTGCTTTTGATTTAGTCCAGTTGTGCTGACCTCTCCTGAATTGTGTGTTGTCCTTCCCTTCACCTAAAATACTTCTTATCTACTATCTAATTAGTGAAAACCCCTCTCCCTCCCTTCCTCCCCACTCTCGTAACCATCAAAGAATATTGTCTTCTCTGTTTAAACTATTTTTTGAGTTCTTATAATAGTGGTCTCATACAATATTTGTCCTTTTGCAACTGATTAATTTTACTCAGTATAATCCCTTCCAGATTCCTCCATGTTATGAAATGTTTCACGGATTCATCATTGTTCTTTATTGATGTGAAGTATTCCATTGTGTGAATGTACCATAATTTATTTATCTTCTGTTGATGGGCACCTTGGTTGCTCCCATCTTTTTGCTATTGTAAACAGTGCTGCAACGAACACGGGTGTGTATATATCTGTTCGCGTAAAGGCTCTTATTTCCCTAGGATATATTCCAAAGAGTGGGTAGTTCTATTTTAAAGGAACCACCAAATTGATTTCCAAAGTGATTGTAGCATTTTGCATTCCCACCAGCAATGTATAAGTGATCCAGTCTCTCTACAACCTCTCCAACATTTATTATTTTGTGTTTTTTGGATTAATGCCAGCCTTGTTGGAGTGAGATGGGATCTCATTGTAGTTTTGAATTGCATTTCTCTAATGGCTAATGATTGTGAGCATTTCCTTATGTATCTGTTAGCTACCTGAATGTCTTCTTTAGTGAAGTGCCTGTTCATGTCCTTTGCCCATTTTTTAATTGGGTTATTTGTCTTTTTGTAGTTGAGTTTTTGTAGTATCACGTAGATTTTAGAGATCAGACATTGATCAGAAATGTCAAAGCTAAAGACATTTTCCAAGTCTGTAGGTCATCTTTTTATTCTTTTGGTGAAGTCTTTGGATAAGTACAGGTGTTTGATTTTTAGGAGCTCCCAGTTATCTAGTTTCTCTTCTGCATTGTTAGTAATGTTTTGTTTGTTTTTGCCATGTACTAGGTCTCTTAGTGTTGCCCTTATTTTATTTTTTCCATGATCTTTTCGTTTTAAATTTTGTATTTAGGTCTTTGATCCATTTTGAGCTCATTTTTGGGCATTGTGAGGTATGAGCCTTGTTTCATTTTTTTGCAGATGGATATCCAGTTATGCCAGCACCATTTGTTAAAATGACTGTCTTTTCCCCATTTAACTGACTTTGGGCCTCTGTCAAATATCGGCTGCTCATAGTAGATGGATTTATGTTTGGATTCTCAATTCTGTTTCATTGGTCTATGTATCTGTTGTTGTACCAGTACCAGCCTGTTTTGGCTACTGGGGCAGTATAATAGGTTCTAAAGTCAGGTAGAGTGAGTCTCCCACTTTGTTTTTCTTTTTCAGTAACGCTTTACTTATCCGGGGCCTCTTTCCCTTCCATATGAAGCTGGTGATTTGTTTCTCCATCTCATTAAAAAATGTCTTTGGAATTTGGATCAGAATTGCATTGTATCTATAGATCGCTCTTGGTTGAGTACACACTTTTCCAATGTTAAGTCTTCCTATCCATGAGCAAGGTGTGTTTTTCCACTTATGTAGATCTCTTTTGGTTTCTTGCAGTACTGTCTTGTAGTTTTCTTTATACAGGTCTTTTACGTCTCTGGTAAGGTTTATTCCTAAGTATTTTATCTTCTTGGGGGCTACTGTAAATGGTATTGATTTGATGATTTCCTCTTCAATGTTCTTTTTGTTAGTGTAGAGGAATCCAGCTGGTTTTCGTGTGTTTATCTTGTATCTTGATACTCTGCTGAACTCTTCTATTAGTTTCAGTAGTTTTCTTGAGGATTCTTTAGGGTTTTCTGTGTATAAGATCATGTCATCTGCAAATAGAGGTACTTTCACTTCTTCCTTACCAATCTGGATGCGCTTTATTTCTTTATCTAGCCTAATTGCTCTGGCTTGGACCTTCAGCACACTGTTGAATAATCGTGGTGTTAAAGGGCATCTTTGTCTGGTTCCCCATATCAAGGTGAATGCTTTCAGACTCTCTCCATTTAGGATGATGTTGGCTGTTTGTTTTGTATAAATGTCCTTTATTATGTTGAGGAATTTTCTGTCTATTTCTATTTTGCCGAGAGTTTTTATCACGAGTGGGTGTTAAACTTTGTCACATGCCTTTTCTGCATCAATTGATAAGGTCCTGTGGTTCTTGTCTTTTGTTTTATTTATATGATGGATTACATTAATTGTTTTTCTAATGTTGAACCATCCCTGCGTACCTAATATGAATCCCATTGGGTCATGGTGAATTATTTTTCTGATATGTTGTTGAATTCTATTGGCTAGAATTTTGTTGAGGATTTTTGCATCTAAGTTCACGAGGGATATAGGTCTGTAATTCTCTTTATTTGTGCTGTCTTTACCTGGTTTTGGTATCAGGGATATGCTGGCTTCACAGAATGAGTTTCGGAGTATTCCATCCTCTCCTATGCTCTGAAATACCTTTAGTAGTACTGGTGTTAACTCTTTGAAAGTTTGGTAGAATTCTGCAGTGAATCTGTCCAGTCCAGGGAATTTTTTTTTGTTGTTGGGAGTTTTTTGATTACCTTTTCTACCTTTTTTTGTAATGGGTCTATTTAGTTGTTTTACCTCTGTTTGTGTTAATTTAGGTAGGTAGTGTGTTTCTAGAAATTCGTCCGTTTCTTCTAGGTTTTCCAGTTTGTTAGAGTACAATTTTTCGTAGTAAGCTATGATTCTTTTAATTTCATTTGGGTTTGCTGTAATATCGCCCATCTCATTTCTTATTTGGGTTATTTGTTTTCTCTCTTGTTTTTCTTTTGTCGGTTTGGCCAATGGTTTATCAATTCTGTTAATTTTTTCAAAGAACCAGCTTTTAGCCTTCTTAACTCTTTCAATTGTTTTCCTGTTCCCTATTTCATTTAATTCTGCTCTAATTTTTATTATTTGTTTTCTTCTGGTCCCTGAGGGTTTCTTTTGTTGCTTTCTTTCTATTTGTTCAAGTTTTAGGGATAATTCTTTGAAAATGGCCCTGTCTTCTTTTTGTATGTGAGCATTTATTGATATAAATTGACTTCTGAGCACTGCTTTCACTGTGTCCCAAAAGTTCTGATAGGAAGTGTTTTCATTTCCATTGGCTTCTATGAATTTCTTTATTCCATCCTTGATGCCTTCTATAACCCAGTCATTTTTGAGCAGGGTAGTATTCAGTTTGCAAGTGTTTGACTTCTTTTCCCTGCTTTTTCTGTTATTGATTTCTACTTTTATGCCTTATGGTCAGAGAAGATGCTTTGTATTATTTTGGCGTTTTGGATTCTGCTAAGGCTTGCTTTTTGACCTAACATGTGGCCTATTCTAGAGAATGTTCCATGTGCATTGGAAAAGAAAGTATATTTGGCTGCTGTTGGGTGGAATGCTCTATATATGTCTATGAGGTCAAGATGGTTAGATCTTTCATGTCTTTATTGAGCTTCTTCCTGGATGTTCTGTCCCTCACTGAAAGTGGTGTGTTGATGTCTCCTACTATTATTGTGGATCTGTCTATCTCACTTTTCAGTGCTGTTACACTTTGTTTTATGTATCTTGCATCCCTGTCATTAGATGCATAAATATTTAATATGGTTATATCCTCCTGGTATATTGTCCCTTTAATCATTATATAGTGTCCTTCCTTATCCTTTCTGGTGGCTTTAACTTTAAAGTATATTTTGTCAGAAATTAATTTTGCCACTCCTATTCTTTTTTGATTGTTGTTTGCTTGATATATTTTTTTCCATCCTTTGAGTTTTAGTTTGTTTGTGTCTCTAAGTCTAAGTTGTGACTCTGGTAGGCAGCATATAGATTGATCATGTTTTTTAATCCATTCTGCTACTCTTTGTTTCTTTATTGGTGCCTTTAGCCTTTTTTTTAGCCTATTTACATTCAGTGTAATTATGGTTAGGTATGAGTTTAGTTGTTGTCATTTTGATGTCTTTTTTGTGTGTTATTGACAGTTTCTTTTTCCCAATTATTTCTTTGTGCTGAGTAGTTTATCTTTACATATTGTCTTTTCCTCTTATTCGTTGTTGTTGATTTTATTTTTACTGAGTCTTTATTTTTATCTTGTATTTTATTTTGATGAGTAGGACTGTTAGTCTCTTTTGTGGTTACCTTAATATTTACCCCTATTTTTCTATGTTTAAACCTAACTTTTATTTCTTTATCTTGCCTTGTCTTCCTCTCCATATGAAGGATTTATGACTACATTTCTTAGTCTCTATTGTTTTAATGTTGTCTTCTTTTACATAATGACATCATTGTTTCCCTGTTTTGAGCGTTTTTTTATCTTGATTTATTTTTGTGATTTCCCTACAGGGGATGACATCTGATTCCCCTTTCCATTGTTCTAGTCTTTGGTTGATATCTGATATTATTGATTTTCTAACCAGAGAACTCTCTTTAGTTATTTCTTGTAGTTTTGGTTTGGCTTTTACAAATTCCCTAAACTTCTGTTTATCTGAAAATGTCCTAGTTTTGCCTTCATATTTGAGAGGCAGTTTTGCTGGATATATGATTCTTGGCTGGCAATTTTTTTCCTTCAATGCTTTATATCAGTCATACCATTGCCTTCTTGCCTGCATGATTTCTGCCGAGTAGTCCAAGCTTATTCTTATTGACTCTCCTTTGTAGGTGACGTTTTGTTTATCCCTAGCTGCCTTTAAAATTCTCTCTTTATCTTTGGTTTTGGCAAGTTTGATTATAATATGTCTTGGTGACTTTCTTTTAGGATCTACCTTATGTGGAGTTCGATGAGCATCTTGGATAGATATCCTCTCATCTTTTGCAATACCAGGGAAGCTTTCTGCCAACAAATCTTCAACAATTCTCTCTGTATTTTCTGTTATCCCTCCCTGTTCTGGTACTCCAGTCACTCGTAGGTTATTTCTCTTGATAGAGTCTGACATGATTATTAGGGTTTCTTAATTTTTTTTTATTCTTTTATCTGATTTTTCTTCATATATATTGGTGCCAAGTGTTTTATCTTCCGTCTCACCAGTTCTGTCTTCCACTCACTCAATTTTTTTCCTCTGACTTTCTATTGAGTTTTATAATTCTATAATTTTATTGTTAATCTTCTGAATTTCTGATTGCTGTCTCTCTATGCATTCTTTCAGACTATTACATTTTTCATTATGTTCTTGAATAACCTTTTTCATTTCTTCAACTGCTTTATCTGTGTGTTCCTTGGCTTTTTCTGTGTATTGCCTGGTCTCCTTCCCGATCTTGTTCCTGATGTCTTGAAGAATTCTGTGTATTCATATTTGTATTCTGCATCTGGTATTTCCAGAATGCATCTTCATCCAGAAGGTCCCTTGGTACTTTGTTTTGAGAGCTTGTTGAAGTGATCATGGTCTGCTTCTTTACGTGATTTGACATTGACTGTTGTCTCCGAGCCATCTATAAGTTATCGTATTAGTTTATTTTATGTTTTCTTACTGTATCCTAGCTTCTTGTCTTGTTTTGTTTTCATATGCCCAAATACATTGCATGAGTGAGCTAGCTTGATTATTTTCACCTTTGAAGCTCTAATGTCCTGTCACCAGATGGCTAGAGCTATTGTCAGGTATATGAGCCTAGGAGTCCATTCATTTTTCTTGTAAGGATTCAGCTCAGGTGTCCAGGTAGTTGGTCATCAAGTGTGTGGTACAGGCTCTGTCCTACTGTCTTGGAGAGGCAGGGGTGATTGCTGTAATTACACATATATTTTGCAGAAGTGGATCACGCTCTGAATAAAGCAGGAGGCTGACAACCATACCCTAAGTGTCTGTGAGGAAAGTGCATCCCTGTTCCCTAAAACACACAGGTGGGTGGGTTCTGCAGATGGACCATGGGCACCCAATGCTTTTGGCTGTAAGGATTGGGAGGTACCAGTTATCCTTGGACCCCTGTCATGGATGGCTGGATGACCTGAGTGGAGCCACCAGTCCTTAGGCCGCTGATGTGGGTACGTGAGGACCCTGTTTAATAGGCAAAGCAGTGTCAAACATAAAACATCCACCTCTCTACCACATAGGTGAAACAGTTGTAGTCTGCCAACAAGTGACTATTCTCTTGAAATAGGCCCACAAAGTCCAAGCAGGGGGGAAAGTTATTCAAAGTCTGCGGACCATTTTTGCCTGGACAGGAGCTGCTTCTGTCCAGAGCTATCCCGGTTAGTGGAGCTGGCAGATTTCCTTTTCTCCCAGTTGTGAATTGATTCCTTCTCCAAGGCTGGGAAGAATGGCTCAGAGTGTGCAGCAGGACCTATTTCAGGCTCAGGGAAATCAGCAGCCAGTGAAGCTGGCTTGAGGGCTGGGGAACGGTAAAATATATGCACGTACTTAGCTTTTGCCAAGAGCGCCATTCTTCTCTGGTTCCGGAGATGTTAGTAGGCTGTGTGGCTGGCTGTTTCTCCCTGAGGAAACTGAAGCTGAACACTACCACCAGCTTGCTGCTGTCACTTCCAGGAATGGTACCTGAGGGTTCCTGGTGATTCAGGTCTGGCAACTCCTCTCCGCATCTGAACCATCTCTCCCTTCCCATGCCGCTCAGTCCATTTTCTAACTTTGCCTTTGATGTTCAGGGCTCCTAGCTTGCCATAAATATAATCATTTCACTTAATTTTTCTGGTCTTTTTTGTTAAGAGGTTTCACCGAAGCGCCTGACTACTCTGCCATCTTGGCCCTGCCTCCTCAAATTTTAACTACTTAACAAATTGTTGCTCTGATGATATACAAAGGAAAAAGTAAAACTATACTGGAAAATATTTTGTTTAAAGAGAAAAAGAAAAGATTTTTAGTTCAAAGGTACAGAAACTTGGGTAATAGTGAAAAAGTTAACTAACACCTCATGATGATGAACAAAGATAATACTAGATGTGGTTATAAAAAGTGTAATAGAGGGACAGTGTATGGACTTTGGAGGTAGAACAACATGGGCAATTTACGTAATCTCTGAGGTTTAATTTCCTCAGTAATAAACTAACAATACCAAATCTCAAGGTCACTGTAAGTATTAGATGTGAAACCCTGATGGCGTAGCGGTTAAGTGCTATGGTTGCTAACTAAAAGTTGGCAGTTCAAACCCACTAGGTGCTCCTTGGAAACTCTTTGGGGCACTTCTACTCTATCCTATACGGTTGCTATGAGTTGGAGTCAACTCAACAGCAAAGGGTACTATTGGTAAAGCTAGGTTTTTAGTTTTTTTTTTTTTTTCCAGTTGCCGTCGAGTTGACTCCAACTCATGGCAATCCTTGTGTGTCAGATTATAAGTATGCTGCACAGGATTTTCAATAGCTGGTTTTTCAGAAAAAAGATTGTAAGGTCTTTCTTCTGAGGCAACTCTGGGTGGACTCAAACTTCCAACCTTTCAATAAGCAGCCTTGTCCCTTAACCATTTGCACCTAGTATTAACACTTTATTCACTCTAATTTCCCTTCTGATTAGAAAAGTACATTCTAAATAGTTTAAAGGAAACACCTATACCACACCATGAAGAGAGACACTGGGAGCCGACGTGTTTTACTCAAGGTAAGAAATTCTCGAAAATGGGACTACACAATTGAAAAAGGCCGTGAGAAAGAACAGGTATTCAAAGAAATCCTTTAGTTGCTTAGGGGATTGTTTGATTGTTAAAGGACATGTGCATAATTAGAAAGAGGGGCACACAAACAAGAACACATAGAAAGGTTTGCCATTAATCTATGGATTACTTAAAAAGATGAACACACAAAATGGTCTAAGACTTGGAAGTAGAGAGAAAGCATTCAATAAGAACAAAAAACAATACCTTTAAATCTATATTTCCCAGTAGGGTGACTAACAAGGAAGAAAGGGATAAGCCTGATGTTTAGGGAATAGGATGTCAGGACATCAGATGTCTGAGAGGATGCAAAAAAGTGGTCATCTTCAGGAATGTGAATGACCTTCAGACTTGCAGTAGAAGTGTAGGATAAAGAGGAATTTCACCACGGGATAAGGGAGAAGAAAATTTAAAAGTACCTTCTCATTTAATTCATTCCGCACGAATGCTCTACCAGAAATATAGAAATGAACTGGTAATAGGATGGAGAACAAAAAGACATAGTTCCTGCTTTCATGCAGTTTATATTCTACTGAGGAGACAATAAATATATATTCACATAGATATGTATGTACAGCTCTATATTACTTACCTGAAAATCTTCGGGACAGATACATTTCAAATGCAAATTTTTCAGATTTCATAGAGGCAATATGTATATATTGTGTATTAAAAAAAAAAAAAGGAGGGTCTGGGACAACACCTCATAATCTACCACATTAAAATTTCTTTAATTTTAGGAACACAGTGCCAGTGCGCCAGTGTTATAAACTTGTTCAGGACTCAGATTTACTTCAAATAGTATCCAATCAAATTTGTCAGTGTGGCTTTTAGCTGCATCAGGATCTACGTAAACTTTTTCCCAACAGATTTTCCAAAACTTTATAGCATGACACTTCTTAAATTTTGTGTAGACAACTGTCAAAATACCTCACTCACCTACAAGTTTCTGTTTTGCTTGGTGTGTCCCATCTTGTTCCATGACCAACACACTAGGCAGTGCTAATATTCTCTTCCTAATTTTAAAAATCACTCTATCGATAAATGGTTAAGATATTTAGGTTTTTCTCCATGAAATGTTTCTGCTTATCATTGGCTTTTATTCATTGCCTTCACTGAAAACCTTCAACTACCTGTCTATTTTCTTTTAAGTCTTCCATGGCTGTATTTTCTACACCCTACTCGTTAGTAACACACCTTACTGAAGCCCCACACTGAAGCATCTACAACAATTCTACTTACTTTGCTATTGATGTTGACAGATACTGCCTTTTCTCCCTCCCACTATTAACCATGGGCAAGATTTTAACCCTCTTTCATTTCTTAATGCAATTAAACCCAAAGTAAAAAAACAGCAGAAAGGCTACGAAATATCCAGGCTCAGCAGAGACATGTAGGGTGTAGTAGTGGCATTGAGATACAGCAAATGTCTCCAACAGTTCGGTTTAAAAAGAGAAGGTAGGCACCAACTTTAAGAAAAAAAGTTTACTTGCAAAGAGCCTTTTAAGTTTTGGAATTCTGTGGTATTGTGGGATCTTTAAGACAAACTATTTAAATGCTTAGGCCCGAACAAGTTATATCACATGGATGGGGTGAAATAATTTGCAGATACAATCTGAGTCACTGTTTATAATATTTTAAAAATCATGGATATTTAAAGATAATCATTAGGATCAGAAATACGCAAAAGCCCCAGTTTCTGAAAGGGGGAAAATTATATGGCAGACAAATAATTACAGAACAAAAAAATTTTTAGGATTTCCCTTTGAGCACACAATCTTCTGAGGACAGGCAAACCTCTATACAAGCAGATGCCTGAACAAGAGCTGATTTGTCCATGATGTCTGTTTTGAATTCATCCACCAAACTAGACCTTCCCTTTACATCTATCTATCTACTTTAGTAGCTATGCTCACTATTTTGCTTCTGACATTTTCTGAATTTGGAAGGTCTATCCTCTTATATGGAGCCCTGCTGGTGCAGTGGTTAAGTGTTCAGCTGCTAACCAAAAGATTGGCTGTTCAAATCCACCAGCCACTCCTTGGAAATCCTATGGGGCAGTTCTACTCTACCCTATAAGATGGCTATGAGTCAGAATCAAATCTACAGCAGTGGGTTTGATCTTCTGGATCTTCTTATATCTCCAGCCTGCTCCAAACCACAGCTTTGTTTTTCAGTCCAGGCTATTCTTCCCTTTTCCATTTGTATATTTCAGACTGCATGTTCACTGCTTAGCCCCAGGACACTTTTTATATAATTTGCACCCCATAAGCAGATCCAAGAGTTCAAGTTCATTGTGCTCAGATTCCACCATTCAGTCTGGCCTGCAGCATCCAATATGTCCTAAGCAAGAGAATAAATACAACTACTGTCAGCACAAATGTGCTCATATGGTCCTACCACTGTACTTTCCATCGTCTTTTCTTTTTCTTTTTGATTGCTATAGCTTTCCTTATTGGTAGATCAAGGACTCGTGATATAAAAGCAATAAAGAAGTTCTTCCATGATATCTTTGGGAATAAAACAGTAAAATGTATACTAAAAAATAGTTTTCTTTAAGTCTTTATTTTTTATATGGGCTTTCACATGTTACCCAACACTAGAGCCCTAAATATATCTCAACCCTTTTTTAAAACAATAATTTGACAAAGCATGAAAATGATACCAAATTATAAGACATGGCAAAATGAAGATAGTGCCAAAGCAATAAAATAATGTTTAATGGGGCTAAATGTTAACTACATTTGGTTTCAAAATAAAATTTTTTGTAGACTCATTGATTTGAAAAGTTAACATAGCCCAGTGTCTCATGAGTCAGATGCCTGACTGATGATACTGTGAATGCCCTTTACAGTATCCTCAGTCAGCAATTTTCTCTCCAACTGTCAGTGACATCACCATCACTATTGTGTAAAGTAGTTCAAGTCACTTTCAAAAAACTCTAATAAGACCATTTTTCTAACTCTACCCAACATGGAAACCCTGGTGGCATAGTGGTTAAGAGCTACAGCTGCTAACCAAAAGGTAAGCAGTTCGAAACCACCAGGCACTCCTTGGAAACTCTATGGGGCAGTTCTACTCTGTCCTATAGGGTCGCTATGAGTAGGAATCAACTCGACAGCAACAGGTTTGTTTGTTTGTTTGTTTTTCTTTTTTTGGTTTTGGTACCCAACATCGGGTTAAAATTTATTTTAACATACATCCATAAGTTTAAATTCTACTTTTGGACAATAATCTTTCAGGTATTTAAATAGAGGTCTCAAGAGAAATAGTTAACACGTCCTTTCTTTTTCATGTTATCATTCCAGTTCCTTTGAAAGCTTCTCAGAAGACATATGCTTAAATTCCCTAACTATTCTTGTTTTTTAAACCAGAAATTTTCCAATGTATCAATATGCCTCAAGATTCCTGTCCCAGAATTAGCACATAATCCAGATGAGAATTTACAGGAACAGAATAGAACGGTTATTTTATCTTCCTTTTTCTCAACACCTTCTCTATGAATATAATCTTATGATACATATATACCAGATAAGAATGACTTAAGTTGGGCAATACATATGTGAAAATGTGTATATTTTTAATTGACTACAAGCTTAATATGAACCAATTCTATGATACAGTTCATTAGTCATTTAAGCAAATCCAAATGACATTAGTAAAAGTATAATACCTAAACCTTAGAGATCAATAACCCTATTACACGTTTCATTGATTAAACCATGTTTGGAATATTGTTTCCATTCTCAAAAAATATTTATTGTTGGGATCTTGACAAACCATTTTTCATCAGAGAACATTAGTCAAAAAGATAAGGATGGTCTCAGAACCATGTGGACTGAAGAACTGCTGAAGTAACATGGTACCTCAGTAGAGGAACTCACCAGAGATAGCTGCCATCAAAACTCTGAAGCATGACACCTGGGTGAGAGTTGTTTATTGTGGTTGCTCAGTAAGGCAGAACTAGCACAAATGGGTGAAAGCTACAATAATAGCTACTTTGCAACATGGTAAATTCTCTGTTACCACAAGTCGTGAGGTAGAGGTGAATTTCTAGTTAGCAATATATTGTATTGTGGATTCGAGCATTAGGTACCAATCTGAGTGAATATCTAATTTCCTTTCAAAAGGTAAGATTTTATAATCACTAATTACCATCAGTTCAAGAGTAAAATCAGGTATATTGATAATAAAATAACATAGAAGCAGAAAAAGAAAGCTGTCTATCCATCATGCAAGGCCATCAAGGGATCACCAAAGAAGAAACTATGGCAGTGTCCTGGCTTGTGGGCTGTGCTGGCCTATCCTTGTCCCTGGCCCACTTCAATGTTTTTCCCTGGCATGCCATTTCCTATCAACCTATTTGTTGACGTTAGACCACACTACCTTATACCGTCTGGTGTTTGGTGCTCCCCGAAGCTTCAACCAAGGAAAGTAACAGTGAGGAGACATTTAATTACCTTAATTATCTTACCAGTCTAACTTCTGGGGACCCTTTTTATAATGTTTTTCTTTGATAGTGTTTAATTCTTTGATGAAATATTACATGGCTCCCTGGTGGTGCAGCAGTTAAGTGCTCAGCTGCTAACCAAAAGGTTACTGGTTCTAACCCACCAGCTGCTCCTTGGAAGAAAGGTATGGCAGTCAGCTTCCATAAATATTACAGCTTTGGTGACCCTATGGAGTAGTTCTACCCTGTCTATAGGATTGCTATGAATAGGAATTGGTAATTGACTTAATGGCAGTAGGTTTTGCTTTTTTTTTTCCTTTTGGGAACATTATACATCATTTAAATCACTAAGAAAAATTAAGTATGTTAGTATATACCCATACGTACATTTAATCAAGCACATATTACAAGCATTTGTTTCAAATTTATCACTGTGAAACAATTCCTAAAAGCAGATAAAAGGTAAAATTCTTAATTTGTCTGTTCTTATTTAGTAATCGAGAGAATAAATTAGTAAAAATGGAAATTTAAATACAAAATAACAAAAACATAAGCTTCTAGGCAAATAATAAATTGGTTAGGCCAGTCAAGAATAAAAGTCCAGAGAAACACTGTGTACATAACAAACGCTGTGATTTATAATAATTTTAAAATCTTGGTTGTTAAAGAAGGTTCACTGTCAGTATTTATATTGACGTACCAATCTTTAAAAAAAAAATATTGTTTACCTACAGGCAAATAAGTATTTTAAGTATTTCTTCCTTTCCCAAAAAAAAAAAAAGAGAGAGAGAAAGAAAAAACTGAAATACCAAGTAGTTGGTGGATTTAACATTAGATACTAATTTAAACCTTTTCAGAAGGTGAAAAAAGTTGATGTTATCCGAAGAAACCTTTATCTTTCTTACCATCTTAACGGTGTGTTGGTCTATAATTAATAAGGAAAGTATAAAGACATAAATCCAAAATACAATTCAAACAGAAGTGCTTATGGATTAAGGTCTTTGGGTACTTGGCTATCAAGCCCTGAAAAGTATGTGTTGGTGAGAAATGCTGGAAAGGTGATACGTGTAAGGAAAGTGGAGAACTCAGATACCGCCTTCAGGCTCTGGCAGGGCTGTTCCTCTTATGCCAATCACAAAGGAAAGTGTCCACTATCCTACTACATACATCTCAGGTACCAAGTGCCTTCTAGATAAACAATAATGATGTCCTAAGAAGTAAATAAGAATACAGTGATGTGCTGAATAAGGCAACAGAACATGTAGTTGGGGAAAGTTATGACTTGGCTATGGTGAAGTCTATGTGTTAATAATTTTTTCTAAGTTTGTGCATAAATATTTCACTCTTAGTGGAATTAGTAAATGGATTATTAATTTGAAGGAGTTGTATTGGAATGCTAATGAACCAAATTAATTTTGTCCAATAGAATAGATTGCAGGCTTTTGATATATCTGATTAAACAGTGAAGCCAAGTGATCATGTGGTTCTGCTGAGCAGAAATATTTCCAGAACAAACCCAGCAAAAAGAAATAAGTGTATCTGTGTAATAAAGGACCTGGAACAAATTTGAAGATTGAGATGCATCAAGGTGAAACTCATCATTTGGGTGACAGGTAAGGCCGTGCATGCACTAGTCAAACATCTTAAATTACTGGGGATTTGTAATGCTTGGGCTGCTTTTGTTAGTTCAAAAAAACGTTGCCCTGTGTATCCATAGCAAAAATCAAAGATTTTTAATAGCAATGATAGATAATTTTGAAGATTGTTATTCTAAATCATATACTCATTGTTACTCTTAATAACTAAAAATTATTATATTTCTATCACTAAGAGTAATAAAAAGACAGGAAAAACAGGTATATTTGCTAATATTGTATTCCCAATTAATAAGGTTAGAAGCCTACAGCCTTATTTTCTACACAGTGTGACCAACAAGATAAGGTTCTGAGGCTAAATTGTATTATAAAATACACTGCATAAGAGCCCTTTAAGACCCAATTATTTTCTGCTTTGAATTTTTTGTTGATAGCGTGTGTTTTCAGTAGTGGAATGCATGCTGAGTTACTGAATGTGTTTAAGTTTTTAGTTGGTAACATAGATTTTGAGAAGTATTAAGTGAAAATACATGATTTGTGGGAGCCCATCTGTCCCGCCAGTATTGGGTAAGTAGTGAGGCTTTATTGCTGGTCGCCTTCCATTTGGATACATGGGGCACCTCTGGTTTTGCCTAATACCCCAGCTATTTTGCATCAACAAATATTTCTTTTGCTTTTCACCATTATACAAGTCCCCACTGGAGGGAAGCAAATAGTTTTCAGTAAGAAAAGTATACTCCCAAAGAATGCCAGAGGCATAAAAATTAGATGGGTTACCATATGTTCCATAAGTCATGAAAGGGATAGTATAGAATATCCAGACCATTAGCCTTCTCTACTGTACTTTCTACTTTAGCTCTGTTTCTCATCTTGTCTTCTCCAAGTTCTGAATGCTTATGATGTGTGGCAGAATCTGTTCCTATGTATTTCAAAGCCAGAAGTACATGTCTGTTCATTGAAGCACATTACAGTATCCTCAGATCCCCTTATTGCCTTTCAGTTCCCTTCTGAACCCATTACCAAATATTCCTTCTATTGCCTGACTCTTCAGCTCCAATTTTATTTCTGTTAATTTCATTCCAAGACAAAGACAGACCATGATCTAGTGGTTAGAGCACAAGGTATGGCAGGAGCTCATTTGGCATCTCTGTTCCCTGCATGGGGACTGATTCACAGTGTGGCCTTGGGCGAGTTACTTAGCCTCCATTGCCCCACATGAACCTGAGTCTTAATAACATCTACCTCACCAGGGGTTATGAGAATTCATTAATAAACTATCATTATCGGTCTTCATTATGCACCTGTGTGCAACGCAAAACAATCCCTCTTGTTCTAATTGAGCAGTATAGTGTGTGTTTTTCCTGTGCTTTTATTTTTTATGTGTGGGGAGGGACCATTGTGTTCTCTCTATTGCTGCTCAAGACAGCTATTAGGACCAGGCCACTTTATCTGGGTGATTTTGCTTACTGGAATTTTTTTGGGTCATACGGCAACCTAGATGTTGACACTGAGGAATTAAAATGATGATTATTAGGCTGGGTTCCCATCCATCGCAAAGTGACGGGCCCATTTTTCTCTCTTCAAAACTGCCAGCTAGCTAGCCCCTTTGCTTCCGAAGCAGCAAAGTTTTAAAGAACCGAGGAACATTACCCAAGCCACAGTGCAATAACTCTAATAAACTGCACCTGTGGATGGCTCTCCGGTTTATTTATATACTGTATCACAGGTCATTAACAGAAAATAACCCACTGAGATACAACATTCTTGTTTACAGTGAGGTTCTGGTGGTGACAGCAGGAATATAAAACACAAAATCAACAGGGAACACTGAACTAATAAAAAGACAAGGGTCTATAAAGCATAGAAAAAAACAAAGCCAACTGTGCAGGCAAAAATAAAATAAACTTCCATCATAAAACAATCAAAAGCCACCGTATATTTATAGAGACCAGGGAACCCAAAGACCCACTGAGCTGGAATATTTATGGGTGTCAGATGGAAAGTCAGGAAATCTGTGTGCTGTTGGGAGTGAAAGTTTGATCAGTCGGATATATCCTCAGAAAAACAGGTTAGTTCCCCTTTCTTTCTTTTGTCCTTGTATACCTTTCCAGCCAATAAGCTTTCAGATGTCTTGGCTATTTGGTTCTGAAATTGTCTTTTTAAAAAGTTACTGTGCGTTGAGTTTAGAAAATTTTCGCTAAGAATTTCTTGTGCTAAAAAAATAAAATATTGACTGCCCTCCCCTATCATTGTTACATTGTGTCTCTATCCTTATTCCTATGAACAATGACACCTTCTTTTACAAGTAGTTGATCATCAGTTGGTAATACAATTTTAAGGTCTACTGAGACCATTTGCTTTAAAAGTACTTCCCTACTTCTGAATAACAGTATTTTAAATGTTATGCTTTATATATATAGTGTATGTCCTCCCTCTCTTTAAATGATAATATTCTTTAGATGAATAATGCAAAATTTATACCAGATGTTATGATGAGAAGTATTTAGACAACTTTGGAAGAAAAAGAAAAGACTAAGGGAAGGAAGAAAAAAAGGAAGGAAGGAGAAAGAAAGAGAGAGAAAGGGAGGAAGAGAGAGGGAGGAAGAAGGGAGGAAGGGAGGGAGGGAGGGGGAAGAGGGAAGGCAGAAAGGAGGAAGGGAGTGAGGGAGGGAGGGGGAAGGGGGAAGAGGGAAAGGGGGAAGGGGGAGGGGGAAGGGGGAAGGGGGAAGGGGGAAGGGGGAAGGGGGAAGGGGGAAGGGGAGAAGGGGGAAGGGGGAAGGGGGAAGGGGAGAAGGGGGAAGGGGAGAAGGGGAGAAGGGGGAAGGGGGAAGGGGGAAGGGGAGAAGGGGGAAGGGGAGAAGGGGGGAAGCGGGGAAGGGAGGGAGGGAGGGAGGGAGGGAGGGAGGGAGGGAGGAAGGGAGGGAGGGAGGGAGGGAGGGAGGAAAATAAAGTTGGGCTTTGACGAGCACATATTTTACTTCTCAGATGTTCCTAGACCAGCATCACCACCCTGTCAATGTGGACACAGTGGTTGTGATGCAAACAGCACTTGATTTTAATCAAACTACTTAGAGAGCTGCTGTATGACAGGTCTTAATCATCTCCATGACACATCTGAAGTTGGTCTCATTGTTCTATATTTTTGACTCTTCAACCCAAACATCTTGTTGCTTAACAAATATTTACTTTCTGCTGCATGTTAAGCATGAAAAAAGCATTAAATTGGCCCTGTCCTCCAGGAACTTGTCATCTACTTAGAAGCTAACCTCCACAAGGGCAGTGAATTTGTTTTGCTTACTGCACTGTCTCTAGCACTTAGAATAATATCAGCTGGGCACATGGCAAATGATCAATAAGTATGCGTTCAACCAAACAATAAATAAATGAATAGGTGAAAGAGAAATGACATTGTTTATAGATTTCTAAGTAGAGAGAGAAGGTATGTATATAAAGAGCCTAGTTCAATGTTTGTCACATATAATTGCTCAGTACATAATAGCTATTCATTTTTTCATTTAAATGGCAGCAAACATTATTGGAGAAATGTTTGTGTAGGAGGCAGCAAAATTCCTGGGTCAAAAAGAAATGTTGAATTAGGATGGACAGAGGAGAAGGCAAATAAAGTAGAGAAAAAGCATACCAACGGGAAACAAGTGGTCAAAAATACATAATACTCCATGCAAGTAAGTTTTTGGAAACATCTTTAATAATGGTCACTGAGCAACAGATCTCTAATATTAGAAGCTTTTATAAAATGCTATGTTTTAAGATAATACAGAACCTTCATCTAATAGAAGCCCTAGCTGCTGAAAATAGACCAATACTTACAAATTCATTAATTATTCACGCGTACCTTTGTATCCCAATTAAGCAATGTTGGCCCTAGCTTTGTAAGATTAGAAGGGATAGATCATGCTGAATAGTGATAATCTTTTCTTCACAGTCAGTTTTGAGAAAAATAAACAAAGGTGGTGCCAATTGAAGCAGACAAAGAACAACAACAACAAAAAAACCTATTTCAGAGCACCAGGATGCAGATTCCGGGAGGTGAAGACATCTTTGTGGTTCATCACTATGAATCCCAGCAGCTATCACAATAACTAGCAAATCGCAAACACTCAATATATTATCAATCATGTTATCAGGAGGGATCAGTCCCTGGAGAGGGACATCATGCTTGGTAAAACAAGGGTCAGTGAAAAAGAGGAAAACCCTCAATGAGATGGATTGACACAGTGGCTGCAACAATGGGCTCAAGCAGAGCAACAATTGTGAGGCTGGCGCAGGATCAGGCAGTGTTTTGTTCTGTTGTGCATAGGGTTGCTGTGAGTTGGAACTGACTCAAGGGCACCTAACAACAACAAGAAAAATATATCTGAATAAATGAAGGACTATGTAGTTCAGGTCTGTTCCCTTACACAGGCAGAAACTGAAGTCCAGAGAGCTCTATGACTTTGACTTGCTCAAAGTCATAGAGCTTGTTAGTGACAAAGTTAGGACGCCTTTCTTGATTCTTGGGCCAGTGTTTGGTCTGCCTTCTTCTGTTTATTCCAGTGTATAGGAACTCCATTAAAAGAACCGAACCCACTAATGTCTGCTTTCTAGATATCATCCAGATTTGAGTCTTTAGCAATGAGACATACGTTTCTCTTGTTTCTGGTGAGAGATGAACTGGCATCCATGTGCTTGTTTCTGAGGAGGAAATCATTTTGAGTTGAAGCACAGCCAGACTGAGGAAGTCCTGCTGAGTCTGAAGGAAGTTCACTCATCCTTTGCAAATGCTCTGGAAGGAAGAAAAAATAATTCTTGTCTTTGCAGTTTTAGCTAGCAAATATTGGGCAACAATCCACTGGATTATTTCCTGTGCACCTGTATGTAAATAATCCGACTGGCACTGATTAACATTTAAATTCTAAGTTACTGAAGTATCCAAGGGGAAATTGATTAGATTGACTTGATTTGGTGCCAATATGGTAAATGCCTTAATGTTTTAAACAAATCAAGGCAGAAATATGCAACAATTTTAAAACATCATACTTTTTATAATCTTTATTTTGAAATCTAGAAGTGCCTTATAGCGAACAGTTTGTTTTTCTTTTCCTTAGTATCAAATGCATTTTAACATTTATTTTTACAGTCATAGAGATATTAACAATGGGTCACCATTGTGTTCCTCTAGTGGATTATTTCTAACCCAAATGGCTTTTCTGTCATTTAAAGAAACCGAATGCCTTTGGGGCACAATGTGCTTGGAAAATATGTAAATGATGGTTTTCCCCTGTCAATCTGGGAGCGACAATTCAGTAAGCCCTTCATCCACATCATCTGTAGCATAATAGCATTTTAATTTAGAGTGAACCTTTTTGCTTAGCTCATATGTATCTTGTGGATTTAAAGAGAAACTATTTACAGAGAAGTACAAAAGTCTCTAGAGATGCAACATCTCATTTTCAATTCCGTTGGCAGGAATACTAATTACATTATCACATATTCAGCAGCATTCAGCAAAGTTATTTATTCATTCATCTTTAAGACCTGGGATGCCTACCAGGTCAGTTTCAATAAGCAGTACCTTGAGAAACTCTGCTGATGGTGCACACGGAAAATTAGGTGTAGTGTTGTAAGAAAAATCTCACCCAAAAAGCTCAGCCTTGGAGATTTGCCTGCTCCGTCATTCTTTCACTGAGTGAAACAGAAAATCCAATAGTTGCTGGAAATGAGGAAACATTTATCACCTAACTCTCTCACCCTCATGGGTTCTGGTTTCTTAATTGAAGTTCAGTTTCAGTTCTTAGAATAGTAAGTGAAGTTGCTGACGGGTAATGTTGAATCCAGGTGAATGATTTTCTAAAAAGATTGTCCTCAATGTTGAGAAAAGATTTTTCTCAATATGTGAAAAAATTGAAAATTTGCATTTGGAAAAAATTTGTACCACAAGCGATTTAGAAAGTGAGTAAGCCTTGTTTAACACCACACATCTTTGAAATCTTCAATAATCATTGGTTAATGATAATGATTGACAATGCACACTATCTTCTAGTAAACTTGGCCAAAGAGGATTAGGAACTAGAGGAACCTAAATATTTATATTTTATTACGTTTGTCAGATTTTCCTAATACTATTAACTGACAGGTTGGTAGTTCAAACCTACCTAGCTGCTCTGCGGGAGAAAGGCTTGACAATCTGCTTCCATAAAGATTACAGACTAGAAAACACTATGGGGCAGTTCTACTCTGTCACATGGGTTCACTATGAGTTGGAATTGACTCAATGTGCCCAACAACAACAGCAACATTAACTCAAAGTTCTTAAGAAAGTGAGTACCCGACAATGACCAAACCTTGGAAGAAGAAAGCTTTGTAAAAAACAAGCAATGTGATCTCAGAATTTGCCCAGTTTCACAAAGCAAATGGTAGAATTGCTATCATACCAGGATTGTAGCAGTGAAAACTGCCTTTTGGTTCACCTCACTCAAAATATGGAGACGGCTGAGAAATAGAAGATGTTTGTACGTGCTGTTTCATGCTGTTTCCGTTCCTTCTACAAGATCACCAAGGAAAACAACCAGAAATTGATAGACTTAATTTGTAAAAACTCTGAAAAGCAGTTGGAGGGTTGCAGCAACTAATAAAACAATGTATCAAGAAAAAGAGACTCTTAAACAGTAAGAAAATTTGGTTTTCTACTCAGCTGTGTCCACCCCTCTCTCCAGCCTGACAACTCTGCCATCTTAAAGTGGCAGCAGCAGACAGTGTCATTGGAAGGGGGCCAGATCTCTGGCTCTGGAGAGAGCAAAGCAGCCTGTACTAGTGAAGCATAGTGGAGATCTGTTCTGACTGTTTGAGGTTTGCCTGCCTGGAGGATTAAAGCAGGAGCTCCTCTCAGTGTGGTTTGTCTTGAAATTCATTTGGTGCGAGGGGCAGCAATGGGCAACAGTGTCTATGGCCACCATATGACCCATACCCACCCAGGGCTAAACTGTGTGATTGGAGTGTACAATTAATACCTAAGGAATAAAGGACAATTCAGAGTAAGTGTTCCTTTTAAAATTTGGGGCATTCAGAGGCAACATGTGTACAAAGCAATTCAGGGCATGCTTAGGGCAGGATGAATGCACAGAAGACACCTTGGAAGACCCCATATTTTTCCACCTCAAGCTAACTGCAAGTCAGCCCAAGCTTGCTGCAAGCCAGCCCAAGTGTTGAAGGAGGGCCCCGACACACAGCCAATTTGCAAATACTGGGAGAAGTTTTTGTTTTATTTTAGTTTTTTTGCTTTTGCTTTTTCTGCTCAAATCACTCACTGGGAATGGGAACAGAGTCTTAGGTACTTACACATGTCTAGGAAAGTAGTCTTTGTAAAAGTTGTAAGTGTAGGTTGCTGGACAGATGGACTATACAACCTTCAACAACGGAAAAAAATTTTTTTTTCATCTCTAGAGAATGCAAAGAATCTGTGTTAGAGTGTTACCATATTATGATACTGAAATTTCCCAGTTTCAACAGCAGCAACAAAATTCACAAGGCATACAGAGACACGGGAAAACATGGCCCAATCAAAAAGCAAAACAAAGTGACAGAAATTGTCTCTATGGAAGTGCGGATAATAAGCAGACTAGAAAACTTTAAAATATCAGTATTAAATATGTTTAAGAGCTAAAGAAAAACACAAACAAAGAACTAAAGAAATTAAGAAAAAACGAAACACGAAAAACAGAATTTCGATAAAGAGAAACTATGAAAAAACAAACAAACAGAATTACTGGTGCTGAAAACTACAATAGCTAAAATGAAAAACTCAGTGAGGAACTTAAAAGTTTATTTGAGCTGTCAGAAGAAAGAATCACAGAATATGAAGACAGGATAATTGAAATTATAGAGTCTGAAGAACAAAAAGAAAAAAGAACGCGGAAAAGTGAACAGAAGCTAAGGAACAAGTAGAATACCACTAAGTGAACCAACATATATATTATGGGAGAGTCAGAAGGAGAAGAGAGAGAGAGAATAAATATATTTTAATGGCATAAAACTTCTTACATGTGGCAAAACACATAAATCTTCATGTCTAAGAAGCTCAATGAAGCCCAGGTAGTATAAATCAATAAAGACCCACACTAAATACTAAGACATGTTATAATCTAACTCTTGAAAACCGAAGGTAAAGAGATAATCTTGAAAGCAGCAAGAGAGATGTGAATTACCACATTCAAGGGATCCTAAAAAAAGATTAAATGCTGAGCTGTCCTTAGAAATCATGGAAGCCAGAAGGCAGTGGAATGACACATTTAAAGTGCTGAAAGAAAAGAGCTGTCAACCAACTATTCTATACCCAGAAAAGCGTCCTTCAAAAATGGCAAAATTGGGACATTCCCAGACAAACAAAAGGTGAGGGAGTTTATTATGACCACACTTGCCCTGTAAGAAATGTTAAAGGAAATTACTCAAAGTGAAACAAAAGGACACTAGACGGTAGCTAAAAGTCAAACAAAGAAAAATTATTTCTGTTAAAAGTAAATTCCTGGGAAAATAAAGGCCAGTTTTATGGTATTTTTGGTTTATAACTCTAATTGTGATGCCTTACATGATTTAAAATGACAAATGAATAAAAATAATTATAAATGTCACATAATATATAAAGATGCACTTTTTGGTAACAATAACATAAAGCGGGAGAGGAACAGTTTGTGAATACAGTTTTGTATGTTATTGAAGTAAGTTGGTATTAATTTAAACTATGTTGTTATAATGTTAGGATGTTAAATGTAATCCCTCATGGTAACCACAAAGAAAATACCTAAAATACACACAAATGAGAAGGAACTCAAATTAGTTCACAACAGAAAATCAACTAAACACAAAAAAGGTAGTATTGGAAGGACATGAGATATAAAAAAACAGATACAAGATACACAAAAAACAAATGGCAAAATGGAAGAAGTAAGTCCTTCCTTATCGGTAAATACTTTAAATGTAAATGAATTAAATTTTCTAATAAAAAAGAAGAGACTGGCAGAATGAATTAAAAAAAAAAAAAAAACATGATTCATCTATATGAAGTCCACAAGAGACATAGTTTAAATCCAAAGACACAAACAGGTTGAAAGTGAAAGGATGAAAAAAAAAAAAATTCCATGGTAGTAGTTACCAAAAGAGTGCTGGGGTGACTATGTTAATGTTAGACAAAATAGACTTTAAGTCAAAATCTGTTGCAAGAAACAAATGCATTATATAATGATAAAAGGGTCAATTTATCAACAAGAAATAACAACTATAAGTATATATGCACCTAACATCCCATAAACACATTGCCACCAAGTCATTTCTGACTCATAATGATCCTCCAGGGGAGAGTAGAACCACCCCATAGGATTGCCAAGGCACGGTTGGTGGAATGAACTGTCAACCTTTTGGTTTGCAGCCAAGCTATTAACCACTGTGCCACCAGAGCATACACTGAAAGATTTAAAAGGAGAAATAGGCCATTCTACAACAATAGTTGTAAACTCCATTGCACCACTTTCAATAATGAATAGAACATTTAGACAGAAGATCAACAGGGAAACAGAGGACTCAAACAAACCATAAACCAATTAGACCCAACATCAGTACAATACACATTTTTCTCTAGTGCGTATGGATCATTCTCCAGGATAGACCATATTCTAGGGTACACACAAATCTCAATAAATTGAAAAAGATTGAATGGACCCGAAAATAGGGAGTGGACGAAAGGAGTGTGCTGTCTCATTAGGGGGAGAGCAACTAGGAGTATATAAAGCAGGGTGTATATAAATTTTTGTATGAGAAGCTGACTTGATTTTTAAACTTTAGCTTAAAGCACAATAAAAAGTATTAAAAAAAAAAAAACAAGGACCAAAAGTGTTCTTGGAAAAAAAAAAATGCCAAAATGGATGTCAGAAGAGACTCTAAAACATATGGAAGAGATGACAAAATAAAAGACCTAAACAGAAGATTTGAAAGAGCAGCTTGAGAAGACAAAGTAAAGTATTGTAATGATATGTGCAAAGACCTGGAGGTAGAAAACCAAAAGGGAAGAGCATGCTCAGCATTTCTTAAGATGAAAGAACTGAAGAAAAAAATTCAAGCCTCAAGTTGCAATATTGAACGATTCTATGGGAAAAATATTGAACAGGGCAGAAAGCATCAAAAGAAGATAGAAGGAGTGCATACAGCCACTGCACAGAAAAGAATTGGCCGACATTCGGCCATTTCAGGAGGCAACAAAGATCAGGAACTGATGGTATTGAAGGAAGAACTGCAAGCTGCACTGAAACGGTGGCAAAAAACAAGGCTTCAGGAATTGATGGAATACCAATTGAGATGTTTCAACAAATGAACGCAGCACAGAAGTGCTCACTTGTTTATGCCAAGAAATTTGAAAGACAGCTACCTGGCCACTGATTGGAAGAGATCCATATTTGTGCCCATTCTAAAGAATGGTGATGCAACAGAATGTGAAAGTTATTAAACAAAATCATTCATAACACATGGAAGTAAAATTTTGCTGAAGATCATTCAAAAGTGGTTGCAGCAGTACATTGACAGGGAACTGCCAGAAATTCAAGCCAGATTCAGAAGAGGATGTGGAAAAAGGGATATCATTGCTGATGTCAGATGGATCTTAGCTGAAAGCAGAGAATATCAGAAGGATGCTTACCGGTGTTTTATTGACTATGCAAAGACATTTGACCTTGTGAATCATAGCAAACTATGGATAACATTGTGAAGAATGGAAATTTCAGAACAATTAATTGTGCTCATGAGGAACCTATACATAGACCAAGAGACAGTGGTTGGAACAGAACAAGGGAATACTGCGTGGTGTAAAATCAGGTAAAGTGTGTGTCAGGGTTGTATCCTTTCACCATACTTACTCGATCTGTATGCTGAACAAATAATCTGAGAAACTGGGCTATGTGAAGATTTTCCAGGATTGGAGGAAGGCTCATTAACAACCTGTGATATGCAGATGACACAACCTCACTTGCTGAAAGTGAAGAGGACTTGAAGTACTTACTGATGAAGATCAGAGACCACAGCCTTCAGTATGGATTACACCTCAACATAAAGAAAACAAAAATCCTCACAACTGGACCAATAAGCAACATCATGATAAATGGAGAAAAGATTGAAGTTTTCAAGAATTTTATTTTACTTGGATCCACAATCAATGCCCATGGAACTAACAAGCAAGAAATCAAGCAACATTTTGCATTGGGCAAATCTGCTACAGAAGACCTCTTAAACTTTTCAAAAGCAAAAATGTCACTTGGAGGACTAGGTTGCACCTGATCCAAGCCACGGTATTTTCAGTCACCTCATATGCATGCGAAAGCTGGATAATGAGTAAGGAAGACCGAAGAAGAGTTGATGCCTTTGAATTGTAGCATTGGCGAAGAATATTGAATATACCATGGACTGCCAGAAGAACAAGCAAATCTGTCTTGGAAGAAGTATAGCAGAATACTTTAGCAAGGATGGCGAGACTTCATCTTATGTACTTTGGACATTGTCATGGATTGATTTATATCCCCCCAAAATGTGTCTTTTAGCTTGTTTAGGCTATGATTCCCAGTATTTTGTGGTTGCCCTGCATTTTGTGATTGTAATTTTATGTTGAGAGGATTAGGGTGGGATTTAAGGTCACGTCCCTGATCCAATGTAAAGGGAGTTTCCCTGGAGCGGGGCCTGTGCCACCTTTTATCTCTCAAGAAATGAAAGGAAAGGGAAACAAGCAGAGAGTTGGAGACCTCACGCCACCAAGAAAGCAGTTCCAGGAGCACAGCGCTTCCTTTGGACCTGGGTCTCTGCTCCTGAGAAGTTCCTTGGGCAGGGGAAGTTTGAGGACAAGGACCTTCTTCCAGAGTCAACACAGAGGAAAGCCTTCCCCTGGAGCTGACACCTTGAATTCGGACTTTTAGTCTACTGTGAGAAAATAAACTTCTCTTTGTTAAAGCCAAAAAAAAAATTAAAAAAAAAAGATTGAAATCATACAAAGCATTTTCTCTGGCCACAATGGAATGAAACTAAGGAACTGTTTTTCAGAATTAAGACTGGAAATTACACAAATATGTGTAAATTAAACAACACCGTATTAAACAATCAATGTGCAAAGATATGAAAAGTCCACAGCTAGCGTCATGCTCAATGTAAAAAAGATGAAAATCTCCCCCCAACAAGGTCAGGAACAAGATGAGGATGTCTACTTCACCACTGCTTTCCAAAATTTAACTGAAGTTCTAGTCAGAGCGATTAGGCAAGAAAAAGAAATAAAATGTATCCAAATTGGGAAGGAAGAAGTAAAACTATCTCTATTTGCAGGTGGAATGATCCTGTACCTAGACATACTCCCTATACACACACACACACACACACACACACAAAATCCACAAGGAAGTTATTAGAGCCAATAAATGAGTTCAACAAAGATGTAGAGTACAAGATCAATACACAAAAATTAATAGTTTCTATACTTTTTTTTATATACACAGCAATGAATACTCTGAAAACAAATTAAGAAAAAATTTTCATTTACGATAGTACCCAAAAGAATAAAATACCTAGGAATAAAGTTAACTAAGAAGGTACATTGAAAATTATAAAACTTTCTTTAAAACTGAAAGACATTAAAGACTTAAATGGAAAGACATCTCATGTTCAAGGATTAGAGTACTTAACATTGTTAAGATGTCAATAATAGCCAACGTGATCTACAGTTTCAATGAAATCCCTATTCAAATATCAAAATCTTCTTTGCAGAAATGGAAAAGTCAACCCTCAAATTTATATGGAATTACAAAGTGTGCTGGATAGCCACAATAATCTTTCAAAAGAAGAATAAAGTGGGAGGGTTCACATTTATTGATTTCAAAATATACTTTAAAGCTAGTGATCAAAACAGTAATTAAAATAGAAACAGTTTGGTGCTGGTTTAAGAATAGGCATAAAGGCCAGTGGAATAGAACTGAGAATCCAGAAATAGACCCATACATCTATGGCCAATTGATTTCCAACAAGGGTGCCATGTCCATTCAGTGAGGGAAAGAATAGTCTTTTCAATAAATGATGCAGGAACAACTGGATCTCTTCAAACAAAAGAATGGAATTGAATCCATAGCTCATATCATATATGAAAACACAAAATAGATCAAAAAAATAAACATAAGAACTAAAACAATAAAACTCAAAAACATATAAGTAATATTTCATGACATACCTTTTGACAGTAGATTCTTAGATCTAACACCAAAAGCTCAATTAACAAAAGACAAAATAGATAAAATGGACTTCATCAACATTAAGAACTCTTGTGCATCAAAGAAATTTACCAAGAAAGTGAAGGTATAACCTACAGAATGGAAGGAAATTTTTGATAACTGTATGTCTGATAAGGGCTTAGTATCCATAATATAAAAAAAACTTATACAGCTTAACAACAGAAAGACAAATAACTCAATTAAAAAATGGGCAAAGGAAGTAAACAGACACTTCACCAAAGAAGATATAGGAATGGCCAACCCGCACATGGAAAGATGGCTCAACATCATTAGTCATTATGGAAATGGAAATCAAAACCACAATGAGATACTACTTCATTGCCATTAGGGTGGCTATTTTCAGAAAAATGGAAAATTACAAGTGTTGATGAGGATGTGGAGAAATTGAAACCTTAACCATTGCTGATGAGAAGGTAAAATGGTGCAACTGTGGTGGACAACAATTTGGTGGTGACTCAAAAATTTAAGCAGAGAATTACCATATGACCCAGAAATTCCACTCCTAAACGTATACCCGAAAGAACTGAAAGCGGGGGCTCAAAGAGATACTTGTACAACAAGGCTCATTGTAGCATTATTTACAGTAGCCAAAAGGTAGAAACAATCCAAATGTCTATCAACAGATGAATGGATAAACAAAATGTGGTACATACATAAAGCCATAAAGATAAATGAAGTTCTGATACATGCTACAGTGTGGATGAGCCTTGAAAGCATAACGCTGGGTAAAGTCAGACACAAAAGGACAAATACTATGCTTCTACCTATATGAAATATCTAGAACAGGCAAATGCATACAGATAAAATATAAGTGGTTACCAGGAGTTGGTAGGGGAGGGGGGAGTTATTTATTGTTTTCATTAAAGGAAGCATGCTGAATCATTGAGTGTGCCTGAATTTTTGATAGGTAGTCTGGGTTTTTTTCTTCTCCCCTCCCGTAAGCCTTGTTGGCCTCCCATAAGCCTACCCTCAGAGTCCAGAAGGACATACGTTGTACCACTAATTCTACCCCAGGGTCCCCCCAGACATACATGTCCCCGCAAAACATTCAAAATGCCTACTTTTCCTACCAAAAACATACACACCTCATATAATACCCTACAAAAACAGTAATTTGCTGCACATGCCCGTTTTTTGGTTTTGAACGGACATAAAGGCCACTGCCTTGTAGCAGCACGCACTGTCAGCGGGAAAGCAGCTTCCCAGCAAACGTCGGTGGACAAGCATGTATCCCAATCATATATCCCAAAAAAGGTTAAGGAGTACTAGGCTTCTGTTTGGGGTGATGAAAACTTGCAAGGCTAGATATTGGTGATGGTTGCATAACATGCTCAGTGTGGTTGATGTCACTCTTTGTACGCTTCAGAGTGGTTGAAATGGCATGTCTTTGTGTTTTATATATTTTACCATGATTAAAAAAAAAGTGGAGACAAAGTAAGGTTCTCACCAAGCAAACTCCCAGTGGGGTCATTACAGCTTACTTTGTCTCAGGTTTGGATTTTCTACCTTTTTGTCTCAAGGGATTTGGCCATGACCTTGGACTAGGTGAAGCACTTGGCCTGAATAGTATCCCATTACATGCCCAAGCACCTCTTCCTTCTATCTTCCTTCCCCACCACAGAGCCTAATAGAAATTCAGACGTAGGAGAGGAGTTGTATTTCCCAAGGTGTTAGTACACATTCAGTGTCAAAAAGCAACGGAAGCCCAGTAGGAAATCTGAATTTTTACACATTTTTAACGTCATTTTTCTCTAAGAATAGAAGATAAAAATGAGTAGGCAGAAAAGCCCACCGGGAAATATTTCTGAGACGTAAGTGCTACTGAAAATTGAAACATCATAAATTTATTCCTTAGAGATTTAGGACCCTTAATAAAGTTTATAAATGCCAAAGCTATCTTGGTAGCAACAATTAACAATGAAAAGGACTTTCCATTTTGTGGGTTTTCTTTCTTAGTGATTGTTTTCTTTACTATATATGATAGTGGTCTTTGGGTCAAACATCCAGCCTTCTTATAAGAAAGATCGTAAGTAAAAAGCCCAGAGAGAAAAGCATATATTCAGCTTCTCTTTACAAATATTCTCAACTTTTTCCTTAAAAAGTTGAACATGCAACTATCATATGATCCAGAAATTCTAATCTTAGATAGATACTCAGAAGAAGTGAAGGCAGGAATACAAACAGAAACCTGTACACCGAAGTTCATTGCTACACTTTTGGCAATAGTTAAAAGGTGGAAACAATCAAAATGTCCACCAACAGGTGAATGGATAAACAAAATATGGCATACACACATAATGGAATACTACTCAGCCATAAAGAGAAATGAAGCTCTGATGCATGCCGAAACATGGATGAAGCTTGAAAACATCATACTAAACAAAACAAGTCAGTCACAAAGGGACAAATATTGTATGACCTCACTTACATGAAATAAGCTGTGTAGTTGATTTTGACTCATAGTGGCCCTATAGGACTGAGTAGAACAGCATCCATAGAGTTTCCAAGGCTGTAATCTTTACAGAAGCAGACTGCCAGATGTAGGAGAAGAGTTTTGTTTCCCAAGGTGTGAGTTTTCTTTCTCCTGAGAGCCGTTTGTGGATTCCAACCCCTGAACTTTCAGTTAGCAGCCAAGTGCGCTCTTAAGCAAATATACACCCATTGGTGTCGAATCAATTCTGACTCATAGCAAACCTATAGGACAGAGTAGAACTGCCCCATAGGGTTTCCAAAGCTGTAAATCTTTACAGAAGCAGATTGCCACATCTTTCTCCCAGGGAGCAACTTGTGGGTTTGAGTCACTGAACTTTTGGTTAGCAGCTGAGTGCTTAACCACTGTGCAACCAAGATTCCATAGGCAAATATATAAAAAACAAAAACAAAACCCATTGCCATCGAGTCAATTCAGACCCATAGCAACCCTATAGGACAGAGTAGAACTGCCCCATGGGGTTTCCAAGGAGCTACTGGTGGATTTGGACTGCCAACATTTTGGTCAACAGCCAAACTCTTAACCACAATGCCACCAGGGTTTCCAGGCAAATATATAGAAATCAGAAATTATTAGAGGTTACCAGAGTGGGAGGGAGGGATAAAGGGGAAGTTTGTGCTTAGGGGGTACTGAGGTTATGTTAATGGTAGTGGAACGATTTGGAAAAGGATAGAGACAATGGTTGCACTACTTGAAGAACGTAATCAATGTTACTGAATCGTACATTTAGAAACTGCTAAGATGGCATATGTTTTGCTAAGTGTATTTTCACCACAATAAAATTAAATAAATGTATTTTTAACTTTTACGATGGCTTCTATTTTCTGGTTTTCTCTGGTGCCTTCCTCTGCTATAAATGGAAGAGCACTATGGCCTGGGTAAGCTGTTCCTTCCCAAGCTGCTGCTGCCAGGAGGACGTTTCTGTAGTTGTACAGTTCAAGCTCCATCAGGAAGTTTACATTCCTGTTAATAGGATGGAAAATAATCTCTTCCCAAATCTAACAGCAGGGCTAAAAACGTAGTGACGGACTCAAGAAAGCAGAGAATTTTGTTGGGCAGAGAGAAAAGTACATGACAAGCATGCCGGCATTCTACTCCTGGGGTAGTAGTAACTGACTAGTAGGCATTTTTAAATTTTATTTAAAGGAATCAAAATTTCACATTAGCAATATATATATTTATACAAATAAATCCTTAGTATTTAAAGTGAGCTTTCAATGATTGTACATGGAGATTTACAATATGCAAATAGAAATAAGAGCCCTAGTAGTTGGAAGTGACGGGCACTTGGGCACAGATCTGTGTGGGATAAGGAATAGTGTTGGAGTGGGGAGAAGAAGGTGAGCAGAACATGAATAATACAAAAACAGGATGCTTCCATAGAGAATTGACATTGAGATCATTCTCTTTGACAAAACTACCTAAGAGTTCTCGGCTACTTTTTAGCCAGGAGTGACATGAAACTAAGCATATCTTTTGTAATTTGTTGCGTATAATTATGTTAATATTGAAGGATTCTATGGGGAAAATATTAAATGATGCAGGAAGCATCAAAAGATGATGGAAGAAATATAGAGTCACTATACCAAAAATAATTGGTTGACGTTTCACCATTTCAAGAGGTAGCATATGATCAGAACTAATGGTACTGAAAGAAGAGGTCCAAGCTGCACTGAAGGCACTGGTGAGAAACAAGCCTCCAGGAATTGACAGAATACCAGTTGAGATGTTTCAACAAATGGATGCAGTGCTGGAAGTGTTCACTCGTCTATGCTGAGAAATTTGGAAGACAGCTGCCTGGCCAACCAACAAGAAGAAATCCATATTTATGCCTGTCCCAAAGAAAGGCGACCCAAACAAAAGCGAAAATTATCAAACAATGTCTTTAATATCATACGCAAGTAGAATTTTGCTGAAGATCATTCAAAAGCAGTTGTAGTAGTACATCGACAGGAAACTACCAGAAATTCAAGCTGGTTTCAGAAGAGGACATGGAACAAAGAATATCATTACTGATGTCAGATGGATCTTGGCTGAAAGCAGAGAATACCAGAAAGATGTTTGCCTGTGTTTTATTCAGTATGCAAAGGCATTCAACTGTGTGGATCATAACAAATTATGGATAATATTGTGAAGAATGAGAATTCCAGAACATTTCATTGTGCTCACAAGGAGCTTGTACATAGATCAAGAGGCAGTCGGGCGTACAGAACAAGGGGATACTGCTTGGTTTAAAGTCAGAAAAAGTGAGCATCAAGATTGTATCCTTTCACCATATCTATTCAATCTGTATGCTGAGCAAATAATTCGAGAAGCTGGACTATATGAAGAACTCATCATCAGGATTGGAGGAAGACTCATTAACAACGTGTGTTATGCAGATGACACAACCTTGCTTGCTGAAAGTGAAGAGAACTTGAAGCACTTACTGATGAAGATCAAAGACCACAGCCTTCAGTACGGATTACACCTCAACATAAAGAAAACAAAAATCCTCACAACTGGGCCAATAAGCAACACCATGATTAACGGAGAAAAGATTGAAGTTGTCAAGGATTTCATTTTACTTGGATCCATAATCAACACCCATGGAAGCAGCAGTCAAGAAATAAGAGATGCATTGCATTGGGTAAATCTGCTGCAAAGGACCCCTTTAAAGTGTTGGAGAGCAAAGATGTCACCTTGAAGACTGGGGTGTGCCTGACCCAAGCCATGGTATTTTCATGTGAAAGCTGGACAATGAATAAGGAAGACCGAAGGACTGTCAGCTTTGAATTACTGTGTTGGTTAAGAATATGGAATATACTGTGGACTGCCAAAAGAACGTACAAATCTGTCTTGGAAGAAGTACGACCAGAATGCTCCTTAGAAGCAGGAATGGTGAGGCTATGTCTCATGTAATTTGGGCGTGTTATCAGGAGAGATCAGTCCCTGGAGAAAGGCATCATGCTTGGTAAAGTAGAGGATCAGCGAAAAATAGGAAGACCCTCTACGAGATGGATTGACACAGTAGCTGCAACAATGAGCTTAAGCATAACAACGATTGTGAGGTTGGAGCAAGACTGGACAGTGTTTCCTTTTGTTGTACATAGTGTTGCTATGGGTAGGAACTGACTCAACAGCACCTAACAACAACAATTACGTTTGAGTTAACAGCGAAATGTTGACAGCATTCATTCTAAAATATAGGTTGTTGTTCCAGTGAATCGCTGCACTGTTTGCAAGAAATCCTATAGCTGTTCAGACTTGTGGGAATTCCTGATAATTGAAGTGAAGGTCCTAGGATCAGAATTTTGCAAACAAGGAAATGCCTCATGTTCCAGAGGGTCCAGTATCGTCTTTACAAGGCCAACCAATAAGAATCATAACACCCCCAGGAGACTGACTCCTTGGCTCATAAGTCTCCTTACAAGAGTCATTTCTTTTCCGGGAATAATTTTTTTGAGTATATGCCTATCTTTTGAATTACCTAATTAATTTTTATTCAACACATTTTTAAGCTCATTTGGGAAAAAATTAGTTAAGATATTATGTGTGTTTACATGTGTCAGTGTGTATGTTTGCAGGGTGGGTGGGGGGGCTCTTAATCCTCGACAAATGATTTCTGTGGATATAGACCAGGAGAAGTTGAATTAAGAAGATAGCATCCACATTTGGAATTTTTTTTCCTTTTTGGCAATTTTACTTTGGCAGAATGTAAATGGAAAGAGGGTAGATGTAGGCTATGAACTATTTCTCAATGGCATCAAGCTCTGACAGCTTTAATAAAGAGTTTCTGAACATCATAATTTTATATAATAATCTTAGATGGAAGTTGGGTTCCAAAGTTAAAGTTACCTGTGAAAATCTCGGAGCCCTGGTAGCACAGCTCAAATCCACCATCTGTTCCATGGAAATCCTATAGGGCATGTCATGGACTGAATAGTGTCCTCCGAAAATATGTGTTGACTTGGTTAGGCCATGATTCCCAGTATTGTGCAGTCGAACCAGCAGTGGCAGAGAACCTGCAGTGGCAGAGAAATGGTAGCAGCAGAGGATCAGAAGGAGCAGAACCAGGAGACCAGCACGAGAGGGCACTAGAGCCAACCCACAGAGTTTAGAGAGCTGAGTGCCTGTGTTCAGGAAGCTTCTTGGCAGAGTAGGGTGCCTCTAGGCACTTATCGGCGGAGCTACAGAGCTTTGGAACACTTGCCCCACCAGGGCAGATGTAGGTGTGAGGCCCGAGGAGCCAAGAGGCCAAGAAATCAGGAGACAGAAGCTGAAGAGACAAGGTACAAAAGAAGCCAAGCTGCCTCAGTCTCAAAAGGTATGGCCATGACCTCAAGAATTTCAAAGGGTGGAGCCATGGTCTCTGGTGTTTCTAAGGGTGGAGTCACCACTCAGATGGATTAGAAGAATGCCCTTAAAGCTGAGGGAGCAGAGTTGCTGTCCCAGAGAGCTTGGAATGTGGAGCTGAAGCTTCTGGCGGAGGGGCCTCCACTTAGAATCTGGAGGGTGTGGTCAAGACCTAGAATCTGGAAGGCAGGGCCTTTGTGTAAATTGTCTCAGAGAACAGGCGATTATTTTCAAAGCCTTGAGAGCTAATGTAATGTGCTGTGCTGACTTGCTTGGTACCTGTTATCCCTTCTTTTCCTCCAGTTTCTCCCATTTGTAATGGAAATGTCTAGCTTATGCCTGTTCTGCCATTGTACCTTTGGAAGCAGATAACTTGTATTCTAGATTTCACAGATGAAGAGGAATTTTTGGATTTTGAACATGGGCTTATGTTTTGCATGTGCAAGGATGTGATTTTTGGTGGGCCAAAGGGTGGAATATCATGAATTGAATTATGTCCCCCCAAAATATGTGTCAACTTGGTTAGGCCATGATTTCCAGTTTTGTGCGGTTGTCTTCCATTTTGTAATTGTAATTTTATGTTAAAGAGGATTAGGGTGGGATTGTAACACCTCCCTAACCCAGGTCACATCCCTGATCCAATGTAATGAGAGTTTCCCTGGGGTCTGGCCTACGCCACATTTTATCCCTCAAGAGATCAAAAGGAAAGGGAAATGAGCAGAGAGGGAAACCTCATACCACCAAGAAAGAAGCACCGGGAGCAGAACGCTTCCTTTGGACTCAGGGTTCCTGCATGGGGAAGCGCCTAGTCCAGGGGAAGATTGTCTAGAAAGACCTTCCACCAGAGCTGACAGGGAAAGAAAGGCTTCCCTTGGAGATGACATCCTAAATTTGGACTTTTAGCCTACTAGACTGTGAGAGAATAAATTTCTCTTTGTTAAAGCCATCCACTTGTGGTATTTCTGTTATAGCAGCAGTAGATGACTAAGACAGGGCAGATCCACTCTGTCCTATAGGGTCACTGAGTTGGAATCGACTTGATGGCAACAGATTTTTTTTTTTTTTTTTTTTTTTGATGAAAACCTCTTCAGTGCCCCACAGTGTGTTAGGAGTACACCCTCTCTCTGTATAAGTCTAACATAACCAGATTTTCTTTCAATATTACAATAGATCACTATTTCTTTGGCTGGGCATCAGATGAAATGGTTTACATGCATTTTTGAGGACCACATTGAATAAGAATATGCATCTTTAATCACAAGAAGCACACTGAGAACAGTGTGATTCATTGGGAAAAGGCTGTGGGGGCTGTACTGTTATGGCACACGCACATGAGGGCTAACCTTCATCAAGCAGAAGCCTGGGTGAAATAACAGCACTTTTACTGTTGCCTATATTGTGTGTTTGTGTGTGTGTTGCCTTCAGCTGAGCATGCAAAATAAGTACACTATGGAAATGGAATCCCATTGCAATGGATTAATTTTGATCACTTTGATGGACAAATCTTGGGTAGACTATTTTTCAATCTGATGTTGGTTTCTGAACCACACAGACATTGTCTAATGCTTATTCAAACTTACCAAGCCCAAAAATATTCTTTAGCCTTCTTCCTGTGGTAGCCCCGTCGTTCCACCTGCTGAGACTCAAAGCAAATACCAGTGTATCTTAGGAATGTTATTGTCGCTGCTGCTGTTAGATGCTTCCTCAGGGACCTTAGGAATAACAGCAACCCAGGAAACTCCATCAAAGCTATAGCTACCTGCCTGAGCTTTGGTTAATCTTCTACAACTTGGAGCTGAGGCGGAGTGGGTGGTAACACACCTTAAGTTTAATTTGGAAGAGATCTGAACATTCTTTCTCTGTCATACCAGTAAAGCTCCTGCCTTGCTGCACCCTTTCAAACATCCTAGCGCTGTTCAAAATAAGATCATGATACAGGGCTATCTTCACAGAACACTTTCCCACTGTTTCAGAGGTTGTCACTTAAAGAAAAAGGTTTAAAAAAAAAAAAAAAAGGGCTGCCAGGCTTGATACCACTTGAATGGTCTAAAAAACAATTACTGGAGATTTTCTCTAAGCAAAAAATTTTAAGTGTGCATTAAATCTTATCATTAGTGGCCTCGCTGGTAAGGTAATCTACGCTAGAGCTTCTAAATAGGAAAGGGTTCATTTTCTAAACAGGCCCTTGTAGGGAAATTGTCCCTTCATAACTGATGACTGATATAATTCAGTGAACTAGAGCTTAATATGAGTGTTCCGCCCTCTGTGTGGTGTAATCTGATGGTGCGTTCTTCGGGGCTTCTTACAGTTACGCTAAGAGGTGCCATTCATTTATATTAGAAAAAAAAAAAAACGGTAATTTTTCCTTTTGACTTTTGCTGGGTGATTGTGACACTGACACCCACATTTACATTGGACCTGATTATATAAAAAAATAATCTGTAAGAATCAATCACTTTTAAAAGTTAATAAACATTAAATGACATGCAAATAAAGAATGAAGACAGCATATATATTCTAGAAGAAATGGTGCAGGAACTAAGAAGGAAATGGACAAATTAATCTTTAGGATGTATTTTTCCTCTATCTGAAGGCAAAAGAGGAGAAGGAGGAGGGAGAGAAGGCAAAGAAAGTCTTGATAAAAACCTATGTTTAAACGTGAGTTGAATCTCACTGAGATTTTTGTGAAAAAAAAAAAGTACACCTATTCATATATGTTAAATTTGGAAAGAAGATTAATAAGAGAAATGTATTAATCTAGGAGAAACTTGATCAGAGAGCAATCTCAGTTCAGGTTTCTAGATGGAACAAAGGGTTTGCTTTCAGCTACAGACCTAAAGGTTGGCAATTCAAACCCACCCAGCAGTGCTGCAGAATAAAGTCCTGGAGATTTGCTTCTATAAAGATTACAGACAAGACAATCCTATGGAGCAGTTCTACTGTGTAACATGGGGTCGCCATGAATCGGAGGCAACTTGATGGCAACGGGAATCCTAGTTTTAATAAAGATAGTATACAGTGTAGTGAGAAGATCATGGAGCTTGGAATCATAGACCTCACTTTGCCTGGAGTTAGGTAAGTCACTTCACTCCTCAGTCTATGCTTCCTCACTTGTGATCTACACTACCATCTTTCTCACAGTTTATCATGCTCAAAGTAGATTGTGCGTGTCCAAGTATACCACAGCTTATTCTTTTTTTTTTTTTTTTTTAGTAAATCACAATTGGTGGCAAAGAAATGAATTCTACTTCCAACTATGCCACTGGCAAGAAGCATGGCAATTTCTTACCTTTCTAGTCAGACGGAGGGAAGAGGGAGTGTTGTAGTAGCTAGTCCATGTGGTGGGATTCTACTAGCTCAAAGCCATTATTATATACTTCAGAAACTACAGGACAGTAGCCGTATCAACCAGTTCTTTCAGTAACTGGTAAGTTTCGAGGAAAAAAAAAAAAAATTCCTGAAGAGGGTCTTGGTGGATTGAAAGAGTTAATGTAGATTCCTAATCGGCCTAGTGACAGCTGGAGAATAGTGATATTTGGTTGAGTATGACAAAGAATATGATCTCGCCTTATTTGCAGTGCTGAAGTGGCATTGCTTAAGCTGTCAAGTCCCAAGCACCAGAAGCCTAACACCAAATATTAATTTACCTGTTGTGTGCATCTAATAACTGACAGCTCTGAATCCCATATCATTTTTGGTGGCCTTCCCACAGACATGTTCTTTGATTAAGAAAATAGTCAGGCAGAAAGCCAGTATGTCCCTAATGTGGCCACCTCAGTTCAGCCTCCTTATTATGCTGGAATATTTTCCTCTAAATTAGATTTCCTGTCTTCATAGTGGCAGCTTACATGAATTTAATACATTACAAAATGTGTGGTCCCCTTGAGATTCTGTGATAGATTGTGGTGTTTGAAACCCATATTTCCATGGGAAATAAAAGCCTAGGCCATGGCCAAATATTTTATCAGCTTAGAATTATCTTGAGATAATGGCACTATTAATGCTTGTCACTCCCGTCTGCTTCCCAGGGCTTGCATTGGCCCTTTTCTTGCTTCTGAGCAAGGTGTTGGAAATTTTAGAGCTTTGAGCCCCACTACCAATAACTAACCCAGATAGGTACACTTTGCTCTCCACGGCCTGGCACATAATCATGCACGGTGTACCCCTCTATTATTTTCCCCTCACTGATACTGAATCTGATTTGCAATTATGCTACATGGGATGGGATCACTATATTTTGCAGGTTGGCTGTGATAGGTTGGTGACGCATTGTCAAAGGATGTGAGTTGTTACTGTAGGGTGACTGGAAGGAGGGAAATAGTATGAGGAAGAAGCAGAACACATAACACAGAGACTCAGTGAAATAAGATCTGAAGCCCTGGGATCATCAAATTACCAGCTAGGAAATGTCAGAAGCTTCCAGATTAAATAAAAATGGGTGATTAGAGGTATGTCTTTCTTTGGGCTATTCAGTACCATTTAATTACCTCTTCACTTTTTTTTATACTGTACTCTAGTTTTTTTCCAGGAGTTGAATTCCTTCTACAGTCAAGTTTTTGACTTTCCAATTTCATCTCTTTTTTCTTACCCCATATTTTTCCAAGATAGAGCTTGTGACTGGGCAAATGATACATTGCTCCCTTTAAAAAAGTGATTTATCAGTGCACATTTCTGCTTTGCCCTCGTCTCTAAATTCTGTTGTCTTGATAGTCACTAGCTAATTTCTTTGAGTAGGCTGTACTGTACATAGTGACCAACAACCAATAAGTGACTTTTGTTTTTGATAACATTCCAACCGTGGTCCAAACAGTAGCAGCATATGCAAGGCAGTATTCTAAGTGTGATGAGAGTGTACTATTAGAATTTATCTTTCACTTGATGTCCATATACTATATTACAAAAGGATGGCTTTTATAACTTTTGAATTATAAAAAGGGCAGTTTAGACATAGAGGTAAGCACGAATACGGGAAAAGAAATGCCATGTGGGGATCGCCAAGGAACCAGGGAATCCTGGGACTACATAAGCTGAAAGAAATAAATATCTTCCCCCAAATAGACAGAGAGCCTTCTCCTGGAGCCAGTGGCCTGAATTTGAGCATATTGTCTCCTGAACTGTAAGAAAATAAATTTCTGTTCTTAAAAGTCACCCACTTGTGGTATTTGTGTTACAGCAGCACTAGCTAACAAAGACACAGATTAATCAGAAAACAACAAACAAAAATATTTCATGGAACAAGTAATTGTTGAACTGAGCCTCAAGGGATAGCTTGACTTCAAATACTTGCCAAAAGCAATAAAGGGTTCCAAAAGACAGGATCTTATTGAAGATAGGTAAGAAACAGCAGGGCTTTCTCTGGCTTGAGTGTCACTCTCTATATGGAAATATACAATTTTGAATAGCCATTCATAAACTGTCACCTTTGCAGTTCAGTCTAACCCTTCTAGAGCTGTTGAAAAGCTGACTTTCTTCAACCTGTTAAAGCAAAAGGGCTAGTGATAACTGGAAATCTCTGTGACTAATGGCGGCGGGGGCGGGCGTTCGGAGAATATAGAGAAGTTGAAATTTATTTCTATGATCACACATTGATCCCTGGCTTCTACTGACCTTCATTTTACATTCTATTCCCTCATCAGATAAGTCATTTGCCCAATAAAACTGCTTTATGCAACTACTAAAGCAGTTAGTCATAGGCTGAACTGTATTAACATGGGTTGCATAGAGCTAAGTCTTCCGCCTACTTCAACCATACCCAGCCCTGACCTGCTACAGGCAGCATCTGAAGGGCAGGGGCCATGCTTTGTTCATTTCTGTATTCCCTGCATCTAATACAAAATCATTTTTTAATTGGGATTCGATGAAATGGCTTTGATGGCGATGAGAAGATTTGCCTAAGCAAAATGTCTTAGTTTCTTAGAGTTATCATAAGAAAATATCACAAACTGAGTAGCTTATAAGAATAGAAATTTGTATTTCACAGTTCTGGAGGCTAAGAGTCTGAGATCAGGGTACCACTGAATTGATTCCTTCCAAGGCTTCGAGGAAGAATCTGTAGCTTTTGGTAGCTTCAGGCAGTCCTTGGCTTGTACCTGCAGAGTCACATGGTGTCCTTTTTCTGTCACTCTATGTCTCTTTTCACCTTTATAAGGCCACCACTCAAATGAAACTAGGCCCCTCCCTACTCAGACATGACTTCATGTTAACTTCACTGATAATATCTTAAAAAGCCTTATTTCCATGCAAGCTCACATTTGTAGGCGTAAGGGATTAGGACTTCAATGTATCTTTTTGGGGACACAATTCAATGCATAACACACAACGTGTTGTAAAGTAGCAGAACAAAAAATCAGACAGTTGACTAAATCATTAAAGGTCTTGGGAGGTAGATGGGGTTGCTGAGGCTTGAAGTAACAGAGATTGTGAGTTTTGATCATAAGTGTTACATAATGAAAGCTTTTTTAGGTGGAATAGTCTAATAGTAAATTGTGAGATAGAGGAGAGAACCAGAAGCCATGTGGTTAAAAAAAAAAAATGACATAATTTTATCACTAATTGGATGAAGATGTATAATAAAGCAAAGAGTACTCCTGGATGGAAACCCTAGTGGCATAGTGGTTAAGAGTTACGGCTGCTAACCAAAAGATCAGGAGTTCAAATCCACAGGCGCTCTTTGGAAACCCTATGGGGAAGTTCTACTCTGTCCTTTAGGGTCACTATGAGTCGGAATTGACTTGATGGTAATGTTTTTTTTTTTTTTTTTTACTCCCAGATGAGACGTAAGACACACAAAAATACAGAAGTCACGGGCACAAACGTGACAGTTGAAACCAATATAATAGATGTGTTCTCCAAAAACAAGTATTAGAAAGGGACTAACCCAAAACTAAGACTTGAGCCTTGGGGAATACTCACAGTTGGTCACATGGGCAGGAAGAAAGAACATCTGACATTGTCTAGAAATCAAAAGGAAAGATGTAATTCCATGAAGGTGGAGATGGTCAAGCATACCAAATGTTACCAGGAGGCTAGGTTATTTAAAAAGTCAATAGATTTAGCAATAAGAAAATATTTTACGCCCTTTGGAAAAGTGGTATTTCAGGTAACTGGTTGGATTCAAATGTAGATTGATAGAGGTTGAGTAAGGGAAAGATATCAAGGTATGGGCATTAACCATTTATTTGAAAAAATTTTCAAGTGAAAAAGAGAGAAACAATGGTAGAGGAACAGGGGACCAAAATATTATTGTTTCTGAGATACGGAAGGTAAATTTGAAAACAGTATGACTTCAAATTTCACTTTGCAACTCCGCATTGTTGCTCAGACTTGCCCATCAATTAAAGACTAAAATTGGCTTCATTCAGTGAGGTCAGAGTGCCCCCAGATCCATTTGATCTAAGACAAGGACCATGTCCAAATTAAACCAGGCCAAAGTGTAATGGATCACTCTCCACCACAGGGCTTCTGTGACTAATTCTTTGGACAAAATTCTGGACAGCTAGATTCATCATGCTTCACTACCTGTTATATTATGTTACTTCACAATTTTGTCCAAAGAATTAGTTACAGAAGTCCTGTGGTAGAGAGTGGCCCATTATGCTTTGCCTTGGACGAATTTGGACATGGTCCATTATCATTCCCAAAGTGTAGCACCATCCTGTTATGTACTTAATTCCTGTATTCTCATCTCCATTATGTTCAATGCCTGCTTTACTGTTGTCCCAATCTCACATTGCATACTTTTCATTCAACCTTGTTTGGGTCAAGTGTTCTTGGTATGTAGTCCTAAGCACCTTACTTTAACATCCATTATACTAAGTTCTCATTACTATTTACCTGTATAGATCTGGACTGTAAACTCCATGAAACAAGAAACTGTTTAAAAAAAAAAAAAAAAAACTCATTTCTGTTGAGTTGATTCTAACTCATATCAACCCTATAGAACAGAGTAGAACTGCCCCATAGAGTTTCCAAGGAGCAACTGGCATTTAACCACTCTGCCACCAGGGTTTACAAGACTGTGTTTAGCAGCGTGCAAATAAGTTCTCAGTACATATTTGTTTTATGATAGAATAAATGAATTAATGAGTGAAGTCTTAATATCGCAATCAATATCTCTATCAGTAAATGCTCAACAGGAGCAGAGAGCACACATAAATCAGGAAAATTCTAGGTGGGCTTATTTGCAAAAAGGATGGATTGCTAAGGTATTCGCAGGATATAGGAAACTACCTGGAACCCAGCAGATTTTTTCCTACCCTTAGACCCAAAACAAGGTAAAGAAATGATTACTAAAACCTGGAAGAACAGAAGCAGGTAAAACAGGTCACCCTAAGAGTAACCAACAATGGCCATTAGACAAGGGACATAGGCAACCCGAGACTACTTCCCAAGGAGAAAAGCAGAGGAATAATTACCTTGATTTCTCTCCCCATGCCTGCTGATATCTTCTTGAGGTTCCCTATTGCCTGAACTCAGGCGGAAGGCAAAAGTCATAAGGGCCTCTTGATGCAGTCCATGCAGGTCAACTCCTAGGGCAGAGAACAAAGGAAAAGAGTAGAGACCGAATATAGGGGAGAACCAGAAGATACCTGGCCTAATGTTATTTATAACTGAGACCTTGATCTTCCCGACCATGTCTTCCAGCATTCAGTTCAGTGAATGAGATTTCCCAATTCTATTTTGCTCATATTTTCTGCTAGAAATGTCTTTGCTTTTCTTCCCAAAAGAAAATAGATTAATCCTTCAAGACCAGGGTCAGGAATAGTCTTCCCAATATCTTCTTCAATCCCATTCCAGATATGAATGATAATATATGCAAATGATGTCATGGAATTTTGTTCTTGTATTTGTAGCACAGTTGCAGTAGTAGACAGTGGTAATGGTGGGAGTAGTCATAGTAGTTAAAAGACTTTTCGAGAACATATTATGTGCCAGGCACTTCTTTGTTTTGCTTTATATATATAGGCAGTGGTTAAGAGCTACGGCTGCTAATCAAAAGCGGTTCTAATCCACAAGCTGCTCCTTGGTAGCCCTAATGGGCAGTTCTACTCTGTACTATAAGGGTTGCTATGGACTGCAATTGAGGGCAGTGGGTTAGGTTTTATATATACATACATAATCTGATTTAATCTATATAAGAACCCATGAGCCACATTCACATTTTACAGAGAAAGAAACCGAAGATTAGAAATTTCTTTTACTTCCCTTAGTTCTTATAGATGATAAACGATAGAATCATAGTGTAAATTCATGTCTGTCTCATTTCAAATCCTATGCTTTTCAGCCACTCCCGGCTATACCATGAGTGATGAGCTTATCCACTATGCTGCTAGCTCCATATAGGAAGGAGCCTTACCATGTTCATTTTTAAACTGTAGCATCTTGCACAGTGCCTGTTTTATAACAAACACTCCATAAATGTTCCTAGAATTAAATATTAATAATAGAGAGAAAACAAACAAAAAAGGCTTATAGAATCAAAGCACATTTATCAACCATAAATAATAGAAAAAAAGAAAAACATACAACAAAGAAAAATCAGGCAAAAACTAAGTACAAGAAACAGTCATTTCTTTTCCTAGACATGAAATAGTTTTACTTTGGTCCACTTCTCTCCGCTGGATTCAAGTTGATATTTCTTTTCTACTCACTATTTTGCTAAGAGCCATGAGATCAGCTTCTCTTTTTTTTTTTTTTTTTTTTGAGTTTGAAACAGCCAGTCTCCTTTTCCCGCAACAGTCTTCTCCGGAAGCAAAAACCTCTCTTTTGGAGCAAAGCCTCTCTCCTGGGGTTCTTTGTTCTGCCAGTGCTGAGTCCCTTTGAGTTTCTCCCTGGAGCAGGTCTGGAACCAGTGCCTCACTCTTCTTTTGAATGGCTGAACATGTTGTCTCTCATCTCAGTTGCCCTTGCCATGCTGGAGGCCTGTGCAGTCATGTCTCTGTCTTAGCTCATCTTAATAAATCCTTTGAAGCAGGAGCTGGTTGAATACCTAAGCAAGTTGACTTTTTTAAAGTTATTTTGATATAGAACTAATATCTTACATAAAAAGTGAACTGCTTTACTGTGAGCAAGTAGACTTCTTCACAAGTACTGCAGACATCAGATTCCATTTCAATGATAAGTACAGAATCCATCCAATGATTGTAAACTGTTAGGATTTGGAAGGAATTTTAGACATCTTCCAGACCAGTTGTCTGTGTAATGAAGACATCTTTGATATAATAACCTGAGAGTTAATTGTCTAGAATGAAAACATCTCCTACTTTGAAAGAACAGCCTGGTTCTTTGCTGGACAGCTCTGCTAAACTTTCTGTCTTATAATGAGCCAAAATCTGCTTCTCTTGAAATTTTAATATTCATTCTTTCAATCAGCATTCACTGACTTTGTGCTCAAGTCAAAGGTACAGTGCTAGGTGCTGGGATTTCTCCCCATTTACCTACTGAAACAATATGCAATTGTTCTACTTAATTGTCTATGTTGTCAGCTGAGCAGTTCAAAAGTCAACAGAGTGGAAGGAGATGAAGAGTTCATTGGTGTAGAGTAGAATATGTTATCATGGAAGGAGAAGGATAAATTTTACATATGGAAATACAAAGCTATAGAGTAGAAGATGTAGAAGAGGTAAGAATGAAGAAGACATTTGGCTTGTGGTGGGTGTGAATTGGATAGTGAGAAAGAAGAGGCAAGGAGAAAAATTAATTTTTCCCAAAGTTATATAGAACGATCAGAATAGAACACGTTCTGGAATGTAATGCAAAATAAATCTCTACAGAATTATAGATCTTGAAATATAATCATTTCATAACTTTTCTCCACCTCTTTTTTAAAATAATATTTTATTTTATTTTAGGTGAAAGTTGACACAGCAGATTATGTTCCCATTTAACAATACTTATACAAATTGTCCTGTGACCTTGGTTACAGTTTGCACAATGTGTCAGCATTCTCATTATTTCCAATCTGTTAGTTCTGTTTCCATTGATCTAGCTTTCCTTCCCCCCCACCCCATTGCCTTCTCATGTTTACTTTTGGGTCAGTGTTGACCGTTTGGTCTCATATAGTTGATTGCTTAAGAGAACACATTTCTAATGGGTGATATTGTTTATTTTCTAAGCCAGTCTCTTATTTGGCTGAATGGTGACCTCCAGAAATAACTTCAGTTCCAAGCTCAAAGGGTTTCTTAGGATAATAGTCTCAAGGGTTCCTCTAGTCTCTATCGGTCCAGTAGGTCTGACATTTTAAAGAACTTGAATTTTGTTCTATATTTTTTTCCCCATTCTATCCAGGACCTTCTGTTGTGTCCCTGGTCAGAACAGTTGGTAGTGGTAGTCAGCCACTGTCTAGTTTTTCTGGTCTCAGGTTAGAAGAGGCAGTGGTTCATGTGGGCTATTAGTCCTGTGGACTAGTTTCTTCATTGAGTCTTGAGTTTCCTTCATTCTCTTTTGCTCTGTGTGAGTAGAGACCAATAGTTGTATCTTAGATATACACTCACAAGCTTTTAAGACCCCAGGTGCTACTCACCAAACGAGGATGTAGAACATTATCTTTATGAACTACGTTATGTCAATTGACTAGGTTGTCCCCCTGAGACTATGGTTCTAAGCTTTTAACTTAGTAAACCAATCTCTCCCTTGGATATGTCTAGGAAGCTTCCGTAACCATGCCCCCTATGTTCTTTGTTATGTATATGGATGTATAAGCAGCAAACACAAACAAGTATATACATATATATATGCCTACAGATACATTTATACATTCACTTGCATATGCCTTCCTATATGCACATATGCATACATGTCTACCTACTTAGCCACACACATAATTTTTGGTTGTTGTTACTGTTGTTGCAAATTTATACATGTCAATTTGTAATTGTCCCTTTTTCTTGTGACTTCTTGGTGTCTTTATTTACCTTGGTCAAGTTGTGCTACTTCATCTATATATGATATCGTCTTTTCCATCACCAAAAATAACAAGTGTCTACTATCTAGAAAGTGATTCCCCCTCACTCTCCTTATCATCCCTGGTAACCATCAAAGAACGTTGCTTTCTATGTGTATATCTGTTTGTCTTAGTCATCTAATGCTGCCGTAACAGAAATACCACAAGTGGATGGCTTTAACAAAGAGAAATTTATTCTGTCACAGTCTAGTAGATTACAAGTCCAAATTCAGGGTGTCAGCTCCAGGGGATGGATTTCTCTCTTTGTCTGCTCTGGAGGAAGGTCTTTGTCCTCAGTCTTCCCCTGGTCAAAGAGCTTCTCGGGCACAGGGACCCTGAGTCCAAAGGATATGCTCTGCTCCTGGTGCTGCTTTCTTGGTGGTATGAGTTCCCCAACTCTCTGCTTACTTCCCTTTCCTTTTATCTCTCTAGAGATAAAAGGTGGTGCAGGCCCCGCACCATGGAAACTCCCTTTACTTTGCATCAGAGAGGTGACCTGAGTAAGGGTGGTGTTACAATTCCACTCTAATCGTCTTAACATAAAATTACAATCCCAAAATAAGGACAACCACAAAATACTGGGAATCATGGCCTAACCAAGTTGACACATATTTTGGGGGGGACACAATTCAATCCATGATACTATTCTTGACTTTTTATAGTAGTGGGACTACATAAGATTTGTCCTTTTGTGATTTACTTATTTCACTCAGCATAATGTTCTTCAGATTCATCCATGTTGTATGATGTTTTGTGGAGTCCTCATTATTCTTTACAGTTGCCTAGTCCACCTCCCTTTTTCACATGATAACTATTTCCATTTCTTTGGTAGGACTAGTGAGGAACCTACAGAATGTCTTCTGTCATTTCATCACTGCTCACTTCCCCATCCAGCATGCTTTATGGATGTTAGTGGATCTGAAAGCAGCAAGAACAACAGGGTAGAGATAGTACACCATGCTGTCTGCCCCACCAGAATTACTTTGTCCCATGACCACGCACTTTGTTTTACTACTCAGTTATCCTTTTCTGCATCCCTCTCATTATTGAAATAAATGTAGATAAAATGTTCTTATTGTCAACAAGGAGCTGTGGCCTTAATAAATACTAAGTGTTTTTATCACATTTCTATCAGAAAAGTAAATAAATAAGCATATAGTGTTTCAAAGCCAATGTCATCATTTTTTTGTAAATAGCCTTTCAAATTTGAAAAATGTACATTCTAGACACTGGATCATTCCCAACAACATGAAAATATACTGTAGTAGTATATTCTCTGCATCATATTATCTATCTTTATCTATTACTATCTAAAATAAATCTTTTGGTCCTATTGTCCTCATTTACAACCTCAAACAGATAAAACTTGTTAAAAAAAAGTGTCTATATTTCTGTAGCTACGTTTTATTATCCTTTCTCCAATTTCTTACCTTCCATTGTCTCTTCAACCTACTTCATTTAGGTCAATCCAATGAACCATTTTCATGGAGGTCGTGAATGACACAGTCGAATACTTCTTGTTTTTCTTTAATTTGAATTTAAATTTATTTTTAAAGGCAATAAATACTTAACACTACAGCATTCAACCATATACAACAGGGCCTGAAATGAAGTTTCCTCACTATCCCTGATCCTAACACCCAGTTCTCCTTCTAGAATCAATTACTATGCAGTTGTTTTAGGCAAGCATCTTATTTTTTTATACACATACAAGCAATTTTTTTCTTGTTTTTTCCTCAAATGGTACTTCTGCTCTTTCATTTTTTACTCCCTGTATCTTAGACATCATTCCATATCAGTACATAAAAAGAGATTTTCTAGCCTTCCTTCCCTCTTCTGTATTATTTGGTCCCCTATTGATGAACATTTTCATTGTTCTTACTCTTTTGCTGTTAAAAGTAATGCTACAATAAATAACTTGCACGTATGTCCTTTCACACATATTGGCGTTACTAAGATATATTTTTTTAACGGAATAGCTATGTCAAAGGATATGTATTTTTTATCTTTGTCATATATAGCTAAATTGCCCTTCATATAATATCAGTTTATACTGTTTCCTAACATGTTTGTCAATGCAGTGTGTTGTCAATCTTTTTAATGTTTGCCAGTCTGAGAAAATGGCATCCCACTGCAATCGTAACTTGAATTTCTCTTATCATGAGTAGGGTTGTGCAACTATTCACATATTTAAGGAGGTACAAAATGTACATATTTGTTCTTTTCAAGTAATCATCTATTTACATAGTATTATCACACTGTTAATTATTGTAGGTTCATAAAATGTTTTTGTCTAAAATGGTTACTTTTCTCTTTACTTTTAATTTTCAGAATATTTCTTATTCTATTCCTGAATATATATTTCATAATATAATTGCTTGCTTATTTTTCTATATAAAATTTAAAATCAAATTGTGTCATTCAAAAACAATCTTGTTTTTATTTAGATCATATGAAATTTCTAGATTAAAGTAAGGAGATTTGACATCATTAAGATGCTGAATGTTGTCGTGTAAGATCATAGAATGCATTTCCATTTGCTCAAGTCTTTCTTTTTATCAGTATCATTTTAAAGTTTTTTTAAATATGAAACCTGTTCATTTCTTATGAACTGTATTCCTAAATATTTTATTATTTATTATTATCATAAAGGGAGTTTTCCTTTCTTTATATTTTCTAATATTATTTTAATGTATGGAGGCTTCTTTTATATATTAATTTTATAGACATTCATGTTACTGAATTATTTAAGTAACTGTAATTGTGTATTGGGAACTTTGGCATTGAAGGTATAAAAAGCGTATCATGTTTACAGTGACAATTTTATCACCGTCTTTTCAATTTATACACCTCTATTCTTTTTTCTTGCCTAATTGCTTTACTTAATATTCTTTTTTCTTGCCTAATTGCTTTACTTAATACCTCTAGGACAAAGCTAAGTAATAGTGGTGTTAGTGGGCATTCTTGTGACATTTGTGACTTTCATGCAAATCTCTCTAATGTTTTCGCATTCAGCATGATCCAAATACTAAATTGAGATTAATACAGTTTATCATGTTAGGAAGGTATCATGTATTCTTATGTTATTAAATTTTTAATCAAGAATGGTTGTGGACTTTTATGAAATGTCTTTTCAACACTGATATAGTAATTTTTTTAACACTGTATCTATTGATATACTGAAACATACTAGCAGATATTCTTGTAGGTAACCTTCCTGTATACCTGATTAAAAACTCCACCTTGCGAACGTATTATTTTGTTCAGGACTTTTATATCAATATTTAAAAGTGGCATTAGCATGAAAATTTTGTCAATATGATGCCCATGCTTCTGTTTCTAGCAATACTCAGAGTTATTCTTTAAAAAAAAAAAAAAAAAAACCCTCCACTTGTACAAAATACGTAAAAATACCAATTAGAATATTAAAATATATTTAGAATGCTATTAAATAGGTGAGCTGGTCATAAAATAATGAAAATCCTCATTGACCAAATGTTACGATAAAACCTGAATCTAGGCAGGACAGTAGATACTGATGTTGCCTATGCACGTGTGTTTACATGTTTCTTCTGATAATTTACAGAGTTTTCTTTTTTTAATTTTTCTTATTTTTTTTTTTGTCTTAACAAGAAGAGTGATATTCTAGTTGTTATTCCTTTCACCATGATTTAATATAAGAACTACAAAGTTTATCAGTATTGTACACTTATTTACTTATGCAGTTCCTTTTGACACCAGACCTAAGCTGTGATTGTTAGTGTAGAGAACGTTTTTTTCTTTTCCCATTCCCTTTTCTCCTTCCCCATCCAATTTTAGCAAATTATATCATCTTTCTTAGCATTTAGTTTTTTACTGCTAAGTGGCTTTATACTTCCATTACTGAATTTATCAGTTTTAAGTGTATATTACAATCCATGGCTATAAAAGAAACAACTACATTTCCTCTTTGTCTCTTGCATACTGTTCCCCTTTCTTCCCAACTTTTCTTATTATATAATTTCTGCATTGTCAAGATTATGACATTTATATTCTATTCTCCAACCACTGCCCCCACAATTGTTTGAGTATTAATCTCACATTGCTAATAGTCTTACAATCTAACAATTCTAATTCTACATTCCTAATGCTCTGCATTCCTTTGGCTGTAGCTTTTCTGTTCATCTCTTGATTGCCTGAATGTCAACAACCTCTAGTAACACCTTCAAGAAGGCCTCGTGGTAATTATAATATCAGAGCTCTTGCATGTTCAAAGACATTTATTAGCTTTATCTTAGAGCATAGATGCTGCTCTATCATTTTCTAGCACTGAATATTGCAGTGGAGAAGTCTGGTTATGATTCCAGCCATCAGAAAATAAAGAGCGATTTAGAACAGATTGCAAAAACCAAATAACAATTGACATTCACATGTATTTGGGAATAAAAACTGTCTGTGGGACTGTGTTGTTGCTGCTGCTGTCGTTGTTGAAATATTTAATCTTATATCATGTTTCCATGAAAATTGGCCTGCATTAGATATACCTTTCAATGCCAAATAGCAAATGTTAAGCAATGGGTACTCAGCATTACACATTTAACTTGTGAAGATAAATAAATAAAAACCTCCATTCCCTCTGGAATTCTTGCTGTTAAACAGAGTGATGTTTAACTTGTGATGCCTGTCACAATGATTTCATGAGCAGCCTTTCCTGTGCAGTGGGTCTGACCTGAGCCAAACTATGTCTCTGCCACAGGTAAGGTAAGGCTTTTTTTCCACTGAAAATCAGAGATTGTGAAATGTTTGCAACATTTATTAGTTTTATCTCCTTCCCTACATCATATGCTGCTGCATCACTTTGTTTTAGTGAGCCAATAGGGATCTCCTCTTCACTCACTAAGGAAGCTGTTTTATATTCTCGCATCTTCAAAACACATGAAAAATGTGTCTTCAATGCCTATGGACTCACTGTTCTTCTGTACAAAATTATTAGATACCAAACTCCAATAAGGCATCTGATGTCACTGATAAGTCTTCAGTCAGTTGTAAAATCTTTAGTGAAACTCAGTTCAATGATGTTAGCTAATGTTTATTGTTGTTACGTGCCTGTAAGTCTAGTGCTGCTATAACAGAAATACCACAAATGAATGGCTTAAACAAAGAGAAATTTATTTCTTCATAGTCAAGTAGGCAAAAAGTCCAAATTCAAGGTGTCACCTCCAGGGGAAGTCTGTCTCTGTTGGCCCTCTCATCAATCTTCGCCGGGACTAGCAGCCTTTCCGCACAGGGACCCTGGGTCCAAAGGACGTGCTTTGCTCCCAGCACTGCTTTCTTGGTGGTATGAGGTCCCTCATCTCTCTGCTCACTTCCCTTTCCTTTTATCTCTTGTAAGATAAAAGGTGGTGCAGATCACACCCCAGGGAAACTCCGTTTACGTTGGTTTAGGGCTATGACCTTAGCAAGGGTGTTATAATCCCACCCTAATACTCTTTAACATAAAATTACAATCACAAAATGGAGGATGACCACACAATACTGGGAATCATGGCCTAATCAAGTTGACATATATTCTTGGGGGATACAGTTCAGTCCATGACAGTGCCCTGAGTCAGTTTGACTCATAGTGACGTTACGTACAACAGAATACTTTCCAGTCCTGCTCCATCCCCACAGCCATTGCTATGTTTGAGCCCCTTGTTGCAGACACTGTGTCAATCCATATTGTTGAGGGTCTTCGATGATATTTTCAATAATATTTTTAATCAAGCTAATGTTAGTGAGTGCTAAGTGTCTAACATTGTACTAAGCATTTTTACACAACTATAGTTTAATAGTCCAGTACATTTAATCCCTACAAGAGTTACATTTTATAGAGGAGGAAATTGAGGCCCATAAAGGTTAAGTAACTTATCTAGGTTCACACAGCTAGACAGTGCCAGAGATAGAATTTAAAGCCAGTCATTCTGATTCCAGAGCCCATGTGTTTTACCACTGTGCAGCAGAGCCACTCAGCTGGTGTCTGGGACAACAACTTTACCAATATTTCTTTCAGAGTGTCTACTTTTGATATCATTGAGAGTGGGATGCCGTAGTTTATCATTAGGCCCACAGATTTCCTCATTCTAAAGAAATAAAAAACCAAACCCATCACCGTCGAGTCAATTCCAACTCATACTGATCCTATAGGACAGAGAAAAACTGCCCCTTAGGGTTTCCAAGGTGTGGCTGGTAGATTCAAACTGCCAACCTTTTGGTTAGCAGCCTAGTTCTTAACCACTGCACCACCAGGGCTCCTTCCTCATTCTAGCTCATATTAATAACACTGTAACAAAGGATAAACCAAACCAGTTGCCCTCATTTGACTCTGTCTTGTGGGGACTCCAATTCATGGGGACTCCAATTCATGGTGACTCCGTGCACATCAGAGTAGACCTGTGCTCCATAGGGTTTTCAATGGCTGGTTTTTTGGAAGTAGGTCATCAAACCTTTCTTTCCATGTGCCTTAGGGTGGATTCAAAGCTATAACCTTTCAGTTAGCAGCTGAACTCCAGTTAACTGTTTGCACCACCCAGGGACTCCATAGCAATGATTAACCCAGTAAAATTGGTGCATATGAGCCAAATAGTTATTTGATGTTTTGCATTTGTTTAAATTTTCACTTTTCAGTCTGCCATTTGGTCATAGTATTAACATCTCCAGGGAAGTTGATAAGGAGTAAAAGGTGGATACACACATACATACACAGTGTCTTAGTTATCTAGTACTGCTATAACAGAAATACCACAAGTGGGTGCCTTTAACAAAGAGAAATTTATTCTCTCACAGTCTAGTAGGTTACAAGTCCAAATTCAGGGTGTCAGCTCCAGGGAATGGCTTTCTCTCTTTGTTGGCTCTGGAGGAAGGCCCTTATCCTCAATCTTTAATCTTAAAATCCCACCCTAATCCTCTTAACACAAAATTACAATCACAAAATGGAGGACAAACACACAGTACTGGGAATCATGGCCTAACCAAGTTGACACATATTTTTGGGGGGACACAATTCAATCCATGACACACACCTACACACACTTTTGAGAAAGCTACTATATATTCTGTTTATGCTTCAGGTTAGGTAGAAGGGAAGTCTGCAGTGTGGCCTGGTTGTCTATTTGCTTGGCATCTCTCCTGTGCTCTTTGGAAACAATAGTAATAACAGCATTATCACATTCTCAGGTTTTTCAATTTAGGACATGAAAAAGTTGCAGTGAGTGCAATTTCTTCTGGGAGAATAAAACTTTGCCTCTACTCCAGTAATTTGCAAAAATGAATAAAAGCAAAACAAAATATAAAAAGAGAAAAAAAAGAGTGAATTGCTATGAAAAATATGCTCCAATAGAGAAAAAACTTAAAAAAGAATATATTGTTATCGGGCAAAAATAACACATTTGAATAAATATTTATGTATGTTTTCATAGTTTTCTGGCTTATGCTCCTTCGTGTACCTTGCAGGCAGTTATGGAAACAACTATAAATCATAAATAAGGAATAAAATGAACTCCATGAAAGTCTCTGATTACTCCATTACTGAAATCCAGCTTAGCAATCATTTCCTTTCCTTCCCAATGTATTTCTATAAACAATCCAAAACAAACCTGTAGGATTTACAGAATGCATTTTATATAAATGAAAGTAGAACCCGTGCAAAGAACTAGCAAGAAATTAATTCATATCTCCCTGCAGCACAGAAGGTGTGTTGGCAAAACAACATAATCCTAAGGAGAAACATCATTGAAGAATTTAAAATAACTTGAGATAAATAGCATAGGGTGCATCTGTGGACCACGAAACAAACTAGAAACTCATGGACTAGGGATTTTAATATTCTTTTCTAGCACTGACTCTTGCGTGACCTTGGGAAAGTTGTTTTACCCTGATTTCTTTAGTGATTAAATAAGCACAAACCAGCCCAGCTAAAGGAATGACAAAAACTAACCTACTCAAAAACAGCATGTGTGGTTTTGTCTGAAAAAAGCCCTTATTTATTAAAGGCATTTTGAAAATAATCTGTTAAAGCTATGTAGCTTTCATACCCCAATTGGAACCCCTGATGCTTATACAATAGGGGACTAATTTTTTCCTTTACCCATATGTTTTTGAATAAAACAATGACTTTATTATTCCTGTTTCTCCTAGTTTTACTGAGTAAATCTGGGGCCCCATATTCCCTTTCATTGAAGAATTTTCTAGACACCTTTAGCTCTGTGTAAATCTCCTGTGTCTAATCCTACACACATCTCATCCATTATGAATATTCACTCCCCCAAATTTAATACATAGAAAATCAAGGGACTTGGAAATCATAATGCTGGATTATAACCTTATAAAGACTCGATCTAGTATTAATGAAAGATTACACATAATTTTAAGTATGTTCACAATTCATAAGAACACCTGATAAAGCAACATAATCCAAATGCTTCTGATTGCAGAACTTTCATTTCAAATAAATTCCAGTTATAAATGCCAAAAATATATTTTGGAAGTAACTGAATATTGGCTTTAAAAAAAAAAAAAAGATGTTGAGGCTTACCTAGTGAGTTCACAGCAAGGTGGAAACTAATATCTATTTTTCTCAAATGTGTTAGACAAGGCCACCAGAAACTACGTTAGGGGCTAAAATTAGCCATTGTAATAAAGTATAAGGCAATGCTGTTATGTGCTGTCACTGTGTTCCAATATATAGTATGTTTTGATGGAATTCCATGGTTTTTACAAGCTGAAGTCATTTTTTGTTCTTTGTCTAGAAATGTGAGGCCAACCAGTTCTGTAGACTTTTCAATTGGATGTTTTGGAATAATGCTGGCACAAGTTTTTTGAAATTATTATGGGCATTCGAACACAAGGTATAAAGCACATAATTATAGCATCCTTAATATGCCATTGTGCTGTTCAACTGAATTTAAATCAGTTTTATACATAAGAGTTAATGCATACTCACTTAGCCAAAACAACTATACCAACTATTTCAACTCAAAGTGACAACCTTAATGTATTGCACAATAGAGGCAAAGAAGAATACACAGCAAGGAATAGTTCTAAAACCACACACAGAAGTAACTGAATGAAGGTCATCACTAGAGAGTCTAAGGGAGAAAATGTTACCATAATATTCTCTCTGGAGTTTTTGTGTCTGTTTTTAATTTTTATTGTGCTTTAAGTGAAAGTTTACAAACCAAGTCAGTCTCTCATAAAAAAAAAAAAACCTATATACACCTTGTCTATATGCTCCTAGCTGCTCTCCCCCTAATGAGACAGCACACTCCTTCCCTCCACTATTTTCGTGTCCATTCAGCCAGCTTATGACCCCCTCTGCCCTCTCATCTCTTCTCCAAATGGGAGCTGCCACATAGTCTCATGTGTCTACTTGATCCAAGAAGCTCACTCTTCGCCGGTATCATTTTCTATCCCATAGTCCAGTCCAATCCCTGTCTGAAGAGCTGGCTTTGGGAATGATTCCTATGTTGGGCTAAACAGAAGGTACAGGGACCATGACCTCTGGGCTCCTTCTAGTCTCAGTCAGACCATTAAGTCTGGTCTTTTTACAAGAATTTGGCATCTGTATCCCACTGCTCTCCTGCTCCCTCAGGCTTTCTGTGTTGTGTTCCCTGTCACGGCAGTCATTGATTGTAGCCAGGCACCATCTAGTTCTTCTAGTTTCAGGCTGATGTAATCTCTGGTTTATGTGGCCCTTTCTGTCTCTTGGGCTCATAATTACCTTGTGTCTTTGGTGTTCTTCATTCTCCATTGATCCAGGCGGGCTGAGACCAATTGATACATCTTAGATGGCTTTTTTTTTTTTAGATGGCTGCTTGCTAGCATTTAAGACCCCAGAAGCCACTCTCCAAAGTGGGTTGCAGAATGTTTTTTTAATAGATTTTATTATGCCAATTGACTTAGTTGTCCCCTGAAATCATAGTCCCCAAACCCCCACCCCTGCTACACTGGCCTTTGAAGCATTCAGTTTATTCAGGAAACTTCTTTGCTTTTGGTTTAGTCCAGTTGTGCTGACCTCTCCTGTATGGCATGTTGTCTTTCTCTTCACCTAAAATAGTTCTTATCTACTATTTAATCAACGAAAATCCCTCTCCCTCCCTCCCTCCCCACTCTCATAACCATCAAAGAATATTTTCTTTTCTGTTTATTTTTCATGTTCTTATAATAGCGGTCTCACACAATATTTGTCCCTTTGCAACTGACTAATTTCACTCAGCATAATGCCTCCCAGATTCCTCCATGTTATGAAATGGTTCACGGACACATCATTGTTCTTTATCAATGTATAGTATTCCATTGTGTGAATATACCATAATTTATTTATCCATTAATCTGTTGATGGGCACCTTGGTTGCTTCCATCTCTTTGCTATTGTAAACAGTGCTGCAATGAACATGGGTATCCATTTATCTGTTCATGTAAAGGCTCTTATTTCTCTAGGATCTATTCCAAGGAGTGGGATTGCTGGATTGTATGGTAGTTCTAGTTCTAGTTTTTTAAGGAAGCGCCAAATCGATTTCCAAAGTGGTTGTACCATTTTACATCCCCACCAGCAGTGTATAAGTGTTCCAGTCTCAGGAGATTTAAAAAAAAAAAAACAGTAAATACACTCATCTGTTGAATTTAACTATGGTATTTCCTGAAACTAAACAGTCATAAGCTCTATGCTTCTCATTCTTTGCTGGTTAAAATTACAATATTGTTAACTATGGGCTCTATGAACCAACCTTATCCACAGAATTCTGATGTGCTATAGTTTTTTTTTTTATAGTTATTGCAAGAAGTTCATGAATTCATATGTACGTTGTATACACTATAGAAATCTCAGACTTGTATTGATTACTATTTTTCAAATATATTTAGTCACTATTGTATTTGATAAAATTCAAGCCTATTAAACACTTGTAACACAAAGAGTTAACCAAAGCCAAAGCAAACCCGTTGCCGTTGAGTTAATTCCGACCCACAGCAACCCTAGAGGACAGAGTAGAACTGCCCCACAGAGTTTCCTAGGAGTGGCTGGTGGATTTGAACTGCTGACCTTTTGGTTAACAGCCATATCACTTAACCACTGTGCCACCAGGGCCTTCTAAATTCCATGGGCTGTCCTATATTTTCCAGCCTTTACTGAAGATGTATTGGTCCCATGTGCCTAGTCCTGGCCAATGGACCACAAGAGGAAGTATGTGAGTCACTGCAGACCAAGGCAATTAGAAGCCTCAATACCTCCTCCATTTCTCATTTCCCCTCTGTCTTAGTCATCTAGTGCTGCTATAACAGACATACCACAAGTGGATGCCTTTAACAAAGACAAGTTTATTCTCTTTCAGCCCAGTATGCTAGAAGTCCAAAGTCAGGGAGCAACCTCCAGGGGAAGGCTTTCTCTCTCTATTGGCTGTGAAGGAAGGTCCTCGTGATGCATCAGTCTTCCCTTGGTCTGGGAATATCTCAGCACAGGAGCCTCAGGTCCAAAGGACACACTCTGTTCCCGGTGCTGCTTTCTTGGTGGTATGAGGCTCCTGTGTCTCTCTGCTCACTTCTCTCTTTTATATCTCAAAACAGATTGGCTTAAGACACTATCTAATCTTGTAGATCTCATCAATATAACTGCCACTAATCCATCTTACTACATCATAGTGATAGAATTTGTAACACGTAGAGAAATTACATCAGGTGATAAAATGGCAGACAATTATACAATCATACAAGGAAATCATGATCTAGCCAAGTTGACAGGTATTTTTGAGGGACACGATTCAATCCATGACACCATACCTCAGTGACTTGAGAGTCCATGTCTTCTAAAGGGCACAGTATAAAGTGTAGGATGATCACCTGATTCATACTGGTCTGTATGTGAATGAGAAGGTAATCTTATTGTGCCAAGAAGCAAAGGTTTCGGATTTGTCTGCAGTGGCAGCTAACGTTAATTATGCTCTCTGAAGTCGTGGTGATTTTTTTTGTCACATGTAGTTTCTCAACCAACAGATAGTAAAAGTACAAATACTATCATGTAGGGATTAGTAATTTTTTATTTTAAAAAGAGGCCTTTGTGTTCTAAAAGATGGAGAAAAAAATAAACATTTTTGCATTGAAAAAATACAGTGCACTTATCATTTCACTAAATTTTTCTGATTATACTGTAATGCCACTGATTTCATTGTATATAAAAGTCCGTAGCACAGTCCTTCAAGTGTTGTCAGTATATATAATGTATGAAAATAAATGCCATTTTAAGCCAAGTCTGAAGAGTAGGTGATCAAAATTAAGGTGTCAGAATAAAAATTTTTCTGTTTTGACTAAAAAAAGAATAGGAAAAAAAAAAAAGCTTACAAAGCTTACAAGGACTAAGTCTCAGCTGCAGAGGACTGCAAGGTGATTCCCTTAAGGGCCTTCCAAAAGAGTTCTGAGCTGTGGCCATATAATTGGAATATGAATAGAACAGCTTCACCCAGAATGACTGTCTAGGTCCATTAGATGTCTGAAGAAAAAGGTCTTTCGTGGCCAAATATACCATTTTGGGAAATTAACAATCTCCTTTAGTGAATTAAAAACTCTGAGAAATCCTATAGAAAGGGTTGGTGGGGTGGGGGGAGTAGAAGCAAAGAAAAACCCTTTAATTTGTATAAGCCAGCCTTTCGTAATCTTTTTTTTTTTTTTTTTTTTAATCAATATCTGACATGCCTATTTTTCTGCATGGCACTTTTCAAAATGCTAGAATAGCATCCCCAAACTGACAGCATTGAAGGGTAGCATTTATGGGGATGTTAAACTATTATGTTTGTTTACAAAGTGTCTCATTGTTTTATACACATTTATAGTTATGCCTGGAAAAGGCAACTGCTATGTGTCATGATCAAGCCTCTTTGGCATCATCAGATATGAAGCTGAAAGTTGTCCCTGACAGATAAATATATGAGCTTAAACACACACATGAGCACAGACAGAATCACATACACATTACACAAACAGCCAACATTTCATTGAGGACTTACTATGAACATGACACATATACAGTACCTCATTTAATGAACATAACAGCCCTATGATGAAGTATTACTATCAGAATTTTGGAAATGAGGAAACTGAGGCTCCAAGAGGTTAAGTAATTTGTCAAGATCGCAAGATCAGCAAATGTGTATGTTGTTGTTGTTGTTAGGTGCCTTTGAGTTGATTCTGACTCAGAGCAACCCCATGAACAAAACGAAATACTGCCCAGTCCTGTACCATCCTCACAGTCTTTGTTATGTTTGAGCCCATTGTTGCAGCCACTGTGTCAATCCATCTCATTGAGGGTCTTCCTCTTTTTTGCTGACTCTCTACTTTACCAAGCATGATGAGCTTCTCCAGGGACTGATTCTTCATGATAATATGTCCAAAGCACGTAAGACAAAGTCTCACCATCCTCGCTACTAAGGAGAATTCTGGCTATACTTCTTCCAAGACAGATTTATTTCTTCTTCTGGAAGTCCATGGTATGTTCAATATTCTTTGCCAACATCATAATTCAAAGGCATCAATTCTTCTTTGGGCTTCCTTATTCATTGTCCAGTCTTCACATGCACGAATGTGAATAGCTTGAATTCAAACCAGAGCTATGAGACACCAGCATCAAACTCTGAACCATTATTTTATACTAGAGCACTTTTATAAAAGTACAGATCTGAGGATGTCAACTGTTTCTATCTGCAGAAAAAAAAAAAAAAACCTACTCATTATAAGGGAAAACATAAACAAACAACAACAAAAACAAACCCCATAACACCAAAAGAAATATGTGGACTTCCAAGTTTCTTAAAACTCTTAAAAGTTAGCTAATAGCCTCTGTGGACCTAAAAGTTGGAGACAAGTGATAGAATTAAATTTTAAAATATCCTATTGTAACATAAAGTATGAAACGGCAAACTACTGCCTTAAGAAACTGGCTAAGAACTGAGAGACTTAGGTTCTCGTCCTGGCCCTGCCACTAACTTGCCTTACCTTGGAAACATCCTTCAACTTCCATATGTCCCACTTGCCCCATTTGAAAATTGTGGGGAGAGGCCATACTAGCTGATCTCTAAGGTATCTTCCTGTCTTAGTTATCTAGTGCTGCTATAACAGAAATACCACATGTGGGTGGGTGGCTTTAACAAAGAGAAATTTATTCTCTCACTGTCTAGTACGTCACAAGTCCAAATTCAGGGTGTCAGCTCCAGGGAAAGGCTTTCTCTCTCTGTCAGCTCTGGAGGAAGGTCCTTGTCCTCAATCTTCCCCTGGTTGAGGAGCTTCTCAGGCACAGGGACCCCATGTCCAAACAATGCGCTCTGCTCCTGGTGCTGCTTTCTTGGTGGCATGAGGTCCCCAAATCTCTGCTTGCTTCCCTTTCCTTTCATCTCATGAGAGATAAAACATGGTGCAGGCCACACCCCAGGGAAACTTCCTTTACCTTGGAACAGGGAGGTGACCTGAATAAGGGTGGTGTTACAATCCTACCCTAATCCTCTCAACATAGAATTACAATCACAAAATGGATGATAAACACATAAAACTGAGAATCATGGTCTAACCAAGTTAATACACACATTTTGGGGGGGACAAAATTCGAACCTTGATACTTCCATTAAAACTTACTGTGATTCTACAAATATGTTTATTTGAAGAAGGACAAGAGAGTGGGAGATTCTACAACATGATGGATAAGGTGCTCATTTTAAACATGTAAAAACTAAGGGACAAGCAACCCACAGTCATGTAAATGGTTAACACACTGGGTTGCTAACCAAAAGGTTGGAGCTTTGAGTCCACCCAGAGGTGCCTTGGAAGAACAGCCTGGTGATGTCCTTCCAAAAAATCAGCTACTGAAAACCCTATGGAGCACAGTGTTATTCTGACACACATGAAGTCATGTCATGGACTGAATTGTGCCAAAAATATCTGTCAGCTTGGCTAGATTATGATTCCCTTGAATGATTGTCTACTACTTTATCATCTGATGTGATTTCCCTATGTGTTATAAATCCTATCAACTATGATATAATAAAATGGATTAAAAAAAAATAAGATGGATTAGCAGCAGTTATATTGATGAGCTCTACAAGATTAGATAGTGTCTTAAGCCAATCTCTTTTGAGATATAAAAGAAAGAAATGATCAGAGAGACATGGGGCCCTAATACCACCAAGAAAGAAGTCCCAGGAGCAGAGCATATCCTTTGGACCTGAGGTTCCTGCATTGAGATGCACCTAGACCACAGGAAGACTGATGCATCACAAGGACCTTCCTTCAGAGCCGATAGAGAGAGAAAGTCTTCTCTTGGAGCTGGTGCCCTGAATTCAGACTTCTAGCGTACTGGACTGTGAAAGAATAAACTTGTCTTTGTTAAAGCCATCCACTTGTGGTATATCTGTTATAGCAGCAGCAGATAATCAAGGCAGGTCACCAAGATGATTCTACGGCAACTGTTTTTTTGTTTTTTTTGCTACACTTGTAGGTGCATTATTTATTTCATTTTAAGAAAAGTTCATGTATGCAAGTGAAGCAGGGGATATAACCACTCTCTAAGGAGAAGGTAGCATAGTTCAGAAGAAGTTCATTCTCCCATTGCCTCTTACCTCTTCTTGTGCTGTCAGTGTCAGAGTTCCAGTGAGAAAATGGAATTTCTCTTCATCCCAACTCCTGTCTCCTCTGTGGCTGCCAACTAGGATGTCGATACATTTGCCCGTGCTTGAAGATGGAAGGAAGGAAAGGGGAAAACATGATAAAAGAGTATTGGATGTGGAAGCCAGAACAAACGACTCAGAAAGAACAGTGAGGTAGCTGGCCTCTCTTGTTTCTGATTTTCATCTAGAATCATTAGAATCAGGAGAAAAGCAGGCAAAAATAGATACATGTTTTTTTCTGTCACCTCTACAATTGCCCTGTGATGTTAAAAGAATAAGAGAGAAAAAAAGAACTGTTGAGACAGGTCATAGCCCTGTGCTAGCACAAAGGTTTCTATCAAGGCAACAGGCTCAAAGAGAAGCACACAAAAATAAAGAAAACAGGACCCACATGCAATATTGCTTATTACACACAGTAACTGGCATTGGATAAGAGAGTCAGCAGCTGGCCCCTGGTTGCCTTTGTATATTAAAAAAAAAAAATCTAAGTAGCATTTGGAAGGAAAAATATATACATCATTACTGCATATAAGCACCCATCATGGGGTAGATGAATGCTTCTGTAGTCTCCTTTACTCTCAAAATGTCAGCACAAATATTAATCCTGTTTTTTTTGAGTTTTATTTCCTCCTCTGTTCCACCTCATAGCTCTGCATTAAAAATTCAACTAGTAAATATGCTCTCCCAAGTTTCTTCTGACATTTGGCTGCCTACATACCTGTCAATGAAAGTATAGCCTTAATACTTCTTGGGCCATAGGGATTCCTTGCTTGAGTTGCTAGTCCTCATATTTTCTCTCGCCTTCCCTCTCCTTCTACCTCTTTAACCTGAACTCTTCTTAGTGCCGATATTTGTTATGGAGATTTTGTTGCTAACTCAGAATGAATACCTGAGCCTCATGTTCTGGTAATTATAAATCTTGTCATGTCAGATGATCTTTGTCCTCCTTCAGTTGCTCACCAGTTGCTTTCTACTTACCTAAATGAGGTTGCCTTTCCTCACTGTTCAGCCCTTTGAAGCTCATGTCATCATTACTTTAGTCCATTGGAAAAGTGACCATTTATGAGCCAAGAAGTCAGTGGAATCATCTAGAATTTTCAGCACTGTTTTGTTTTTCTTTTACTTTTTTTTTTAATTTTCTCTTCTACTTCCTCCACATTAGACATGGAAGCTTACTCTGTAATAAGAAACAAACAGGTAGCAAGCATTCCTAATTACAGGCACCAAGTCATCCTTTTAATCAAACTTTATAATGCATTCTTTCATTTTCCCTTTCCACTTTTTATGGTCTTTAAATAATTTCACATTGTTGCTTTCCTATAAACCAGTCATGGAAAACAGGCTCCGTGCTTAAGGTAACTCGTAACATAGCAGGAGATTTATATTATCTGATTTAAAGGAATTTCCAGAGACCCAATAAACACCAATAAGTTATTTCCAAAATACAAGTGTTCTGATTGTGCAAGATATACAAACTTTCTTCTTCAACACTAGCCTGATTGCTTTCATAAAGCTGTTTTCAAGAACTAGTTTTTCAAGTCTTAAACAAGAACGTTTAGGAGTGAAATATCAAATTCCCTACAGTGCAATGAATTACTTTGGCCCTTCTAGCCATAGTCTTTGTGACTCATACACAATGATTGAGTGGAACTATACAAATAAAGTATATGGAACCCAAACAAAGGGATTGGTGAGTTTTGTCATCCCACTAGGCTTAAAACGAACCATCCCAGAAGCTGAGAGAGAGAGAGTTGTCACACCAAAGAACTGAGAAGTGGTAGCAGAGAAAAGGTGGCAACAGAGGCAAGAGAACAGCAGGAGATAGTGTGATGAGCTTCCTGGTCATGGACAAAGAAAACTGAGTACCTTCAATCAGGAGGCTTGCTGATGGGGCAGGGTGCCTCCAGGCACTTAGTGAGGTTAAGTTTGCTGACCCACAGAGCTAGAGCTGAGTGTCTTTGGGCCAAGACTTACTGGTAGAGTGGGGGGCCTCTGGGTACTTACTGGCAGAGCTAAAAGAGCTTTATAACACTTGCCCTAACAGGGCGGAGGCCAGGCCAAATGGCCAGAGAGAGGTATGCCTGTGAGCACTGCTGAGAAGAGGCTGTCCTGATTGAAGAACTGAATCCTGAGCATTCTTGAACCTGAACTGTAACCTGCTACTTCCCTAATAAACCCTGTAATTGTGAGTAATGTCTGTGAGTTCTTTGTGGCCATTACAAGAAATTATTGAACTCAGCAGAGAAGTAGAGAGTGCCATGGAAGGGATGGTTGGTGTCAGAATGGGTAAAAAGGGAGGCAGAGCCAACGTGATGCTATAGATAGAAGCACCAGGCTGTCCCTCCACAGCAAAGACCTGAAAAGCTAAGTAAAAAGTAAAGCAGATACAAATGTCAGTCCTGAAACCCTAAGCATTCAGGCAGCTAACAGACACATGAAGAAATGCTTGAGACCACAAGCCATTAGAGAAATGCAAATCAAAACTTTGATAAGATACCATCTCACCCAGACATTACTGGCATAAATTAAAAAAAAATAGAAAATAACAAATGTTGGAGAGGCTGAGGAGGATTGGAACTCTTATGCACTGCTGGTAGGAATGTAAAACGGTACAACCATTTTTGGAAAATGATATGTCACTACCTTAAAAAACTAAAAATAGAAATCATATGATCTAGCAATCTTACTCCTAGGAATATATCCTAGAGAAATAAGTCATCACACAAATAGGCATATGCACACCCATGTTGTTTGCAGCATTATTCACCATAGCAAAAAAATGGAAAGAAGCTAAGTGCCCACCAAGAGAAGAATGGATAAAAAAAATGGTACATACACATAATGGAATAGTATGCAACAATAAAGAATAATGATGAATCTACAAAACATCTTACAATGTGGATGAATCTGGTGGGCATTATGCTGAGTGAAATAAGTCAATCACAAAAGGACAAATATTGTATGAGACCATTATTATAAAAACTCATGAAAATGTTTACACATACAAGAAACAATCTTTGGTGGTTACAAGGGAGGGAAGGGAAGGGGAGGCAAAAACACTACCTAGACAATAGGTAAGTTGTAACTTTGGTGAAGGGTAAGACAGTACACAATACTGGGGAAGACAGCAAAACTTGACCAAGGCAAGGTCATGGAAGCTTCATAGATACATCCAAACCTCCTGAGGGATTAAACTACTGGGCTGAGGGCTGGATACAATGGTCTCAGGGACAGCTCAATTGCCGTAACATAGTCTATAAGGAAAATGTTTTATATCCGACTAAAGTGAGTAGCGTCTGGGTCTTAAAACCTGAGAGTGGCCATCTAAAATACACCTACTGGTCCTACCCTGGCTGGAGCAAAGGAGAATGAAGAAGACCAAAGACACAAGGGAAAAATTAGTCCGAAGGATTAATGGGCCCCAACTGCCACAACCTCCACTAGACTGAGCCCAGAACAACTAAGTGGTGCCTGGTTACCTCCACCAACTGCTCTGGCAGGGATTACAATAGAAAGTCCTGGACAAGATGGGAGGAAAATGTGGAACGAAATTCAAATTCACACATACACAAAAAAAGGAAAGAAAAAGACCAGGCTTGCTGCTCTGACAGAGACTGGAGAAACCCCAAGAGAATGGCCCCCTGAATAGCCTTTTAACTCAGTACTGAAGTCACTCCTGAGGTTCACCCTTTAGCCAAAGATTAGACAGGCTTATAGGGCCAGCAATAACACACATGAGGAATATGCTTTACAGTTCAATCATGTATATAAGATTAATGGGCACACCAGCCTTAAAACAAAGACAAGAAGGAAAGAAGGGACAAGAAAACTAGACAAATGGACACAAATAAAAGGCATAGTCAAAATAGGAAATTCAATTTTTAGGAAAAGTATTAATATCATCTTGGAGTTTGCATGCTAGAAACAATGGAGTATAGTGAAAAGAGTACAGCTTTGGTTTCAAACAGGCTAAGTATTAAAATTCAATTTTACTCCTAGATATGTAGCTTTCAGAAAGTAGTTAAGTCTATTTCCTCACTAGTAAAATGTGGATGATAATTATAACTCATCAACTGATATCCATCGATTAAATGAGATTATGAATGTAGTAAATGTAGTTGCTTAGTAAAGTGTCTGACACTTAGTAGATGTTTCATAATGGATAGTATAATAATTTGTTGTTGTTGTTAAGTGCGGTCGAGTCACTTCCGACTCATAGCGATCCTATGTGAAACAGAACGAAACACTGCCCAGTCCTGCGCCATCCTTACAAGTATAATAATACTTAAGAAAAAAAAATTCAAGCATAGTTGTAAAGGTATTCTAGATATTAAGAAAGTCTGTTTCAAACTATTTAGAGCAAAGGTACGTGTAGATCATACCTAAAAGAGAATGAAAGTTAAAACCACTGAATATATGCAAAACAATTCACAAGTTAAAAAAAAGAAAAGATCAGAACTAAGGAAAATACGATGACACAAGATAGTTCTAGTATACTTATATTTTTTAATGTAACAATACTAAATTTAGTGGCATATACTTGAGTATAAACAGAAAACCATCATCCTATAGTCATGTACTTAAAATAGTAATGTTGTAGATATTAAAGTTAGAATGAACAAACTGGCAAAAAAAAACCCTACAAGGAATTGTGTCAGTGTATGTGTATGCCCATTTGTTTGTGGGTTTCAAACACAAAAGTCAACAACTGATAACTCACTACCTGGATAAAATAGTGTAATAAATGTTATTAGAGAAAATCATACCTTTCAATTTATATCCTGTCAATAAAGTGACTTTTAATGGTAAGATTAGAACATACAACATGAAACTAAAAAAATTACCACAATGTAGGTAGCATTAAGCTCACCAACATATATGTAACAGGATAACCAGTTCATTGAGTCTTCTGACATGTCAAATGTACTGTTGAGCTCCTCTAGTGAAGTTTTCAGTCATTATTTCTTCAAATATTTTCCTGCCCCTTTGTCACTTTTCTCTCCTTCTGGTACTCCAATTATGTGTGTGTTGGTGAGTTTAATAGTGTCTCGTATTCCTCTGATGCTTTGTTCATTTTTCTTCATTCTTTTTACTCACTCATCTGCTCAGTCCACCAGAGCAGCTCTCTCACAATACAGGTATGCAGAACAGTAGACTGATTTCTTCACCAGCTGCCCCACCCAGACCTTCCCTACTAGTGAGAGTTAGAGTGGAGTAACAGGTGTGGCCCGGTTGCCTCCAGCTTCTTAATATACATCTTCCATACACAGAGTTGCTGGGTGATGAAAATGGTTAATTGCTCAGCTATTAATCAAAAAGTTGGTGATTTGAACCCACCCTTTGGGACTCAGAAGAAAAGCCTGGTTATCTTCTTCCAAAAGGTGACAGCCATGAAAACCCTATGGACACAGTTCTACTCAGAGGCACATGGTGTAGTCATGAGTTAAAACTGACTTGACCGCACTGGTTAACTTGTTCCATAAGATAAAACCAAAGAAAACCAAACCCTTTGCTGTCAAGTCAATTCCAACTCATAGTGATGCTATAGGACAGAGTAGAACTACCCCATAGGGTTTCTAAGGAACGGTTGGTGGATTCAAACTGCTGAACTTTGGTTAGAAGCCTGAGCTCTTAACCACAGTGCCACATATAGTTCATCTGCAAGATAGAGCTGTGGAAAATGGCTGCAGTAGTAGTTTGAATGCCATGGCTTCCCACAGTTCTTAGAAAGTTTTCATAAATTTTGTTGAATAAGTGCTTCTAAATTTGTTGTAAGCCCATTGATCAATCTCCAGGAGTTGTTGAATGATTACCTTTGCTAATTTTGACTAGCATTAAAGATGTTTCTCTGAAGAAGAATGTTCACTGAGCTCCTCATACAACAATTCTAGAAATAATGCCTCCAATTCTGTCCATTTTTGCATTACGTATTTTCATTATGTTGAAAGGTACATAGAAGTTAACAATTGTTATATCTTCTTGTCAGATTGTACTTTTATAAATATTATATACATTACCACTTTATTTTTTCACTTAAAAACCATTTTATAAATATAAATATTACCCTTTCAGTTTACTGTGGTTAATATAAGTGATATATCCTTTTCTGTCACTTGATTGTAGCCTTTTTTCATAGCTGCTTCCTTTAATGGCTTTACCTTTAAACTCCTTTGGTTTTTTAATTGCTTGAATTCTTATTACATTATTTTCCTCTCTTCTGTAGTTGAAAGTTATACAGTCTAGCATGTTTTTATGGTAATATTGTATATATCATGTGTGTGTATAGGTATGCCTATGTATATGTATACCTGTACATAGACACATACTCACAGAGTTAACCATGAATCAATCCAATTTTATCTATCCTCCTTCTTAAGGCAATAAGAAACCTTAGCAGAGTCTAACTTTTCATTGAACATTGAACTGATCATTGACCTGATACTGTTATTGTCCCTAGATTTATATTTCTATCAAAAAGTATTTTCCACCACTTGTCTGTCAGTTTTTCATGCTGTAGTGGCTTGTGTTGCTGTGACACTGGAAGCTATGCTACTGATATTTCAAAAACCAGCAGGGTCCCCCATATTGAACAGGCTTCAGTGTAGCTTCCAGAATAAGACAGACTAGGAAGAAGGACCTGGCTGTCTACTTCTAAGCAAACTGGCCAGTGAAAAACCTTACAAATAGCAGCAGAACATTACCTGATATAGTGCCAGAAGATGAGCCCCTTGGGTTGGAAGGCACTAAAAATATGACCAAGGAAGAACTGCCTCTTAGACAACAGGAAGTCATTCAAACAGAACAAGGAGACACTGTGCTGTTTAAAATCAGGAAAGGTGTGCATCAGGGATGTATTTTTCCACCATACATATTCAATCTGTATGCTGAGCAAATAATCTGATAAACTGGACTATATGAAGAAGAATGCAGCATCAGGACAGGAGGAAGACTCATTAAGAACCTGAGACATGCAGGTGACATAAACCTGACTTGCTGAAGGTGAAGAGGACTTGAAGCACTTACTAATGAAGATCAAAGCCTACAGCCTTCAGTATGGGTTGCACCTCAACACAAAGAAAACAAAAATCCTCACAACTGGACCAGTAAGCAACATCACGATAAACAGAGAAAATAGTGAAGTTGTCAAGGATTTCATTTTACTTGGATCCACAATCAATGCCCATGGATGCAGCAGTCAAGAAAAAAACAACATATTGCACTGGGCAAATCTGCTGCAAAAGACCGCTTTAAAAGTGTTAAAAATTAAAGATGTCACTTGGAGGACTAAGATGTGCCTGACCCAAGCCATGGTATTTTTAATTGCCTCATATGCATGTGAAAGTTGGACAATGAATACAGAAGACCTGAGAAGAACTGATGCATTTGAATTATGGTGCTGAAGAAGAATGCTGAATATATTATGGACTTCCAGAAGAACCAACAAATTTGTCTTGGAGGAAGTACAGCCAGAATGCTCCTTAGAAGTGAGAATGGCAAGACTTCATATATCTTGGACATGTTATCAGGATGGCAACACTTCATCTCACTTACTTTGGACACATTATCCGGAAGGACCAATCCATGGAGAAGGATATCGTGCTTGGCAAAGTAGGTCAGAGAAAAAGAGGAAGACCCTCAATGAGATTGATTGACACAGTGGCTACAACAATGGGCTCAAACATATTGTGAGGATGGCACAGGACCAGGCAGTGTTTCATTCTGTTGCACATAGAGTCACTAGGATTTGGAACTGACTCAACGACACCTAACAATAGTAACAATTTTGATTAGGTTTGATTAACTTTGATTTTTAAAAACCATTTTCATTAATTTTCTTATTTTACAGTGAACAGTTAACTAAATTTGTTAATTTTTTTTTTTTTTTTTGCATCTTGGTTTTCTATTTACCTTACAGTCCTTACATTTTATAGTTGTTTTAGTGCATGTCTGTAGTTGATAAAATCATAGTTTTGTATGTGCTATTGATCTTTTTGTCAAACACTTTGTTCTCTATTTACATATTTATAAGTTCTTGAATGAGTTGTATGTATTTTTCAAGTTGAGTTTGATTTGGCATGATCAAAAATGTTCTATAAGGCCATCTGTCTGTCTAAATATCAAAATCGTAACATGGCATGAAAATCTAGAAACAACTGCAGAAAAGTCCCTGCCTCAGGAGTACAGTGCTGATATCTTTCACAGTTTTTCTTACCTGGTTCTAGCTTATCAATTGTTAAAAAAATGTGTAATTGTAGCAGTAGCAGTTTTTTAGTATTCATCAAAGGAGAGGATTTAGTTGCTGTTTTAAATTAACCAAAAAGATATATGTGCAAGTCTGAATGCAATACATTTTCTGGGGAAAATATTGGGAAATGTCCTTGTTTTACCTACAAAATTGAATGACTGTTTAAAAGACTGTTTAGCTGGGTATTAAAAAAATATTGGCAGTTATTTCTCTTTGGTATGTCAAAGATGGACTTTCATTGCTTCCTGCATCTACTGAGACTAAGGAGAAGTCTGCATTTGACCTGACTGTTCATTTTAGATAATCTATTTTTTTCTCACTAGAACTATACAGTCCAATTCAGTAGCCACTAGCCACATGTAGCTAGCTAAATTCATATTGTTTTTAAATTTTTTAAATAAAAACTTAGTTCCCAGTTTCAAGATATGGGTTCAGTGTTTTTGCAATTCAAGACCCCAGTAGGAGCTTCCTCACTGAATTCAAGGAGGAGATCAGGTAAAATCTGTGCTGGGCAGATCCTTTGGAGTGAAGCTGCATTGCACAGGAGTGAAGGACTACATTTCAACAAGCAGAAACTATTGTGGAGGTGGAGCAAGATGGCAAAGTGAGTGGATACTCCCATTTACTCCCCCAGCAACTAACAGCTGAAAAACATAAAAACAAGCACTGTCTGAAATCTCAGAACTCTGGACAGTAGCCGAAGTATTGGAGAGTTGGGATGAGTTCAGAAGTGGGAGGAGAGGAGGAATGCGGTCAGCACAGAAGCTGGGAGATCCTACCACTAACATCAGGAGCACATGCTCATTGCAGACATTTTGGGACAGGGCTGGGTAATACCCTAAACAGGGAACACATTAAAGGAGCTAATCTGAAGAAGCTCTAGTACAAATTTGTTTTTTAATGTGGCACAAATTGACCATGGAAGTTCATAGGCTGCACAATTGGGAGGGAGCAAAGAAGACTGTGGTGCTGTGTGTGAGTGCTGTTGAATCTCACTGAGTCCAAGATGGATGGGCACTAAGACTGGTGGAAACTGCAAGGGCAGCAGGGAAAGGGGAAAACTTCAGATTGATAGGCAACAGAGAAACAGCCCATGGTGGGACACAGTGGGAGTGCCTGTGCAAGAGTGTCAATGGCGGAAAGACATAGAGAGCCCTCTACCATCACCACAGGAAATTTAAGCTACACAACTTATATCAGCATTTGCAAATAGCTAACCCCCCTCCCATTCCTACACAAGCATATTGAATCCCAGAGACCAAGCATTCAGAACTCCGGAACCAGCACTTAAAAAAACCTAAGGATAAGAGTGCCATCTAGTGGTTCTCAGGAGAAGATACCAAGCCTACTGCTGCTGGATCATTTTGACTTACAGCCATTCTGTAGGGCTGAGGGGAACTGCTCTGTGGGGTAACTAGGGCTATGAGTCTTTGATACAAGTTAAAATAAACAAAAAAAAAAACAAAAATGGCCCAAGTTCAACAAAAGATAGTAAAACACACACACACAAGTTAAACAGACAAAAGAGGGAATAAGTGAACTAGAAGGCAAAATAACTGAAATTGTCAAGTCTCAAGAGAAAAGAACAAAGAAAAGCAAACAAACTGAAAAGAAAATGTGGGATTCAATTAAGAAATCTAACATTAGAATTATTGGAATCCCAGAGCACCATGACAACAATAACAACACAGATACAATTTTCTGAGAGGTAATTAGAGAAGATTTCTCAGACCTGAACTGAGAACGAAGTCTGCAAATACAGGAAGCTACATGAACCCCAAACAGAAAAGACACAAAAAGGTCAACTTCATGACATATGCTAACAAAGTTCTTAAACACAAAGACGAGGAGAGAATTCTGAAAGCAGCAAGAGGAAAATGCAACATAACATATTGTCTTAGTTATCTAGTGCTGCTATAAACAGAAATACCACAAGTAGATGGCTTTAACAAACAGAAGTTTATTCTCTCACAGTCTTCTCTCACAGTCTAGTAAGGTAGAAGTCCAAATTCATGGTGTCAGCTTCAAGGGAAGACTTTCTCTTTCGGCTCTGAAGGAAGGTCCTTGTTATCCACCTTCCCTTGGTCTAGGAGCTTCTCCGCACAGGAACCCTGGGTCTCAAGGATGCACTGTGCTCCTGGCACTGCTTCTTGGTGACATGGGGTCCCCAATTCTCTGCTTGCTTGCCTTTCCTTTTATCACTTGTTAGATAAAAGGTGGTATAGGCCACACTCCAGGGAAACTCCCTTCACATTGGATCAGGGATGTGATCTGAGCACCGGTGTTACATTCCCCTCTAATCCTCTTTAACATAATCTAATCTTCCCTCATTAACCACTGGCAGAGATTAGGATTTACAACACATAGGAAAATTACACAAAATCACAAAATGGTAGACAACCACACAATACTGGGAATCATGGCATAGTCAAATTGCTACACATATTTTGGGGGGACATAATTCAATCTGTAACACATACCAAGGAACTTCCATAAGAAACAATGCAGATTTCACCCCAGAAACTCTAGAGGCCAGAAAACAGCAGAGCAATATGTATAAAACCCTGAACCAAAACAATTCCAACCAAGAATTCTATACCCAGCAAAGCTGTCATTCAAAAACAAGGGACAAATCAAGACATTCCCAAATAAACAGAACTTTTGAGAATTTGCCAATACCAGACCAGCTTTGCAAGCATTATTCAAGGGAGTACTCCAAATAGAAAGGCAAAAGCATTAAAAAAAAATAAGTACAAAGCAAAATTATCAAATACAGGTTGTATATTACTGTTAATGGAGACACACCAACAAAAATGGGGGAGGGAGGAGCATATCAGGAATAGATTTATTATGTTAATTTTGTAGGTTAACTGTTGTTCATATGTTAAATGTTGCAACTGTGCAACGTAACCTATGTGGTAACCACTAAGAAATCACAAAGAAGAAACATTCGGAAGACCAGAAGGAAGGGAAAAAAAGGATAATCACAAGAAAGCACAAAAATAGAGAAATTAAAAGATATGAAATATTCAAAAAGCAAATAGCAAAATTTAAGTAATAATTTTAAATGCCTAAATGTCCCATGCAAAAGGTGGAGAGTGGCAGAGTGGATTAAAAAAAATGACCTATTCTTTTGCTGTCTACAAGAAACACACTTTAAACATAAGGACACAAACAGAACAAAAATAAAAGGATGGAGAAAAATATGCTATGCATCTGGTAAACAAAAAAAGAGCAAGCATGGCCATACTGATATTAGATAAAATAGATTTCAAAGCAAAATCTATTACAAGAGATAAAGAAGGTTAAAAATAATAATAATAAAATGACACCAATCCTGCTCAATTTTTTCAAAATATACAAGAAGTAAGAATACTACCAAACTTTTTCTATGAAGTCAGTATAACCCTGATACCTAAACCAGGTAAAGATCTCACAAAAAAAGAAAATTGCAGACCAATACCCCTTATGAACATAGGTGTAAAAGCTTTTTTAAAAAATTCTAGCAAAAGAGTTCATCAACATATCGAAAAAAAAATCATATATCATCATCAAGTGGGATTCATACCAGGATTACAAGGGTAGTTCAACATTAGGAAATCAATGAATGTAATCCACCACATAAATAAAACAAAGGAAAAGAACCATATGATCATATCAACTGATGCAGAAAAGGCATTTGATAAAATTCCACGCCCTTTCCTGATAAAAACACTCAGCAAAATAGGACTAGAAGGGAAATTCCTCAACATAATTAAAGGCATATATGCAAAACCAAAAGCTAGCATTATACTCAGTGGAAAAGGGCTGAGAGCCTTCCCTCTGAGAATGAGACAAGGATGCCCATTATCACCACTCTTACTCAACATTTTACTGGAAGTCTTGGCCAGAGCAATAAGCCAAGAAAGGGAAATAAAATATATCCATATTGGAAAGGAAGAAGTAAAACTATCTCTATTTGCAGATGACATGATCCTGTACATAGAAAACCCTAAAGATTCCACAAGGAAATTGTGGAGCAGTTTGAACCCACTAGCCAGCCTGAGTAGAAAAGACTTGGTGATCTGCTTTTCTTCAGATTACAGCCTTACAAACCCTATGGGACAAGTTCTACTTTGTCCTACAGGGTCGCTATGAGGTGGTATGAACTTGACGGCACACAACAACAATCCAGTTAACATTGGTAACATCAGTAGATCTAGTCAGTGAATCATTGAATGACTTGAATCAGTTTCTTATCCTAAGGCTTTGTCTTTCTCTTTGTGTCTTCCTAGACTCAAACCTTTCTATAAAGCCATAATCCCAAGGAGTAAATTAGCAAATTTTCAGCCTCCTTTCATAAGGAGGAATGCATTTCAGGCTCCAAACTCTCTTACTTACTGTGGCACGTTCTGTCCCTAATAAACTTTCAGATATTGTTGTCTACATGTGTACAAGGACCAAATGTCACTGTAATTTATTACCTTCTATGTTTTTATGTCTGTCTATTTCAGGTACAATGAACTGTATACAATATTTTTGAGGCAAGCTATGTTTTCTGGTTATGGTTTTAATGTTTCATCTTGTATTATCGTGTGTCTAAAGAATGCCGTAGTTGTGTGCCATCGAGTTAATTCCAACTCACAGTGACCCTGTATAACAGAGTAGAACTACCACAGGGTTTCCTAGGGTATAATTTTTACAGGAGCAAATCAACAAGTCTTTTCTCCCAGGGACCTTTCAATTAACATCTGAAAGCTTAACCATTGCACCACAAGGGCTCCTTTCACCTAAAGAACAGGGCAAGGGACTTGTATTTAAGACAAACTATTACATCATCCACACTGAAACATTCCAACATTTTTTAAATCCTACACTTACTTGATTTCTCAGTCATAAGGTGTGGCAAAAGGAGTTGGTTAAGCGGCATTTTACCTTGGTTCTTCTGAAAAACATCTTGAGAGATTTTCCCCCTAAACCTTGAGCGGTTACATTTGCCCTAGTTTGTTTCCTCAGAGGGTTTGTTACTTTGCTCAGGTTGGTCAATATTTCCTGGATAAACTATAAACAACTTGATTTTGATATTTTTTGTCTGATACTTTGCTGTAGCCTGCCCTATGATTGGTATGAACCGTGCAGGCATTAGTCAATAGACTAGGCAAATGAGGTGAGTTGTAGCCCAGGTGCACCTACTACGCAAATGAAGTGTGTGTGGTCTACCAAGAGGGGATTGGTCAGTTTGTGGACCTTGTGGGAGTGCCATGCTTAGAAATTGGCAAGGAGTTTGTAGATATGAGCAGCTAGCCCCCCGAATGTTTTGCAGACAGAAAGAAGCAAGAAGAGAAGCGGTGAGAAGAAGCAGAAGGAAGAAAGCAGAAAGAAGAAACAGATAGAGAGAAGGCAAGGAGCCTCCTAAAAGAGCTGTAACACTGGGCAACAGCTATAACGCTGAAAACAGCAAGAGGTCCAGAAGGGGCCTGGCTGCAAAGCCAGCAGCAACAGGCCTGGAAGGGGCCTAGCAGTACAGCCAAGAAGAACCAGTCCTGAGGGAGCCTAGAGGAGCCAGTCCTGAGGGGGCCAAGAGGTGCTTGTCCTCAGGGGGTTAAGAGGAGCCAGTCCTCAGGGGGCTAACAGAAGGCCTGTCCTCAGGGGGCTGAGAGGAGGTGTGTCCTGAGAGAGAGACCTGCACAGCTGAGAGGAGCTGAGAGAGCTGTCCGGCACTGAAGAAGGGAAACTTTGCCTGCATTCTTCCTGATCTTGATTCTGAGTTGTAGCCTGTTGATGCTGATCCTGAGCTGTATCCCGTTCCTTAATAAACCACTTAGCTATAAGTATGATCTGTGAGTTCTCGGTGGCCATTACAAGGGATTAATGAACTGAAAAAAGAAGTAGAGAGTGCCATGGGAGGGACACCTGGTGTCAGAACTGTTAAAATATTGAGGAGTGGAGGTATACATGGCCTCCATGTCATAGGGATCAGCCTTGGGCTGATCTTGATTCGCATTATCCTCACTGAAGTTAGGCAGGTATTGACGATATGATGCTACTACTCCTCCCACCATTTTATATAAGGGTTCCCTAAGACAGAGATGCTCAGTCTGGAGGGTATGCTTACTAAGTAGGGAGAATTCAACACTAAGAGCTGGGGCAGGGACAAATCCAAGGAGTTTATAATACCCTGATATAATCTGGCTTCACCCCTAACACAGCGCTCCCTCCTAGTAAACTTATTCTCTTATCCTCAGTTGGATAAGAGCCTAAATCAGTATTTCTCAAAATGTGTTACTTCATAATATTTAAAAATCTTTGGCTTAATTCTAATAATAATCACAAAGTCAATATACATATACTCTCAATTTTCCAAATGATGACTTTATAACTAAATACTGCCATATAATTTCACTGCCTATGTTTGCAATCATGTATCTGGGCCAAATGAAGGTCAAATGAAGTTAAACATGGTGTAAAAATTAAATTTCCAAAGTATTTGACTAGAAGTTGTAGAAAAATTGAGGCATCAAAACATATGTTTTTACCAACACGTCAAATTCAAAAGAACCTACACATAGGAGGATAATTCTACCTGTAATTATCAATAGTTCATTAGCAGTCAGAAGAGGAGACATATTTAACGAATTATTTTTTTCATTTCTGATTCTGGCAACAAGCGAATTAGAAATTCATCTGGTGTTACTTTCCATAATGCCAAAAAGATAAGCATATCTTAACATGAATAACAAAGCTTTACAATGTTTTCAAGCGACACATCATTAAAGCTACCATTTAAAAATCTCTCAAAGATGGATTTGGGGGTAAGAAAAAGGTCTGGTTATTCTAAATTAGTAAAGAAAACTTTGACATTATTAATGTCACCTTGCCAAATGTATTTACTCAAATAGCAATTCTTTGAATTAGAATAATAGTTTAAAAAAAAAAAAAAACCCGTTGCCATTGAGTAAATTTCAACTCATACGGATCCTACAGGACAGAGCAGAACTGCCCTATAGGGTTTCCAAGGAGCACTGGTGGATTCAAACTCCCAAACTTCTGGTTAGCAACCGAGTTCTTAACCAATGCACCACCAGGGTGCCCGAATAATCATAGCCAAACTAAATTAAAAAAAAAGGATTAAGGTTTTCAGTCAATTTGCAGGTGAAGGCAAATGCAAAAAAAAAAAACTCCTTTGCCTCACCTGAAACATATAACATATAGACATACTACATAAAATATTTTAAAAGAAATAAAAACCATAGCCAAGTTTGAAGGCAAGAAAAGGAAATCACTAGGTAATAAAAATGAAAATCTATACCGAAGTGAAGACATGGGTTTGATGCCCCACAATGCACAGAGTGATGTACATACAGTAACTGAAAGAGTCTTAATGCCTATGAAAGGATAAGTTCCTAGGCCACAGACCTTGTACATTTTGGGGAGCTGGAATTGGGATCCTTGCATAATTCTGTTGTCGTTGTTAGGTGCCATCGAGTCAGTACCTACCCTTAGAAATCTTATGTACAACAGAAGAAAACACTGCCTGGTCCTGCGCCATCTTCATAATCGCTGCTATGCTTGAGCCCATTTTTACAGCTACTGTGTCAATCCATCTCATTGAGGGTCTTCCTCTTTTTTGCTGACTTTACCAAACATGATATCCTTCTCCAGGGGCTGATCCCTCCTGATAGAATGTCCAAACTAGGTGAGACATAGTCTCGCCGTCCTTGTTTCTAAGGAGCATTCTGGCTATAATTTTTCGAAGATAGATTTCTTTCTTCTTTTGGCAGTCCATGGTATATTCAATAATCTTTGCCAACACCGTAATTCAAAGGAATCAATTCTTCTTCCTTATTCATTGTCCAGCTTTTGTATGCGTATGAGGTGTCTGAAAACACCAAGCGTTGGGTCAGGCAGACCTTAGTCTTCAAGGTGACATCTTTGCTTTTTAACACTTTAACGAGGTCCTTTGCAGCTGATTTGCCCAATGCAATGTGTTTCATTTCTTGACTGCTGTTTTCATGGGCGCTCATTGTGGCTTAAGTAAAATGAAATCCCTGACAACTTCAGTCTTTTCTCCATTTATCATGATGTTGCTTATTGGTCCAGATGTAAGGGTGTTTTGTTTTCTTTATGTTGAGCTGTAATCCATAGTGAAGGCTGTAGACTTTGATCTTCATCAGTTAGTGTTTCAAGTCCTCTTCATTTTCAGCAAGCAAGGTTTTGTTATCTGCATATCGCAGGTTTTTAATGAGTCTTCTTTCCGTCATGATGCCCCGTTCTGCTTACAGTCCAACTTCTCGGATTATTTGCTCAGTGTACAAGTTGAATAGGTGTGGTGAAAGGATACAACCCCGACGCACAACTTTTCTGACTTTAAGCCATGCAGTATCTGCTTACTCTTTTCAAATGATTGCCTCTTGATCTATGTACAGGTTCCTTATGGGCACAATTAAGTGTTCTGGAATTCCCATTCTTCCCAAAGTTATCCATAAGTTGTTATGATCCACACTGTTGAATGAACGCCTTTGCACACTCAATAAAACACAGGTAAACATCTTTCTGGTATTATCTGCTTTTAGCCAAGATCCATCTGACATCAGCAATGATATCCCTGTTTCCAAGTTCTTTCTGAACCTGGCTTGAATTTCTGGCTGTTCCCTGTCGATAGAGTGCTGCAGCCACTTTTGAATAACCTTCAGCAAAATTGTACTTGCATGTGATATTAACAATATTGTTCTATAATTTCTGCATTTGGTTGAAACACCTTTCTTGGGAATAAGCATAAATATGGATCTCTTCCAGTTTGTTGGCCAGGTACCTGTCAATTTCTTGGCATAGATGAGTGAGCACTTCCAGAGCTGCATCTCTTTGTGGAAACATTTCAATTGATACTCCATCAATTCCTGAAGCCTTGTTTTTTGCCAATGCATTCAGTGCACCTTGGACTTCTTCCTTCAGTATCATTGGTTCCTGATCATATGCTACCTCCTGAAAGGTTTGAACATCGACCAATTCTTTTTTGGTATAGTGACTCTGTGAATTCCTTCCCCTTTTCTTTTGATGCTTCCTGTGTCGTTTAATATTTTCCCTATAGAATCCTTCAATGTTGCAACTCAAGGTTTGAATTTCTTCTTCAGTTCTTTTAGCTTGAGAAATGTGTAATTCCATTTCTATAAAATCCTAGAAAATGAACAAATTTATAGGGAGAAAAAACAGAGCAGTTTTTGCCTTAGTATGAAGGGATAGGGAGGGGTCTATGGGAGAGATTACCAAAGAAGAAGAGAAAACTTTTGTGTGTACAGGCATACTTTGTTTTATTGCACTTCGCATTATTGTGCTTTGCAGATATTGTGTTTTTTACAAATTGATGGTTTGTGGCAACCCTCTGTGAAGCAAGTCTATTGGTGCCATTTTTCCAAAAGCATGTGCTCACTTTGTGTCTCTGTGTCACATTTTGGTAATTCTCACAACATTTCAAACTTTTTCATTATTATTTTATCTGTTATGGTGATTAGTGATCTTTGATTTTACTATTGTAATTGTTTCGGGTTGCTAGAACCACTCCCGTATAAGATGATAAACTTAATAAATATTGTGTGTGTTTTGACTACTCCGTTAACCAGCCTTTCCCCCATCTCTCTCCCTCTATTCACTAATATGCAACTATATTGAAATTAGGCCAATTAATAACCCTACATTGGCCTCTAAGTGTTCAAATGAAAGGAAGAGTCACACATTTCTCACTGAAAAACAAAAACTAGAAATGACTAAGTTTAGTGAGGAAGGCATGTTGAAAGCTGAGATAAGCCAAAAGTGAGGCCCCTTGCACCAAACAGCTAGCCAAATTGTGAATGCAAAGGAAAGGTTCTTGAAGGAAATTAGAAGTCCTACTCCAGTGAACACGTGGATGATAAGAAACCAAAGCAGTTTTATTGCAGTTTTAGGGGTCTGGATAGAAGATCAAATGAGCCACAACATACTGTTAAATCAAAGTCTAACCCTGAGCAAGGCCCTAAGTCTCTTAAATTTTATGAAGGCTGAGAGAGGTGAGGAAGCTACAGAAGAAAAGTCTGAAGCTAGCAGAGGTTGATTCATGAAGTTTAAGGAAATAAGTTGTCTCCATAACATAAAAGTGCAAGGTGAAGCAGAAAGTGTTGCTGTAGAAGCCGCAGCAAGTCATCTAGCTAAGATAATTGATGGAGGTGTCTACACTAAACAACAGATTTTCAGTATAGACAAAACAGCCTTATATTGGAAGAAGATGCCATCTAGGACTTTCATAGCTAGAGAGAAATCAATGCCTGGCTTCAAAACTTCAAAGGACAGATGGACTCTCTTGCTAGGGGTTAAGGCAGCTGGTGACTTTAAGTTGAAGCCAATGCTCATTTATCTTTCCAAAATTCCTAGAGCCCTTAAGGAGTATGCTAAATCTACTCTGCTTGTGCTCTATAAATGGAACAACAAAACCTGGATGACAACACATATGTTTACAACATGGTTTACTGAAAATTCCAACCTCACTGTTGAGACCTACTGCTCAGAAAAAAAAAAAAAAAAAACATTCCTTTCAAACTATTACTGCTTATTGACAATACACCTGGTCACCCAGGAGCTCCTATGGAGATGTACAAGGACATTAATGTTTTTATGCCTGCTAACACAATGTCCACGAATCAAAGAGTAATTTCAACTTTCAAGTTTTATTATTTAAGAAATACATCTTGTAAGGCTATAGCTGTCATAGATAGTGATTCCTCTGATAGATCTGGGCCAAGTAAAACTGAAAACCTTCTACAAAGGATTCTCCATTCTAGATGCCATTAAGAATATTTGTGATTCCAGATAAAGCAACTGAAGAAATTAGAAAGATTATTCACGGACATAAAGAAAAGTTTAATAAGCTGGAAAAATCCACAGACAGCAATCAGAAATTCAGAAGACTAAAATTACAGAATTAGATAACTCAATAGAAAGTCAGAGGAGCATAATTGAGCAAGTAGAAGCTAGAATTTCTGAACTCAAAGAAAAATCACTTGGCGCTAACATATCTGAAGAAAAATCAGATAAAAGAATTTTAAAAAATGAAGAAACCTTAAGAATCATATGGGACTTTATCAAGAGAAGTAACCTATGAGTGATTGGAGTACCAGAACAGGGTGGGATAACAGAAAATACAGAGAAAATTGTTGAAGATTTGTTGGCAGAAAACTTCCCTGATATTGTGAAAGATGAGAAGATATCTATCCAAGATGCTCATCGAACTCCACAGAAGGTAGATCTTAAAAGAAAGTCACCCAGAGATATTATAATCAAACTTGCAAAAACCAAAGATAAAGAGAGAATTATAACAGCACTGAGGGATAAACGAAAAGTCACTGACAAAGGAAAGCCAATAAGATTAAGCTCAGACTACTCGGCGGAAAGTACGCAGGCAAGAAGGCAATGGGATGACATATTTAAAAAATTGAAGGAAAAAAATTGCCTGCCAAGAATCATATATCCATCAAAACTGTCTCTTGAATACGAAGGTGAAATTAAGACATTTCCAGATATACACAAGTTCAGGGAATTTGTAAAAACCAAACCAAAACTACAAGAAATACTAAAGGGAGTTCTTTGATTAGAAAATCAATAATATCAGGTATCAACCCAAGACTAGAACACTGGGCAGAGCAGCCGGAAGTCAATCCAGACAGGGAAATCCAAAAAAACAAAGCAAGATTATTTAAAAAAAAAAAAAAGCCCAAAACAAGGTAACAGCAATGTTAGTCTATAAAAAAGACAACATTCAAATAATAAAGAGGGACTAAAAAATGTAATCATACACCTTCCATATGGAGAGGAAGATACGGCGATACAAAGAAATAAAAGTTAGTTTTAAATTTAGAAAAATAATAAGGTAACCACAATGGAGACAAACTATCCTACTCATCAAAATAAAACACAAGAGAAAAATACAGACTTAGCAGAAACAAAATCAACAACAAATATGAGGAAAGGACAATATATAAAGAAAATCTACTCAGCACATAAAATCAAGTGGGGAAAAGAAACTGTCAACACACAAAAAAAGACATCAAAATGATAGCACTAAATTCATACCTATCCATGATTACCCTGAAGGTAAATGGACTAAATGCGCCAATAAAGAGACAGAGGGTGGCAGAATGGATTAAAAAACAAGATCCATCTATATGCTATCTACAAGAGACACACCTTAGATTTAGAGACACAAACTAAAATTCAAAAGATGGAAAAAAATATATCAAGCAAACAACAACCAAAAAAAAGCAGGAGTGACAATATTAATTTCTGACAAAATAGACTTTAAAGTTAAATCCGTCAGAAGGGATAAGGAAGGACACTATATAATGATTAAACGGACAATACACCAAGAAGATATAACCATATTAAAATATTTATGCACCCAATGACAGGGCTGCAAGATACATAAAACAAACTCTATCAGCATTCAAAAGTGAGATAGACAGCTCCACAATAATAGTAGGAGACTTTAACACACCACTTTTGGTGAAGGACAGGACATCCAGAAAGAAGCTTAATAAAGACACAGAAGACATAAATGCCACAATCAACCAACTTGACCTCGTACATATATACAGAACACTCCACCCAACAGCAGCCAAGCATAGTTTCTTTTCTAGTGCACATGGAACATTCTTGAGAATAGACCACATATTAGGTCATAAAGCAAGCCTTAACAGAATCCAAAACATTGAAATATTACAAAGCATCTTCTCTGAACATAAGGCCATGAAAGTGGAAATCAATAACAGAAAAAGCAAGGAAAAGGAATCAAACACTTAGAAACTGAACAATACCCTGCTCAAGAAAGACTGGATTATAGAAGACATTAAGAATGGAATAAAGAAATTCAGAGAATCCAATGAGAATGAAAACACTTCTTATCAAAACCTTTGGGACACAGCAAAAGCGGTGCTCAGAGACCAATTAAAATCAATAAATGCACACATCCAAAAAGAAGAAAGGGCCAAAATCAAAGAATTACCCTACAACTTGAACAAATAAAAAGAGAGCAACAAAAGAAACCCACAGGCACCAGAAGAAAACCGATAATAAAAATTAAAGCTGAACTAAATGAAATAGAAAACAGAAAAACAATTGGAAGAATTAACAAGATCAAAAGCTGATTTTTTTGAAAAAATCAACAAAATTGATAAACCACTGGCCAAACTGACAAAAGAAAAACAGGAAAGGAAGCAAATAACCGAATAAGAAGTGAGAGGGGTGATATTACAACAGACCCAACTGAGATGAAAAGAATCATACCGGATTAATATGGAAAACTATACTCAAACAAATTTGAAAACCTAGAAGAAATGGAAGGATTCCTAGAAACACACTACCTACCTAACCTAACACAAACAGAAATAGAACAACTAAATAGACCCATAACAAAAGAAGAGATTGAAAAGGTAATCAAAAAACTCCCAACAACAAAAAAAAAGCCCTGGTCCAGATGGCTTCACTGCAGAGTTCTACCAAACTTTCAGAGAACAGTTAACACCACAACTACTAAAGGTATTTCAGATAATAGAAAAGGACGGAAAACTACCAAACTCATTCTATGATGCCAGTATATCCCTGATACCAAAACCAGGTAAAGACACCACAAGAAAAGAAAATTATAGACCTATATCCCTCATGAATGTAAATGCAAAAATCCTCAACAAAATTCTAGCCAATAGAATTCAAAAACATATCAAAAAAATAATTCACCATGACCAAGTGGGATTCATACCAGGCAGGGATGGTTCGACATTACAAAAAACAATTAATGTAATCCACCACATAAATAAAACAAAAGACAAGAATCACATGATTTTATCAATTGATGCAGAAAAGGCATTTGACAAAGCTCAATGTTCATTCATGATAAAAACTCTTAGCAAAACAGGAATAGAAGGAAAATTCCTGAACATAATAAAGGGCATTTATACAAAGCCAACAGCCAACATCACCCTAAATGGAGAGAGCCTGAAAACATTCCCACTTAGATCAGGAACCAGACAAGGATGCCCTTTATCACCACTCTTATTCAACATCGTGCTGGAAGTCCTAGCCAGAGCAATTAGGCTAGATAAAGAAATAAAGCGCACCCAGATTGGCAAGGAGGAATTAAAAGTATCCCTATTTGCAGATGACATGATCTTATACACAGAAAACCTTAAGGAATCCTCAAGAAAACTACTGAAACTAATAGAAGAGTTCAGCAGAGTATCGGAATATAAGATAAACACACAAAAATCAGTTTGATTCCTCTACACCAAAAAAAAGAACATCAAAGAGGAAATCACCAATTCAGTGCCATTTACAGTGGCCCCCAAGAAGATAAAATACTTAGGAATAAATCTTACCAGAGATGTAAAAGACTTATATAAAGAAAACTAAAGTACACTTCTGCAAAAAACCAAAAGAGACTTACAAAAGTGGAAGAACATACATTGCTCATGGATAGGAAGACTTAACATTATAAAAATGTCTATTCTACCAAAAGCGATCTATACATTTAATGCAATTCCGATCCAAATCCCAATGACATTCTTTAATGAGATGGAGAAACAAATCACCAATTTCATATGAAAGGGAAAGAGGCCCCGGATAAGTAAAGCCTTACTGAAAAAGAAGAACAAAGTGGGAGGCCTTACTTTACCTAATTTTAGAACCTTTTATATCACCACAGTAGTCAAAACAGCCTGGTACTGGTACAACAACAGGTACATGGACCAATGGAACAGAATTGAGAATCCAGACATAAATCCATCCACATATGAGCAGTGGATATTTGACAAAGACCCCAAAACAATTAATGGGGAAAAGACAGTTTTTTTTAACAAACGGTGCTCACATAACTGGATATCCATCTGCAAAAAAAAGAAACAAGACCTATTCCTCACCCCATGCACAAAAACTAACTTAAAGTGGATCAAAGACCTAAATATAAAGTCTAAAACGATAAAGATCATGGAAGAAAAAATAGGGAAAACGTTAGGAGCCCTAATACATGACATAAACAGTATACAAAGCATTATAAAGAACGTAGAAGAAAAACTAGATAACTGGGAGCTCCTAAAAATCAAACACCTATGCTCATCCAAAGACTTCACCACAAAGTAAAAAGACTTCCTACAGACTGGGAAAAAGTTTTTAGCTATGACATTTCTGATCAGCACCTGATCTCTAAAATCTACATGATACTGCAAAAACTCAACTGCAAAAAGACAACCCAGTTAAAAAATGGGCGAAGGATATGAACAGGTACTTCACTAAAGAAGACATTCAGGTAGCTAACAGATATATGAGGAAATGTTCACAATCATTAGCCATTGGAGAAATGCAGATCGAAACTACAATGAGATTTCATCTCACTCCAACAAGGCTGGCATTAATCCAAAAAAACACAAAATAATAAATGTTGGAGAGGCTGTGGAGAGATTGGAACACTTCTACACTGCTGGTGGGAATGTCAAATGGTACAACCACTTTGGAAATCGATTTGGCACTTCCTTAAAAAGCTGGACATAGAACTACCATAGGATCCAGCAATCCCACTCCTTGGAATATATCCTAGAGAAATAAGAGCCTTTACACAAACAGATATATGCACACCCAAGTTTATTGCAGCACTGTTTACAATAGCAAAAAGATGGAAGCAACCAAGGTGCCCATCAATGGATGAATAGATAAATAAATTATGGCATATTCACACAATGGAATACTACACATCAATAAAGAACAGTGAGGAACCTGTGAAACATTTCATAACATGGAGGAACCTGGAAGGCATTATGCTGAGTGAAATTAGTCAGTTGCAAAAGGACAAATATGTATAAGACCACTATTATATGAACTTGAGAAACAGTTTAAACTGAGAAGAAAACACTCTTTTGTGGTTGCGAGAGGGGGGAGGGAGGGAGGGTGGAAGAGGGGCATCCACTAGTTAGATAGTAGATAAGAACTACTTTAGGTGAAGGGAAAGACAGCACACAATACAGGGGAGGTTAGAACAATTGTACTGAACCAAAAGAGAAGAAGTTTCCTGAATAAACTGAATGCTTCGAAGGCCAGCGTAGCAGGGGCAGGGGTCTGGGGACCATGCCTTCAGGGGACATCTAAGTCAATTGGCATAATAAAATCTATGAAGAAAACATTCTGCATCCCACTTTCAAGAGTGGCGTCTGGGGTCTTAAACGCTAGCAAGCAGCCATCTAAGATGCATCAATTGGTCTCAATCCTCCTGGATCAAAGGAGAATGAAGAACACCAAGGACACAAGGTGATTATGAGCCCATGAGACAGAAAGGGCTACATAAACCAGAGACTACATCATCTTGAGACCAGAAGAACTAGATGGTGCCTGGCTACAACCGATGACTGCCTGGATGGGAAACACAACAGAGAACCCCTGAGGGAGCAGAAGAGCAGTGGGATAAAAAAAAAAAAAAAAAACAGACCCCAAATTCTCACAAGACCAGACTTAATGGTCTGACTGAGACCTGAAGGACCCCAGTGGTCATGGTCCCCAGACCTTCTGTTGGCCCAGAACAGGAGCCATTCCCGAAGCCAACTCTTCAGACATGGGTTGGACTGGACAATGGGTTGGAGAGGGATGCTGGTGAGGAGTGAGCTTCTTGGATCAGGTGTATGCTTGAAACTATGTTGGCATCTCCTGCCTGGAGGGGAGATGAGAGGGTGGAGGGGGTTAGAAGCTGGGGAAATGGACATGAAAAGAGAGAGTGGAGGGAGAGAGTGGGTTGTTTCATTAGGTGGAGAGTAATTGTGAGTGTGTAGCAAGGTGTATATGGGTTTTTGTGTGAGAGACTGACTTGATTTGTAAACTTTCACTTAAAGCACAATAAAAATCAAAAAAAAAAAAAGAAGAATATTTGTGATTCAAGAGAGGAGGTCAAAATATCAACATTGGAGATTGACTCCATGGGGCCAAGACGGTGGAGTAGTCAGACACTTCTGGTGATCCCTCTTACAACGAAGACCTGAAAAAACAAGTGAAACTTATATTTACGACAAGCTAGGAGCCCTGAACATCAAAGGAAAAGTTACAGAGCAGACTGAGTGGCAGGGGGAGGGAGAGACATTTCAGAACTGGAGAGTTGTTACAGGACGTGAGTCTCTGGAAACTCTCAGGCTCCACTCCCAGGAGCAACTGAGGTTGGCTGATGGTAGCATTTAGCTGCAGTTTTTTCAGGGAGAAACAGCCAGTCGCACAGCATACTCACACTTCCAGAACCAGAGAAGAACGGCGCTCTCAGCAAAAGCTAAGTACTTGCATATATTTTGCTGCTCCCCCAGCCCCTAAGCTGGATTCAGTGGCTGTTGACGTCCCTGGGCCTGAGATAGGTCCTGCTGAGCATCTGAGCCATGCTCCCAGCCTTGGAGAAGGAATAAATTCACAATTGGGGGAAAAGATAATCTGCCAGCTCCACTAACCTCAGGAGCTCAGGACAGAAGCGGCTCCTGTCCAGGTATAAACGTTCTGTGGACTTTGAATACCTTTACCCCTGCATGGACCTGTGTCGGCCTATTTCAGGAGAACAGGCCCTTGTTGGCAGACTACAACAACTGTTTCAGCTGAGTGGTGGAGAGGCAGACATTTGATGTCTGACACCATTTTGCCTATTAAACAGGGCCCTCACCTACCCACATCAGGGATCTAAGGACTGGTGGCTCTACTCAGGTCACCAAGCCACCTGCAACGGGGGTCCAAGGATAACTGGTACCTCCCAGCCCTTACAACCAAAACCACTGGGTGCATATGGTCCATCTGCAGAACCTACCCACCTGTACACTCTAGGGAACAGGGATGTGCTTTCCTCACAGACACTCGGGGGACATTTGTCATCCCCCTGCCTTGTTCAGAGCATGACCCTCTGCTGCAACCAGATACCTGTACCTATACCAATCACCCCTGCCTCTCTAAGACCGTATCACAGAGCCTGTACCACACACTTGATGACCAACTACCTGGACACATGAGCTGAATCCACACAAGAAAAGTGAGTGGATTCCTAGGCTCATATACCTGATAACACCTCTAGGCATCCAGTGACAGGATGTTAGAGCTTCAAAGGTGAAAATAATCAATCCAGCTCACACAAGCAACCTATCTGGCATATCAAAACAAAATAAAGCAAGAAGCTAGGATACAGTATGAAAACATAAAATAAACTAATACAATAACTTGTAGATTGCTCAGAGACAACAGTTAATATCAAATCATATAAAGAAGCAGACCATGATGACTTGAACAAGATCTCAAAACAAAGAATCAAGGAATCGTCTGGATGAAAATACCTTCCTGGAATTACCAGGTGCAGAATATAAGAATATAAAAGATTAATATATAGAACTCTTCAAGACATCAGGAAGGAGATCAGGCAATATGCAGAACAAGCCAAGGAACACACAGAAAAATTAAAGAAATTAAAAGGTTATTCAAAAACATAATGTAAAATTTAGTAAGCTGCAAGAATCCACATAAAAACAGCAATCAGAAATTCAGAAGATTAATGATAAAATTACAGAATTAGATAACTCAATAGAAAGTCAAAGGAGCAGATTTGTGGAAGTGGAGGCCAGAATTAGTGAGACTGAAGATAAAACAGTATTCACAGTGTCTTCACCAAGAGTAAATTCCATCTCAAGGAACCACTTTCTTTGCTTATCCGTAAGAAGCAACTCCTCATCCATTAAAATTTTATAATGAGATTGCAGCAGTTCAGGCACATCTTCAGGCTCTGCTTCTAATTTTAGTTCTCTTGCTGTTTCTAACACATCTACGGTTACTTCGTCCACTAAAATCTTGAGCCCCTCAAAATCATGCATGAAAGTTGGAATCAGCTTCTTCCAAACTCCTGTTAATATTGATTTTTTTCTTTATTTTTAAAATTTTATTGTGCTTTAAGTGAAAGTTTACAAATCAAGTCAGTCTCTCAAACAAAAATATATATACACCTTGCTATATACTTCTAGTGGCTCTCCCCTTAACAAGACTGCACACTTCTTTTCTCTATTATTTTTGTGTCCATTCGGCTAGCTTCTGAATCCCTCTGCCCTCTCATCTCCCCTCCAGACAGGAGCTGCCCATGCAGTCTCACGTGTCTGCTTGATCCAAGAAGCTCACTCTTCACCAGTATCATTTTCTATCTCATAGTCCAATCCAAACCCTATCTGAAGAGTTGGCTTTGGGAATGGTTCCTCTCTTGGGCAAACAGAAGGTCTGGGGACCATTACCTCCAGGTTCCTTCTAGTCTCAGCCAGGCCATTAAGTTTGGTCTTTTTATCAAAATTTGGGGTCTGCATCCCACGGTTCTCCTGCTCCCTCAGGGGTTCTCTGTTGTGTTTCCCATCCGGGCAGTCATCATTTGCAGCCGGGCACCATCTAGTTCTTCTGGTTTCAGGCTGATGTAGTCTCTGGTTTATGTGGCTCTTTCTGTCTCTTTGGTTCATAGTTACCTTGTGTCTTTGGTGATCTTCATTCTCTTTTGCTCCTGGTGGGTTGAGACCAGTTGATGCACCTTAGATGGCCACTTGCTAACGTTGAAGACCCCAGACACCACTCTCCAAAGTGGGATGCAGAATGTTTTCTTAATAGATTTTATTATGCAAATTGACCTAGATGTCTCCTGAAGCCATGGTCCCCAAACTCCTGCCCCTACTGCCCTGGTCTTTGAAGTGTTCAGTTTATTCAGGAATCTTCTTTGCTTTTGGTTTATTCCAGTTGTGCTGACCTCTCCTGTATTGTGTGTTGTCTTTTCCTTCACCTAATATAGTCCTTGTCTACTATCTATTTAGTGAATACCCCTCTCTCTCAATCCCCCCCAGTCTTGTAACCATCAAAGAATATTTTCTTCTCTATTTAAACTATTTTTCGAGTTCTTATAATAGTGTTCTTATATAATATTTGTCATTTTGCAGCTGACTAATTTCACTCAGCATAATGCCTTCCAGATTCCTCCATGTTATGAAATGTTTCACGGATTCATCATTATTCCTTATCGATGCATAGTATTCCGCTGTGTGAATATACTATAATTTATTTATCCATTCATCCATTGATGGGCACCTTGCTTGCTTCCATCTTTTTGCTATTGTAAACAGTGCTGCAAAGACCATTTGTCTTTCTGTTCTGTTCGTGTAAAGGCTCTTATTTCTCTAGGATATATTCCAAGGGGTGGGATTAAGGATCATATGTTAGTTCTATTTCTAGTTTTTTAAGAAAGCACCAAATCAATTTCCAAAGTGGCTATACCATTTTACATTCCCACCAGCAGTGTATAAGTGTTCCAGTCCCTCCACAACCTCTCCAACAATTATTATTTTATGTTTTTGGATTAATGGTAGCTTTGTTGGAGTGAGATGGAATCTCATTGTAGTTTTGATTTGCATTTCTCTAATGGCTAATGATCGTGAGCATTTCCTCATGTATGTTAGCTACCTGAATGTCTTCTTTAGTGAAGTGCCTGTTCGTATCCTTTGCCCATGTCTTAATTGGATTATTTGTCTTTTTGTAGTTGAGTTTTTGCAATATCGTGTAGATTTTAGAGATTGGATGCTGATCTCAGATGTCATAGCTAAAACCTTTTCCCAATCTTTAGGTAATCTTTTACTCTTGTTGAAGTGTTTGGGTGAACATCAGTGTTTGATTTTTAGGAGCTCGCAGTTATGTAGGTTCTCTTCTGGCATTTGTGCATTGTTCGTAATTTTTGTATACTATTTATGCCATGTATTAGGGCTCCTAGCATTGTCCCTATTTTTTCTTCCATGATCTTTATCGTTTTAGATTTTATATTTAGGTCTTTGATCCATTTTGAGTTAGTTTTTGTGCATGGAGTGGAGTATGGGTCTTGTTTCATTTTTTTTGCAGATGATATCCAGTTACGCCAGCACCATTTGTTAAAGAGACTGTCTTTTCCCCATTTAACCGACTTTCGGCCTTTGTCAAATATCAGCTGCTCATAGCAGATGGATTTATGTCTGGATTCTCAATTCTGTTCCATTGGTCTATATATCTGTTGTTGTACCAGTACCAGGCTGTTTTGGCTACTGTGACAGTATAATAGGTTCTAAAGTCAGGTAGAGTGAGCCTCCCACTTTGTTCTTCTTTTTCAGTAAGGCTTTACTTATCCGGGGCCTCTTTCCCTTCCATACAAAGTTGGTGATTTGTTTCTCCATCTCATTAAAAAATGTCATTAGAATTTGGATCAGAATTGCATTGTACCTATAGATCACTTTTGGCAGAACAGACATTTTTACAATGTTAAGTCTTCCTATCCATGAGCAAGGTGTGTTTTTCCACTTATGTAGATCTCTTTTGGTTTCTTGCAGTAGCATCTTGTAGTTTTCTTTGTATAGGTCTTTTACATCTCAGGTAAGTTTTATTCCTAAGTATTTAATCTCTTTGGGGGCTACTGTAATGGTATTGATTTGGTGATTTCCTCTTCGATGTTCTTTTTGTTGGTGTAGAGGAATCCAACTGCGTTTCGTATGTTTACCTTGTATCTTGATATTCTGCTGAACTCTTAGTTTCAGTAGTTTTCTTGAGGATTCTTTAGGGTTTTCTGCATATAAAATCGTGTGATCTGCAAATAGAGATACTTTTACTTCTTCCTTACCAATCTGGATGTACTTTATTTCTTACTCTAGCCTAATTGCTCTCACTAGGACCTCCAGCAAAATGTTGAATGATAGTGGTGATAAAGGCCATCCTTGTGTGGGGTTCCTGATCTCAAGGTGAATGCTTTCAGACTCTCTCCATTTAGGATGATGTTGGCTGTTAGCTTTGTATAAATGCCCTTTTTTATGTTGAGGAATTTTCCTTCTATTCCTATTTTGCTGAGAGTTTTCATCATGAATCGGTGTTGAACTTTGTCAAATCCCTTTTCTGCACCAGTTGATAAAGTCATATGATTCTTATCTTTTGTTTTATTTATGTGATGGAATACATTAATTGTTTTTCTAATGTTGAACCATCTCTGCATACCTGGTATGAATTCCACTTGGCTGTGGTGGATTATTTTTTTGATATTTTGTTGAATTCTATTCGCTAGAATTTTTTGAAGATTTCTTCATCTAAGTTCATGAGGAACATAGGTCTGTAACTTTCTTTTTTGTGGTGTCTTTATCTGGTTTTGGTATAAGGGATATGCTGGCTTCATAGAATGAGTGTTGAAGTATTCCGTCCTTTTCTATGCTATGAAATATCTTTAGTAGTAATGGTGCTAATTCTTCTCTGAAAGTTTGTTAGAACTCTCCATTGAAGCCGTCCGGGCCAGGGCTTTTTTTTGTTGGGAGTTTTTTAATTACCTTTTCAATCTCTTTTTTTGTTATGGGTCTATTTAGTTGTTCTACCTCTGTTTGTATTAGATTAGGTAGGTAGTGTGTTTCTAGAAATTCATCCATTTCTTCTAGGTTTTCAAAGTTCTTAGAGTTCAATTTTTCATAGTAATCTGATACGATTCTTTTAATTTCAGTTGGGGCTGTTGTAGTATCGCCTATCCCATTTCTTATATGGGTTATTTGCTTCCTCTCCTATTTTTCTTTTGTCGGGTAGCCAATGGTTTATCTCTTTTGTTAATTTTTTTCAAAGAACCAGCTTTTGATCTTGTTAACTCTTTCAATTGTTTTTCTGTTCTCTAGTTCATTTAATTCTGCTCTGATTTTTATTATTTGCTTCTTTCTGATGCCTGACAGTTTCTTTTGTTCGTCTCTATTGTTCAAGTTGTACAGATAATTCTTTGATTTTGGCCCTTCTTTTTTTGTGTGCAGTTACTGATATAAATTGACATCGGAGCACTGCTTTAGCTGTGTCCCAAAGGTTCTGATAGGAAGTGTTTTCATTCTCATTGGATTCTATGAATTTCTTTATTCTATCCTTGATGTCTTCTCTGACCCACTCATTTTTGAGCAGCGTATTGTTCAGTTTCCAAATGTTTGAGTTCTTTTCCCTGCTTTTTCTGTTATTGATTTCTACTTTTATGGCCTTATGGTCACAGAAGATGCTTTGTAATATTTTGATGTTTTGGATTCTGCTAAGGCTTGCTTTATGACCTAATATGTGGTCTATTCTAGAGAGTGTTCCATGGGTAGTAGAAATGAAAGTATGCTTGGCTGCCATTGGGTGGAGTGTTCTGTATATGTCTATGAGGTCAAGTTGGTTGATTGTGGCATTTAGGTCTTCCATATCTTTATTGAGCTTCTTTCTGGAAGTTCTGTCCTTCACCAAAAGTGGTGTGTTGAAGTCTCCTACTATAATTGTGGCACTATCAATCTCACTTTTCAAAGCTGTTACAGTTTGTTTTATGTATCTTGCAGCCCTGTCATTGGGTGCATATTATTTAATATGGTTTTATCCTCCTGGTATATTGTCCCTTTAATCATTATATAGTGTCCTTCATTATCCATCCTTTGTGGTGGATTTAACTTTAAAGTGTATTTTATGAGAAATTAATATTGCCACTCCTGCTCTTTTTGGATTGTTGCTTGCCTGACATATTTTTTCCATCCTTTGAGTTTCAGTTTCTTTGTATCTCTAAGTCTAAGGTGTGTCTCTTGTAGGTGGCGTATAGACAGATTTTTTTAAACCATTCTGCCACTAATTGGCTCTTTACTGATGCATTTAGTCCATTTATATTCAGTGTAATTATGGATAGGTATGAGTTTAGTCCCCCGTGTGTCTGTCAGTTTGTCATACTATGGAGGCTTGCATGTTGCTGTGATGCTGGAAGCTATGCCACCAGTATTCAGATACCAGCAGGGTCACCCATGGAGGATAGATTTCAGCTGAGCTTCCAGATTAAGACAGACAGGAAGAAGGACCCGGCAGTCTACTTCTGTAAAGCATTAGCCAGTGAAAACCTTATGAATAGCAGTGGAACACTGTCTGATATAGTGCTGGAAGATGAGCACCCCAGGTTGGGAGGCACTCAAAAGATGACTGGGGAAGAGCTGCCTCCTCAAAGTAGAGTCAACCTTAATGATGTGGATGGAGTAAAGTTTTCGGGACCTTCATTTGCTGATGTGGCATTACTCAAAATGAGAAGAAACAGCTGCAAACATCCATTAACAATCAGAACCTGGAATTTACGAAGTATGAATCTAGGAAAATTGGAAATCATCAAAAATGAAATGGAACACATAAACCTTGATATCCTAGGCATTAGTGAGCTGAAATGGACTGGTATTGGCCATTTTGAATTGGACAATCATATAGTCTACATGCTGGGAATGACAACTTGAAGAGGAATAATGTTGCATTCATTGTCAAAAAGAACGTTTCAAGATCTACCCTAAAGAACATTGCTGTCAGTGATAGGAAAATATCCATACGGCTACAAGGAAGACCAGTTAATACAACTATTATTCAAATTCACACACCCAACCACTAGGGCCAAAGATGAAGAAATAGAAGCTTTTCATCAGCTGTTGCAGTCTGGAATTGATTGAACATGCAATCAAGATGCATTGATAATTACTGGTGATTGGAATGCAAAAGTTGGAAACGAAGAAGAAGGTTCAGTAATTTGAAAATATGGCCTTGGTGGTAGAAACAATGCTGGAGATCAAATGATAGAATTTTGCAAGACCAACGACTTCTTCATTGCAAATACCTTCTTTCACCAACATAAACGGTGACTATACACATGGACCTTGTCAGATGGAACACACAGAAATCAAATTGACTACATCTGTGGAAAGAGATGATGGAAAAGCTCAATATCATCAGTCAGAACAAGGCCAGGGGCCGACTGTGGAACAGACCATCAATTGCTCATATGCAAGTTCAAGCTGAAACTGAAGAAAATCAGAGCAAGTCCACGAGAGCCAAAATATGACCTTGAGTATATCCCACCTGAATTTAGAGACCATCTCAAGAATAGATTTGATGCATTGAACAGTAGTGACCAAAGACCAGATGATGAGTTGTGGAATGACATCAAGGACATCATCTATGAAGAAAGCAAGAGGTCACTGAAAAGACAGGAAAGAAAGAAAAGACCAAGATGGATGTCAGTGGAGACTCTGAAACTTGCTCTTGAGCGTCGAGCAGCTAAAGCGAAAGGAAGAATTGATAAAGTAAAAGAACTGAACAGAAGATTTCAAAGGGCCTCCTGAGAAGACAAAGTAAAGTATCATAATGACATGTGCAAAGAGCTGGGGATGGAAAACCAAAAGGGAATAACACTGTCAGCATTTCTCAAGCTGAAAGAACTTAAGAAAAAATTCAAGCCTCTAGTTGCAATGGTGAAGGATTCTATGGGGAAAATATTAAATGACGCAGGAAGCATCGAAAGAAGATGGAAGGAATACACAGAGTCATCATACCAAAAAGAATTAGTCAATATTCAACCATTTCAAGAGGTAGCATATGATCAGGAGCCGATGGTACTGAAGGAAGAAGTCCAAGCTGCTCTGAAGGCATTGGTGAAAAACAAGGCTCCAGGAATTGATGCAATATCAATTGAGATGTTTCAACGAACAGATGCATCATTGGAGGTGCTCACTCATGTATAGTAAGAAATATAGAAGACAGCTTCCTGCTCAACTGACCAGAAGAGATCCATATTTATGCCTATTCCCAAAAAAGGCAATCCAACCAAATGTATAAATTGTAGAACAGTATCATTAATATCACACACAAGCAAAACTTTGCTGAAGATCATTCAAAAACGGCTGCAGCGTATATTGGCAGGGAACTGCCAGAAATTCAGGCCGGTTTCAGGAGAGTACGTGGAACCAGAGATATCATTGCTGATGTCAGATGGATCCTGGCTGAAAGCAGAGAATACCAGAAGGATGTTTACCTGTGTTTCATTGACTATGCAAAGGCATTGGACTGTGTGGATCATAACAAACCATGGGTAACATTGCGAAGAATGGGAATTCCAGAACACTTAATTGTGCTCATGAGGAACCTTTACATAGATCAAGAGGCAGTTGTTCAGACAGAACAAGGGGATACTGATTGGTTTAAAGTCAGGAAAGGCATGCATCAGGGTTGTATTCTTTCACCATACCTCTTTAATATGTATGCTGAGCACATAACACGAGAAGCTGGGCATTGTGAAGAAAAACAGGGCATCAGGATTGGAGGAAGAGTCATTAACAACCAGCGTTATGCAGATGACACAACCTTTCTTGCTGAAAGTGAAGAGGACTTGAAGCACTTACTAATGAAGATCAAAGACCACAGCCTTCAGTATGGACTGCACCTCAACCTAAAGAAAACAAAATTCCTCACAACTGGAACAATGAGCAACATCATGATAAATGGAGAAAAGATTGAAGTTGTCAAGGGTTTCATTTTACTTGGATCCACAACCAAGAGCCATGAAAGCAGCAGTCAAGAAATCAAAAGATGCATTGCATTGGGTAAATCTGCCGCAAAGGACCTCTTCAAAGTGTTGAAGAGCAAAGTTGTCACCACGAAGGCTAAGGTGCACCTGACCCAAGCCATGGTATTTTCAATCACATCATATGCATGTGAAAGCTGGACAATGAATAAGGAAGGCTGAAGAAGAGTTGACGCCTTTGAATTGTGGTGTTGGCGAAGAATGTCGAATATACCACGGACTGCCAAAAGAATGAACAAGTCTGTCTTGGAAGAATTGTAGCCACAATGCTCCTTAGAAGCAAGGGTGGCGAGACTGCGTCTTACATACTTTGGACATGTTGTCACAAGGGATCAGTTCCTGGAGAAGGAGGAAGACCCTCAATGAGGTGAATTGACACAGTGGCTGCAACAATGAACTCGAGCATAACAACGATCCTAAGGATGGCGCAGGACCGGGCAGTGTTTCGTTCCGTTGTGCATAGGGTTCCTATAAGTCAGCACCAACTCGACGGCACCTAACAACAACAACATGAGTTTAGTGCTGTCATTTTGACGTCTTTTTTTGTGTGTTGTTGACAGTTTCTTTTTCCCACTTAATTTTTTGTGCTGAGTAGTTTATCTTTATATATTATCTTTTCCTCATATTCATTGTTGTTGATTTAGATTCTTCTGAGTCTCTATTTTTTTCTTGTATTTTATTTTGATGAGTAGGATTGTTAGTCTCCTTTGTGGCTACCTTACTATTTATGAACAATGTGGTGTGTTGAAGTCTCCTATTATAATTGTGGCACTATCTATCTCACTTTGACATAATTACAGTTAGTGGCCACGGGATGCTACATGTGGGGTCTGGATCCTGGGAATTTACTAATGAATCTGAGTGACAACATCCTACAAGAGCATTTTTTTTTTTTGGTTTTGTTTTGTTTTTGTTCTTTTGTCAGCAAGTAAATGCTTTATTCTGCTCTTGAAAATCTAGAGAATAAGAAGATTAGCCCATATTCCTCACCTTCTCCTTCCTTAATATATCTTCTTTCCTATCTTTTGATTGACAACAGAAGAAGAGTAGGATTGTTAGTCTCCTTTGTGTTTACCTCAATATTTATCCCTATTTTTCTAAGTTTAAACCTAACTTTTATTTCCTCATATTGCCTTGTCTTCCTCTCCATATGAAAGAGGTATGACTACACTTCTTAAAAAAAAAAAAATTTTTTTTTTTTTTGTACACTTCTTAGCCCCTCTTTATTGTTTTAATGTTGTGTTCTTTTATATAATGACATCACTGTTTCCCTGTTTTGAGTGTTTTTTTAATCTTGATTTGTTTTTGTGATTTCCCTATCTGGGTTGACATCTGATCGCTCTGTCCAGTGTTCTAGTCTTGGGTTGATATCTGATATTATTGGCTTTCTAACCACAGAACTCCCTTTAGTATGTCTTGTAGTTTTGGTTTGGTTTTTACGAATTCCCTAAACTTCAGTTTATCTGGAAATGTCCTAATTTAGCCTTCATATTTGAGAGACACTTTTGCTGGATACATGATTCTTGGCTGACAATTTTTTTTCCCTTCAATGCTTTATATAAGTCATCCCATTGCCCTCTTGCCTGAATGGTTTCTGCTGAGTAGCTCCAGCTTATCCTTATTGACTCTCCTTTGTAGGTGACTTTTGATTTATGCCTAGCTGCTCTTAAAATTCTCTATCTTTGGTTTTGACAAGTTTGATAATAATATGTCTTGGTGACATTCTTTTAAGATCTACCTTATGTGGAGTTCAATGAGCATCTTGGATAGATATCTGCTCATCTTTCATGATATCAGGGAAGTTTTTTGCCACAAATCTTTAACAATTCTCTCTGTATTTTCTGTTATCCCTCCCTGTTCTGGTACTCCAATCACTTGTAGGTTTTTTCTCTTGATAGAGTCTCATGTGATTCTTAGGCTTTCTTCATTTTTTAAAATTCTTTTACCTGATTTTTCTTCAAATATACTGGTACCAAGTGCTTTATCTTCAGTCTCACCAATTCTGGCTTCTACTTGCTCAGTTTTTCTCCTCTGACCTTCTATCGAGTTATCTAATACTGTAATTTCATTGTTAATTTTCTGAATTTCTCATTGCTGTCTCTCTGTGGATTCTTGCAGCTTATTAAATTTTACATTATGTTCTTGAATAACCGTTTTAATTTCTTCAACTGCTTTATCTGTGTATTCCTTGGCTTGTTCTGTGTATTGCCTGATCTCCTTCGTGATCTCATTCCTGATGTCTTGAAGAGTTCTGTGTATTAATCTTTTGTATTCTGCATCTGGTAATTTCAGGAATGCATCTTCATCCAGAAGATCCCTTGATTCTTTGTTGAAGTGATCATGGTCTGCTTCTTTATGTGATTTGATAGTGACTGTTGTCTCTGAGCAATCTACAAGTTATTGTATGAGTTTATTTTATGTTTGCATACTGTATCTTAGCTTCTTGCTTTGTTTTGTTTTGATATGCACAAATAGGCTGCATGCGTGTGCTAGCTTGATTATTTTCACCTTTGAAGTTCTAACATCCTGTCACTGGATGGCTAGAGCTGTTATCACGTATTTGAGCAAAGGAATTCATTCACTTTTCTTGTATGGATTCAGCTCAGGTGTCCAGGTAGTTGGTCATCAAGTGTATGGTACAGGCTCTGTGCTACAGTCTTAGAGGAGCAGGGGTGATTGGTGTAGTTACCGGTATCTGGTTGCAAGAGGGGTCATGCTCTGAACAAGGCAGGAGGCTGACAACTGTCCCCCAAGTGTCTGTGAGGAAAGTACTTCCCTGTTCCCTAGGTCACACAGGTGGGTGGGTTCTGCAGATGGACCATGGGCACCCAATGATTTTGGTTGTAAGGGCTGGGAGGTACCAGTTATTCTTGGACTCCTGTTGCAGGTGGCTTGGTGACCTGAGTGGACCACCAGTCCTTAGGCCCCTGTTGTGGGTGGGTGAAGGCCCTGTTCAACAGGCAAAGTGGTGTCAAACATCAAACACCCCCCTCTCCACCACTGAGCTGAAACAGTTGTAGTCTGCCAACCAGGGGCTATTCTCTTGAAATAGGCCCACACAGGTCCATGCAGGGGTAAAGGTATTCAAAGTCCACAGAACATATATGCCTGGACAGGAGCCACTTCTGTCCTGAGCTCCTGAGGTTAGTGAAGCTGGCAGATTATCTTTTCCCCCAATTGTGAATTTATTCCTTCTCCAAGGCTGGAAGAATGGCTCAGGTTGTAGTAGGACCTATCTCAGGCCTAGTGAAACTGACAACCACTGAAGCCAGCTTGTGTGCTGGGGGCATGGTAAAATATATGCAAGTACTTAGCTTTTGCTGAGAGCGATATTCTTCTCTGGTTCCGGAGGTGTGAGTAGCCTGTGCAGCTGACTATTTCTCCCTGAGAAAACTGCAGCTGAACACTACCACCAGCCCGCTGCACTTGCTCTTGGGGATGGTGCCTGAGGGCTCCTAGCAATCATGTATGGCAACTCCTCTCCACTTCTGAACCATTTCTCCCTCTCCCTGCCATTCATTCCATTTTCTAACTTTGCCTTTGATAATCAGGGCTCCTAGCTTCTCATAAATGTAATCACTTCACTTGTTTTTTCTGGTCGTTGTTGTAAGAGGGTCCACCGGAAGTGTCTCACTACTCTGCCGTCTTGGCCCTGCCTCCTGCTGTGAATAATGTTTATTTAGAATATTATGTTACTTAGTTGATAAAGCAGTGGCAGGGTTTGAGAAGATTGATTCTAATTTTGAAAAAAAAAAAAAACTACTGTGTGTAAAATGCTATCATACAACATGACATGCTACAGAGAAATCTTTCATGAAAGGAAGCACTAATCGATGTGGCAAACTTTATTGTCTTATTTTAAGAAATTACCACAGCCACCCCAACCTTCAGCAACCACTATCCTGATCAGTCAGTAGTAATCAACATCAAGGCAAGACCTTCCATTAGCAAAAAGATTTCAACTCACTGAAGGCTTAGGTGATGGTTAGCATTTTTTAGCAGTAAAATGTTTTTTAATTAAGTTATGTACATTGTTTTTTCAGACATAATGCTACTGCACAATTAATAGACCACACAAAGTATGGTGTAACTATAACTTTCGTATACACTGGGAAACCAAAAAAATTGTGGGACTTACTTTATTGCCATATTTGCACTATTGAAGTGGTATGGAACCTAACCCGCAATATCTCCCAGGTATACCTGTAATGAATATGCTCATTATCTTGACTGTGGTAATAGTTTCATGGGTATGCACACAAACATATGCATATATATGTCAAAATTTACTAAACTGTGCACTGTAAATATGTGCATTTTATTTTATCTCAATTATACATTGATAATGATATATATATATCAATAAACTTATAGGTAATTAAATCAGTACAAAAATGTCTCTCTCCCCACCCCTCCACCACAAAAAGGCTTTAATTACAGGTCATTGCCCAATTTTGGACAACTCACCAAAATTTTCAAGTAAGAGATAAGTCTTATCTCAAGAATAATTTTTTAAACAATAGAATAAGAAGGAAAAGTACCAAAATTATTCTTGGAGTTTATATTTTTGATATTTAAAAACAGAGAAGGAAGAACTGTAAAGGAATAAAAACCAAGAGCTGATCTTATTTATGAGTATAGATGCAAAATTCCCAAATAAAATATTAGGAAAAAAATTCAAAGAAAAGATTGAAAGTGAATACTATTGTATTTGGTCACCACAGAAATACAATAAAAGAGAAAGTCCATATCATCTACATTCAATGAAACTCTATATTCTTTCATAAGTAAATGCTCTTACATGCATGCTTTCATGCATACATACTTGTACTTTAAAACCTAAAAACAGTGAAGCATATCCTCAACCTGATAAAATATATCTATCAAACCTTAAAGCAAGCTTTGTACCTGCAAATGAAGTATTAGAAGCATTCTCATTAAAGCTGGTACAAGATAACTATGTCCATTTCCACTCCTAATACTCCAAACCTGATAAAATTAGAACTATACACTGAAGGTAATATTTCTGCTATTAACTACAACATCACTGATGTATATTCAACAACAATGAAATTACCCACAGCTTTTTATTAATGTTGTTAATTTTCTCTTTTGCACAACTTGTGAATTTTTATTTTTATATTTGTATAAGGTATATATACAAACGTATGTTTGTATATACTTAATTGACAATCAGTATCATTAAGATGTCATTTCTTTCCAAACTGATCATGGCTTCAACACTAAGGATAAATAATTTTTCCCTCTCAAAAAAAAGTTTAGTGTAATAGTTACGTTTTCAAACAACATTTTAGAGGGATTATCTTTAGTGATATTTCTCAAGCCCTGGTCTTTTTCATGTTCTGTGTAATATTTGTATCAATGTTTAAGTATTCAATGAATAATTTAGATACAGTCATGGGAATCATGTTGATCACATTGATGTATATTCTACAGTTGTGAGGGAGAGCTAATGCTGGATAAAGAAATGAGAATTTAAAAATCTGTTTTAAATTTAGAATGTTGAGTTTAAATTCCACAATGAAAATAACCAATGTAATTTTTAAGTCCTGTGTTAGGGTTAAATAATCTAAGAAAATATAATATTTAGACTGAAAGTGGTTCATGTGTTAATGCTTTTAAATGAGCTAAACATATGCTCAGTAATGTCCAGTGAGAGTCCAGAATTAAAAAGGACCTAGAAACCACATCACAAATAATAGGTAAGCATGTTTTAACCTGAGCAATTAAAAAAAAAAAAAAAAAAACTTAGAAGGAGATTTGGTAGCTCTAATTATATATTTGAAGAACTATCTTCTGAAACAGGTTTTTAAAACAATACTATAAATACCATTCACAAAAATAAATCATTGACTCATATGTCTTAAGGCTGAAGGAAATCAGCCTGAGCCTTATGGATGTCAACCAAAGAAAAAAATTTTTTTTTTCCTTTTCTAGGCTCTATCAGGATGTTCCATAGATAGAAACTAAATCCACTGTTTTGACTGAATTGAAATATCAATTCATAGAATTGCAGAGTTTAAGACCTCATTAATTTTCGCCACTTACAATGATTCAGCAGCTATAATAAGATAATTCACTCCTCTTTGAAAACCCTTGTGGGAAAGGTGTTCTTATTATTAATGGGGGGGAAAAGTCCCTCAATAGAACAGTCAGCTAAATCAAATTGTCAATTAGTAAGTTATCAGTGTCTGATTTTGCGACTAGTGAGTTCAGTCCACGTGGTTAAATTACTTATGGTAACTCTATTTGTGACCATTTTCTTCAGATAGCTGTGTTGCCTTAACCTAGAGACCCAGGGAGCACTGAAATAAGGAAGGGAGGTCACTGGGAGGGCCAGAAGGTTGACAGAAAAGTGCTTATGGTTTAACGTTACCAGGTTCAATGCAAATTTTGTAGCTAGAAAAGAATAGGATGAATGTGTTATTTTTGTCAATGATTCTCAAAGCTGATGTCAATCAAAAGAAAGGAAAGAAGATACATTAAGGAAGGAGGAGGTGGAGGAATATGGGCTAATCATCTTATTCTCTAGATTTCCAAAGAGCAAAATAAAGCATTCACTTCCCAGCAAAAAAAAAAAAAAACCCATGCTCTTGCAAGATGTTGTCTCTCAGATTATTTAGTAAATTCCCAGGATCCAGACTCTGCACTTAGCATCCTGTGGCCACTAACTGTAGTCATTTCAACATCCATTTTGTTGGTACCGCAAGGTGGCTAAGAAGAAAGAATGTCTTCCAGCCCACAGCAAGTAATCTACCACCCTTAATTCCCATCCCATTAAAACCAGATAATAATGTTTATTATGTTACTTTTATGATCTTATAAGCTTTATTATTCCCGTTTTCTCAAACAAAATGGAGGCAATGTACTGCACTTACATTTTGCTGACCTTATTTTTCTGGTTAGATATTATAAATGTTCCCATTTGGATAATAATGAGATTTTGAGGCCTGTTGGGTGATTTTACCCTTTTTCTGTGACCTGGTGGGCAGATGGAAGATGAAAGCAGACTAATTTGAAAGAAGACAATGCACCTGGCATGTAGACCTAAAAGCTTTTTTCATTGGGGAAAAAAAAAATCATTCTGTTCTTGTGCATTTCTTTACTGTTTAGCACAGAAACCATACAAGATACAAAAATCCCTTCAAAACACCCATCATCATGGCTCAAATAAATTTTTAAGCTATAAAAAATTTGGTAGTTCTATAAAGACTTTATACTCTGCTTTGTAACGCATAAGGTAGAGTGTAGATGGACTGAATAAAAATGCAATAAATCTACGTAATTTGTTCTGCTTTTGGAAGAACCTCCCTCTATTGAGGAGAGAAGCTATTAAGTCCCTAAACTCAGAGAATCTTCACTATTTTTCATCAAAAGCAAACATATGTAAAAGACAAAGTAAGATGCTTACACCAAGAATCGTAAAATTTGTTCCTTGTTAATTGTTCTGATTCCATCAACATCATTAGGCACCTTCAGAAATCCTGTGGCATTGAGTTTGCTTTGGCCTCACAAATGACTTAAAGAAAAATCAGGAGAGTAAAAGCTGAGGGAAAACGTGGACTGGCTGTGTTAAGCTGGAGAGAGACAATGGCAATGACACTGTGGTTCCAAGATACTGAATAATGCCTATTTTTTGAATCATGCAGGCCATTTGGAAACATTTTTCCTAGATCCAACAAGTGGCTGCTTCTGAACTGTGTCCATTATTGAGTAACTCTGTGGGTGGAACTTCTTGAGAAGAGATGTCATAGCTCCCAGCAAGTTCCACACCACACAGACCACAACAGCATACAGACCTAGGCAAGCCATATTCTTGGATGTTGCATGTAAATTTGATTCTGGAAAATTAGCCATATTTTTAACAGCATGTGGAAAGTTGTTTTTGTTTCTTTGAATGGGGTGAATCTTTTGATCATTGGGTTGACTTTCTGATGTTCACCTGCTTTTTCTGTTCTGTTTTTAAGTCAGCAATTGTTTTTTAGGATTTTGTCAAGGTGAAAAATGTGGCAGTGAAAAGGAGTCAGAAAATATGGGCCCTAATTCCATTTATTTCACCAACTAGCTTTGACTACCCGTTTTACTTACTGGGCCTCAGTTTTCCTAACCTTCAAATAATCACAAAGTCCTTCTCAGGTCCATAATTTTGGCATCTAACGTCTGTTTTGTTTAGAGAAACTAAGTAAAAAGAGAACTTTAACCCAGACTGAGTTGTGTAGTTGTTTACAACTAGAAGGCAGTAGTCACATTATAGACAACTGTGTAGTGGAGGGTGCTAAAGTGTCTTAGGGAAGGATGCCTTTTCCTAAATTGTCATAGGGACTAGCAGTAAGCCTGTCAAGTTCCTTGATCCTTTGCTGTTAAGAAACAGCAAAAAACCCAAGAAACAGAAAGGGCCACATAAACCAAAGACTACATTAGCCTGAGACCAGAAGAACTAGATGGTACCTAGCTACAACTGATGACTCCCCTGACAGGGAACCCAACAGAGAACCCCTGAGGGAGCAGGAGAGAAGTGGGATGTAGACCCCAAATTCTCGTTAAAAAAACCACACTTAATGGTCTGACTGAGGCTAGAACGACCCCGGAGGTCATGGTCTCCAGACCTTCTGTTAGCCCAGGACAGGAACCATTCCCAAAGCCAACTCTTCAGACAGGGATTGGACTGGACTATGAGATAGAAAATGATACTGGTGAAGAGTGAGCTTCTTGGATCAAGTAGACACATGAGACTACATGGGCAGCTCCTGTCTGGAGAAGAGATAAGAGGGCAGAGGGGGACAGAAGCTGGACAAATGGACACGAAAAGAGAGAGTGAAGGGAAGAAGTGTGCTGTCTCATTACACGGAGAGCAATTAGGAGTATACTGCTAAGTGTATATAAATTTTTGTATGAGAGACTGAAGTGATTTGTAAACTTTCACTTAAAGCACAATCAAAATTTTAAAAAAAGATTTCATAAGTGTATGCGCAATACCTACTATTTCACAGAAAACAAACTTAAAATATTTTTGGATACAGAATCTAATTGCATATGACATGTCTTCTATTTCATTGGAAGAATTCACAATATTCATGACAGTTAGTTACCAGGTATATTAGTGGTGGCCGGCATCTACTGAACATTACAAGCTATTTCCCAAAATGTTCTGGACTTCGGGAGATCACTGGGGTTCTTTTACCGCCCTAACAAAACGAAAAGTGAAAAGCCTCCCTAAAAATCGTCAGAACTTGTATCAACAATCGATAACCATGGAAACCAAAAAAAAGAAAAAAAAAAACAAACACAGTGCCTTTGAGTCGATTCCGACTCATAGCGACCCTATAGGACAGAGCAGAACTGCCCCATAGAGTTTCCAAGGAGCACCTGGCAGATTCGAACTGCCAACCCTTTGGCTGGCAGCCGTAGCACTTAACTACTACGCCACCAGGGTTTCCAACCATGGAAACAGCAGTAGAGAAATCAAATGATATATCGCATTGTGCAAATCTGCTGTAAAAAATCTCTTTAGAGTGTCAGAAAAAGCAAAGATGTCACTTGGATGACTAAAAAAATGACCCAAACCATGAAATTTTCAATCACCTCTTATGCATGTGAAAGCTGAACAATGAAAAACAAAGATCAAAGGAGAATCGATGCATTCAAATTGTGTTGTCGAATACTGGGTATACCATGGGTTGCCAGAAGAAGGAACAAAACCGTCTTGAAGGAAGTACAGCCAGAATGCTCCTTAGAAGTAAGGATGGAGAGACTTTGTCTTGCTTAGTTTGGACACAGAATTAGGAGAAATCAATTGCTAGAAAAGGACATCATGTTTGGTAAAGCAGAGGGTCAGCAAAACACGGGCAATCCTCCATGAGGTGGGTTGACATGGTGGCTACACAATGGGCTCAATCATAGCAATGATTGCAAGGGTCACACAAGACTAGACAATGTTTCATTCTGTTATACGTAATGTCACCATGAGTTGGAGCAGACTCAACGCAGCTAACAGCAACAACAGGTATGTGGGGGCTCAGAGCAGGTTAACTGACTTAGACAATGAAGGAATGTGATATTTCTTTTACTTGCGTTTTGGGGAGTAAAAATCATACCGGCTAAATATATGAGTAACCGATAATAACACATGGATGTCATTGTTTCTGTATACATCGTTTGGTCACTGAGGGCGTGAATGACAGAGTGTAAAGCAACGTGTACCAAAATCTCTTCACAGTGGAGACCTCTGCTTTGAGGTCAGCTGCCACCAACGAGAGGAAGGAAGATTTAAGTTCACTGAAAAGTTGACTCAGGAGAGAACTTTCTACTTTTGGTATTATCCCCATGAAGAAATGGAGGGAAAGAAGTTTGTACTATCTGGGTGCCCTACAACTTCCATAGAACAGTTTTCCAAGTGTCTTTATGTGAATAAAGTCAAATTAATTAAAATACCATCCCGTGATGCATAAATCATAAACAAAAAGGGTACAAAAAAAAAAAACCTCTCTTTCCGTGCCCTCTGTTCCCCCCTTGTAGAGTCCAAACTTTGCCCTTGAATGAGCACAAACACCTCATATCTAAATGACTCACTGTCAGATGCTGGCTCCAAGTCTATTAGATTATCATCATGTCATCTTTGTTTTTGGCAGTGTTTGAAAGCACCTCTCACAGCTTTATTTGAATACTGTTTTCATCCCTAAATGCTCAAATCTGTAAAACAAACAGACAAACATTTATAGACATCTTTATATCACTTCAAGTTGTTGTGATTAGTGTACACACTCAGAATATTATTACTTAAACAACCTCCAGCTGATGTTAAAAAAGCAACACTTTGGAACAAGGCGTTCTCCAAATGTTCTATTAAGGATGCTGTTTATTTATATCGGTGTATAGGAAAGTACAGCTGTACGAAACATAAATCAGTGTCAAAAGTAAAAGACATTAAAATTCATAAGGTTCATTTTCCGACATCCAGAGCAAACTGTAGCTGAGAGTTTGTCACAGGCTTAACATCAGCAATAAAATTAGATAACTGCTGATATCACATTCTTTGAGGTACACTCAAAGGCATCTAAAATTTTATGGCTTAGTTTTGCTTATTTTAAAAATGAACATATATTACTCTTAATTTTGTTTCTTATGATACCTAGAAGACCCGAATAGAAAAACAGCATTAGAGGGGAAATAACTTGCAGTCCAGAGAGCTTTAACCCACATGAAAAAATACACACATACACTTCTGTTTTGCTATTGATTAGGAAACCACAAGAATTAGTGTTGGTTTAACGCCTATTAAGGGAAACGGTGTTTTTTCAATTTTTTCTTACAGCAGAATGAAGAAGGGTTGTTTGCTAAGTAAGAACGAACTAAAAACAAGTCATGCAGTTACTAATATTCATTCACAGTTAGCTAATTTTCTGCTTCAGCTTTTACATTTGCAAAACTCTAGCGTCATTTGCCTCTGTTGGTTTATGAGGTTTTGATTCCTATTTAAATATTCACCTGGTTTTAGAGGATATATGTTTATGTTATTATCTGGAAATCTTTTTTATTTTTTAATCAGATTCCAATTTCCTTGAAGGCAAGGGCTGCATAGGCATGCCCCCAAGAAACCAGGTTAGACTAGTTTCTAGATGGCCCTGAGAGCCGGTATTGTTAGAGTTTGAAGTGGATCAACCCATTTTTTGTGTTCCAAAGAAGGAAGATAGGCGGTCATTGCTTACACAGTCCTTATTACGGGCCAGACACTGTTCTAAGTATGGGACATGTAGAAAATCCTGTATCCCTTTTGGCAGTTCTGTGAGGTAGGGGCTATTATGATTCCCATTTTACAGATGAGGAAACTGATGCACAGAGAGCTTATGTAACTTGCTCAAGCCACAGAGCTGGTATGTGGCTCAGCTGAGGTTCGAGCCAGACAGGGAGGGGCAAGAGTCCACTCCCTTAAGCACCTCTTTGTACCACCTCACAGATTCACAAGTGCACAATAATGACTCAGGGGCTTGGTAATTTGATCCCCAATGTCTTTTCCTAGAGGAAAAACATCCACTTGTAGTCTAAATGTATTAAAACGTCTATGTCCTTGCACTGGAACAAAACTGCAGGATGGTTTTTCCTTTGTAGGATATGCATATACTATACCCACTTCCACTTCTTACGGGACTTTCAATAATTTTATAGGAGATTTTATGCCAACATACATGCTTAGGAAACAATATTTATATGGCAAAGACATAGATTACGTATGTGAAGTCACCACTGTCACACACAGAACCTGAATTCCAACTCCTAAGAACGTAAGAGAGAAAATAGAACTTTGGAGGACAGGGAGTCAGCCCACCCACTTTGATTACATAATAAGCCAAAGCAGGTTCCAGTGTTTCATTTTTCCCTTTACCATATACCATTGGCAGAATTCATTCTGCATTTATGGATGTGGCCAAAATGTCCCATCTCTTATTCTCTTTTGTTCATATCATTTTCATATCATCCTGAAAATGACACAGTGCACAAGGCACATTCCCGAGTTCGTACGCAGATTCTCCGGCTACAGGGAAGGCATAAAATGGACATGAAGGTAACCTAGCTACAGGAAGATCTCCCCGCATGACCAGCCCCTGATCCGGGCTGAGAGATGCAACGTGCGTGGAATCCAGCCTCGTCTGCCTGAGAATAGCACCGTGAATACAAATGTGTTTAAAATGGCTGACTCCGAACAAGAGTAAATAAGAACCTTTCTAGCTTTTCATTTAGTCACAAGATCAGGAGGTCTTGTCACCCCAGATAGAGTAGAGAATTGAGGTAGTTTTCCAGCTGAAAGAGGCAAAGGTAGGGAGATGGGGGAAGGTGATTTGAGCAGCAAAGACCTTTCTTTTTCATGCGCTTTTTAAAACAATAGAGCTCCGACTGGGCTAAGCCCCAAATGTATGACTGCCTTAGGAAATAATTTTTATTAATAGCTGCATATTTTTACTTTCATCCACATGCACCCAAATATTGGGTTTATGATATTTAGTTGCATGCATATATCACTGTGACAAAGAAAAAGGAAAAATCCTGCCTTAATAAAAAATGATTTATTAACTTCTCTATGTCCTATAAATTTAACATGCAATGGGTTCTTGCTCTCATTGCGGATTTCTTTTAGAAGCATATTTCTGAATATGAGTTCTTGATATTTCTGAACGATGTATTGATAAATCGTCACAAAATGAAACCTCTCTGGGGCACAAAATCCACAGACACACAACTCTATGTGACTACATGTCAGTTAGCCATGTTTTTTATTTTCCTTCCTTTCTACTCTCCACCAGTTCATGGCTTTCCTCAAGAGAAATAGCTGAAGCAGGTTTATATTGCTCTATAATGTTAAGCAGTGATATATTCATTTTCTAAACACGACATAACACGACAATGATTTTTTTGTCACTTTCTAAATCATACTCCCTGTTCTTGGCAGCACTTTGCGGGGGGGGTGGGGGGAAGGTTAAGATGCAAACTAATCACATTAATTTTCTGGTGATAATCATAATCACAACAAACTACTATGATCTCTGTATAAATATATTTTTTCTTCTCCACAATGAAGGTAAAAAAAAAATCCATCCTACCCGTAAACTGCAGAGAGTGGAAGAATCACTATAAATGTTGGCCTCAGGGAATCTATGCTTCCCACAAGATTTAAGATAGAAATATTCAGAGGCCATGTTACTCACACAAGGCCAACCATTTTTTTGTTGTTGTTAGTTTCTTTCCTTTTCTTCTCTGCAAAATATTACCTAAAGCTAGCTCTAAGCACTAAGGGATTGAGGTTTCTATTTAGTCTACAAGTGAACCTACAGGTGTTTGCTACCTGTGGGTATCAACTTAGGATTTCAGTTAGCTAAGAAGTTTCAGACCTAGAGTGTTTAAAACAGTTAATTGACCAGGCGGAAATGTAGGGGGCAAGACATCTGCAGACTGCAGTCCACTTTCTTTCTATCTATCCATATATATAAAATATTTTTATCTTTTGGAACAATTTTAGATTTATAGAAAATCTGAGAGGATATTAGAGAGAGCACCCAATACCCCATACTCAGTTTCCCCTATGCCCCCTTTTTACATGAATGTAAGAAAAAACTATACATTATTATATTTCTTTGTTGTCCTATTGTACCTCTATGTGCCTCTTCCTATTGTGCTCCAAAAATGGTATAGGTAAAACATACATATTTGTTGGTGATGGTGGTGGTGGCCATCGAGCCAATTCCAACTCGTATGTATATACATGTACACACACATTATATATATGCTTGGGATGTAGATATATAAATAGACATTTCAAGTTGCACGGTGAAATCCTTTGTTGTTAGGTACCTCTGAGTCTGTTCCAACTCACAGGGACTCTATGTTCTACAGAAGGAAACAATGCCCCGTCCTGCACCAGCCTCACAATCTTGCTGTTTGAGCCCATTGTTGCAGCCACTGTGCTAATCTTTTTCTTCTTTTTCTCCGACCCTATGCTTTACCAAGCATGATGTCCTTCTCCAGGGACTGGTTCTTTCTGATAGCATGTCCAAAGTACGTGAGAAGTCTCACAATCCTCACTTCTAAGGAGCATTCTGGCTGTACTTCTTCCAAGACAGATTAGTTCATTTTTCTGGCAGTCCGTGGTATATTCAATATTATCTGCCAACACCATAATTCAAAGGCATAAATTCTTCTTTGGTCTTCCTTATATTCATTGTCCAGCTTTCACATGCACATAAGGCATTTGAAAATACCATGGCTTGGGTCAGGCGCACCTTAGTCCTTAAAACGACATCTTTGTTTTTTAACACTGTAAAGAGGTCTTTTGCAGATTCTGACTGCTGTTTCCATAGGCTTTGGTTGTGGATCCAAAAAAAAAAAAAATGAAATTCTTGACATCTTCAGTATTTTCTCTGTTTATTATTATGTTGCTTATTGGTCCAGTTGTGAGTATTTTGGTTTTCTTTATGTTGAGATGTAATCCATACTGAAGGCTGTATCCTTTGATATTCATCAGTAAGTGCTTCAAACTCTCTTCACTTTCTGCAAGCAAGATTGTATCACCTGCATAAAGCAGGTTGTTAATGAGTCTTCCTCCAATCCTGATGCCACATTCTTCTTTATACAGTCCAGGTTCTCAGGTTATTTGCTCAGCATATGGATTGAATACGTAGTGAAAGGATATAACCCTGACACACACCTTTCCTGATTTTAAACCACACAGTATCCCTTTGTTCTGTTGGAATGACTGCCTCTGGATCTAAGTACAGGTTCCTCATGAGCACAATTAAGGGTTCTGGAATGCCCATTCTTCCCAGTGTTACCCATAACTTGTTATGATCCACACAGTTGAATGCCTTTTCATAGTAATAAAACACAGGTAAACATCTTTCTGGTATTCTCTATTTTTAGCCAGGATCCATACAACATCAGCAGTGATATCCCTGGCTCCATGTCCTTTCCAGAATCCAGCTTGAATTTCTGGCAGTTCCCTGTCAATGTAATGCTGCAACCGCTTTTGAACGATCTTCAGCAATTTTTTTTTCAGCAATATTTTACTTGCATGTGATATTAATGATACTGTTCTATAATTTCTGCTTTCCATGGATCATCTTTCTTTGTAATGGGCATAATTACAGATCTCTTGCAGTAGGTCAGCCGGGTAGCTGTTTTCCAAATTTCGTGGCATAGACAAATGAGCGCTTTTAGCATTGCATCTATTTATTGAAACATCTCAATTGGTATTCGGTTAATTCCTGGAGCCTTGTTTTTTGCCAATGCCTTCAGTGCATCTTGGACTTCTTTCTTCAATACCATTGATTCTTGACCATATGCTACCTCCTGAAATGGATGAACATAGACCAAATCTTTTTGGTACAGTGATTCTGTGTATTCCTTTCATTTTCATTTGGTACAGTGATTCTGTGTATTCCTTTCATTGTCATTCAATATTTTCCCCATAGAATCCTTCAATATTTATTGCAAATGGAGGCTTGATTTTTTTCCTTAGTTCTTTCGGCTTGAGACATGCTGAGTGTGTTCTTCCCTTTTGATTTTCTAACTCCAGGTCTTTGTGCATGTCATTATAATACTTTACTTTGTCTTTTTGATCTGCTGTTTGAAATCTTCTATTCAGCTCTTTCACTTCATAATTTCTTCCACTCGCCTTAGCTACTCTACGTTCAAGAGCAAGTTTCAAATTCTCTCCTGACATCCATTTTGGTCTTTTCTTTCTTTCCTGTCTTTTTAATGACCTTTTGCTTTCTTCATGTATGATACTCTTGATGTTATCCCACAGCTCACCTGGTCTTTGGTCATTAGTGTTCAGTGCATCAAATATATTTTTGGTATGGTCTCTAAATTCAGGTGGGATATACTCAAGGTCATACTTTGGCTCTCGTGGACTTGCTTTAATTTTTTTTAGCTTCAACTTGAATTTGTATATGAGCAATTAATTGTCTTTTCTGTAGTTGGCCCCTAGCTTTGTTCTGACTGATGACGTTGAGTTTGTCCATCATCTCTTTCCAAAGATGTAGTTGATTTCATTCCTGGGTATTCCATCCAGCTAGGTCCACGTGTATAGTCACTGTTTATGTTGTTGAAAAAAGTATTTGCAATGAATAAGTTGTTGGTCTTGCAAAATTCTAGCATCATTTCTATTACCAAGGCCATATTTTCTAACTACTGATTTTTTTTTGTTTCCAACTTTTGAATTCCAGTCATCAGTAATTATCAGTGTATCTTGATTGCATGTTTGATTAATTTTAGGCTGCAGAAATTGGTAAAAATCTTCAATTTCTTTATCTTTGGCATTAGTGATTTTTGCTTAAATTTTAATAATGGTCGTATTAACTGGTCTTCCTTGTAGTTGTATGGCTATTATCCTATCACTCACAGTGTTATACTTCAGGATAGATTTTGAAATGTTCTTTTTAATGATAAATTGGGCAGCATTCCTCTTTAAGTCATCATTCCCTGCATAGTAGACCACAAAAAAAAAAATTTCCAATTCAAAATGGCCAGTACAAGTCTATTTCAGTTCACTAATGCTTAGGATTTCAATCTTTATGTTTTGTTCCATTTCATTTTTGACGACTTCCGATTTTCTTAGATTCATACTTCTTACCTTCCATGTTCTGATTATTAATGGATGTTTGCAGCTGTTTCTTCTTATTTGGAGTTGTGCCACATCAGCAAATTAAGGTCCCGAAAGCTTAATTCTATTCACATCACTAAATTTGACTCTACTTTGAGGAGGCAGCTCTTCCCCAGTAATATTTTGAGTGCCTTCCAACCTGACAGGCTCATCTTCCAGCACTATAAAAGACAATTTTCTCCTGCTATTCATAAAGTTTGCACTAGCAAATTTTTTTTTTTTTTTGAAAGAATTAGACCGCCAGGTCCTTCTTCCTAGTTTGCCTTTGTCGGGAAGCTCTGCTAAAATCTGTCCATCATGGATGACCCTGCTGGTATTTGAAATACCTGTGGCATAGCTTTCAACAACACAGCAATGCGTAAACCACCACAGTACAACTAATTGACAGACAAGAAAAAAAAGAGAGGTGCCTAATAATGCCATCCCAACTTGGCTTAAAAGCCCATGAAGGAATTGATGGAATTTATTCTACTGGGCAGGACTATCAGGAGGGTAAAAAGTGGCACCTCTACCACAAAACTAACATCACAGCCTTTGCCCATAGTGTTAAATCTGGAACTATCTCTAAAAGTCAAAGATAGTGGGACATGGTGGAAAAAGTTGTTTAATGTTATCAAGTATTCCTGTCTCTCATCTTTGAATTCAGGGTTTTGGGCTAGGTAATCATTAAGTTCCTTCCCAGACATTATATCGTATGAGGCAGAGGTAGAAGAATTGCTTTATATAAAAGAAAAAGCAATTCCCATCAGTCTAGATTCCTTGTCCTGTGTGTTATCAAAAAAAATTGAAAATAGAGAATTTTTTCTAAGCCTATTAATTCCAAGATGATATGGAGAGTAGTTTGACTAACTTACTATAAAACATGTTGAAAATGGTTAAAGAAAAATAATAAAAGGATGTGGAGGAATGCAAAAGATTTTTGACCTTGAAAAAGGCCAATGTGGCTAAATAACATTAACTTAATATATGATTTGCTATTTCTGTCATCAAAATCATTGTTTATGCAACTATCTATTTATTACAATGTGGAGCTTACTAACATATATTTTTTCAGAGATATAGCTCCCCTTAAGGCACCTTCGTATGAAGCCTCTTTAAAAGCTTTTCTAAAAACATCACGGCTTATATGCAGGAGACATAAATTTAAACTGTTTCTTACCATTTCTTCAACCTTACCCATGACAGAAGATAGTAGCACTGAGTAATATTAGCCGGAGGCTGTTCTATTTCTCCCTTGCTATTTCTCTATCTTCTTTTCCTATTAGGCTAATAAACAAATTCTGAAACTTTTGTTTCTGTCTCCCAAGAATCTGACTATGCAACGGGGAGCACTAGAGAAAGACTTAACTGACTCACTTAACTTACCCTGAGGATGTTAGTTCACTTTCCTTTTATTTTGTCCTCAGATTAGCTTTAGGAATCTGTATTCTGAGCTTCAACAATATAGTTAGAGGCGGCAGAGGAACTGTATGTATGGTTTGTCCTTATACTTATTTCCCAATTCCATCTGTTTTTAATATATTCTCTTGATAAAATTTTATCCCTTCTTTCCAGCCAGGCTTTTGCCTGATTTGATAGAGAGTCCCTCTGGCTCCTGTTGAAATTGAAATGTATGATATCTTATTGTTTGCCTATATACCCAGATGTCCAGGCACTGAGTTTACTTTTATAAATGAAATATTGAAAACAAACATAAAGCTTTGGGGATGTAGCTGCCAGGGACAGGAGCTACATTACTATATCAGAAATGGTCAACATAAGACTGGAAGCTTCTGTATCTCAGATGGCAGATCCATGCGCTTCCCTGAACATATCTCTAGCAACATTTTTCTCATTGCATGAACTTTTCATAGGCTCTCGGCACTACATTCTCAGTGTAATAAGGTAGGACAGCAGTATTGCATAGAAGAAAAAGCGCACATTTTGTGGCTAGACCTCGGTTGTAGTTCAAGTTCTGGTATATATACTAGTATATATAAGCTCTATGATTTTATTTAATCATTTAACCTACCTGAGCCACTTTTCTCACTTGAATTTTAATGCTTCCATCATGGAAACATAGTAAAAACGAAACCAGATACTCACTGAAGAGGTGTTATTAAGAGTTAGGCATTATCATAGTCCCCAGAGCTATAATGGTGAAGAAGACAGACATTGTCTCTACTCACACAGGTCTAGTGGTGTGGTACAGCCCATAAACCAGCAACTACAAAACACTGTGATAGGTGGGGTGATGGAAATACAGAACACAATTGGCAACACACAGGATTAACAACCGAGATCTGGGTGATTAGAAAGGTTTGCTGAATGAAGCCAGTGACGTCTAAGCTGTTAATTAAAAGATGGGTAACAGTGTAAAGGAATACCTAAGGTCCACAGGTGGTGCAAATGGTTTGTGCTTGACTGCTAACTTAAAGGTTGACTGTCTGAACACGCACAATGGTACCATAAAAGAAAAAGCCAGGCAATTTGCTTCCATTAAAATAACAACCAAAAAAACCTATACTCTATAACACATGGGGTCGCCATGAGTCAGATTCTACTCAACAGCAACTGATAAGAACAACAAGAAATACCTATGTATGTTTAAAAAGGCGAGCACTGTGCCTGGTACATTATAATAGATCAACGAATTATATTTCCCTTTCTCTTCCCTCCTGCTCTGTCCCAGGAATCCCTCCAAACAGATCTTACATAATCAGTTTCAGTCATTGCTTAAAAAAATATATACTGAGCATCCAGTAGGTGCCAGGCTTAGCTCTAGTGACTATGGACATGCCAACAAATAAGGGAGAGTTTCTGCCCTACGGGAGTTTACTGTCTAATGGAGTCAGTTCAACACATCAAACCCCAGAGACCCTCATCATTTGCTATGTGTAAATGGGATTAATATATTGGAATTTTTAGAAATTACCATGTTGTTGTTGTTAGGCACTGTTGACTTGATTTTTGAATCATAGCAACTCCATATGACAGAGTAGAACTGCCCCCATAGGGCTTTCTAGGCTGTAATCTTTACAGGAGTATAGATCGCCAGGTCTTTCTTCCGTGGAGTCACTGGGTGACTTCCAACCTCCAACCTTTTGGTTAGCAGCCAAGCTTTTAACCCTTGCACCACCAGGGCTCCATAGAAAGTACCATAAGAGAGCCAAAGTTTAGGGAGCCACTCCAGAACTACCAATGATGGAGCTCTTCACTTAATGCACTGACAAAATAGATTTTGATCTATGCTTTTAAAGAATTTTTTCTGATGGAAAAAGGACACAAAACGAACAAACAAAACAATGTCAGAAGGCTTAGAAATGGCAGTATCCTAGACTTCACTGTTCTCTTGGCAAGCAGGGGCAAAATTCAGCCATGTCCTGGAATCATACCCATTCTAGGGGGAAAGAAAGTCAAAAGCAAAATCAAGACAGTGGGTGATTTTTTATAATAGAGCCTGTCCTTCATTTTGTACAGATACAGCCATAAAGAGAAAGAAAGGCTATGCTTTTTTCCTTAGGAACAATACCTGTTCTGATTTCCTAGGCATATTAATTTGCTACAATTCACTGCAGAACCTAATTCTTATTTTTTGGAATTAATTGAGCTGAAAGCTGGACTCGTGACAGCCTATCCCCTCAGTGGACGGCACAGAAGCTGAGGACAGACGGCCGTTTCAACTTTACTAGCCTGCCATCCTGCATAACCAATGCATGTCAGCCACAAAGACTGGCTGCCGGCGCTATGCCCATTTGCAAGTTGGCTGAGCGCCCACTCAAAAATTGGGATGCCAGCTCTACTAGGGCACAAGTGTCAACAAAAGATCATTTCAAACAAGAAGCCTGCTCAGTTTTGCAAGAGCCATCACTGTGTTTAAGGAAAAAGAAAGAAAAAGAAAAAAAGAGAAAAAGGTTTAAGGTGGTTAATTCCATATTGATGACAAATAGCTATTTATACCCAATCATACTTTCAGCCTCATGGGACATTTTATATAATGACTTAATGCAATCTTCTCTACCCTTTAAATCTGACTTTCAATCTCTGCATTTCAAATGAGGCAAAGAAGAGAAGTGATGTCAATTCTGAGAGTCACTGGAAATCTCCACTTTCTTCACTCCCATTACATCCATCAGAGATGGAAAGGGTAAGCAAAGCATTATCATGTGCATACTGTCTCTAGACACTAATTAGAATGGCCAACAGTGCACCTAACTAAATGCAAATACCCTCTTTAATATTCAGTTGATTCAACAAATATTTGTTAAGCACCAGGCACCCAGTAGGGATTGGTTTTACTGTCTGGAGTCTTTTCCCTTCCAATAGAGCCTGCACACTCGCTGTCATATTAATCGATCTCACTAATGCCCAGTTCCCATTGTATTAATTCCTTGGACAAAATACTCTTTAAGGTTTGTTAAAACCTGTTGCTGTTGAGTCAATTCTGACTCATGGCAACTCCATGAGTGTCAGAGTAGAACTGTGTTCCACAAGGTTTTTAATGGCTGATTTTTCACAAGTGTGTCAGCAGGCACTTCTTGAGAGGCACTTCTGGGTGGACTTGTACTCCCAACCTTCCAGTTAGCAGCCAGCTGAGCACATTAACTGTTTACACCACTCAGGGACTCCCCAAGGTTTGCTGCTGACCATTAAATAATTTAAACTATTTCACACGGAAGTGAAGACTTCACGTAATGTGGCTAAAATCAGTGTTTTTACCTTATATATTATTATAAAATCCCATAAAAGCTAAAAGATGATCCCAAAATGTTCTCCATCGATACCTTGGACCTCATTGCATTAATAAATGTCTTTCCCTATTCCCTCTCTCTCTGAATGCTGAAATTCTATCCATCGTTGTAAAGGTTAAATGTCCCCTCAGATCCAACTAGTATCGAAATCCTACTATATGGCAGCACTATATATGTTTTTTTTCTTTGCAAAAATTAACACATTTAATCATCAATTCAAACTTGAAAAGATGTCATTATCCTCAGTTTTCATATGGGCCACCCAGAGAAGCTAAGGACATGTAAGGCATCCAACTGATTGTTGGCAATTCTGAGGCATAAATTCAGGCTGTGTTCAGTGATCTTTCACCACCAGACTTCCATCTTCCTCACGTATCTTTCCTTTTCTTTGTTCTTCCAAACTGTCCTTCCTCTGAACACTTATAACACTTAATCCATGCCATTGTTGAGACTTAAATTGCTTTATAACTTTTACTGTTCAACGATTCATTAAATATTTAGTGAGCAACTCAATCATTTTAATAGAAACTGTGGACGATAATAATGGGAAGAAAAGAGGAGGAGGGAAGGAACAGAACAGATAACCTTTGCTGATCCCAAAATATGTGTTGGAAAATATAGTGAGTACTTTCGTAGACTTCTGCCTTGAATCATTACAACAAACCTCTAAAGTATTATTATCTCCGAAGTACAGATGAGGAAATTGAGGCTCAAAAAGGTGAAGTAAGGTCAATAAGTTATTAGGTGAGGATTAAAATGTATTCATTCTTTCATTCATTCAACAAAATATTTATTGAGTGCCTGTTACATGCCAGACACTGCTGTAAGAGCTCAAGATCTATGAGCAAACAAAATAAACAAAAAGTCTGGCCCATGCAGAGCTTGTTTTACAGTAAGGAGAGAAAGGCAGTAAGCAATATTTTGTGCCACTAGAATAATATTTTCAAACATTATTTAATAAATATGGGTATGTTCACACAATACTGGGGAAGTCAGCACAACCTGACCAGGGCAAAGTCATGGAAGCGTCACAGACACATCCAAACACTCTGAGAGACCTAGCTACTGGGCTGAGAGCGGGGACCATGGTCTCAGTGAACATCTAGCTCAGTTGGCCTAACACCGTCTATAAAGAAAATGTTCTACATCTGACTGTGGTGAGCAGCATATGGGGTTTTAAAAGCTCATGAGCAGTCATCTAAGATACACGTACTGGTCCCATCCTGGCTACAGCAAAGGAGAATGAAGAAGACCGAAGACAAAAAGGAAAGATTAGTCCAAAGGACTAATGGACCACATCTACCACAACCCCCACCATACTGAGCCCAGAACAACTAGATGGTGGCCAGTTACCACCACTGAGTGCTCTGGCAAGGATCACAAGAGAGGGTCCTGGACAGAGTGGGAGAAAAATGTAGAACAAAATTCAAATTCACACTCACACAAAAAAAACCAGGCTTGGTGGTCTGACAGAGACTGGAGAAATCCCGAAAGCATGGCCTCCAGACACCCTTTAAATCAGTACTGAAGTCACTCCTGAGGTTCACCTTTCAGACAAAGATTAGATGGGTCTATAGGGGCCAACAGAGCCCTAGTGGTACAGTGGTTAAGAGCTATGGCTGCTACTTAAAAGGTCAGCAGTTCAACTCCACCAGCCACTCCTTGGAAACTCTATAGGGCAGCTCTACTCTGACCCACAGCATCACTATGAGTCAGAATGGAATTGATGGCAGTGGGTTTTTTTAATAGGGCCAACAACTACCCACATGAGGCATGTGCTTCATAGTTCAATCATGTGTAAGAAACTATGGGCACACCAGCCCAAAAGCAAAGATGAGAAGGCAGGAAAGGACAGGAAAACTGTACGAATGGAAACAGAAAACCTGGGGTAGAGAAAGGGAGAGTGTTGACACATTACTGAGCTGGCAACCAATGTCACAGAACAATTTATGTGTTAACTTTTTAATGAGAAACTATTTTGCTATGTAAACTTTCACGTAAAGCACAATAAAAAAATATGTGTATGTTCTGATATAGTGTAAAATAAACACAAAATATAAAGTTCTATAATTCCAGTTTGTAAATTATGTATATGTAATTTATAAAAATTATAATAATAATATAATACATGTGTTAAACATTATATAATTACCATCCATATTATGAAAACCCTGGTGGTGTAGTGGTTAAGTGCTATGGCTGCTAACCAAGAAGTCAGCAGTTCAGATCCTCCAGGTGTTCCTTGGAAACTCTATGGGGCAGTTCTACTCTGTCCTATAGGGTCGCTATGAGTCGGAATCGACTCGACGGCAGCGGGTTTGGTTTTTTTTTATTCTATATTACATCTTATATAATGATTATATATGTTTATATATTTAGATTCATACACATATATTTCCTGTCCTAGTTACTAGGTTTGTATTGTAAAAGTACTACATAAGAAAGGGACTTATAATAAATTGGTTGTAAAAATGGCCTCAATTCTGTATCATTCCCTGAATTCACATCTTTTGCAATGTGACTTAGACAGGCCATTCCAACTGAGGCCATCGTAGACCAGCCAGCCACCAGCTGATCCCAGCTATGCCACCAGCTGAAGACAGATATGAAAACAAGCCTAACTGAGACTATCCAAGCCCGGCTAACCCATAGACCTATTAACATTAATAAATTATTACTTTTGTAAGTCATTGAGTTTTCAAGGTTTTAGCAAGAGCTAATTAATAAAGAAATTTTATTTGAATGTTGAAATTACAGTGATTTTTTTTAGTGTCATACTTGTGATTTTTATTTTTTACATATTTCTCTTTGAGCATTTATTATATTTTTGAGAAAGGGATAATAAAATTTTGCAAAGATGGTTTCAGTGGTGGGGACTACAAACAGTTTTTAAATGTCTTTTAATAAGTTGGTATTGACTTAGTCACAATGGGATTGGGTTTTTTGGTTTAATATTTTGAAAGGATAAATAATATTATACATCCAAAAATTTTAATTATGAATCTAATATGTGCAAGAATCATGATTAAGTACAGGGACTAAACCTTGAGAAAGACAGGTAGATCCCTGAAAAATCATTAGCAGGGTGATGAGTGTAACAGCTGAAAAATACAGGTTGACAAAGAAACACCTTATAGGAACCCCAGCCTGGGCCAAGGGATGAGAAAAAATCAACTTAAAAACAGTGTGATGGTAACAGTGGTGGAAATAGTGAGGTTGTGGTGGTGATTTAGAGAATAGTGGCTTATGTTAACAAGGAAAAATTAATGTTACAAGTAAAAAAAAAGTATAAGGGTGTTCAACTGTATGAATCATAACAAATTTTGGATAATATTGCAAAAAAAAAAAAAAAAAAAGGAAATTCCAGAGCACCTAATTGTGCTCATGTGGAACCTGTACATGGTTCAATAGGAAACTATTTGAACAGAACAAGAAAATAATGCATGGTTTAAAATTCGAAATCGTGTGGGGCAGAGTTGTACTCTTTCGCCTACTTATTAAATCTGTATGCTGAAAAAATAACCAGAGAAGCTGGACTATATGAAGAAGAATGTAGCATCAGGGTTGGAAGAAGGCTCAGTAACAACCTGCAATATGCAGATAACACAACCTTGCTTGGTGAAAGTGAAGACAACTTGAAACACCTACTGATGAAGCTCAAAGACAACAGCTTACATATGGATTACACCTGAACATAAAATGAAAATCCTTACAACCGGACCAATAAACAATATCATAATAAATGGCAAAGAAATTGAAGTTGTCAAGGATTTTATTCTTCTTGGATCTACAGTCAATGCCCATAGAAGCAGAGGTCAAAAAATCAAACGACAAATTACACTGCACAAATCTGCTGCAAAAGACCTCTTGAAAGTGTTAAAAAAGTAAAGATGTCACTTTGATGACCAAGGTGTGCCTTTTCCATTGCCTCATACACATTCAAAAGCTGGACAATGAATAAGGGAGACCAAAGAAGAATTGTCACATTCTAATCATGGCATTGGTGAAGAATATTGCATATACGATGGACAGCCAAAAGAATGAACAAACTTGTCTTGGAAGAAGTACAGCCAAAATGCTCCTTAGAAGCAAGGATGACAAGATTTGGTCTTGCTTACTTTGGACACGTCATCAGGAAAGACCAATCACTGGAGAAGGGCATTATGTCTGATAGAGCAGAGAGTCAGCTGAAAAGAGGGAGATCCTCAATGAGATGGATTGACACAGTGGTTTCAACAATGAGCTCAAAAGTAGCAAGGATTGTAATGATGGTGCAGGACTGGGCAACCAACATTTTGTTCTGTTATACATAAGTTTGCTATGAGTCAGAGCCGATTAGAAAGCAGCTAACAAAGGATATAGAAAATCTTTGAAGTATAGAGTAAGCTGTTTAGAAGAATTCATTTCATATGTCCTAGATCTCATTATAAAAGAGACAAGGTTATCAACTTCAGTGAGCAGAAGCTCAAAAACAATACATGAATAGCAGGATCTACAGGAGATATTCTGGAGACCCTGGTGGTGTAGTAGTTAGGTGCTATGGCTGCTAACCAAAAGGTTGGCAGGTTAAATGCATTTTTCTTTTCTGTAATGCAATGCAACTATAATTGTCATAGTGGGGGACGCATCTACTTATCATTATGTCAAGGGCTATCCAGAACAAACGCAGACACTGGACAAACCTGAGATTCATATGAGCAGAGAGAGGAAATCAGAATTCATATGGACAGGAAGAAAACACAGACATCTGGAAGTGCTTCTTCCTACCCTTATGAGTAATCTCTGGTGGTAACTGGATGCGAGAGAAGGCTTTAAATTGCAAGAATCTCAAAGATGCCTCATGTGCCTTTGTGAACTTCAAACTGGCAGAAGGCACAAAAGAATTGTGCTCCAAGAAATGTGGTTTGGAAGACTGAATGTCTGGAAATGACTAGGAGATGACGTGTATTAATAGTTGATTAATCACGAGAAGGACAGTAATTAATGGTAGACGACTTCACTTGTTTGATGGAAAAGGAACTTCCAAAGAACTTTGGGATCCTTTAAACAAGTGTACAAGACAGACAGATAGAAGATCCAAAGCCACTGGAAAAACCTGAAGCCAAATAAGAGTTGCATGCGGTTTCATCATACTACTCTCTTGTGTGTGTTTGAAAATGTTCATAATATGTAAATTAAATTAAAATAAACTTCAAATCAATAGTAGTTAACAAAAACAAAGAAAATCTGTCAATTTCAAAATGTTCTCAATGGGACATCAGGTTGGCAGATGTACTCCACAAATCCTCACTGAAGTTGCCAATTTATTCTTAAAATATAATGTACATTGAGAAATGTAAAAGACAGCTCCAGTTAGGTCTCTATTTTGAGTGGGCCCACTTCTTTGATAGTACAATGTTGCACCTTCTTTTCTGGGTACCCAGAGAGTCTTAATATGTACCAAGCTATAAACCTGCTTCACGTAAACCTTTCTCCTCATTTGAACTTGAGACACTCAGAGTTGCCTTCAGGGTGTCAGGAAGAAGTGAAGCTGTATGTCTCAGCATCTTGACTCACAGAATTCCCAGAAGTGGCCCTAGAGGGAAAATGGTTAGGAGATAAAATTACAGAAAGAGTACTTCACTTTCAAGATATCTAGTGTTCCTTTCATACACTGTAGGATAGTTCCTGCATTCTGTTCATAATTTTTCCATAAAGAAATATTCTGAACGCACTGATTTTCAGAGGAGCTATCTACAGAATTCATCTCTCAGTCTTTTAGAAATCCATTGTGGGCAGCCTATTTCCTCATCTTTATTTGTGATCTTTCCTGTGGCTATATACTATACCGGAAACCCTGGTGTAGTGGTCAAGAGCTTTGGCAGCTAACCAAAAAGGCTGGCAATTAGACTCTACCAGGCGCTCCTTGGAAACTCTATGGGGCAGTTCTGCTCTGTCCTATAAGGTCAATACGAGTCGGAATCGACTCCATGGCAATGTGTTTCTTTGTTTTTTTTTTTTTTTTTTTGGTATATACTATACCAAAGGAAACCCTGGTGGCATAGTGTTTAAGTGCCAAGGCTGCTAACCAAAGGGTCGGCAGTTTGAACCTGCCAGGCGCTCCTTGGAAACTCTACAGGGCAGTTCTACTCTGTCCTATAGGGTCACTAGGAGTCAGAGTTGACTCGACGGCACTGGGTTTGGTTTCTTTTGTTGTTGTTGTTTGTTTTACTATACCGAACATACCTCACTCGTGTTCAGTTATATGGAGCTATAAAGAAAGCATCCACTTGTGATATTTCTTCTGTTATAGCTGCACTAGATAACTAAGAGGAAACCCTGGTGGAGCAGTGGTTAAGAGCTACAGCTGCTAACCAAAAGGTTTGAATCCACCAGCTGCTTCTTGGAATCCCTACATGGCAGAATCGACAGAAGAGCAAGCTTTTATCTTTTTAAAGCTAATAGGCGAGACATTTCTGATTGCTGGCAAATTCATCATTGCTCTTGACATCTTACGCGCCTCATGGGAATGAAAAGCTCCCTATCTTAGTCATCTAAACAAACAAACAACAACAAAAAACAAACTTGTTGCCATTGAGTGGATTCCAACTCATAGTGACCCTATAGGACAGAGTAGAACTGCTCCATAGGGTTTCCAAGGTGCCCCCAGTGGATTCGAACTGCCGATCTTTTGGTTAGCAGCCGTAGCTCTTAACCACTATACCACCAGGGTTCCCTCTTAGTTATCTAGTGCTGCTATAACAGAAATATCACAAGTGGATGGCTTTAACAAAGAGAAATTTATTTTCTCACAGTCTTGTAGCCTAGATGTCCAAATTTAGGGCATCAACTCCAGGGGAAGGCTTTCTCTGTCAGATCTGGAGGAAGGTCCTTGTCCTCAATCTTCCCCTGGACTGGGACCTTCTCTGTGCAGGAACCCTGGGTCCCAAGAACACGCACTGCTCTCAGCACTGCTTTCTAGGAGGTATGAGGTCCCCCACCTCTGCTTGCTTCCCTTTCCTTTTTATCTTTTCAGAGATAAAGGGTGGTGCAGGCTACACACCAGCGAAACTCTCTTTACATTGGATCGGGGATGTGACCTGGGTGAGGGTTTTACAACCCCACCCTAATGCTCTCAACATGAAATTACAATCACAAAATGGAGGACAAACACACAATACTAGGAATCATGGCCTAACCAAGTTGACACGTATTTTTGGAGGACACAATTCAATCCATGACACTCACCTTTGATTTAAACTCTTAAAAAAATTTTTTTGAAAAAAATTATCTAGCAAGACCAAAGCAAATATTAATTCTCTTCTGTTTCAAATTGTTCTCAGATGTGTATTGATTGGAAACCAACTCAGAAATTTAATTAGAAATAAAAGCTTTTCTCTTTCCCCTAGGTTCAGATCAGATTTAGCAATTTTTTTTTTTCCTTAGATTTTCTTACGCTGAAGCTGTAAACATCAGAGAAGGCCTGAACTCCCAGTATTCTATAATTTGTCCTGGAGTAATGATGATGGAGAGATCAGAGATAATGGCCCAGCCATTGTGTGCTGTATCCACTTACCCTGGGGCAGTTGAGGAAGGGGTTGGTGAGAATCAAGTAGGGGAATATCTGGAGCCGCACACAGAAACCCAGACCGTCACCACCAACTCCCTCAGGCTTTTACCAGTCATTTTGTAGGAAATGGACCTGGGAAAAAATGCGCCTTGGGAAATGCACATGGGCACTTAAGGTGATTTCTATTCATCAATCTCCAAAATTTTTGTCTGTTTCTTTTGAAAACACAATTCCCTTTTTTTTGCAAAAACAAACCTGTCGCTCTCAAGTTGGCTCTCACTCATAGTAGGACAGAGAAGAGCTGCCCCCTCAGGTTTCCAACGGGTGGCTGGTGGATTTGAACTACTGACCTTTTGGTTAGCAGCTGAGTTCTTAACCACTGCACAACCAGAGCTCCCTGTTTTCTTCAGAACTCTTAATTAACAAACAAACCAAAAAAGTTGGTGAAATGCACCCAAATAAACATTCAATTTTGAAGCAAAACATAAAAAAAGATATTTTGTTCTCTTTGGGGGGTACTCTTACTACAGTTTAGCAAATTACTATGTGCTTAAAGGTGAAATATTCCATTTATCATGGTCTATGTATCCTTCCTCTTAGCTGAAAACTGCCTCTGGGGGCTTCAAGCCATCTGGAACACTGTATAGGGTAGTAGAGTCTGAATTTCCTGAGTTTATTCTTTAATCCTTCTATTAGTGTATTTCAACAACATACTCTGCAACAGAGCTCTGGAACTAGAAAGAACAATTCTCACCCGAGGGCGCCTGGAAATCCTTAATTTAAGACAGCTATCATGATAAAAAAAAAAAAAAAAAAATTTTTTTTTTTTTTTCTATCATGCATGCCGAAATTCTGGTGGCAAAGTGGTTAATAGCTCTCGACTGCTCCGTAGTCCTAATCTGCCAGCAGCTCCTCAGAAACCCTATGGGGCAGATCTACTTTGTCCTATAGGGTTGCTATAGGGTCACTATGAGTTGGAATCAAATGGACAGCAAGGGGTTTAGGGGGGAAGTGTATTTCTATGGAGGAGCCCCAGTGGCGCAGTGCTTATGCACTCAGCTGCTAACCGAAAGATCTGAGGTTAAACCCACCAACCACTGTGCAGGGAGAAAGGTGTGGCAGTATGCTCCCGGAAAGATTTGCAGCCTTGGAAACCCTATTGAGCACTGCTATTCTGTGCTATGGAGCCCTGGTGGTACAGTGGTTAAGAGCTCTGGCTACTAATCAAAAGGCCAGCAGTTAGAATCCACCAGCCCTCCTCGGAAACCCTATGGGACAGTTCTACTTTGTCCTATAGGGTCGCTGAGTTGGAATCAACTTGATGGCACCTAACAACAACAGAATATACAGAAAGAAAAAAAGCAGTGGGCATATTTATCTAATGAGATGAGACAGCAAGAGGAACTGGCGGTCAGAGAAGAGGAAGGGCTGTTGGGTCACTGCCATTAGGAGCCCATGAAAGGGGCTGAAAACACCTACACTACAATGGGATGGACCTTCCCATCACCCAAATGTATTACAGCCAGATGTAAGTACACAGACTAACTCAAGCAGCCAGTCAAGAGACCAGAAAAGGGGAAGACTGTTCCAAGGACAAATTGTACTAATTTACTTAATCCAGCAAACCCAATCGTGCTATAGTATGTAGTACAAGCCTGTATCACTTTCAGATGAACATGTGTTCCTTCACGTAGTGTCAACATGATGTCAGATCACAGAGGATTCCATCCTGGTGATCTCTTCCCACTTGCAGTAAACAGTAACTGCTGAAGACTGTTCCAACAGCAAGTACGAGGATGGGGGAAAGACATTGGCTCCAAAGGCTAGAGTACATGCAACATTAATTCTAGATCCTTGTAGTTAAGAAAACAGACTCTGTAGTAACATTTCCTGACCTAAATCCAAACTCCAAGACAAACTAGACTTGGGCAAGTGACCAAAGGACTCAACTTCCTTGTCTGTAAAATGGGAAAAATACTATAAACTTCCCACATAGGGTTGTGGTGTGAGTTCCATGAGCTATCACACACCAAGTTCTCAGAATAGTGCCTGACTGACTGTAAGATTTCAATAAGTGTTGCTAATTATTATTGTGAATTCTGTGTATCATTTTTTCTCTAGTTTCTTCCTTTCAGATATCAAACGAGGGAGTTGAAATGCATGAGGGCTGCGTCCCCAGAAAAGATGAATTTTGCAAACTTTAAAATATTTGTGTAGATAACATGGTTCTCCAGGATTAGATGTGGGCTGGGAAGGAGCCTGGGAAATAACAGTCTTGAAAAACCACAAAGAAAGCCTCGGGGAGCAGAGAGGCCTGGAGGCAGAGAGGAAGAGACATCTTGAATGCCAGCAGAAATTAGAAAAGAATAAGCGGAGAGAAACAACTCCCACAACAGGAGTAACAGGGGAGGAAAACTGCACCTCCCAAGAAGCACTGATTTTCAGGTAGTTTTCCTTCTTTCTGCTTATTTATTTTCAAAGTAGCTTTTTTCTTTTGATGTGAATGAGAAGGGGGAAGGTGCTCTTTTGTTTTTTTTCTTTCCCTTGTTGAGTTCCATCTTTAAGAATTGGCTTCCTCAACTATATTTCTTCAGAAAAATTGGCCACAAAAGCAAACTGATTCCCAAACCTGAAGGATATTTCCAATCAGCATCTGGATAAGACTATCCATGGGACAAGAAGGGAGATTGTAAAGCTGGAATCTCCCTTTTATGAAGCCATCACTTATAACAAAAATGGAAATTGGATTCTCATTGCTCTCTTCTTCTTAATTACTGGAAAACACTTCGGGCAGGGATTCTTTTCCGCAACTAGATTTTTGCCATGTCAGATAATATTCAGAACAGCCTGTTATCATTTGCTTTGCTTCTGTGTTGCAAAATTACCAACGATAGTCACATCCTTCTAAAGAATTACCAAATATCTCACAGAACGTACAGAATTCTTGGAATGATGTTAAAGTGAACTGTAAACCCAGAAAATGTTCCTAAATTGAATAACACCCCTTCACTCCTGTCAATACCATATACATAATTGGACTTTTCAGTAAACGGGGTGTTTCTTCATAAAGGAAGAAAAGGTATAACCCCTTTTGCAAGTGCGTTCTGCTTGTTCTGAACCCTACAGCATTTCACAGGCTCTCCGAGAAATTCGCATGAACTAAAACCTTTCTTAAGGTACTAAGCACTCCACGTGTGTTTGACCTAGGTATTTACCCGGTACTGATGGGTGATTATCTACAGTTCATTTGTAGCCTCTCTATGGTTAAATTAATACTAACTACAAGTTTGAAATGGTACATTATCTTTTCTCCACCATGTCCTCAATACACTTGGAAATCCCACACACTGGAAAGAATTATATATGAGGTTCAGGAGTATAGCTTCAGAAAAAGTATGCGTTCAATTGTCTGAATTATGCCCCAATTCTCTTTACCTCTCCCTAATGTTCTATAAATACAACATTTCTGTGAAAGCAACTTTGTTTTTAAAATCCAACTAAACGGAGTCACGTGAGGGATGGTTTGGATTTGTGTAGTTAACTACAACATTTCTTCTGAGCGTCCTGCATTCTACCATCACAAGCATTTAATCAAAATAAAAGCTTACATCCAAAGTGTCATCAGTAAAGAAACTACTTTAGACCCAAAAAGTGATTTTTATTACCTGTTTTTTAAAAAAAAAAAAAAAAAAAAACTTTGTGAGGTGATGTGGCACAATGGGTTTCTTTATATGGCCTTTCTGGTTCTGGGTTTGTAATTCTCCCAGAATGATTGGTTGGGCAACAATCTGGCAAGTGATGGGTCAGTTTTCTACCCACCGTATAGTTGGACCTAACCAGGATTGGCTGGGGAACCCCTAGTCCAGTCTGACCTTTACCCAGATTGGTTATGGAGACCCTCCCCCTTGTAATTAACAAGTCCATGGGCTAGCTTTAAAAACCCTAGAACACGAGCCTCAGAGGGGGCTTCCTGATTGACTAGAGCAGGAGAAGAACATGTCCTTTGGACACAGGGCCCTTAGCTATGACCCTCCCAGACCCAGTAAAACTGCAGCTACAACACTGATGGAGGCAGCCGCTGGGATAGTAGCAGAAGAAACAGAGACAACTAGCTGACCGAGATGGTGGTACAGAGTGTAAAGACCAAACCCCAGCTGAGAGGTGAGAAGAGCAACCAACAGCTGAGCCCACCAGGTGACGTCATTGAGTTTCCTGTTAAAACTTTCCTGATGGTTGAAAATGACCATTGGTTTTCAGGAAAGGTAAGTAGGTTCCCTGTGAATTGTAAGTAGGTCCTCTTTTAAACAGTGAATCCCCTGTGTTTTGCATCTTTGTTTCTGTTTATATCCTTTGTTTATATTTTTCTGTTATTAAAGTGGAGCCTTGTGGCCCAGTGCTTAAGAGTTCGGCTATTAACCAAAAGGTCAGCAGTTCAAATCCACCAGCAGCTCTTTTGAAACCCTATGGGGCAGTTCCACTCTGTCCTGTAGGATCACTGTTAGTTGGAATCAACTTGGTGGCAACGGGTTTGGTTTTTTGGCTTTTAAAGTTGTTATTGCAGTTGTTTCCAAGAGTTCTCTGTGACCATTCCAATGAATTAATGAACTTCATAGAGAAAGAGTACTATGGGGAGAATGGCTGGTGTCAGAAATGGTGGAAAAGTTGGAGAACAGGGATTTATATTTGACCTCTGCCTCAGAGAAACCAGCTTGGTGCTGTTCTTATAGTCAGTTATTATTTCAAGTGATAAAAAATTGTATATCAAGGCAGAGGGGCAAATTAGCCTTGATTAGAAAGTAAATAATTCATTATCTCTTAAGATTTGATCTTCCATAAGTAAGCATTGATATATAAGTCAACTTTTCTTTCCTTTGAAACAAATAGGGATATAAAATATCTCCTGCTACAGTTATCTTTTTATCCATTGAGCCTATGTTCCAGACTCTGTGTGAGGTACCAACACCAACCCGTTGCTGTCAAGTCAATTCTGATTCATAGTGACCCTGCAGGACAGAGTAGAACTGCCCCCCTAGGGTTTCCAAGGAATGGCTGGTGGATTCAAACTGCAGACCTTTTGGTTAGCAGCTGAACTCTTAACCACTGAATCACCAGGGTTCTGTGTGAGGGCCAGGGGCTACCAAAAATGAACAAGATCCAACCTTTGCCACTGGTGAGTTTACAGAAGAAAATCAGCATCATTATATGGTTTGAAAGGATCCCTGATGGTGCAATCATTAAGCATTTGGCTGCTAACCAAAAGGTTGGTGGTTCAAACCCACCCAGTGGCTCTGTAGAAGAAAGATGATGGTGAGCTACTCCTATAAAGATTACAGCCTAGAAAACTATATGGAGCAGTTCTACTTTGTCACACAGGGCCACAATGAGTCAAAATGGACTTGACTACACCTAACAACAACAAATTATGCTTTGATTAACTCTATGCTAGGGTTCATAGGGTCGCTATGAGTTGAAATCGACTCTACAGCAAAAGGTTTCATTTGGTTTAGTGGTCATAGAGGAGGTACACTCAGTTCAGCCTCAGGATGGCGTGGGTATTGTTTAGGTCATCTGTTATTTAGCACGTATTGAAGGTTCCCTGAAAATGTATTCCTTGAGCACAGCCCAGTAAGATACATAGTAGTTAACAGTGTAGGAGTATAGAGGTTGCAAAGATATGCAAAGGCATGGAAGGAAGAATAGAGCACATCTGGAATACTCTAAAAAGATTAACTTGGCTTGATGTTAAAGTGCTGAGTATGGGAAGGGTCAGTTTATGAATGGCCTTTTATGCCATCCTAAGGATTTTTAAGATCATCCTGAGGAAGAAGGTCCAGATGTGCCAGTTATCAATCTATTGCAGTTCCCAATGTACCCTTAATCACCCTGCTTGTGATACTGGAGCATTTCTCCACTACAAGTTGGCATGATGGTAGTCTCATCAATAGAAGATGCTGGAGGGATCATAGATGAAGAAAGAGCTTTGCTTCCATCTTTTGGTGTAAATTTTTTTGTGACAGACTTTTGAGCATTTTGGAGAATGGCTTTCCAGAAAGTCCTTCCAGTGTGATACCTCAGGTAACTTCTCTGCCATACAGTGGCCCATGTACATAGCTTCCTCAACAATAATTGGGTATCAGCCATGCTGGTGTCGAGGGGACTCTTACAGATTTGTTCCTTCCTTTAATACTCTGCCTCAGCCCTTAGGGTAGTGGCAGCTCCCTATATCTGCTAGTCCAATATTCTTTAGAGTTTTATCTTCCTCCATAACTCCGATCCCCTGTTAAGAGTTGGTAATTCTTTATACTAAACTTTTTCTGTTCAGATTGCTCTGTTGTCGATGTCTCCTAATTAAATTCTGACTGACTCAGAATTGGTACCAGGAGTGCCCCTAGGAGATAGGCCCACAAAATGACATTTGGGTACTGGTTTAGTCATACTTCAGGGCTTCAACTCAGTACTGAGCTCCTTGCCAATGGGAAATAGGATGCTGGTAATCCATGGCATACGGTGTCATCGCAATTAATCAAGCTATCACCTGTGGTTGATTGATGCACCGCCAACTGAAGCACGGGCCTTGGGAACTCAAGTGGCTGCTACGAAAGACCTTTATGACGGTAATCCAAGTGTGACTAGAAGGACCAGGGTATGGAATGGATTATTCTGAATGCACTGGAGTGCTTACAGAAAGAAAATGATGAGCCCAGGTCATTTAATTCTCAGCTTAAGTCAGGGTTTGAGAATTAGGGTTTCTTATTTCTTGAAGCTATAGGCTGATAGTGCTGAAAATCAAATGTAAGATTTAATTGTGCAATTTTCTGATTTACGACAAGAGTTGAATTCACAATCTCATAAGTTTCTTATGTGAATGTTAGGACATTGATTTGGAAAGAATGGAATCGTGAAACTTTGAATGGGTACATCAGTTAGATTCAGATGAAACCGACGTTTTTGAATCCCAAGTCCTCTGAGATTCCCTTGCTCCCAAAAGTAACTTGCTTGCCAATGTCTGAGGAGGCCAGCCTCCTCCTGCTTGAAAACCCTGTAATAACCTCATCTGGAGACAAAAGGATGCTCATTCCCCTCATGACCCCCCAGACTAAGCCATGTTGCCACTAAACCCATAACTAGAATGAAATCTCAGCATGCTGTAGGGGAAGAGGCACATACTACGACCCAGGAGGAAATAGCTGGCACACCTAAAACTTTGTAAGATTTTGCTTATATATATGGGCAGAAATCTGGGGAATATGTATCAGAGTACACATTCAAGGGGCTTTAGACCGAGAAGGATGGGATCTTAACACTACATCAGGCTGAATTCACTGACATACCTGGATTTACGACAGAGTCTGTATTTAATGTATAACTCATGAAGCTGAAGGTAGTGCTAATAGCTTACTTGGGTGGCTGGCTGAAACCTGGACTCAACAATGACCTGCAGTTAATGAACTTGAGATGTCAGAGCTGCTCTGCCATGATGTAGAGGAAGGAATCCAAAGTGAAAGAGAAAGGAGATAGGAGTGTCGAACTGAATTTATTACATAAGGTCATATATGATCAGCACACTCATCATTCAACTACATTCCATAAGAAGTCTCAGAAGACACTATCTTCACCAAGACATTGAGAAATGCATTAGAGAAGAGAGCACCTGCATCCTTGAAAACTCCGGAGTTGCTCTTTATAGCCAGGTATGACCATAGGGGGGAACCTTGACTAATGCAGCAGGTAGATTGATTAATGTCAAGTAAGGGGAAAATATGTAGGATAGAATATAAATGATATGACTAGAAGGATACCAGATAGCAAATTAGAGCTGTAATGCAGATGAAAATTTATTTAAAAAAAGAAAAAAAACTAACCTAAGGCAGGAAAAAAAAAAAAAAACAGGAGAAGTGAGGATAAAAAAGAAGAAATGGATGCAAAAAAATATTTGGTCAGTAGTCTACATGGGAAGAGTCCTGGTGGCACAGTAGTTAAAGCTCTCAGCTGCTAACTGAAAGGGTCAGTGGTTTGAACCCACTAGCCACGCCATGGAAGAAAGATGTAGCAGTCTGCTTCCGTAAAGATTTATAGCCTTGGAAACCTATGGGACAGCTCTACTCTGCCCTATACGGTTGCTGTGAGTCAAAATCAACTGGACAGCAGTGAGTTTGGTTTTTGGAGACTACGTGGTGCTTAAAGCTCCATCTAACAAAAGGCATGAGGGATAAGAAGGAGTCCAAGCTACTCCCAGTTTTCTAGTTTCCATCAGATGGTGATATGAATCATGGTATGACTGGGAATTTGAAGTACAAGAAGCAGTGTATTCCTAAGACTTTAATAAGTTTGTTTTGGGATATGTTGGATTTAAGAATCCAGGTAGAGGTGGGTAATTATATACATAGATCTGGGCCACAAGAGAGAAACCTGAGCTCAAAATAGAGTTTTCAGTACCCTTAATGTATAAGTGGAAGCCTTGGATATAAATAAGGTGTTTGGAAGATTTTGCAGAAACAAAAAAAAGAGGGCAGAAAATTATCATTTAACGGGTGGTTGGAGGAAGAGAAAACCAAGAAATACAGAGGAGTTGTATGCAAGGCGAGGAACATGAGAGGGCTCAACAATGGAGTAACTAACCATAGAAGTGCTGCAGGGAGTTGAAAAACACAAGCTAAAAAGTGTCAATTGGATTTATCCTTGGAAGAGTATCAATGACCTTAACAGGTCACAGAATAGTGGGAGTTAAAAACAGGTTTCAGTGAAGTGAGAAGTTACTGAGAGGAACAGATGTAGAGATGCTATGGCAAACATTATTCGGCCACATTTAAACAACTCTCAACCCCTTTCTCCTTTGTCCATCTCCACCTGTAAACTAAAATGCCAAATACCCCTTCTCTAAATTGCCTTAGCAAATAGGGATCACAACTTATGGGCAGTAAGCTATAAGCAGAAATCCTCTGGGAAAGATATTTTTTTCTCCACATAAGCATTCAATGGAGGGCAGGAGGCTGGGGGGAGAGCACTGGTCATATTCCTCCTTTCATCTGGATTAAGTCGTGATGCTTGATGCTGCAGCAGCTGTCTTGGCACCATGAGGTGAAAAAACTATGGGTGAAAAACTATCATGTTGAGGATGACAAAACAGTAATATGAAAAATGACTATCGATCCTTAATGACTCCATTGACCAATACCCACAAAACTTATCTTCAGTTTTTTTTTTTTTTTTTTCCACATGTAAGTAAAAGAAACTCCTGTTTGCCTGAGTCTTGATTAGTGAAGGTTTAAGTATCTGCAACATGGAGCATTCTAAGAGACTTTGGCAGGGTAACTAGAACAATAACTAGGATACACAGAGTTTAAATTCATGGGAAGGTGATTTGCTTTTTTGATTAGCTTTGCATAGATGGAAAGAAACTTTCCCTTTTCTAGAGGACAGAGATAAATTTGGAAAGAGAGTTGGACAGAAAGGGAGGAGGGAACTGTCACCTGATTACCCTATAGTGTTCTCCAAGCTAGCCGACCTTGCTCTTCAGTCTTGCTCACCTAGCCTAGGAAGTCCCCTCCTCCCTGCCTTAAATCCAAACCAGTTCCAAAAAAAAAAAAAAAAAACCTGAATCACAATTACTCTAGTGATGGATTAATTTCTCTCCTCTCTCCCCTACCCCTAGGCTACTTTGCATTTTAGTGCAGAATTTATTCAAAGAATAAATCTACTGGTTGAATTTCAGACAGGCCTTGGGAGAGGAATTTCAAGGGCCTTCAAACCATGCCTCTAATAGGCAGTGACCTACTTCCCCTCCAGGTAAGACAGATCCTGCCAACAGAGTCAGCCTGTGTTTCTGTACTGTCCAGGAGTTTAGAAAGGTGATATGAGATCCCTGGGCAAAAGATGCAGCATCAGAACAAGTTTAACTTTCATTATTTGTATCTCTGAATTGATTATCTTTGGCTTCAGTGACTTAGTACTTTAAAATGAAATCTTAGTAGAACTGTATCTTTAAAGAAAAAAAAAAAAAAGAACCTGCCTTTTCTTCACAATGGATGTGGGGGCAAAAGTCACCTCAGTTGAGTCACTAAGTTTGCACACTATCTATTGACCTTGAGGCTTAGCATCTGCAAAGCATGATTTGATCAAAGATGGAACAAAGTGTCTTATATTCTGAACTCCAGTAGTCATTTTGCCTCTTTTAGATTATAGCATCCTAGCATCACACAGCTGGCAAGCTCTCCACGGTAATTCTCAGGGGCAGGTTTAGAAACAATGGAAAGCTTTAAGCCTCCCCTTTTGGCTGAGTGAGGAACTTTTCGGGAATTGGAATCACTGCTGCTATCCCACACTCCTATCACTGGAATTGGCTGCAAAGAGCTCTATAGCCTCATACTAGCAAAAACAAAACCAGTTACTGTGGAGTAGATTCCAGCTCATGGCGGTCCCATGGATGTCAGAGTAGGGTTTTCAATGGCTGTGACCTTTCAGAAGTAGATGCCAGGCCTTTCTTCCAAAGTACCTCTGGATGATTTGAACTGCCAATCTGTCAGTTAGTAGCTGAGCTATGTTTAACTGTTTGCACCATCTAGGGACTCCATAGCCTCATATTAAGTAGGGCTTAATGCATAGCACTTACAAGAGGGTTTACACAATCTTATGAATTATTATGCATGGCCAGGCTTCTTTTAAGCCAACACAAGCTGCACACTGTGCTTTCCAGAGCTAAGTGTTCACGCCTTAAAAAGTCTACCTATTCCATTCAATTCTAAGCATAATTCAGTGCTTATAAAGAGGAAAAAAAGAGTGACCATGGCTCTTCATGGCTTTATTGTAGATACCACAAAATAAGGGAGAGTTTAGGCCCTGCTTTAAGGTGAGGAGGATCTGTCAAGTGCTGATTAGTAAGTGAAATTTCTCAGATATAATGCAGGTCTTACCACAACCCACCCCTTTGCAAAAGGAAGGAGAAAGTCAGAAGGCAAGAAATGTGATATGAGAATGCGTCACTGAAAGGAGATGTACTACTAAGTACTTGTGTTTTTTATCTGATCCCTGTGCTCCTGGAAAACAGTCAAGAACCCTTCCCACGGTTTTGTGTTCCAAGAAATAGCTTACTGAGGAGAACCACTCGTCCCATAGGACATAGATAAGACTCTTGTGGATAACCCCCGTGTTTAAGTATGACAAGGCCAGACACATTCCATTGTTTATCTCATATATAATTAGGTCAACTGTTTGTCTCCAGTGAACAATCTGGACAAAATACCCTCTAATTCAACCTGTTCAAACTTTCGTTCCACTTCTCCCCTTCCCAGAGGACCCTGAACTTTAACCCACACTCAGCTTGAGCCGGTATCAGAATCCAAAACAGCCCCTTTGTAACAACCTCTCCTGACCACAAAGATACTCCCTGCTCAACTGTCCAATCACATCATCTATTCAGCCCACTCCCCTACACCTGGCTCTTTCCAGCCTTATTTGGTGGTGTAGCGGTTAAGAGTTCCACTGCTAACCAAAAGGTCTGCAGTTTGAATCCTTTAGGATCTCCTTGGAAACCCTATGGGGCAGTTCTACTCTGTCCTGTAGGGTCTCTGTGAGTTGGAATCAACTTGGCGGCAATGGGTTTTTGTTTTTTTTTTTAATTAAAGAGAAGTCTGTTTCTGCCTGACTCTGAGATGCTTATGGATTTTAGGATCTAAGCATTCTCCCTGTTGCATTAATCTCCTGCCCCCATTGCAATAGCCCCCTCCCCCTTTTGCAATAATCTTTTAAATTAAATCCTCTCCTTACTAGTCCTAATTTGTTATTATTTTACAGCATCTATTAAGCTGCCACTTACACGTCTTTCTTTGTATAGAGCCGGTTCGTCTGCATCCGTATTGCTATTTTATGCTAAACTGCTGCCCAGAAGGCTAAATAATGGCACCAACCATCATTTGCTTCAAAAGTCAAAGAACGTTCCAGTTCTCACTTAATTTGTGACTAAGTTTGTATTGAAAAAGATAGTGCAATATAGCCTGTGCATGTTAGGAAGCTATCACGTTATATAAGAAATGAGGTATTAAGAGATGGTGTTATAAAATGTGGTACCTTGCAGGGCAATGTGACATAGGGAAAACCATCACTGGCCTGGGGGTCAAGCGCCCCACATTCTATTCCCACATCTACTAAATGACCTTTGGAAGATGACTTATTTTCTCTGGGGCCTCCTGTAATTTTATCTGTAAAATGAGGGCATTCAACTTCATGATCTCTAACCTTCCTTCCAGCTCTAGAAGTCTATGATTCTAAAACAATTTAGATAAATCATAAAGATGGACCTCCAGGCAGTCAGATCACCAAAGGTGACTGCAATGAGGGTTACATGGCATTATGGCCAGGGCCGTAATGAGATTTGTAATTAAATATAATAACATGGGGTCATAATCAGATCTCAGGCTTCAGAAACCACATTAATCATGATAGGGATCAGGTGGGTCACTTGAAAAGGAAATCAAAGAGTCCCTTTCTCACTCCAGTGCTGAGCAGTGTGCTTTAGAGGGGATAGGCCTGGGTCCAGAGACTTGAGCTGTAATCTTATGTTGCACTTTAGTTTCCTTCTCAGGAAAATGAAGATCCATGCTCTCAAACTTTTGCAAAGGATCTTTAAGGTAAAGAGGATAGTCTAGGAAGTTCTAAGTCCCTGAAGGCTACCCACTGTATCTTTCAAGTTTTTATTTTCTTAAAAAATGGATTGGATATGTACTTCTATTCTACATTATATCTTACTGTCTCAATTTTAAAATAGTTAAAATAATTTATCATCTTATAAAACTAATGACCCCTAGAGACTGTAGAGTTTGTCTTGCAACTTGAAGATAGTGCCCTGTGGTGGGTGAGTCGAGCGGTCTACAAAGTATGGATGTAGGTGTACCACGGTTGGACTTTTCCAGAATTTATATTTTGTTGTTCTTACACTTAGAAATATCCTTTCTTCTAGAATAATCCTCTACCACATGGTAAACTCTGGTGTGTGTGTGTGTGCATGTGTGTATGTGTGTGTTGGGATAACAGGTGTTGAAGGTAAGAAAGGGGAGAGAACCTGGAAGAGAGAGTGGTGTAAATAGGGCCTTTATAGTGAAAATTTTGACTCTTAGAAGGAAAAGCAGACAGAATGAAGCCTCAGACTCCTTAGGGCTCAGATCAAATGTTGCTGATCCCCCAAGCCTGAGGCAAGCCCTGAGGCATAGAGACAATAAGATGGCACAGCCTAATAAATGCCTCAAACCCTGCTCTGTCTGATTCAAAACTAGCACTTCATACAATGCGATACCGTCTATATTTAAAATGATGTGTTCTAGCCACAGTTAATTCACACATAACTATACCATACCTACACATACCTATAGGGTCGCTATGAGTTAGAATCCACTCGATGACAACGGGTTTTTTTTTTTTTTTAAATACCATTATCAGGGCTACTTAGAGGGCTCAAAATGAGATGAAGCCAAGGTCTAGACCTACAACTACGTAGTTCTGAATCTATGTATTGAAAGACCCCGGACCTTATTTTGTTGTGGTGGTTAGGTGCCATTAAGCCGATTCCAACTCATAGCAACCTCATGTGACAGAGTAGAACTGCTCCATAGGGTTTTCTTGGGTGCAGTCTTTATGGAAGCAGATTGGCAGGACCCTCACAGAGCCACTGGGTGGGTTTGAACTGCCAAACATTGGTTAGCAGCACTTAACCTTTTGTCCCACCAGGGTTCCTTGGATTTTGTTTACAAAACTCTAATTAATATATTATTGAGCTGACTCTTCAAGGTGTAGCCAACCCTTCCCCTATTAAAAACTGTTATACCTTTGACATCCCAAATCAGAAGTTTACATTTCCCTCTAAACCAGAGATCTCTGTAGAGTTTGTAGTGGGGTGAGACTTGGGGGAAGCATGGCACATGGCAAGATGAAGAACAGACAGTGGAGTTCTACCATTGAATGGAAAGCAGGTCTCAACAACTGACTTGGGCTACCACCAGGTAAAGCTCATTCCCAGTTGATCTGATTTTTCATATAGTCCAAATCTTTTGGAAGGCTGAATTTTCTGAAGCCTAAATAAAAAAAGATCAGAGGGGCAAAAATTAGTCTGTATCCAGTTTTTCTCGACCAGTTTCTGAACAATATTCTACATGTACAAGCAGTAAAAGGATTATTTAAAATATTCAACCAAAGAATAACAAATTAATGGTAGACCTTGGTGCTCCTGAGTATCTCTCGATGATGTCTAGTTGGCAATTCAAAGTAAATTCCAGAGTCATAAGGTGCCAGGGTCATCCCAGGAGCTTCAGGATGAATCTAAATTAGCATCCACTTTCTCAGAGGAGCAGGCATCAAGAAAGATCTTGTTTTTGCTCTATTCTGCTGCAGGGCTGAGGCAAGAGTAAAAGGAGTTTATAAACCTACTGAATTGAATCACATTGTAATCAGCTATTTAACTTTTTTAGTTTACTTCAGGACAGGAACTATGACTTGTTCAACTTGATTTCCCAGTCTTGAGGCAGGCCTTGAGCAGTTGAACTCTTAACCACTATGCCACCAGGGTTTGTAATTTGTTGTAGTTGTCATTAAAAAAACTAATATACTAGGCTACATGAGGAAACTCCGGTGGTGTGGTGGTTAAGAGTTCGGCTGCTAACCAAAAGGTCAGCAGTTCAAATCCACCAGGTGTTCCTTGGAAACCCTTTGGGGCAGTTCTACTCTGTTCTAAAGGGTCTTTATGAGTCAGAATCCACTCCACGGCAATGGGTAACCAAATGAGGCAGCCAACAATAGATCAGACAGGGAATAGGGAGTCATGGAGATGGTCGAAGTAGACCCACAGGTGGTTGGAAAGAGTGCCTGAGAGAGAGGAAAGAGTAAAACCAACAACTAGGAAAAAATCATAGTGAGAGAGACCACAAACCACAATAGCCCCTGAGAGAGAGAAACAGGGAACCACAAAGTAGTCAACCGCAGAACAATGGTTGCAAACAAAACCATTCCAGTATGCAGCTGCCTCTGCAGGCATCATGTAATTCTAAGGTTGGCTAACTGGTGTTCGTAAAAATAACCTCGAGTCATCATGTAAAAGTTAAGCTGCATTCTGAATAGACACAGAAGGAAGGAAATTGTATACCATTTAGAAATATTTTGTCTTAACTGTCAGAGTGAAAAATACCCTCACCTATTTAACCTGTGGTTGCTATTCTCAACTTTTTTTTCTTTCTCATAAACTATTACATGCCTAAAGGCCTCTCATTAACAGTAAGTTATTCTTAATATGGCGAGGTACCAGAAAAAAAAAAATGAATCTGAATCATCATGAAGGTAAGGGCATGTATAATTTGAAAGATATCCCTGTGTTTCCATGACATCACTCTCTGAGTTAGCTCTTTCTCACACTGACCATATTTCATTTTCCTTCCCCAGTTTTACCCTACCCATTACATTTTGGCTCTCCCAGTTTGACTATCTTCATCTTTTTTCCTTATTGCTCTTTCCGTATGGTAGGTGAAATCCACCACCAGGTTGGTGACTTTCCTACCCTGTACATGCTCATGTCCTCAAGCCTTATTCCAAGCCAAGAATTCCCTTCTGAGGTCCTGATCTGTATTTCAATCATTTGAATGACCCCATACTCAAAATGCCACAAAATGAAGCTCATAATCTCTAAACTCCTTTACATAAGAATTCTTTCTAGTCCTTTATTCTTCATTCTCTTGAATGGTAAAATCATTTATTCAGTTATGCAAACCAGAAAGTTGGATGTTGTCCTCTCTCTGAGCTCTGCCATCTTGGCACTGGAATTGTAGGTAGAAGTACTTTCCTAGAACTTACACATATTATATTATGACACCTTTATGGTTATTAGTGCTGTATAACAAACCACCCTCCAACTCAGTGACATAAACCAACAATTTTATTATACTCATTTATTCCGTAGGTCAGGAATTTGGACAAAGGACAATAAAGATGGCTTGTCTTTGCCTCTTGATATGTGTGAGCTCATCTAGGAAGATACAAAGGCTGGGAATAACTGGGTGGCAGGGGCTGGCATCTTCTGTAGGTGTCCTCACTCACATTGTTATGGCTATGTTCGGAATGCATAATCTGCCACAAACATCATGTTATTATGAATTTTTTTCTTTCCATATCTGCCTCATTTATCACATTACAATCACTACAGAAATCTTAAAATATCATTTATGCTCATCACAAATTTAAAAGTATCATAGTTATTATACCCTCTACTAGATCTTCTCATTTAATGCATTAATAAAGAAGCACATATATAACTATACTACAAATTTTTTTTAAAAGTTTGATAAATGTAATTTAATAAGTGTTCATTGTAAACCTATCTATTTTTATTTTAAGCATTAAAAAACATTGTTCTGAGAAAAAAGTTCCCCAGATAGCCAACGGGATTTAGCCACAATTAAAAGTTAAGAACTCCTGCATTACTTGAATGAGTGCATAAATATATAAATGGCAGAGATAAAATACTATTGGCATTTAGAAGAACACGAAGGACCCAAGGTGCTTACGAGCCCAAGAGACAGAAAGGGCCACATGAACCAGAGACTACATCATCCAGAGACCAGAAGAACTAGATGGTGCCCAGCTACAACCGATGACTGCCCTGACAGGGAACACAACAGAGAAACCCTGAGGGAGCAGGCGAGCAGTGGGATGCAGACCCCAAATTCTCATAAGACCAGACTTAATGGTCTGACTGAGACTGGAAGAACCCTGGTGGCCATGGCCCCCAGACCTTCTGTTGCCCTAGGACAGGAACCATTCCCAAAGCCAACTCTTCAGACATGGACTGGACTGGACAGTGGGTTGGAGAGGGATGCTGGTGAGGAGTGAGCTTCTTGGATCAGGTGGACACTTGAGACTATGTTGGCATCTCCTGCCTGGAGGGGAGATGAGAGGGTGGAGGGGGTTAGAAGCTGGCAAGATGGACATGAAAAGAGAGAGTGGAGGAGAGAGCAGACTGTCTCATTAGGGGGAGAGAAATTGGGAGTGTGTAGCCAGGTGTATACGGGTTATTGTGTGAGAGACTGACTTGATTTGTAAACTTTCACTTAAAGCACAATAAAAATTATAAGAAAAAATACTATTGGCATTTAAGTTATAAATTCTAGTTATGTAGGATTTTTTTTTTTTTAATATAGATCTCACTTTCAAATAAAAACTAAACAAATATGGTAATACTTTATTAGGGTAAAATATATATTTTATTTGTTTTGATTCACATTTCATTAGTGTTCAAGAAACCTATAAATGTAGTTATATATAATTAAATAAAAACTAAAACAATATATGTGGCTCCTGTATTATAACACTTCAAGTAGGTCTAGATTGCCATAAAACACAAAAACCAAACCTGTTGCCATCCAGTCAATTCTGACTCATAGTGAGCCTATAGGACAGAATAGAACTGCCCCATAGAGTTTCCAAGGAGCGTCTGGTGGATTTGAACTGCCTACCCTTTGGTTAGCAGCCATAGCACTTAACCAGTACACCACCAGGGTTTCCAGATTGCCATAGATAGAGGAAAAACAAACTAGAGAAGGTTTATGTAGTCCTGCATTTCCCACGAGTTCCACAGAACATCGGTTCTACATGACATTGATAGACGAAACAGACAAAGGAAGAAAGCAAGAGTGAGCGAGAAGGGGAAGGAGGGAGGAAGGGTTGGAAGAAAGGAGAAAATAAAAAAATTCAAGGTGTTCTCTACTCAAATTAGATGAGGAAACTCTTGGTTAAACCAAGTATACAAGGTTTCATTGCAATTGGATATTCAGGTACATGGTGGATATGAGAATGGAGAACAGCGCAGGCACTGTTTTTCAAGCCTAGTTTCTTATGAGCATCACTTTCTGTGGAAAGATTGATCCAGTCCAGTTTCCTCACTATGTATCCATAGAAACCGAGGTCAGTCCAAAGATATAAGTGATGTGCCCAAGGCCAACCAGCTGTTGGGGGGAGCAGGGCCAGAAGTGAAACCAATCTCTCTCGGCTCCCAGTCAAGGCCTGTACCCACTCTTTCGCCATTCCAATTAATTGAGAGTGCAGGTACTTATATATAAGACAGGAATTGTGATAAATGAAAAAATCAGTTACAGACAGTTATAAATTGGACTAAGTGATCTGAGTTGACAAGAGTGAAGAGATAAAAGTAACTTTTTGCAGTCCTTCTGCTTAAATAAAAGTTGCTGACAAATTTTCAGGTATCTAACCTTTCCATAAAGAGCCTCGGTAGTTCAGTGGTTAAGTGTCTGCTAACAAAAGGTCAGTGATTCAAATCTATCAGCTGCTCCATGGGGGAATGGTGTGACAGTCTGCTTCCATAAAGATTACGACCTTGGAAACTATGGGGCAGTTCTACTCTGTCCTATAGTGCCACTACAAGTCAGAATCGACTCGAAGGCAGTGGGTTTGGTTTTGGGTTTTTAACCTCTCTGTGAAGTGCATCTTCTTTTCACTTTCCTCTAAACCAGAGATCTCTGTAGGGTTTGTAGTGGGGAGAGACTTGGGGGAAGCATGGCACGCGACAAGGTGAAGAACAGACAGCTGAGTTCTACCGTTGAGTAGAAGGCAGGTCTCAACAACTGGCTTGGACTACCAGTAGGTAAAGCTCATTCCCAGTAGATGTGATTTTTTTTTTTTTTTTTCCATTCACACCTATGGGTTGGAAAGATTTTTCTCCTCTTTTCCTTCTAAAACAGGTACTTTTAACATAATAAGGTACAGAAAAATCCTACAGGATTGTTAACTTGGTTTTTGAAAGGTCTGAAAATTATAGATGCTACATCCTGAGGGCAGCCCACTGGGAATGCCTCATTTCCCCTTCCCTCCTCTACTTTTTTGTTGTTGTTGTTGTTGTTTCTCTTCTACTCCCAGGATCTGAACCCTGCAAATAGCTAGCAGGAGTTTAAGAACAGACCACTAGCTCAAAAAAAGCTGGGCTCCTTGAGATAGGGTGCGAAAGAGAATCAAAGATTCAGAGGCCATAGGGGAGAGGAAAAGAAATAGGTGATCTAAAGGAGAATGACTTCTCCCTGAGACAGAGGGCAATCCTAAAAACAGACTCTACCCAATGTGTAGAGCCCTGGTGGTGCAGTGGTTAAGAGTTCAGCTGCTAATCAAAAGGTTGGCAGTTTGAACCCACGTGCTGCTCTTTGGAAACTTTATGGGGCAGTTCTACTCTGTCCTATGGTGTCACTATGAGTTGGAATCGACTCATTGGCAATGGGTTTTTTTTTTTTGTTTACCCAGTATGTGAAATGGGGTGGAGTGCCAAGGGAGTATGGGGAAGAAGGTGGTGGAAAAGCAAAGATGTGTTAGACCTCATTTTCAGCTTGGTGTGTGTACCTGAACCACTACCAAAATAGACCTTTGGGGTTATGGACTGCATTGCCTCTTCCTTCCAATTATGGAATATAGTCTTGGGATTATGCTACGAGGTAATAAAGTCAGTAAGGGCTGTTTTCAAATACTGAGTAATTTCATTCAATCTGTTCCAATCTTTGTTTCTATTACCGTCAGTTTTCCACAAAATTAAACAATAAAGTGATGTGTGACTTGAATGCAGTTATAATCATTGGACTCTTAGAAATTCCCCTCAAAAATAATACAAAATATCCTACCATGTCTCAAAAGAAATGCTAGTTTTGAAAGTGGTGTGTGGGGAGGTACTTTGAGAAAAAGCTAAATTAACTAAAAAGCCCCCACCCACAAAGAACAGGGGGAAAAAACAAAAACCTCTCCACATCTAAAAAGAACACACCTCCGAATGTGAAAGCCACCAAGCCACATTACTGAGGTGAAGGGGAAACATACTACAAACATCAACAAAGAAAATGTGTCTGAAATGCCGACTATTCCATAGACTAGGCAAAAGCAGTCCAGCTAATAATTAATTCCCTTGAAAAGGAAACAGCAGCCAAATCCTTATTCAGAGATAAGCCAAGTCTCTCCTTTTACAAAATCCTCTTCTCCCCACCTTTTAAGCTGGGCAAGTTGGAATTATCCTACTGGAGAAACTCAGCAAGCTTTCTCATTTTGTCTTTTTACAAACGAAGACAGCTAAGCTCAGAAACTTCACCCTGCAACTAGCAAGGAGGCAAAGGACTCCCGGCGGGAGGGCTCTGCAGCGGCAAGTGGGTGTGCATTTAGTTTGTCCTTCAAAGTCCGGAGAATGATTATTCCATAATTCTCTCACCTGATTAATTCTTAACTATGAACATAATTACACTCTCCAGAAGGTAAATCGGTCTTATAAATCAGCCGTCGCTGACAGTTCACCCTGCGCAGCACAATCGGCTGAGGGTAGGGGTGGGCGGGTAGGGGGATGTGGTCCCTGAAGCACCACCCAACGCCTCCCTGCCACCCGCTGGCCAGTCCCTTCTCCTAGCGGGGACCGCAGCCCCTGCAGCCCGACAATGGGGCGAGCGGGAGGCAGGGCCCGAGGTTTTCCCAGGCTGAGATTTCCTTGTAAAGGAAGGAGAAAGGAGATGGGGAGAAGTAGGCTTAGAGACTACTGTATTAAAGCTGTGCTGAGCTCTAGCCTTCTGGCAAGCTGCTGCAACCAGCCAATTTGAAGTGTGCGAGCTTTAATCTGCTGCTGGCCTGATGGGCTTCGGTGTCCACCGGGAGCTGGGAGGCATCTATCGCGCCGGACCAAGGAGATGGAGCGTCTAGGAAATATGTTAATATTGGAGCCCTCCCCGCCTGCTGCCCCTGCCCTTGCCTTGTCTGACAGCCTTAGAGAAAGTGAAATTTTAGGAGTGTGTCGCTCCCATTAGGGCTCTCCAAATTCAGCTGTATTCGTTTTATTAAACTTTTTTTTTTTTTTTTTTTGAGGGCCCCCATGAGCAATTCATTTGTTAAATATGAGATTTGGTTTGGTTTGTTTTTTTAAGTCCTAGAGGGTGTTTTTTAGGTGTAGAAAAAAACCCATTTAACTTCTTAAGCAATGTAACCCCTAATGAAAGGTTACTTTAAGAAAATAATAATACATGAAATATTAAAGTAATACATTTAAAACTTTAGTTTTCCTTAAGCGTTTAATCACCTAAAATCTTATTTTATGCAGAAGTATAGCAAATTTAGCTACCACTTTTAAGGCAGACTGTGGCTAATTTTGGGTCCCATTTACAAACAGATTTTTAAACATCTTCAAACATTTTGAACTGGATTTATCAATTGAATATATTCTATTTTCTATTTAAGTTCCTTGTCTGTCTGACAAATTTTCTTAGGTACTTTTAGTATGCTGTTGTTGTAGTTGTGTGCCTACGAGTAGATTCCAACTCACAGAATAGGACTGCCCCATAGAGTTTCCAAGGAGTGGCTGGTGGATTTGAACTGCCAACCTTTTAGTTAGCAGCCTTAACTGCTTCACCACCAGGGCTCCAGTACTTTCGTATAGTAACCCCTATAAATAATACTCAAAAAGATGATGAAACTCAAATTCTCTTAAATGTTCAAAACTGAGTATAGATTATGTAAAATGTAAACTAAGAATTACTAGTATGAATCAATTACATATGTGGAATTGGAATTACAAACTGTCCTGTTACTCGGATAAGCCCAATTGCCTTAAATGTTGTAATACTTCCACATATGCACACATTTCTTAATACTAAAATATTAATATTGTGCATTTGATTTTCTCAAATATTTCTAGACTTATTTTTAAATCTTCCTGAAATTAAGTTTCTTATTCCCTAACATATATAAATAATGTCTTAGATATAGCTTGAGGATTGTTTTTCTAAAACAAGGGACCTCTCAGCTTGCTGAGGTTTCTTAAACAACTAAAGGATAGCATTCAAACTGATCTACAATCCCAATAGGGAGCTGTGTTTAGTAGCTATATCAACAATTCCAGAATCTAAAGAAGAAGCTAACATGTAGTCCATGTCCCTTAGTTTTGAATCATATCATCCAATTTTCAAGTCAGTTTAGAGTTTGCAACCACATCTATATTGACTATAATACTCAAGGGGATTTTTCCATAGCATTGACCCCTAAGATGTACGTGTGTCTTCCTGTCTAAATTTAAACTTTTTAAAAGTCACTAGAATTCTATTTATTTTAATCATGGAGAACCTAGCTAATCCTGTCCCATTCTCACACCTAACCACTTCCCCTCCACCTGTGTTACTGTGAAGCAAATCTTGGACATCATATCCTTTTATCTGTAAATATTTAACTCTAAAAGTTAAGAATTATTCCTTAACACAGTCATGTCATCATTATCACACCTAAGGACATTGACAAAGATTCCTTAATACTAACACTTTTCCAGGGTTTCAATTTCCAGTTCTTTCATAAATATAATAAAGTTTGTTGTACAGCTTGTTTGACTCCAGATGTGAACAAAAAAAAAAAAATCCACACCTTGCTATTGCTTGATGTGTTCCTTAAATTTATTTTAAACTGTAAATTCCTCCTCCAAATTTTTTTTTTCCTTGCAGTTGATTTACTGAAGAAAAGAAGGATTTGTCCCGTAGGGTTTCTCTCATTTTAGATTTTGCTGATTGCATCCCTAGTGTGTAGTTTAGGATGATCTTCCATCTCTATTTCCTATAAATTATAGTTAGACCCAGAGGCATTCTTGTTCTCTCTCTCTCTCAAAGAAAAAAACAACACAGAGATAGACAGAAGGAGTTAAGATATTTAGACATGGTATGTTCATCCAACTGAAAGCACATGTCTGTCTCTCCTAATTTTTTGATGTTAGAAGCCATTAGGGTGATATTAATTAATTAGGGTGATACTTTAATTCTAGCTTTCCTTCTTCATTTACTAGCAGGGGTTCTTCTATGAAAAGAAATAGCATAGCTCCTCGTCTACAACCTACGCTGTCCTAGAGGGTTGCTATGAGTCAGAATCAACTTGACGGCAATGGGTTAGTGGTACAGTTCACATAGGAAAGGCAAGACAAGCTTTTAATTTGCTGCCTTATTTACCAGTTTCCAAAATATTGAGTCCATGCAGTTAGATTCTCCAATGATGATCAATTAACTTTGTTTTTGTTTTTATCATTATGTGCACATGGATTTAAAAATAAGAGGTTACAGATACCTGTTTTCAGGTGGCTTGCTTTCCTGTGAAAAGGCATCACTCCCAGCTAGTGCAACCTACCAGCCCCTGCCTCAGAAACCATAATTTTAGGAAACAGTTAACAGAAAAAGTTTAGGAAACAGATCCTTACCAAACTTTAATATCCTATATTTTAGAAAAGGAAAATAGTCCCTCTTTCAGATTGCTCTGCTGGAATAGAAATAACAATGTTATTGGTAATTTTATGATGTTTGAAGCTTTTAATTGTATTCATACATATTAAATAATTTAATGCTTATATTGGCAATACCATTAGCCCCATTTTTACAGAGGAAGATACTGAAGCACAGAATAGTTAAGTAATGTGGCTACTACCATCATCCAATTAATAGTTAGAGAAGCTGAGATTCAGATTCAGAACCTGGGTCCCTAAAAAAACTTGTTTTTCTGTTGAAACTTACTTCAGCATAGGAATTTCTAAAATGAAGTATTTCTGTAATGTACCACTCTTTTCAATATAAAGGAACTTTAAATCTCTGCGTGGCACCAAGAAAACAAGTAAAGCTATCATACAAACCGAGCCCCAGAGCAATCAAAGTTATTATTTCTGGCAAAGGAAAAGGATGATCCTATTTAGAAATATGGAGTTTTCATTTTAGAGCTTATAGGATTAAAGCTTTCAGAACATTCTTGAATTTAAAAGACAGTTGGAAACCAGTATGGTAGAGTGGAAAGTTTAGTTGGAATCAGATATACCTAGATACAAATCTAGCTTCTACCACTTACTAGCAAATATGTCCTTGGGCAGTTATTAACATCTTTGAAACTTGGTTTCCTTCCCTGAAAAATGAGCCAAATAATACTAATCTCACCACTCATTTAGTGAATTTTTTAAATGGCACCCTATAAGCATTCAATAAATGATGGCTTCTTATCCATTTCTTAAGTATTTTAATATTTTCTCTATTTCATATATCCTTCAGTTAACTGTATGTGTGTGTTTTAATTCTTCCATGGAGAATTAAATAAACTTGAATTTGTCCCTGCATATAAGCTTTGCTCTTCTTAATCAAAGGATAAGTATTTTTGTCACCTTAACTTGGGCCAATTCCTTTTATTTCTGCTGAGTCCTCTAGGAATTGGTAGGGGAAAAATACTGGGCAACATAACTTTCATGATATGACAATGTGTAAGATGACGTGACCCTAGGGAATGTTGAGCAAAGAATGAAAATTGGTTATCTAGAGTGGAAAGTGTAATGCAAAGAGAAGGGACTTGTTTTCCATTCCTATATCAAAACAAAGTAGTGATAGGAGGAGAAACCTCCACACAGCTCAAGACAAAGAGGAAAGAAATGGGCAAAGGACACGAACAGACACTTTACTAAAGAAGATAGTCAGATGGCCAACAAATATATGAAGAGATGCTGGAGAACATTAGCCATTAGAAATGTAAATCAAAACAACAATGAGATATCACCTCACCCCAGCAATAATGGCAATGATCAAAAAAATAGAAAACAGCAAAAGCTGGTGAGGGTATGAGGAGATTGGAACTCACATACAATGAGTGTAAAATGATATAACTACTGTGGAAGACAGTGTGGCCTGTTTTCCTGGAGGACATTATGCTGAGTGACATAAGTCAATCACAAAAGAACAAATATTGTATGACACCACTATTATAAAAAGTCAAGAAAATGTTCACACACAGAAGAAAACATTCTTTGACAGTTACCAGGGATGGGAGGAAGAGGGAGGGGAAATCACTAACTAGATAGCAGACACTTATTAACTTGAGCAAAAAGAAAGACAATGCACAATACAGTAGAGGTCAACACAACATGAGCAAGGCAAAGGAAGACACTGAGAGGTACACAAGAGTAAAATGCAACAATGGCAAATACTACTACATACAAGATCCTGCAATAACAGTAATATCAATAATTTACAAGTGGATACATAGGAAGATATATAAGCTGAACAGGAGTGGGATGGCATATGGGAGTACCTCCATGAGTATATGTACGTTTGGCAGAAGATATTTCTACATACTCATTTGTATGTGTGGCAAATGTATCCATGCATATATAGAGCACACATGGGGCACAGCTATGAAAACTTCGTAGCCATAACCAAACACATCAAGGGACAGAGTCACTGGGCTTGAGAGCTTAAGACCATAGTCTCGGGACATCTAGGTCAATTGGCATAACATACTCCATAAAGACGATGTTCTATATCCTATGTTGGTGAGTAGCAACTGGGGTCTTAAAAGCTTGTGAGCATCCACCTAAGATACAACTATTGGTCTCTTCCTGCCCAGAGCAAAGAAGAGTGAAAAAAAATCGAAGTCTTAAGGTAACAATTAGTCCAAAGGACTAATGAACCATAGCATTCACTAGCCTAAGAACAGAAGAACTAGATGGTGCCTGGCTACCAACACCTACCACTCCAATCAGTATCACAATAGAAAGTCCTGGACAGAGTGGGAGAAAAATGTAGAACAAAATTCATATTCATAAAAAAGACCAGATTTACTTATCTCATAGAGACTGGTGGAACCTTTGAGACTATGGCTCTTAGGTACCCTTCAAACTTGGAACTGAGCTCACTGCCAGAGATCACTTTTCAGCCAAATAGTAGGCAGGCCTATAAAGTGAAAAATAACACCCGTGAGGAACATGGTCCTCAGAACAACCAGCCATACCAGACTAAAAGGGCAGGGAAACAAGGTTTAGAAAGTAGGAAGGGGCAGGAAAGATGGGCAAATGGAAATGGGGAACTCAGGGAGGAAAAGGGTAGAGCGTGGTCACATTGAGGGGGTTGCGACTGATGTCAGGAAACAAAATGTATATAAACTGTTGAATAGGAAGCTAATTTGCTCTGTAAGCTTTCACCCAAACCACAATAAAATGTTCAAAATAAATAAATAAAACAGCATTCTGGCTAAAAAAAAAAGGACAGAAATGGATATAGAAGGGTTGACACAGTCATTAACCCAGGCATCAAATTCATTGGCCAGCGGCACACATATACAACTTAAATAGCACATGCATTGAAACTATTCTTTTATAGTTCCCTATCACCTAAATCATGGTTAGTGTTAAAATATTGACTCTTTGCTCCCTGTGTGGGTCCCATGCACTCGATAAGGCCCACTTCCCATACTAGCACCCTGGACAAGTCCTTAATGGCACTTTCAAGTCAAGCTTCCAGGCTATACCAGCACCTGGGCATGAAATAACAGAGTAAGACCAGACTGGTCTCTGTACCCATTTAAGGTGAACTGGTAAGATGTTGCTCTAAAACCTTCAGGTGCAAGAAATACTATCTCTCTCTCTTTTTTTTTTTAACCAAATTTTGTATGACTCTAGGTCCCCAATTGCAAGATGTCTGACACCTGCCAGAGACCTTGGAGAATGCTTCTGTTCTGAGGTCAATGATTTTTACTGAGATTCCAATTGTTCAGGTCATTAGGGTCAGTTTGAACAAAGGAGGCTTTACTTCCTTTTGGTCTAGATTGGGCAGAGAGAATCTTTCATTATTTACTCCTTTAACAAATATTTATGGATCATATACTATGTGACAAGCACTGCCATAGGCCCTGGAGATAGAGTATTGAATAAAACAGACAGAAATCCCTACTCTCATGGAATTTATTTGTCCTTATTGTCTGTTGACTCCATCTCACCCAGTACAGTTTAAGTAAAGAATAATCAGGCTAAGAAGCAATGCAGCAGGGAAAGGGGATACAGGCAATATAAACAGTCAGAGCAAGGGGTTGACATTTCAGATAGAATGGCCAAGGAAGCCCTCTCAGAGACCCATATCCATTGCTGCCGAGTGGATTCTGACTCATAGCGGCCCTATAGACCTCTCAGAGAAGGTGAGTAAAAACCTGAAGGAAGTAAGGGAATCAGCCATGTGACTCTGGGCAGGAGCAGCCACACAGAGGAGACACAAAGCATGAAGGCCATGAGGTGGGAGCAAGTCTGCCTGGTGAAACTCTTGGAGGTTAGTGTGGCTGAAGTGAAGTGAAAGTGATAGAGATGGGATCAGAGTTAACGGGGATGAGAGAAGGCAGGTCCTTGCATGCCATAGTACTCAAAACCCACTGCCATCGAGTCGATTCTGACTCATAGTGACCCTATAAGGGTATCCTAATACTATGGTATGAAAGTGGCATATGTGTCCCTGTCACCCCACCCAAGCTCCACCTACCACAGTCTTGCCCTTCTAGCAGTTCTGCTCGAAGCTCATCTTCTTTCTGTAGGATCAGCTCCTCTACTCAAAGTGGCCCATCCAGGGCAATCAGCCTAGAAAGACAAAAGAAAAGCTCAGTGAAAAGTGCCAGGCCTCTCTGTTATCCGTCTGAAGGGAAAAGGCTTTTTCCTGAGGCAAGAGACAACAAAACTCAGATGTCAGTGGCTCAGCCTTTGAAACCCAACAGGAAAAGAAGGGAAGTAGAATGTTTTCCTTCTACAGAAGTGAGAAAAGAGAAACCAGCATCTCAGCAAATTATCTTTTTCACCCAAGCTACATGACAAGCTTTGAAGAAAGAGCCAAACATTTAGTGTGGCATTTATCGTGCTCCCTGGTAATTACTGATTTACTCTTTATTTCACCATCTTTAAACTGTGAACTCCACGAGCAAAAGACTGGGCCTTATTTAATTTTGCATCTCCAGCTCCTGTGACATAACTTGTCACAAGGTAGATGCTCACTAAGTGATCGTTGAAAAGTAATACATGTACTCTGGGACAGAACTGGTTGCTCATGAAAGCCAAAGCAAAAGACAGGGCCACATGATATCACATAGACCATCTTGAATAGGTGACTCAAATATATCACAGGGGTGTTTTTTCAGAAACTCCTGGTTGCCCTCTTCCTTCAATTTGGCAGGATTTGTTGAGTGAATTAAAAAGCAGTGTCTACTTCCCCCACTCTTCCTACTATGGGCCCTCTGCTAAAGCCTGTGGATCTGTATTGTTGTAACAAATAAAAAGAGAGGTCATACACAATATGATAAACTCAATCAGTGTAGATAGACAGGATAACTGAGTCTTGTAGAATCCATAGCCTAGATATTCTTTCCAATTTAACCTCTCCTCTGTTGACTCACGGACTCTGCCTTAATTGAGGCCTTTATATTGTTCCTTAGTACTATAAAAATAAATTCACTGCCTTGAATCTCAGCTCTCTGCAAGTAAACCACTGAAAGTCAGAATGACCTTTGTTATTGTTGGTGTTAGGTGCCATTGGGTCAGCTCTGACTCATAGCGACCCTATGCACAACAGAAAGAAACATAGCCTGGTCCTGCGCCAACCTCACAATTGTTGATATGCTTGAGCCCATTGTTGCAGACACTATATCAATCCGTTTCATTGAAGGACTTCCTCTTTTTTGCTGACCCCCTACTTTACCAAGCACAATGTCCTTCTCCAGGGATTGATCCCTTCTGATAGCATGTACAAAGTATGTGAGACATAGTCTTGCGATCCTTGCTTCTAAGGAGCATTCTGGTTGTACTTCTTCCAAGACAGATTTGTTTCTCCTTTTGGCAGTCCACGGTATATTCAGTATTCTTCTCCAATACCACAATTCAAAGGCATCGATTCTTCTTCGGTCTTCCTTATTCATTGCTCAGCTTTCACATACGTATGAGGTGATTGAAACACCACGGCTTGGGTCAGGCGCACCTTAGTCTTCAAGGTGACATTTTTGTTTTTCAACACTTTAAAGAGGTCTTTTGCAGCCAATTCGCCCAATGCAATACATCTTGATTTCTTGACTGCTGCTTCCATGTGTGTTGATTGTGGATCCAAGTAAAATGAAATCCTTGACAACCTCAGTCCTTTCTCTGTTCATCATGATGTTGCTCATTGGTCCAGTTGTAAGGATTTTTGTTTTCTTTATGTTGAGGCACAATCCGTACTGAAGGCTGCGGTCTTTGATCTTTATCAGTAAGTGCTTCAGGTCCTCTTCACTTTCAGCAAGCAAGGTTGTGTCATCTGCATAACACAGGTTGTTAATAAGTCTTCCTCCAATCTTCATATAGTCCAGCTTCTTGGATTATTTGCTCAGCATACAGACTGAATAGGTATGGTGTGGTGAATAGGTATAGTGAAAGGATACAACCCTGATGCACACCTTTCCTGACTTGCAGTAACACCTTGTTTTGTTCAAATGACTGCCTCTTGATCCATGTACAGATTCCTCATGAGCACAATTAAGTGTTTTGGAATTCCCATTCTCCACAAAGTTATCCATAATTTGTTACTATCCACACAGTCGAATGCCTTAGCATAGTCAGTAAAACACAGGTAAACATCTTTCTGGTATTCTCTGCTTTCAGTCAGGATCCATCTGACATCAGCAACGATTTCCCTGGTTCCACTTTCTCTTCTAAATCCAGCTTGAATTCCTGGCAGTTCCTTATCAACATACTGTTGCAGCCATTTTTGAATGATCTTCAGCAAAATTTTGCTTGCATGTGATATTAATGATATTGTTCAATAATTTCCACATTCAGTTGGATCACCTTTCTTGGGAATAAGCATAAATATGGATCTCTTTCAGTCAGTTAGCCAGGTAGCTATCTTCCAAATTTCTTGGCATAGATCAACGAGCACTTCCAGCACTGCATCCATTTATTGAGACATCTCAATTGGTATTCTGACAAATCCTGGACTCTGGTGGTATAGTGGTAAACAGCTATCGCTGCTAGCCAAAAGGCTAGCAGTTTGAATCCACCCAGTGCTCCTTGGAAATCATATGGGGAGTTCGACTGTGCCCTATAGGGTTGCTATGAGTAAGAATTGACCATATGTTGCCTCTTGAAATGGTTGAACATCAACCAATTCTTTTTGGTACAGTGACTCTGTGTATTCTTTCTCATCTTCCTGAGTTGGTTAATATTTTCCCCATAAAATCCTTCAGTATTGCAACTTCCTGAGTTGCTTAATATTTTCCCCAGAGAATCCTTCAATATTGCAACTGGAGACTTTAATTTTCTCTTCAGTTCTTTCAGCTTGAGAAATCTGAGCGTGGTCTTCCCTTTTGGTTTTCTATCTCCAGGTCTTTGCACATGTCATCATAATACTTTACTTTGCCTTCTCGAGCCACTCTTTGAAATCTTCTGTTCAACTCTTTTACTGCATCATTTTTTCCTTTTGCTTTAGCTATTTGACATTCAAGAGCAAGTTTCAGAGTCTCTTCTGACATCTATTTAAGTCTTTTCTTTCCTGTCTTTTTAATGACCTCTTGTTTTCTTCATGTATGATTTCCTTAATGTCATCCACAACTCATCTAGCCTTCAGTCATTAGTGTTCAAAGCATCAAATCTATTCTTGAGATGGTCTCTAAATTCAGGTGGGACATACTCAAGGTCATACTTTGGCTCTTATCAACATGTTCTAATTTTCTTCAGTTTCAACTTGAACTTGTGTATGAGTAATTGATTGTCTGATCTGCAGTTGGCCCTTGGCCTTGTTCTAACTGATGATGTTGAGCTTTCCATCGTTTATATCACCAAGGCCACATTTTCCAATTACTAATCCTTCTTTGTTTCCAACTTTCAAATTCCAGTGCATCCTGATTGCGTGGTCTATCAGTTTCAGGCTGCAGAATTTGGTAAAAATCTTCAATTTCATCATCTTTGGCCTTAGTGGTTGGTGTGTAAATCTGAAAAATAGCCATATTAACTGGTTTTCCTTGGAGGCATATGGATATTATCCTGTCACTGACAGCATTGTGCATCAGGATAGATCTTGAAATGTTCTTTTTGACAATGAGTGCAATGCCATTCCTCTTCAAGGTGTCATTCGTAGCATAGTAGACCATATGATTGTCCAATTCAAAATGATCAATACCAATCCATTTCAGCAAATCAGCAGACGAAGGACTTGAAAGCTTGACGCCATCTACATCGTTAAGGTCAACTCCACTTTGAGGAAGCAGCTCTTCACCAGCCATATTTTGAGTGCCTTCTAACCTGAGGGGCTCATCTTCCAGCACTATGTCAGACAATGTTCTGTTGTTATTCATAAGGTTTTCACTGGCTAATTCTTTTCAGAAGTAGACCTCCAGGTCCTTCTTCCTAGTCTGTCTTAGTCTTCAAGCTCAGCTGAAACCTGTCCAGTATGGGTGACCCTGCTGGTATTTGAATACCAGTGGCATAGCTTCTAGCATCACAGCAACATAGATACTCCCACAGTACAACAAACTGACAGATGAGTGGGGGAAATGATTTTTAGAAAGCGGAAACCTGACTATGTCACTAAGCTCCTGAAATATACTTTAAAGATCCCTAATATCTTCAAAATATGATTACAAATAAATCCAAAAATGGAAGTATTTGTGTGATCTGGCCTCTGCCTTCATTGCAGCTTATCTTCTCTCATTGTCCCTTCATCTTCTACCTCACCTAACTAATTCATAAATTCCACGTACTCCTTGTCATCTTCATGTCTTTATGTGGGCTCTCACTGTCTTTAGCAGCATTTCTCCTAATAGGTGTTATGGAAATTTTCTATTCTTTCCCTTTACTGTTTTCTCCGATTTCCCCCAGGATCATTCTTTTACCATATTCCCAGAGCTTCCTCTAGATAACTCTATAATGGTATCTAGATTTAAAACTGCACTATTTGTGTGTGTATATGCTCCACTTCACTAGATTTTTACGTGCCCTTGAAGGCAGGTTCCATGTATCTAACAAAGTATTAGGCACACAGTAGCTACTTAGCAAATGTTAGGCAAATAAATGACTCCTGATCATAAAACTCCCTCCCCTTGTCAAAAATATCTCCTTTTTTTTTTTTTTTTTTTTTTTTTACATTACTACTTTTGGCTTAAAGTGGAAAATTAATTCAATTTTCCCTTTTCACTCAAGTCTGCAAATAAAGTTAGGACACTTCTGGACAGGACGGAAGGTATCTACAAAGGGCCCCTGCCAACACTGATCCACTTAAGCAACCAAGAAGGGTCCTTGCTAGCAAGCAGAGCCATTGCCTTTCCTATTAGAGAAATCAGAAGCAGAACAGAAGGCTGTATACAAGCTCAGAATTCTTACTAATGACTGTTAATAGCACAGTAGAGAAATACAGGCAAAGTTGTCATAGTTACAGGCAAAATAACAAGTTTAATTGCCAAAATTAAACTTCTAATAGCCAAAGCTATATCAAGGTGGCTGAACTCCTGTTAGAGTCAAAGTGACTTGGATAATAGGCACCGCATTTGATGTATTTTAAGGTCTTTCGTTACCATATGTGCTCCACTCACAGTGACAGATGGGTATTGATATTTTTTTCTCAACTGCACAAAAGCTAGCTGAAGCATATGCAAAACTCTTAATGGCATTAAAGTTTTGCCAATTAAAAACATGTTCAAGCATTTGATACAGTACTTGATAACATGTTTCACAAGTTGCATTCTGAAATTTAAATCATGATTTTATTACACTGTTTGTCAAGCTAGTGTGACTTAAACAATTATCACATGGGTCATATTTTCAGCTCCTTTTATCATTTTGACACATATCAAATTTAATGATGAAAAAGTAGCTGAATTATTAGACAGTTATAGATAAAATCTACTTACAAATAGTGTACATGAAAACAGATCAAGTTTTATGTTTGCATTGCATCTCATACATTACTGAAGATGAACAGATTTTGGAGGATAAAAGTAAATTATTAGTAGAAAGGTAACCTCACAACTGATTATTCAAAGGAATTTATTTCTTTTAACTAGTAATGAAGTTTATGGAGTCTCTGTGTGGTACAAATCTTTAACTCATTCAACAGCAAACCAAAACATTGGAGGTTCAAGTCCACCCAGAAATGTCTTAGAAGAAAGGCCTGGCAACCCACTTCTGAAAAATCAGCCATAGAAAACCCTATGGAACACAATTCTACTTTGATACGCACTGGTCACCATGAATAGACATCAACTGGAAGGCAATTAAACAAAACAAAAAAAGCAAAACAACCCATTGCCATTGAGTGGATTCCAACTCATAGCAACTAGTTACTGATTAACCATAAAGTTTAAAGCAATTCCCTTCGAGTGGGATGATTTTAGGAGATAAAATTTTCTTAATTGGCTTAGCTGACCAATTTTTGTTTTACATGTTTTCTTTATATCACTATTTTTGAGGGACTTTTAATTTGCCCCCTGCCCCCTGGGCTGGGCTATAGACCAGGTTGTCCCTCTGGGAGTATGACTGAGATCTTGGGGAAAGCATTTTGCCTTTTGATCATCCTATTTCCCCATTTCCTATGCACATGAATTTAAATGCTAGTGAAAAAAAAACTTTCTCCTAAAAATGATGTCAATTTTCAAATGGGCTCACCTTCATACTTTCATGTGTTTGCTTGTTTTGTGTTAACTACTTTCAGAAACTTCCCTTTACCAAACCACTCCCTCTTTTGCAATGATCTCAAGAAGATATTATGGGAAAGGGGCAGAAAGGAGAGAAGAAATTAAAAAAAAAAATTTCAAAAATGTATTAGCATCTGATTATTTTTAAACTTTCCTGGAGTCAATCACACAAATTTATGAGAGTGATTTTAAAAGCCAATTTAGGTGAGGAAACTTGATACCCAGAGTGGTGAAAACAATTGCCTTGGAATCATTGACAGACCTCCTGGATTAGAGTTCCTATCTCCTGACTCCTACAGTAGAAATGGTTCCCTGTTCACCACACTACAGGGAGCCCTCATGGATCACTGGTTAAGTGATAACGACTGTTAACCAAAAAGTTGGTAATTCAAATCCACCAGCTGCTCCTTGGAAACCTCATGGGGCAGTTCTCCTCTGTCCTATAAGGTCACTATGGATTCAAATGGGTATTCATTACACTACAGCCTGACAGATAATGCTGTCCTGCCTTCTAAGTCTGTATACACTGCCTTTCCAATCCTTAGGTAAGGATAATCCTTGTGATGGGAACCAAAGACACATATAAGGCTAAGAAGATCAACAATAAAAACTATAAGAAAGAACCATGAATATCTCAGTTTAGTAAAGAGATTGAACTTTTTATGACTGAGATGTTATGCTATTCTCTGAAGGGGTACAGTAACGCTTAACATTTATTAGAGGTGGTCAAGTGATTGTCCTCCAAAATCTTTATTTACGGCAATGATTAGACAAGAGCAGTGACAATTCTCTTTAAAGGACAAGCGAGTGGAAAGAAAGAAAGGTCAAGTGTTCTCCAGCCTGGAGACCAGTTCTGCAGACAGCATAGTCTCTGCAGTCTGCTCTCTGCTCCACAATGTGCATCACTAAGTGGGTAAGCTTGTGTTTTCATAGAGACCAACAGAAATTTTCATTCCAGTCTAGCTGTGGAAAAGCCGCCAGAATGTGAAAGCCTGAACTCTGCAGGGGTGAGAATTCTAGGAACGGGAGAACAGTTGTCTCTTGCATCTGAAATAGGTTCTGGCAATGGCAACATATGTAGCTAGGTCATATTTTGCAAAATAGAAGCCATTATCTTTGGCATGTCAACCAGACGAAACTATGTTGTAATTATATGGAGACATCCAAAAGCAAGCTATTTTGTCTTCAGTTAAATTCAAAGACTTGTAATCGAGATTACCAATTTGAAAAGAAGTTTAGACCAGCAATAAATGTGGCTAGAAGAAACATGGATTTAAAAATTTTAAAACCCCCAGTCTGCATTTTAATGACTGGTAAAAAGTATTTCAGAAACCTCAGGTGGAGCCAAGATGGCGGAATAGACAGACACTTCCTGCAAGCCCTCTTACAACAAAGACCCCCCAAAAAACAAGTGAAACAAGTATATTTGTGACAAGCTAGGAGCCCTGAGCATCAAATGCAAGCTTAGAAAATGAACAGAGGGGCAGGGGGAGGAAGAGACAGTTCAGAAGCAGAGAGGAGTTACTGGATCTGAATCGCTGGGAGCCCTCAGGCACCAGTCCCAGAGGAGTGGGGGTGGGCTGGTACTAGTGTTTGGCTGCAGTTTACTCAGGGAGAAGCAGCCAGCCACAGAGCCTACTCACACCTCCAGAACCAGAGAAACGGTGCTCTCAGCAAAAGCTAAGTACTTGCACATATTTTACCTTGCCCCACACCACCAAGCCGGCTTCAGCGGCTGAATTCCGTGGGCCTGAGATAGGCACTATTGAGCACCTAGAGCCATCCTCCCAGCCTTGGAGAAGGAAAAAATTTGCAGTTGGGGGAAAAGATAATTTGCCAGCTCCACTCACCAGGTGAGCTCAGGACAGAAGCGGCTCCTGTCCAGGCATAATCAATCCACAGATTTTAAGCAATTTTCCCTTCTGCATGGACCTGTGTGGGCCTATTTTGGGAGAATAGGCCCTTGTTGGCAGACTCCAACCATTTCAGCTGTGCGGTGGAGAGGTGGGTGTTTGATGTTGGACATTGCTTTGCCTATTAAACAGGGTCCTCACCTACCCACATCAGGGGCCTAAGGACTGGTAACTCCACTCAGGTCACCCAGCCACCCGTAACAGGGATCCAAAGATAACTGGTACTTCCCAGTCCTTATGACCAAAAACATTGGGTGTCCATGGTCCATCTGCAGGACCCACCCACCAGCACGCTCTATGGAATGGGGATACACTTTCCTCAGAGACATTCGGAGGTCAGTTCTCAGCCCCCTTCCTTGTTCAGAGTGTGACCCCCTGCTGCAATCAGATACCGGTATATACACCAATCACCCCTGCCCCTCTAAGACTGTAGGACAGAGCCTGTACCACACACTTGATGATCAGTTACCTAGACACCTGAGCTGAATGGAGCTGAAAAAAAAAAAAAAGTGAATGCACTCCTAGACTGATACACCTGATAACAGCTCTAGCCACCTGGGGACAGGACTTCAGAGCTCCAAAGGTGAAAATGATCAAGCTAGCTCACTCAAACACCCCATTTGGGCATATCAAAACAAAACCAAGCAAGAAGCTACGACACAGTAAGCAAGCATAAACTAATACAATAACTTATAGACGGCTCAGAGACAACAGTCAATATCAAGTCACATAAAGAAACAGACCATGATCACCTCAACAAGCTCTCAAAACAAAGAATCCAGGGATCTTCTAGATGAAAGTGCATTCCTGGAATTAATAGAGGCAGAATACAAAAGATTAATATACAGAACCCTTCAAGACATCAGGGAGGAAATGAGGCAATACGCAGAACAAGCCAAGCAACACACAGATAAAGCAATTGAAGAAATTAAAAAGATTAATCAGGAACATAATGAAAAATTTAATAAGCTGGAAACATCCATAGACAGGCAACAATCAGAAATTCAGAACATTAACAATAAAACTACAGAATTAGACAACTCAATAGAAAGTCAGAGGAGGAGAATTGAGCAAGTAGAAGCCAGAATTTCTGAACTTGAAGTTAAATCACTTGGCACTAACATATTTGAAGAAAAATCAGATAAAAGAATTTCAAAACTGAAGAAACCTTATAAAATATTTATGCACCCAATGACAGGGCTGCAAGATACATAAAACAAACTCTATCAGCATTCAAAAGTGAGATAGACAGCTCCAAAATAATAGTAGGAGACTTCAACACACCACTTTTGGTGAAGGACAGGACATCCAGAAAGAAGCTCAATAAAGACATGGAAGATCTAAATGCCACAATCAACCAAATTGACCTCGTAGACATATACAGAACATTCCACCCAACAGCAACCAAGTATACTTTCTTTTCTAGTGCACATGGAACACTCTCTAGAATAGACCACATATTAGGTCATAAAGCAAGCCTTAACAGAATCCAAAACATTGAAATATTACAAAGCATCTTCTCTGACCATAAGGCCATAAAAGTGGAAATCAATAACACAAAAAGCAGGGAAAAGAAATCAAACACTTGGAAACTGAACAATACCCTGCTCACAAAAGACTGGATTCTAGAAAACATTAAGGATGGAATAAAGAAATTCATAGACTCCAATGAGAATGAAAACACTTCTTATCAGAACATTTGGGATATAGTGAAAGCAGTGCTCAGAGGTCAATTTATATCAATAAATGCACACATACAAAAAGAAGAAAGGGCCAAAATCAAAGAATTATCCCTACAACTTGAACAATAGAAGGCAACAAAAGAAACCCACAGGCACCAGAAGAAAACAATAAAAATTAAAGCAGAATTAAATGAAATAGAAAACAGAAAAACAATCGAAAGAATTAACAAGACCAAAAGCTGGTTCTTTGAAAAAATCAACAAAATTGAGAAACCACCGACCGAATTTACAAAAGAAAAACAGTAGAGGAAGCAAATAACCCAAATAAGGAATGAGATAGGCAATACTACAACAGACCCAACTGAAATTAAAAGAATTGTACCAGATTACCACGAAAATTTGTGCTCTAACCAATTTGAAAACCTAGAAGAAATGGATGAACTCCTAGAAACACACTACCTACCTAAACTAACACAATCACAGGCAGAACAATTATACAGACCCATAAAAAAAGAAGAGATCGAAAAGGTATTCAAAAAACTCCCCGCCCAAAAAAACACCTGGTCTGGAAAGCTTCACTGCAGAGTTCTACCAAACTTTCAGAGTAAACACCACTACTAACCCAACACCCAGTGCCATCAAGTCAACTACTAAAGGTATTTCAGAGCATAGAAAAGGATGGAATACTACTAAACTCTTTCTATGAAGCCACCATATCCCTGATACCAAAACCAGGTAAAGACACCACAAAAAAAGAAAATTACAGATCTATATCCCTCATGAACTTAGATGAAAATATCCTCAACAAAATTCAAGCCAATAGAATTCAACAATATATCAAAAAAATAATCCACCATGACCAAGCGAGATTCATACATGGTATTCAGGGATGGTTCAACATTAGAAAAACAATTAATGTGATCCATCACATAAATAAAACAAAAGACAAGAATCACGTGATTTTATCAATTGATGCAGAAAAGGCATTTGACAAAGTTCAACACTCATTCATGATAAAAACTCTCAGCAAAATAGGAATAGAAGGAAAATTCCTCAACATAATAGAGGGTATTTATACAAAGACAACAGCCAACATCATTCTAAATGGAGAGAGCCTGAAAACATTCCCCTTGAGATAGGGATCCAGACAAGGATGCCCTTTATCACCACTCTTATTCAACATTGTGCTGGAAGTCCTAGCCAGAGCAATTAGGCTAGATAAAGAAATAAAGGACATCCAGATTGGCAAGGAAGAAATAAAATTATCTCTATTTGCAGATGACATGATCCTGTACACAGAAAACCCTAAGGAATCCTCCAGAAAACTACTGAAACTAATAGAAGAGTTCAGCAGAGTATCGGGATACAAGATAAACACACAAAAATCAGTTGGATTCCTCTACACCAACAAAAAGAACATCGAAGAGGAATTCACCAAATCAATGTAATTTACATTAGTACCCAAGGAGATAAAATACTTAGGAATAAATCTTACCAGACATGTAAAAGAATTATACAAAGAAAACTACAATACATATCTGCAAGAAACCAAAACAGGCCTACATAAGTGGAAAAACATACGTTGGTCATGGATAGGAAGACTTAACATTATAAAAATGTCTATTTCACCAAAAGCAATCTATACATTTAATGCAATTCCGATCCAAATTCCAATGACATTCTTTAATGAGATGGAGAAACAAATCACTCACTTCATATGGAAGGGAAAGAGGCCTCGGATAAGTAAAGCATTACTGAAAAAGAAGAACAAAGTGGGAGGCCTTACTCCACCTGATTTTAGAATCTATTGTACCACCACAGCAGTCAAAACAGCCTGGTACTGGTACAACAGATACATAGACCAATGGAACAGAATTGAGAATCCAGACATAAATCCATCCACATATGAGCAGTTGATATCTGACAAAGGCCTCAAAACAGTTAAATGGGGAAAAGACAGTCTTTTTAACAAATGGTGCTGGCATAACTGGATATCCATCTGCAAAAAAATGAAACAAGACCCATATGTCACTCCACTCACAAAAACGAGCTCAAAATGGATCAAAGACCTAAATATAAAATCTAAAACGATAAAGATCATGGCAGAAAAAAATAGGGGCAAGGTTAGGAGTCCTAATGCATGGTATAAACACTATATAATACATTACCAACAATGTAGAAGAAAAACTAGATAGCTGGGAGCTCCTAAAAATCAAACACCTATGCTCATCCAAAGAAGACTTCACCAAAAGAGTAAAAATATTACCTACAGACTGGGAAAAAATTTTTAGCTATAACATTTCCGATCGGCACCTGATCTCTAAAACCTACACGATACTGCAAAAACTCAACTACAAAAAGACAAATAACCCGATTATGAAATGGGCAAAAGATATGAACAGACATTTCACCAAAGAAGACATTCAGGTAGCTAACAGATACATGAGGAAATGTTCATGACTATTAGCCATTAGAGAAATGCAAATCAAAACTACAATGAGATTTCATCTCATCCAACAAGGCTAGAATTAATCCAAGAAAAAACAAAACAATAAATATTGGAGATGCTGTGGAGAGATTGGAACACTTCTACACTGCTGGTGGGAATGTAAAATGGTACAACCACTTTGGAAATCTATTTGGTGCTTCCTTGCTGTTGTTGTTAGGTACACTCGAGTCAGCTCTGACTCATGGCGACCCTATGCACAACAGAATGAAACACTGCCTGGTCCTGAGCCATCCTTACAATCCTTGTTATGCTTGAGCTCATTGTTGCAACCACTGTGTCAATCCACCTCGTTGAGGGTCTTCCTCTTTTCCACTGACCCTGTACTCTGCCAAGCATGATGTCCTTCTCCAGGGACTGACCCTTCTTGACAACACGTCCAAAGTATGTAAGACGCAGTCTCACCATCCTTGCCTCTAAGGAGCACTCTGGCCTCACTTCTTCCGAGACAGACTTGTTCGTTCTTTTGGCAGTTCATGGTATATTCAATATGTTTTGCCATCACCACAATTCAAAGGCGTCAACTTTTCTTCCGTCTTCCTTATTCACTGTCCAGCTTTCACATGCATATGATGCAATTGAAAATACCATGGCTTGGGTCAGGCACACCTTAGTCTTCAGGGTGACATTTTGCTCTTCAACACTTTCAAGAGGTCCTTTGCAGCAGATTTACCCAATGCAATGCGTCTTTTGATTTCTTGACTGCTGCTTCCATGGCTGTTGATTGTGGATCCAAGTAAAATGAAATCCTTGACAACTTCAATCTTTTCTCCATTTATCGTGATGTTGCTCATTGGTCCAGCTGTGAGGAATTTTGCTTTCTTGAGGTTGCGGTGCAGTCCATACTGAAGGCTGTGGTCTTTGACCTTCATCAGTAAGTGCTTCAAGTCCTCTTCACCTTCAGCAAGCAAGGTTGTGTCATCTGCATAACTCAGGTTGTTAATGAATCTTCCTCCAATCCTGATGCCCCGTTCTTCTTCATCTAGTCCACCTTCTCATATTATTTGTTCAGCATACAGATTAAATATGTATGGTGAAAGAATACAACCCTGACGCACACTTTTCCTGACCTTAGACCAATCAGTATCCCCTTGTTCTGTCTGAACAGCTACCTCTTGATTTATGTAAAGGTTCCTCATGAGCACAATTAAGTGTTCTGGAATTCCCATTCTTCGCAGTGTTATCCATAGTTTGTTATGATCCACACAGTCGAATGCCTTTGCATAGTCAATAAAACACAGGTAAACATCCTTCTGGTATTCTCTGCTTTCAGCCAGGATCCATCTGACATCAGCAATGATATCTCTGGTTCCACATCCTCTTCTGAAACCGGCCTGAATTTCTGGCAGTTCCCTGTCGATACACTGCTGCAGCCGTTTTTGAATGATCTTCAGCAAAATTTTGCTTGCGTGTGATATTAATGACATTGTTCTATAATTTCCACATTTGGTTGGATCACCTTTTTGGGAATAGGTATAAATATGGATCTCTTCCAGTCATTTTCTCAGCAAGCTGTCTTCTATATTTCTTGGCATACATGAGTGAGCACCTCCAGTGCTGCATCTGTTTGTTGAGACATCTCAATTGATATTCCATCAATTCCTGGAACCTTGTTTTTCACCAATGCCTTCAGAGCAACTTGAACTTCTTCCTTCAGTACCATCGGTCCCTGATCATTTGCCACCTCTTGAAATGGTTGAATATTGACGAATTCTTTTTGGTATAATGACTCTGTGTATTCCTTAAAATGCTAGAAATAGAACTACCATACCATCCAGCAATCCCACTCCTCAGAATATATCCTAGAGAAATATGAGCCTTTACACGAACAGATATATGCACACCCATGTTTATTGCAGCACTGTTTACAATAGCAAAAAGATGGAAGCAACCAAGATGCCCATCAACAGATGAATGGATAAATAAATTATGGCATGTTCTACTACACATTGATAAAGAATAGTGATGAATCTCTGAAACATTTCATAACATGGAGAAACGTGGAAGGCATTATGCTGAGTGAAAGTCAGTTACAAAAGGACAAATATTGTATAAGATCACTATAAGGACTCAAGGAATAGTTTAAACAGATAAGAAAATATTCTTTGATAGTTACAAGAGGGGGGAGGGAGGGAGGGTAGGAGAGGTGTTCACTAATTAGATAGCAGATGAGAACTACTTTAGGTGAAGGGAAAGATAACACACAATACAGGTGAGGTCAGCACAACTGGACTAACCAAAAGCAAAGCAGTTTCCTGAATAAACTGAATGCTTTGAAGGCCAGTGTAGCAGGAGCGGGGGTTTTGGGACCATGGTTCCAGGGGACATTTAAGTCAATTGGCATAATAAAATCTATTAAGAAAACATTCTGCATCCCACCTTGGAGAGAGGTGTCTAGGGTCTTAAATGGTAGCATGCAGCCATCTAACATGCATCAATTGGTCTCAACCTACCTGCATCAAGGGAAAATGAAGAACACCAAGGACACAAGGTAATTATGAGCCCAAGAGTCAGAAAGGGCCACATAAACCGGAGACTAACTACATCAGCCTGAAACCAGAAGAGCTAGATGGTGCCCGTCTACAACCAATGACTGCCCTGACGGGAAACACAATGGAGAACCCCTGAGGGAGCAGGAGAGCAGTGGGATGCAGACCCCAAATTCTCATGAGACCAGACTTAATGGTCTGACTGAGACTGGAAGGATCCCAGTGGTCATGGTCCCCAGACCTTCTGTTGGCCCAGGACAGGAACCATTCCTAAAACCAACTCTTCAGACATGGATTGGACTGGACAATGGGATGGAGAGGGGTGCTGGTGAGGAGTGAGCTTCATAGATCAGGTGGATGCTTGAGACTATGTCGGCATCTCCTGCCTGGACGGGAGATGAGAGGGTAGAGGGGGTTAGATACTGGCAAAATGGACACGAAAAGAGAGAGTAGAGGGAGGGAGCAGGCTGTCTCCTTAGGGGGAGAGCATATGGGAGTATGTAGCAAGGTATATATAAGTTTTTGTGTGAGAGACTGACTTGATTTGTAAACTTTCACTTAAAGCACCATAAAATTTTTTTTTTTTTTTTCAGAAACCCAAGTAATGTGCTTTATTGAATTTTTCCAGCTCTACATTATGGGAAAGAATTGGGGGATTTTCTGCAAGTTTCACTGATTTAGTAACCAAATTCTTTGATGAACACAGATTTTCATTAGCTTTTTAAAAACTAAGTATGAACGTACTCTAACAGAGTAAAATGTTGTAGGGCACTCACACACTGTTAGAAAATTGCTTACCCCAACAAATAGATTAACGGTATTTCACTCTGCAGTCTCCTTATTTAATATGAGTGTTGGGCATCTGCTGTGGGAGAAAAATATTTTTAGAATACATAAAAATCAGGTCAGTCACTGTAGAGACCTTGAAAGAATAACTTGTATCTATTTAAGATGTTCAAGGGAAAAGGTGAAGAAAATGTCATCCATCAAGCATTTTCCCAATAATCGAATTGTTCCCAAAGGGGATTTATGTGATTTTCTATTTTATGACCACTGTATTAGATTCTAATCAAAGGCATTATCAGCAGTTAACTTTACAAAACTTAGTCTAAAATTTTGACCTACCCAACTTGAAAGTGAACTGCAAATGAGTTTTTTTTTTTTTTTAATTCCACCTCATTCAGCAACCTCTGATGAAGTGGCCATACTGGCCAAGCTAAGGGGGGAATCAGCAATTCCCCTTCAGTTCAGCCCTTTGTCCTCTTTCAGCTCTGAAGATGAACAACCTGGCTCCTTCCCAAGTTGTGTTTCCACAGTGGAATATGATGGCAAAGGCATTATTCTCTTAAAGCTCTCTGAAGTCCTGTTAAGTATGTGTCACCTATATATGTACGTACCTAAGGTAGTCAGGAGACTGAAAAGAATTAAATAACATCTCGAAAACAAAAAAAAAACTTTTTAAATCAGATAACATGAAAAAATACAAAAGGACTTTTAAGTATTGTGTTATTTACTTTACTAACCTTGTCTGTCAGTCTGTCAGTTTGTTGTACTGTGGCAGCTTACATGTTGCTGTGATGTTGGAAGCTATGCCACCAATATTTCAAATACAAGCAGGGTCACATTTGGTGGACAGGTTTCAGTAGAGCTTCCAGACTAAGATAGACTAGGAAAAAGGAACTGGTGGTCTACTTCTGGAAAAAAAAAAAAAAAATTGGCCAGTGAAAACCTTATGATTAGCTCAGGAACATTGTCTGGTATAGTGCTGGAAGATGAGCCCCTCAAGTTGGAAGACACTCAAAATATGACTTGGGAAGAACTGTCACTCTTAACGATGGTGCCATCAGGTATCCCTTCAAAGTAGAAAAAAAAAATTTTTTTTTTCTTTTTTTTTTTGCATAGTGAACTGAACTGGTGTTGGCCATTTTGAATCAGACAATCATATGGCCTACTATGCCAGGAATGACAAATCGAGGAGTAATAGCATCACACTCATTGTCTAAAAGAACATTTCAAGGTCTGTCCTGAAGTACAAAGCTGTCACTGATAATACCATACACCTACAAGGAAGACCAGTTAATATGACAATTTTTCAGATTTATGCACCAATCACTAATGGCAAAGATGAAGATTTTTACCAACTTCTGCAGTCTGAAATTAATCCAACACACAATTAAGATGCACTGATAATTACTGGTGATTGGAATGCAAAAGTCAGAAATAAAGAAGGATCAGTACTTGAAAAATATGGCCTTGGTGATAGAAATGCAGCCAGAGATTGCATGATAGAATTTTGCAAGACCAACAACTTATTCATTGCAAATACCTCTTTCCAACAATATAAATGAGAACTATACGTGTGGTCCTCACCTGAAGGAGAATACGGGGTTCAAATCGACTACATCTGTGGAAAAAGACAACGGAAAACCTCAATATTATCAGCCAGAACAACAGGGGCTGACTGTGGAACAGACCATCAATTGCTCACATGTAAGTTCAAGTTGAAACTGAAGAAATTAAAACAAGTCCACAAGAGCCAAATGACGACTTTGAGTATACCTGTTGCCATCAAGTTGATTCTACTCATAGTGACCCTATCCCTTTCACCTGAATTTAGAGACCATCTCAGAACAGATTTGATGCATTGAATACTAGTGACCCAACACCAGACAAGTTGTGAGATGACATCAAGAACATCATACATAAAGAAAGAAAAAGGTCATTAAAAAGACAGGAAAGAAAGAAAACACTAAAATGAATGACAGAAAAACTCTGAAACTTGCTCTTGCACAGAGAGTAGCTAAAGTAAATGGAAGAAATAATGACATAAATGAGCTGAACAGATTTCCAAGGGCAGCTCAAGAAGACAAAGTAAAGTATTACAATGAAATGTGCAAAGACCTGGAGTTAGAAAACCAAAAGTGAAGAATATGCTCAGCATTTCTCAGTCTGAATGAACTGAAGAAAAAAATTCAAGCCTCGAGCTGCAATTTTGAAGGATTCTACGGAAAATATTGAAAGACTCAGGAAGCATCAAAAGAAGATGGAAGGAATACACAGAATCACTGTACCAAAAAAGAACTGGTCATCATTCAACTATTTCAGGAGGTAGCACATGAACAAATACCAGTGGTATTGAAACAGGAAGCCCAAGCTACACTGAAGACATTGGCGAAAAACAAGGGTCCAGGAACTGACAGAAGGCCAATTGAGATGTTTCAACAAATGGATGCAGCACTGGAAGTGACCAGTCATCTATCCCAAGAAATCTGGAAGACAGCTACCTGGCCAACCAACTGAAAGAGATCCATATTTGTTGCCCATTCCAAAGAAAGGTTATCCAACAGAATGAGGGAATTATTGAACAACATCATTAATATCACACTGTCATAAATTGAATTATATTCCCCCAAAAATGTGTGTATTAACTTGGTTAGGCCATGATTCTCAGTATTCTGTTGTTGTCTTCCATTTTATGATTGTGATTTTATGCTAAAGAGGATTAGGGTGGGATCGTAACACCCTTACCAGGTCACATCCCTGATCCAATGTAAAGGGAGTTTCCTTGGGGTGGGGCCTGCACCATCTTTTATCTCTCAGGAGATAAAAAAGAAAGGGAAGCAAGCAGAGAGTTGAGGACCTCATACCACCAAGGAAGCAGCACCAGGAACGGGGCACGTCCCTTGGACCTGGGGACCCTGCACCTGAGAAGTTCCTTGAACAGGGGAAGATCGATGACAAGGAATCTTCCTCCAGAGCCGACAGAGAGAGAAAGCCGTCCACTGGAGCTGACACTCTGAATTTGGACTTGTAAACTGCTAGACTGTGAGAGAATAAATTTCTCTTTATTAAAGCCATGCACTTGTGGTATCTCTGTTACAGCAGCACTAGATGACTAAGACACACATGCAAGTAAAATTTTGCTGAAGATCATTCAAAAGCAGTTGCAGCAGTACGTTGACAGAATTACCAGAAACTCAAACCAGATTCAGAAGAGGACGTGGAATGAGGGATATCATTGCTGATGTCAGATGGATCTCAGTGAAAGCTGAGAATACCAGAAAGATGTTTGTCTGCATTTTATTGACTATGCAAAGGCATTTGACTGTGTGGATCATAACAAATTACGGATAGCATTGGGAAGAATGGTAATTCCAGAACACTTAATTGTGCTTATGATGAACCTGTACATAGATCAAGAGGCAGTCATTCGAACATAACAAGGGGATGCTGCATTTAAAATCAGAAAAGATGTGTGCCAGGGCTGTATCCTTTCACCATACCTGTTCAATCTGTATGCTGAGCAAATAATTCGAAAAACTGGACTGTATGAAGAAGAACATGGCATCAAGATTGGAGGAAGCCTCGTTAACAACCTGCGTTTTGCATATGATACCACCTTGCCTGCAGAAGGTGAAGAGGACTTGAAGCACTTACTGATGAAGATCAATTGCACCTCAACCTAAAGAAAACAAAAATCCTCACTACTGGACCAATAAGCTACATCAGGATAAATGGAAAAAATATTGAAGTTGTCAAGGATTTCATTTTACTTGGGTCTACAGTCAACACCCATGGAAGCAGCAGTCAAGAAATCAAACAACATATTGCACTGGGCAATCTGTCGCAAAAGATCTCTTTAAAGTGTTTAAAAGCAAAAATGTCACTTTGAGGACTGTCTTAGTTACCTAGTGCTGCTGTAACAGAAATATTACAAGTGGATGGCTTTAAGAAAGAGAAATTTATTCTGTCACAGTCTAGTAGGTTAGAAGTCCAAATTCCAGTGGAAGGCTTTCTTTCTCTGTCAGCTCGAGGGGAAAGACCTTGTCATCAATCTTCCCATGGTCTAGGAGCTTCTCTGCACAGGAATCTCGGGTCCAAAGGATGTGCTTTGCTCCCGGAGCTGCTCTCCTGGTTGCACTTTGCTCCCCTCACTCTCTGCTTGCTTCCTTTCCCCACACCCTGGGGAAACTCCCTTTACATTGGATCAGAGATGTGACCTGAGCAAGGGTTTTACATCCCACCCTACTCCTCTTCATCATGATCCAAACTTGCCTTATTAACCACAGGCAGAGATTAGGATTTACAACATATAGGAAAATTGTATCAATCACAAAATGGAGGACAACCACACAATACTGTGAATTCTGGCCTGACCAAGTTGACATGTATTTTTTGGGGACAGAATTCAATCCATGTCAAGGACTAAGGTCTGCCTGACCCAGTCTATGATATTTTCAATTGCCTCATATGCATGTGAAAGCTAGACAAAGAATAAGGAAAACAGAAGAAGAATTGATGCCTTTGAATTATGGTGATGGCGAAGATGGTGAAGAATATTAAATATATCGTCGACTGCCAGAAGAACAAACAAATCTGCCTTGGAAGAAGTATAGCCAGACTGTTCCTTGCTAGCGAGGATGGCAAAATTTTATCTCACATACTTGGGACATATTATCAGAGACCAGTCCCTATAGAAGGCCATCAAGCTTGGTAAGGTAGTGGGTCATCTAAAAAGAGGAAGGCGTTCACTAAGATGGATTGACACAGTGGCTGCAACAGTGGGCTCAAACTCATAGCAATGATCTTGAGAATGGTGCAGGACCCGGCAGTGTTTCGTTCTGTTGTACATAGGGTTGTTATGAGTCGGAACCAACTCAATAGCACCTAACAACAATAATTTACTTTATGGCTAATGCTAACTTTATATCCACAAGAAGTTGGGGTTTAAACATTTTCATACATAGTTATTTTGGTTTAAATGTCACAAATAAGACAATGGAAAGAATATATTTATTAAACTTGTACTGACAAGTTTTTGCCTAAATCAGGTGTTTTTCAGCACATTCCTTCATTAGTAGTGTCTACCCTTTTTAAAAAAAAAAAAATTTTTTTTTTTTTACCCTTAACATTGAAAAGTGTTTTTGTTTCAATTATACAAACAAGGAATTTAAATATATTATAGGGTCGCTATGAGTCGGAATCAACTTGACGGCCGTGGGTTTGGTTTTGTTTTTTTGTTATCACCTTTAAAAGCCTTCAAAACCAAAGATCAATGTCCCCATTTCTGCCACTTAGGCCACACACAAATATGTACCTGATGATCTCGGCACTGTTTGCATAAATAACTCCAACCTCCCCTTGACAGACGTTTCATAACCCATGTCTTCACCTCTCCAACAATGCATTCCTCAGTTCCCATCTGCCCTCCATAGCAAAACCAAGTTACTTAATGTGGCTAGAAGGCCCTCCATTCATCACCTCTACCAGGTCAGTGCAACAGTCTATGAGAGGGTAACAGTCTATAATGGTCCTTATAAATAAACAGAAAGCTCACATTTCAAAGAGTTAATGCAGCTGCCAAAGTTAGCCACTGCCAAAACAATAAGTAGTGTAGTCAGTAGGAGAAACCTGGATTCAAGAGCAACTTCTAGGTGCAAAGTTTCCTACAGGTACCAGAAAGAAAGAAAATATAATGTATCCACATCAGTTTGCTCAAAAAATCAAAGCCTTGCTGAAAATAAACCAAGCATGTGACTAAAAGCAGCTGGCTTTTTTTTTTTTTTTTTAAAGCCCATCGAATAGCTTAGCTAACAAATGCACCAACTTGTTCTCTGGCCGGAATTTGAGTTACACTTGGCCTTGACAAATACTGTCCAGATGTTGGCTAAATTGTGTCTGCTTTCAACAGAAGGTCAATAAACTGAGAAAACTGGCTTTGTGTTCCCTACAAATTCATTGATCCAAATCCTAGAAATAAAATTAAACCACAGTAGGGATAACTGGAGCTTGAGATGAGGGAAAAGAGCCAAATGTTTCTCTCTTGCCTTCTCCAAGCATAACCATAATTTCTCCACAAATTAATTCACATTATGGAGTGGGCCTGCAGTTAAAGGAGAGGGTAGTGATGGTGGGGACATTATAGACATAAGAGAACAAAAGGAGGAGAGGGTAGAAGGAAAGTTATACATGCTAAATAATGAGTAGCTACATCTACCCTCAAAATAATAGACAGAGAATCCACTCCTTCTCCCTCTCCTGCTTAGCCCATGTACACACTCCTTAAATTGTGGGGCTACACTGATAAAAGTAAAGACCTGTGTGAATGTCCGTGTCCCATTGTCTTAATCCTTAGAGCAATAATCAGATTCTTTTCCAACTTAAGAACCTAGTGCTTAGGAATCTAAAACCAGGTCAATGAACCAGAGACACGCACTATCACAAGACATCTCTTGGAATCGTGAAGTCATCTCTAAAATGTTCTTAATTCTTTAGGATCACGAGGGAGTTATTCAATATAAGCCACCTTCTTATGTCAAATGGCATCATTCAAAGAAAGAAAAATGTACCATGATAGAATAGAATAACTAGTACACCAAGGACATCTGATTTGGCCAGGATTTGGTTTTTAAGAAATTATAAAATATTTATAAAATGAACAAGTATTCAAATTATAATGGTCTTCTTAATGCAAAATATATATTATATAAATTGCATCAGTCTTAAAGAGATGGTATGTGGGGATAAGAAAATAAAAGAATCATCTTATTTTATGTTTTATTTATTAGAAGACAAGTATTCCACGAATTTAATTATCCAGAAACTCAAACCAGATACACATGAATAAAATCTTTCAGCTGGAGTAAAAGAGCCATAAAATGCAAGATTTTACTTATAAGAAAGTCTTGAAGCCAAGGGATTGCATTCGTTTAGAACACTTAGAATGACCTGAAACACATGGCAGCCAATTAGAAGCAGGAAAAAAAAAAAAAAAAGCCAACACACTGACAGCAATGAGAAATGGCTGTTGAAACAAAAGACTGCGAAAAAAGAAAAAGAATAAATATCCCCTGATGTCTTCTTAAAACCAAACAATACTTTAGCTTAACTAGTAAAAAATGTCTGCCTTGATCACTGGGGCTCTTTTAAGAACTATCTCTAAATGATCAAAGTCACAACAGGAACTCATATTAGACAGAAACCTTAGAGGGCAGTGAGTTTATGTTAATGCAGGAGGAAAACCTCAGAAAAGGAGGATGAGAATGGTTGCACAACTCGAAGAATGTAATCAATGTCACTACAATGTACATGAAGAAACTGTTGAATTGGTGTATGTTTTGCTGTGTATATCCTCAACAACAACGAAATAAAAATTAAAAAAATACAAAGAATGAAACTATACTCTGGGGTCCTTGGAGTAGACGGCAATAACCCTAACGGCCTTAACATTTTCTGAAGGCCTTGCCTTGTTGTTTGTTCTTGTTGTTGTTAGGTGCCATCCAGTGAGTTCCCACTCATAGTGATCTTATGTACAACAGAACAAAACAGTGCCCGGCTGTGTGCCGTCCTCACAATAGTTGTTATGCCTGAACTCACTGTTGCGGCCACTGTGTCAATCCATCTCATTTGAGGGTTTTTCTTTTTTTTGCTGACCCTCCACTTTACCAAGCATGATATCCTTCTCCAGGGACTGATCCCACCTGATAACATGTCCAGAGCATATGAGGAGTAGTCTTGCCATCCTTGCTTCTAAGGAGCATTCTGCCTTATTATAAGTAAACAAAACACTTTAGTACATTTTGACAATATTGAAGGATAAAGAAAATGTAACATATTTTTAAAAAAACATTCGTCAAAAACCATTAAAATATACTGTTGGGACATAAATGGATAAAATAGTGAGATAATATGAATGGGTATAAATGAAAAATAGAGGAATAAAAAGAGAAATCACCCAGATGTTATAGGATTATGGAGCACCTGATTAGTTCAGTAAATCCATGAATACTGATATATTTCCTCATTTCTTTTACTGGGGACAGAATATTTTGATGGAGGCAATGTTGGGTACAATGTTATTGTGTGTATGTGTGTATAAGGCATTCATTTAATCCATGGGCAAAGATCTATAGAAGGAAGGTGGATATAGAATGCAACTTTATTCTGATAAGGACAAATTATTGTCCCCTTCACAATAGAAAGGACCTAATATAGTTGGTCCCCCTCACTCTCTGGTTGGGAAAAAGATCAGGCCAATTTGGCTGAGCAGAGAGAAGAATGCAAAGAGAGGTGTGAAATGAAGCTAAAGAGGTAAGTGGAGACAAGACCCTGGGATATCTTGCAGGCATATTAAAGACTTTTAGTCTTGATCTTATAAGCCAAAGGAACCCATCGAAGTGTTTTAAACAGGCAAATGACCTGAATAAATTTATGTTTCAAAAAGGTCACTCTGGCTGGGTGGAATTAGAAGAGATGTAACATTCTGGGGGAAGTCCAGGAAAGAGCCGATGATTGTAGTGGTAGTAATGGTAGTAATATAGGAAGTAGAAGTGAAGGATTAGGGATTAAGGTGGTAAATGATTGCAGACATTAAGATTGTGAACATGGACATGAAATGGAGATCATGAGTTTAGTTTTGGACATGATGAGTTTAAGGAGGCTTTTTAAGACATGCATAAACTAACATAGGCAGCTGGACATAAAAGTCTAAAGCTTAGAGGATGAGCAGCAGGCTAGATATATAAATGTGTTTCAGATTCAGAACCACAGAAATACTGTTTATGGTTTTATTTAAGATGGCTGTTTCCCTTTTACACCATAATTTAAGTATACCCGAATAAGGATTGTGATATTTTAGCAACCTACTTAGAGCTAATGCCAGCTAGTATACAAAACAATGAGAAAATCTTCTAAACTGACATAAGAAGCCCCTGATGAAGCTTTAGGTGAAATTGTAATTGGGCAGGTTTCAGCTTGTGAGTGAATTTGCTTGTAACTTCATAAGGGTCTTCAGCATCTGTTTGCGCACAGTTCGTACACAGCCATCTGTGACAGAAACTGTTGGTTACTAATTCAGCCATCTGCGACAGAAACTGTTGGTTACTGATTCAGCCATTCCTTATTTCTTTGATGGAATAAGCTTCCCCACATGATTCAGAAGACTTCCTTCTCAATTCTTGCTTCTCAATTCTAAGCCAGTGATTGGTTTAAAAGTGTTTCGGGGATGTTTGTTTGTTTCATTTTATGTCTCAATTTTTGCCTCTCAATTCTAAGCCAGTGATTGGTTTAAAAGTGTTTTTTGTTTGTTTCATTTTATCTAGATAAGATTTTTCCACCACAAATAATGAAAAATAAAAATCAGCCAATAATCTTAGCTGTGGTTAGTTGCCGTAGAGTTGATTCTGACTCATGGTGACCCCATGTGTCCAGAGTAGAATTGCTCCATAGGGTTTTCAAGGCTGTGACCTTTCAGAAGATCACTAGACCTGTCTTCCAAGGTGCCCCTGGGTGGGTTTGAACTGCCCTCCTCTCAGTTAGTAGTTCCTTGCTTAACCATTTGCTTCATCCAGTGACTCTTAATAACTCATATTTAATACATATTAATGCCAGAGACTCTATAATCTCAGAGAATAGTATTTGTACTTTGTTCCTATTGTGGAATAAGCGGACAATAAATTTCAAGAGGGGGTAGTACTGGTTAAGTGGTAGAATTCTCTCTTTCCCTGAGGAACACCCAGGTTTGATTTCCAGTCAGTGCACCTTGCGTAGCCACCACCACTCTGTCAGTGGAGGCTTGTGCGCTGCTATGATGTTGGACAGATTTCAGCCTAGCTTCTAGAGTAAGATGGACTAGGCCTAGTGATCTGCTTCCAAAAATCAGCCAATGAAAGCAGTAAGAATCACAATGGTCCAGCTCACGACTGATCATAGGAATGATGCAGGACCAGGCAGCATTTATTTCTGTTGCACATGAGGTCACCATGAGTTGGGAGAACTTGAAAGCAGCTAACAGCAACAGCAACAGCAACCTGCATGAGACCAGGAATGTGCTTGTCTTGGTCAGTGGCACCCAATTGGCACTCAATAATCGCTGCCTGAAAAGATGATGGCTGAGTAGGATTTTCTCCATAAGGCAGGTGGAGCTTGTCATTAACTTCCCAAAGCCATCTGAAAGCTTCTGGAAAATATTTCCTTTCCCTTGAGGAGATTTATCAGTAAAGATTATCTGTTTTTTTTTTTTTTTTTTTGATCTCTGAACAATCCTGTTTACGTGCCACCAAAAACTGCTACATCTACCTACAGGCTGAGATGAAAATGACACGAGAAGGAGGGCAGAGTTGAGAGAACCTCAGAGACTCAGAGCTAGAGTCCCAGCTTGGGGCCCCCACCTAACATTCACAAGTGAGACAGTAAATTTCATGATTGTTTAGGCCAAGTTAATGCATTCTGTTGTTTGTAGCCTTAGGCAACCTAATTAAAAAAAAAAATACCTCTTCCGTAGGCATAGCTAACTTTTTGTATATGTCAGATAACTTCTACTTTATGCAATTTATTCCTAGTTTCCAGAGATAATACCCCAATATACTTCGAACTATTAGAACTAAACTAGCAAGGTATCAGGACTCTGTGTTTTGTCAGAATTATCTTTCATCATTTTTATATATATGAAGACATATGAGGGAACTTTCAATTTTCTGTCCTCTGGGGATTACTGTCACTAGCATCATTATTATAGTAAAACTGTATCATGTACATTAGTAGAGTGAGGTGATCAAGGTCCCTATAAATTAAATTGTGTTGCAGATCCCATTATAGAGTTGACTTCTCCCTGAATAGGACAGTAATGGTATTCATCTGCCCTGCCAAGTGAAGGCAAACTTTTAAGATTGATGGATACAAACAAAAGTCTGTTGGTGAAATCAATAACTAAGTCCCAAACCGAAACAAAAACAAACCTATTGCCGTGAAGTCTACTCCGACTCATACCGACCCTATACAACAGAGTAGAACTGCTCCATAGGGTTTTCAAGGAGTGGCTTGTGGATTTGAAGTGGGGACCTTTTGGTTAGCAGCCGAGTTCTTAACCACTGCACCACCAGGGTTCCAATTCTGTACCAAGTGCCACGATTTTTATTACAGACAGTCCCCGGGTTATGAACATCTAATTTAGGGACAGCTCGTACTTCCCCTTTAATGTTATGTAAAATTTGCCCTCACTTTCAAATGATTGAACCAACCTGTACTCACAACAAATTCTTCATCACAATCACCTTCATTTGCTGCATGTGCAACTTTTATATCATTTGAAACTTTCTTGTACTAAACCAAAAACCAAACCTAGTGCTGTCCAGTCACTTCTGACTCATAGCGACCCTATAGGACAGAGTAGAGCTGTCCCACAGGTTTTCCAGGGAACGACGGGCAGATTCCAATAGCCGGCCTTTTGGTTAGCAGCCATAGCTCTTAGCCACTGCACCATCAGGACTCCTTTCTTGCACCAAAGTAAGGCTAAATAAGAACTGTATGCCTCTGTTCCAACTTACCTACAAATTTGACTTAAAGACTTAAAAGCACACTTAGGAACAGATCTTGTTCGTAACCCAGGGACTCCCTGTAATTTGGAAGTGAAAAAAAAAAATTACTTCTAAAAGAAGAGAAGAATTAAAGTCAACACCCTGATAATTATGTAGTAATCCATGGCTATACCTAGGTACCATCAATCTTTCTATATTGGCCAATATGAAGAATTAAATGGGAAGGTGATAGAAATCACCGTGTATAAAAATTGGTTGTTTTAATGGTCTCGATTCTACACCACTCTGTGTAGTCACACTCTTTGCCATAAAACCAAAAAAACCAAACCCATCCCCATTGAGTTGATTCTGATTCATGGCAACCCTAATAGGCAGAGTAGACTTGCCGCATATGGTTTCCAAGAAGGGGCTGGTAGATTTGAACTGCCAAGCTTTTCATCAGCAGCCAAAAGCTTAACCATTGTGCCACTAAGCCTCCACTCTTTGCCATACGACTTTATAATTCTTACTAAAGAGATATAGTCTATTTTTCTACCCTTTAAATCTAGGATGTTCTTGTGACTTGCTTTGGCTGATAGAATGCAATAGAAGTGATGATGCGCCAGCTTTGAGTGTAGGTCTCAAGACACCTTGTATGTTTCTGCTTGCATGCTCTTTTGGTCCTCTCCAGGAGAACATGCCTGGGCTAGCATACTGGGGGATGAGACATGTGGAGCAGAGCTGAGTGGCACCAGTTATCTCATCCTAGACATCTGAGATCAGTAAACGGTCATGTGCCACCAGATATGTGAGCAAACGTAATCCAAATTAGCAGAGCCATCTAGCTGATGCATAGCTGACCATAAGTGCAGGAGCAATCCCTGCCAAATCAGCTGAGCCCAATCCAGATCAGCTGAGCCATACAGATTTCTGACCTAAGTAAATGATTATTGTTACCTTATATTGAGATTATTGTGGTTATCTATTATCAGCATTATTTAATCAAAGTTTAACTGTTCCACTCTGCCTTTATTTCTCAGGTCTTTTATGTTAGCAGTTAATTTCTACAACTTCCCATTGTTAAACACTTTTTTTTTTTTTTTTAATGTATGGTAGTGTTCTATTAGGAATGGAGATCTCAGACAGCTTTCATTTGAATCTTCTTATCATAATAGCCTTTATCTAAGTGGTTAAGAAGGAGCCCTGGGAACTCAGTGCTTAAGTGCTTGGCTCCTAACTGAAAGGTCAGCTGTTCGAACCCAGCAACCGCTCCATGGAAGAAAGATGTGGTAATCTACTTCCGTAAAGATTACAGCCTTGGAAATCCTATGGGGCAGTTCTACTTTCTCCTATAAGGCCACTCACTATGAGTCGAAATCAAGTGGTTTCATGCTCAGCTGCTAACCCAAATGTCGATGGTTCGAACCCACTGGCCACTCCATGGGAGAAAGATCTGCTTCTGTAAAGATTTATGGCCTTGGAAACGCTATTTGGCAGTTCTACCGTGTCCTACATGGTCACCACAAGTTGTAATTGACTCAACGGCAGTGGGTTTGGTTTTCAACAGGACAGGGAGTCGATGAGGGTTGGGAGGATTCTGGCAGTTGCTATCAACTTCTCCTAAAGTGTAGACCACATAGGTCTACTGCATCCTGGATGTGGTAAAGGCATCTCAAATCAGTATTTGTATAACTAAATTCATAATTTTTCCAGTAACCATGTTTCCTATCCATTATTCCCTGTCTCAGCAAATAGTACTACCAACCTCACACTTGCTCAAGCCCCAAAGTGAGAGTCATCCTGAGTGCTTTCCTCTCCCTTTACCTCCAAATCTAACCGACCACAAAATGGTGTAAATAATACCCTTAAAAACATGAAGAATCTATTATCTTCTTTCTACATTGAGTGCACTCATCTGGTCCGAATAAACTTATTTCACTTGAGCTACACTAACAACCTCCTAACTCACTGATTTAAGCAAATAGATAATTCATTTGAAGGATATGGCATTCCTCCCAAAACCAATGGAAAAAAACTTCAGATACTGGTTCAGAAATGACAAGCCCCGGAGCAGCTCTGGAGATTCGGGCATTGAGCACTAGTGAATAATCTGTGGTTTTGGATCAATTACTTCAATCCTTTTTTTGCCACCTGTCAACTATTCAAAACAGAGAGTATGATTTCCTAAAAGGAAATCAAGAGGCCATTAACAAGAGATCAAGAGACTGAAGGCTGCACAACAAAAACAACAGTGTTGCCAATTCCTTTGGCATATCTGATTCTTCTCAAACCTTTCTATTTTAATTATCAGAATCTCTGTTAATCTGTGTCTATACCTTCGTCATAGAAAACTGGCATTGCTGAGAAACAAATTGGTGTTGCAATTTGACATCTTCCAAGATCATTTTCTGACCTTATCTTTAAGCAGCCTCAGTGTGTTGGCCTCAGAAAGAAGTCTTTCTCCAATAAAGTTACATAATGACTTTATTTCCTTACCCACATCAAACCAGGCATTCTAGAACTAAAATTTCATCATCCCTTCCCTGCTCCCCATACGTTGCTTACTGACCTGCCTTGCCTCTGTATATGAGGGATTGTTGGCTTCCCCTCCTGGAATATGGATAGGGTGTTTCACTGTTCATGGAAACCTGATAATCAGTTCTGATCATCCCCAATGCAGTCTATGGTTTCTGTTATAGGCAAAGAAAATACGTTGGAAGAAATGAAGATGCAATTCAAAACTAGCTCAAGTGAAAATGTAGCAGATGTGTGTGGATGTAGGTGTTAGAGGAAAGGAAATTATTGTAGAGACAGATACAAGATTTCTCATGGATGCTGACTAAACAAATTTCAGAAAGGAAGGTTCAAGGCAGCCCAGTGGCCCCAGCAAGCAGGGAGAATTCATAGACTTTCACTCTTGAACTTCACTATTAATTTATCTCAGAGGCTCCACTTGTATCCTCTAATTTCACCTGCTGCCAAATGAGACAATTCTTGAGTTCCATATAAAGTTCTTGATTAGTCCAGGGTTTTTTGTTTGCCCACACCCCTCTTCTCAGGGTGATGGAAAACCTACTGTACAAATAAATGATTTCAGGTCAGGAGGCTTTATCTGGTTTAGTCAGCAGGGTAGGGGCTGGGGACACAGTCCCTGCATAGAGTTTTGGGTAGGTCCAGCTATAGAATACATTGTTGATTGCCTTCTCAACAGCCCTTATCTTCATTTTATTGCTATCAGGACCCTTATATGTTCATGTATCCAATTGCCATCTGGCCCAGACGGTCAATTTTGATTGAACTAGGTCAATCATGGTGTCTTAATTACCTAGTGTTGCTATAACAGAAATACCACAAGTGGCTGGCTTTAACAAAGAGAAATTAATTTTCTTAGTCTGGTAGACTAGAAGCCCAAATTCAGGGCATCAGCTCCAGGAGCTTTCTCTCTCTTTCAGGTCTGGAGGAAGGTCTTTCTCATCAACCTTCACCTGGAATAAGAGCTTCTCCATGCGGGAACCCTGGGCCCAAAGGACACGCTGTGCTCCCGGTGCTTCTTTCTTCGTGGTGTGAGGTCCCCAATTCTCTGCTTGCTTCCCTTTCCTCTTATCTCTTGTAAAGTAAAAGGTGGCAAACACCACACTCCAGGGAAACTCCCTTTACATTGGATCAGGAATGTGACCTGAGCAAGGGTGTTACATCCCACCCTAACCCTCTTTAACCACAGGTAGATATTATGATTTAAAACCAAAGGAAAATCACAAAATGGAGGGCAACCACACATGACCTAACCAAGCTGACACATATTTTGGGGGGACACAATTCAATCCATTACACATGGTATACTTTGTGAGTAACCAGCTTGGGTATGTATTCTATTCTGCCAAATGAGATATAAGAGACTTTCTGCAGAAAGAATTTTGGGGGATATTTTCTTCTGTGATACAAAAAGAACCTAAGAAAAAAATTATTCCTCTAAATATTTACTAAATATTATCTGGAATTGGCCATCTATCCTATGACCATACAAGGATAATTCTCAGTACTAAATGACAATCTGATTATGTTGGAGAGAGTCTGCGCACCTGGTTAATTGTTGATTTACTGACCTAGTATGGAAATATTCAACCTGTAGACTTGTTAGTATATGAGATAATAGTCTCTACATTAAGCTACATTTAATTGAATATTTTATTACTTATAGTTGAAATATTCTGCTACAGCAGGATTTCATTTTCTGGAAGCATGGTAAGATAGGGTTTAGATGTATATCTACCTATTTATAACTATCTCTATATCTTTGGAGAGGTCTGCATGCCCAGATCTTGGATTCTTTAATAAAAGCATGTAATGAATTGAATTGTGTTCCCCCCAAATATGGGTCAACTTGGCTAGGTGATGATTCCCAGTATTGTGTAATTGTCCCCCATTTTGTCATCTGATGTGATATCCCTGTGTGTTGTAAAACCTATCTCTATGATGTTAATGATTAAAGGCAGTTATGTTACTGAGGCAGGACTCAAGCTACAAAATTAGGTTGTATCTTAAGTCAATCTCTTTTGAGATATAAAAAAGAGCAGTGAGTAGAGACACAAGGGGACCTCTTACCACCAAGAAACAAGAGCAGGGAGAATAGTGTATCCTTTGGTCCTGGGGTCCCTGTACTGAGAAGCTCCTAGACCAGGAAAGATTGATCACAAGGACCTTCCCCAAAAGCCAACAGAGAGAGAAATCCTTCACCTGGAGGTGGCACCCTGAATTCAAACTTCCAACCTTTCCAGACTATGAGAGAATAAATTTCTTTTTCTTAAAATCATCTACTTGTGGCACTTCTGTTATAGCAGCACTAGGTAACTAAGTCAGAGCACCAGAGTGGTTAAACCCTTATTTAGGGTGGCAGTTTTCAAGAAAACAGATGTGATTATTAATGTCTTCTACAAATCTGGTCCTTAACCTTTAACTGCATTTTCTAACTCTTGTCCCTCATAAATTTAAATGCAGGATGTGTACTGCTTGTGAGATTCTATAAACTCTGAGCCTGAGGAAATACTGGATAAATTCCGGTATGGAATATCTTATTTTCTCCAATGACTTTTCAGGTCATCTATGTTCTTTATTCATATTCTGGGTTCCGGGGAGAATCAAAACCACTGTTTTAGCTGAGCATTTTCGCTTATGGAAATATGGGGAAGCTATTTTATCACGTCCTCCTCAAAATGGTCACTTTCATTAAGACACCATATTTATACTGAAGTTGTTATAAAACTTTAAAATTATATAAAAAAATTAAACTATGAAAATAAGAAAACATTTATCATTTTTCCTATTTTGTAGGTGGAAAAAACGACACTGAAAAAATGACTTTCCTAAACTCACCCAAGTTAATGCAATTTCTAGAATCTATCTTTTAATGTTTTTCAGAGAATACTTTCTTAACTCATAATATAATTGTAGATAATAGCAGATAAATCTCATGGTTTTTATTATTCAACACTTTTATTAGGATTAGTGGGATTCCAAAAACAAATTTGAATGTCTAATTTTTATGTGTCTATTTTCTGTGCTAATTTGTTCACTCCCCTTCCTTCTTTTCCCAGGCCTACATACTTCTACTTCGCCAGAGAGATATCTTTTATCTTCTTAACTTACATGAATTCAACTGTGAAAAGCAATTTTTTCAACTAAACGTCTTCTGCTGAGACAGAGGTGTCACCATCACTTAGATGTCTTGTTTATTAAGAATCAAATAGATATATCAAAAGAATCGGTAAAAACAAGTTTCTTGAAATAAAACCTTACTTTTGTAATTTGACTCCATTTTTACTAATTTCGATGACCCCTTCCCTCCACAAATAAGTAGAAATGCTGGTTATAATACAGTACAAAAAAAGTTTACTTGTTTGTTTGTTTCAATAGCCAAACAAAACAAATAAACAGGCAAAACTCAAAGACAGGCAGGGCTATAATTGAATCTCTTGTGCATAAAACAAAGTGTTAAAGGATGACTGTGCCTATGGAAAAAGGAGTTATAAAATCCCCACTCAGTAGCCTGAGGCACCCCAGGTAAGCTTGCAAATTGACTAGAATCATGATGGGGAAAATATCACTTATTTAAAAAAAAAATTAAAACTACAGACCGGCACTACACAAAAGTGTTAGGTCCAAGTTCACTATAGCTTCACTATCTGGTTTCACAGAGACTACTAGGTGTCTGGAGCCCTGGTGGTGCCATTGTTAAAAGACTGGCTGATAACCTAAAGATCAGCAGTTTGAATCCACCAGCTGCTCCTTAGAAACCCTATGGAGCAGTTCTGCTGTGTCCTATAGAGTTGCTATAGTCAGAATCAACTTGACGGCAAAAGGTTTTTTTTTTTTTTAAATAAATGTCTCTCCAATCTCCATTCTCCCCTTCTAATAAAAAAAAAAAAAATAGAACTCCTATATTATTGCAAATGGGAATGTGTCCAGTTAAAACACTACATTTTTCAATTACATTCCAGCTAGGTGTGATGACTTGATAAGTTCTGGCTAAGTATCTATAGTCAGATGACTTGGAAGGCTCCTTAAAAGGCAGATGAGTACAACTTTTTATTCCTTTCCACTTTTTCTAGCTCACTGTCTTGAGAAGGAATGTGTTAGTTTGATAGTTAACATTCCAACAGCGAAAGGATGTAAGCCATGTATTAAAGTTGATGAAGAAGAAAGAAAATTAGTCTGTATCCCTCAGAATTTCATCAAGATGCGTATATAGCAACCATGGACTGTCTACTTGCAAACTAATTTTATACAATAAAGAAATCTTTATGTCTAGGGTCTCTATTAACAGCAGGAAAATCAGCTGACATCTATCTATACTGGATTGCTAAACTGGGAAATTTACATAAAAATAGTTCTAAAATGTTTGACAAAAGCAAAATATAACTGCTTTATAGAGAAGCATACACTATTCTAGACAAGACGAATTGGCACAAAACAAAAAATAGCGCCACCTGAAGATGGTCTCAAAAAACAAACAAAAAGTCATACACGACAGATAAATGAATAATTTCTTTTACAAGAATCAGCACAAAGCTGGTCTTTATGAGGCAGAGTTTAAAGATGTCCCAGATGTCCAACTTTTCTAAATCGCTGTTCCATTCCATCATCTCTAACATCAACTATTCTTTTTCCCATCGGTCCTCTCCCTCTTACCTTTGGGTTCCATAATTTGCTGCAGTGTCTCACAGAGCTCACCAACCATATCAAGGAAATGGCTCACACAATTGTGGAGGCTCCAAGTCCCATATCCACGGGTCAGGGATAGGCTTCTCCTGGCTTATGTGGACCAGGCCAAAAAACCTGAATCAGCGGGCCAAACAACAGGTTGCTTGCTTACAAGGCTGTGGAAGCTGGTGAATCAGATCAGACAATAGGCTGCTAGCCCACGGGTCTGCAGAAGTTGGCAAATCCCCAAATCTACAGGTCAGCTGACAGGCCGCTGGCTCAAGTCCCAAGAACTGGGGGTCAGTCAGTGATGAGCTGGATGCAGGATCCAGAAACAGAGAAAGAGAGCCCTGCCAGAGCACCTGCATATATACATTGGGTGTAGACCACACCCCAGGGAAAGGCATGTCTTGAGTAAGGGTGAGATTTGAGTCATGCCCTCCTTAAAGACTGTGAGTCAAAATACATCCCACAATAACCCTGCCTCATTAACATATAGAGGTGAGTATTTACAACATATAAAATGGAGGATAACTAGAATAATTACATCAGATCACAAAATGGAAGACAGCCACACAACACTGGGAATCATGGCCCAGCCAAGCTGACACACACCACCAACCAATACTCTTCATTAGGATTCCATACACCTTATTTTCATGGTCCCACCCAATCCTTGTGTGGGAGTCCCAAATACTATGGTTAGAAGGGCCATATTAAGTAATTCACTGAATTGCAACAGATAAAAAAAAAAGGAAAAAAAAAAAAAGTCCACTAGCATAGAGGGTGTGGTAGTTAATGTTATGTGGCTAGGCCATGATTCTCAGTATTATGTAATTATCCTCCATTTTGTGATCTGATGTAATTATCTTCCATTTTGTGATATAATGTAATCACCTCCATGATGTGATCTGATCTGATCAGCCACTCATTTGTAAGGGGAATTTTCCAGGAAGTGTGGCCTGAGCCCAATATACTTATGGATGTTCTGGTAAAACTTACTTGCTTGCTCTGGATCCTGTTTCCAGCTCGTCATCATCTGACTTCCGGTTCGTGGAACTTGAACCAGCAGCCTCTGGCCTGACCTGCCAACATTGTGACTCTTCAGCTTCTGCAGCTCTGTGAGCCAGCAGCCTGCTGTCTGACCTGCCAATTCTGGGTTCATCAGGCTCTGCAGCCATGCAAGTCAGGAAAAGGCTCCAACTGATGCCTGACTCATGAACTTTGGGAATTGCTAGCCTCCAAAACAGAGTGAGCCATTTCCTTGAGGTAAATCTCTCTCTTTCTCTCTCTATATACATACACTTCATTGGTTTTACTTCTCCAGAGAACCCAGCCTAAGACAGAGGGTCAGCAGGCAAAATAAGCAGGAGATTTAAGACTCAGAGATCTGAAATCTATATAGCAATAAAAATAACCTACCCAAGAAAACCCAGTGCCTTCGAGTCGATTCCGACTCATAGCGACCCTACAGGACATCGTATAACTGCCCCATAGAGTTTCCAAAATAACCTACAAAATAAAAAAGTTTAAATTATTACTCAGGTTAAAGACAGATTCAAAGTCACAATGGATGAAAATAAAAACAATATACTTTTTTAAATATGGAAGAGTTAAAACCCACGCAAGAACCTTGAAATGAAAAATCTAGTTGTTAAAAGAAACACACACGTACATACACAAGAGGGGTAAAACAACAAATCAGACAAAGCTAAAGCTAGATCTAGGAAATTATTTGGCATGTAGGGTTGGGAGCACAAAGAGATAAAGAAATGGAAAATGTGAAATAACTGTTAGGAGAAATGGAGGATAGAATAAGAAAGTCCTACTTATTACTTGAATTATCAAAAAAGAATGAGTTTTGAAGAGGTAACATTTAAGAAATAACTGTCAAAAATTTTCTAGAATTAAAGCAAGACCTCAGTGCTCAGTAAAAGAAATAACATGAGTGGAAAGAAAGAAAAGTGAAACAAATCTTATCTAGATAGAGTGTTGTGAAATAGCAGAACTTCAAACACAATTATAAAAACCTTAAAAGAAAACCAGAGGAAATACAGAATACCTAAATAAATTATTAGAAAACCCTGGAATAATATCTTCAAAGTGCTGAGGAAAATAACTGTCAGTGTTGAATCAATTATTTACTTAAACAACTATTCCAAAGGACAGGAAAATAAAACATATTCAAATACAAAGGGAGAGAATATACTACTTAAAAACCCTTGCTAAAATAAAAACTTTAGAAAGGAAAGAATAGAAACTACAAGGATGAATGAGTTCAAGAAACAGTGGTGAGCAAGAACTGACAAACATGTTGGTATATCTAAACAGTCATTGAATAGAAACAGTAACAATGACTGTGACCAATTTGGTAAAATAGAGTAGAATATGAGGGCAGGAGATCAGAGATGAAGCTAAGCATTTTCAATGGCATGGGAGAGGTGCAAAAATAAGATCTTAAAAAAATTTTAAGTATGATTATATGAATTTTTTTTTTCATCTATCAGTTTGTCATACTGTGGTGCTTTGCATGTTGCTGCGATGTTGAAAGCTATGCCACAGATATTTCAAATACCCGCAGGGACACCCATGGTAGACAGGTTTCAGTAGAGCTTCCAGACTAAGACAGGCTAGGAGGAGAGACCTGGTGGTCTACTTCTGAAAAAAAATGACGAGGGAATACCTTATGAATAGCCGCAGAACATTGTCTGGTGCTGGAAAATGAGTCTCTCAGGTTGGAAGGAACTCTAAAACTGGGCTACGTTTCATTCTGTTATACGTAGGGTCGCTATGAGTTGGAACCGACTCAAGGCACCTAACAAGAACAACATATAAACTTAAGGGAAATCTCAACAAAAATCAAAAATAACATTTAGCTTTTAAAACAATAAAGGAATAAATCAAGACATAAAGTAATTTAATCCAACAGAAGGCAGGAAAGAAAGATAAAAGAAACAGAAAACAAAAGCATGACAATATGAAAAATCTTAAGATAAAATGGTAAAAATATTTCAAATGTATCAGTAAGCATAATAAATACTAATGGATTAAGCTTGTCAGTTAACAGATTCTCACTTGAATAAAAATAGTATTAATATTAATCTGTATTAATGTTATAATAGACATATAAATGAGAGAAAGATTGACAGTAAAGAGCAAGAAAAGAGATATACCAGGGGAATACTATTCAGAAGAAAGGTGATGTGGAACTATTAATACTGGAGAAAAATAGGCTTTAACATAAAAAGAAATTCTTGGTTATGAAGGTGTCATTATTTAATTCTAAAAGGAACAATTCACCAGGAACTTATATCAATTCTGAACTGTATGTGACTTATACCATAACTGTAAAATACATAAAATAAATAAAGCATTGACAGAATTCTAAAAATAGACTACTATGGTTTGAAATATTATCACACTCTCAGAAACCAAGAGATTAGGCAACAAAAAGAAATATCAAGGATAAAGAAAATTTGAATGAAATAATTAGCAGTCTTTTTCTAATAAATAGGATTTTTTTTTCAAGTGCATAAGGATTAAGGAACATTTATAAATATGGGATAGACAATTTCTATCTTATATAAAATGTTAAAAGAATATAGAAACAAACAAAAAAAGCTTCTTTCTATATTAACTAGCAAAATCTTGAAATTAAAACCAGAAAAACAATACAAGAAAGAAAATTTATATCCCAATCTCACCTATAAACATTATTAGCAAACGAAAATATGCAGTAAAAAAAAAAATAAGCAAACAAATCATATTCTATGATCAAGCATATTTTTCTCCAGGAAAGAAATAATGGCTTAACATTAGAAAATGTATTAACACAATTTACTAAGTTAGCGGATAAAAGCAGAAAAATCAAGTGACCATCTCAATATAGGCAGAAAAGGAATTTGAAAAAAAATTGTTAAGAAAATAACACAACGACAGCAATAGCAACAAAAATCCCTTGTAGCAAAGTAGCATTAAAACATAATTGTCTTAATCTGACAATTAAATGGGAAACATCAAAAACATTCTCCTTAAATTCGGGAGAAAAGCGAGGTCACTTATCCTTTCTAGGTCCTGGGTTACACAAACAGTTTGCCCTCAATGGCCTAAACGTTGGCCATTCGAGCTCACCCAACAGTGCCACAGAAGAAAGGCCTGGTGATCTGCTTTCATAAAGATTACATCCAAGAAAAACCTATGGAGCAGCTCTATTCTGTAACACATGAGGTTTCCATGAGAGGAGTCAGAATCCATGACGATGGGCTTCCCTCCCGCCATGGTTGCTGCAGAGTCCCTGGGTGGTACAGACAGTTAAGGCACTCAGCTGCTAACTGAAAGGTTGGAGGTTTGAGTCCACACAGAGACACCTTGAAAGAAAGGCCTGGTGGTTTGTTTCTGAAAAAAATCAGTCATTGAAAACCCATAGAAGTTTCCTAGACATATCCAAACATCTTGATGGTCTGAGTTACTGGTACTGAGGGCTTGGGACCGTGGCCTCAGGTGTCATCTAGGCCAATTGGCATAACATAGTTCATAAAGAAAGTGCTCTACATCCTGCTTTGATGAGTAGTGTCTGGGGTCTTGAAAGCTTGAGAGCGGCCATTTAAGATACATGTATTGGTCCCATCACATTCAGAGCAAGAGAGAATGAAAAAAACCAAAGACGCAAGGAAAATATCAGCCCAAAGGACTAATGGACCACATGAACCACAGCCTCTATCAGCCTGAGCTCAGAAGAACTAGATGGTACCCAGTTATCACCACCGACTCTTCTGACAGGGATCACAAAAGAAGGTTCCAGACAGAGTGAGAGACAAACTTTGCACAAAATTCAAATTCAGAAAAAAAGATCAGACTTCCTGGTTTGACAGAGACTGGAGGAACCCCTGAGACTATGGCCCCTCGACTTCTTGCTACCTCAGAACTGCAGCCACTCCCAAAGTCCACCTTTCAGCTAAAGATTAGACAGGCCTATAAAACAAACAATAGCACACGTGAGGAACGTGATTCCTAGCTCAATCAAGTATACAAGACCCAATGTGCAACACCTGCCCAAAAACAAAGACAAGAAGGCGGGAAAGGACAGGAAACCTGGAACAATGGACACTGGGAATCCTGGGTGTAAAGGAAAGGAGGAAGAGTGCTGACACATTGCAGGGATTGCAACCAACGTCATAAAACAATTTATGTTTAAATTTTTGAATGAGAAACCAATCTGTGTTGTAAACTTTCACCTAAAACACAATTAAAATAAATAAATAAATGAAGAAAAGAAACCCTATGGAGCACAGCTCTACTCTGACACAAATCCACTGCACAGCAGCTGGCTTTTTTGTTTTGTTTTGTTTTTAAGTAACTGCTGAATTCTGCAAGTGTTCTCTGTAGGATTGTTGCTGTTGTTGTTAGCTGCTATAGAATTGATTCCAACTCATGGCAACCCCATGTGTGCAGAGTAGAACTGCTCCTTAGGGTTTTCAAGGCTGTGACCTTTTGGAAGCAGATCGCCAGGCCTGTCTTCTGATGCACCCCTGGGTGGGTTGGAATTCCCAACATTTCAGCTGCTAGTTGCACACTTAACTTTTTGCACCAACTTTGGGTAAATGGAGCTGCCGAACCTGAGGTGTCTGGAGCAATCACTGTCTGTTCAAAACTCCCACTCCCTTCCTTCAAAGCAGACAGGGTGTGCTTTGCAATCGCTGTTCCAGAGTTCCTTGAGGTTACCCTTCATCTGCAAGTACAGTGCTGTTGAGCCTCTCCCTCTCCTGTGTTCTGTTTTCCTTACTCTCTTACAGGTTTGTTCTGACTGTGTACCCTTAATGAATCCCTTGATCAAGTATCCTCTTTTCAGTCTTTGCTTTTCGGGAACCTGATCCAAGAGAACAATTAAGAAAGCCTAGTTTGGTGCCGGAAACCATACATCGTCTGTGTGAGAGTAAATTTGTTGACAACACTTTTTGAAGGTCAATTTACCAATATCTAGGAAAATTGAAGTGCACATAGCCTATAACCTGACAACCCATTTTTAGGTATATGCCTAAGAGAATTCTCAGACATGAGCCTACAGAGATGTGTGTGAGAATAATTATTTATTCCTTGATCTTTATCTTTTTTCATCTCCCCTTCCCTTCCTTCCATCTTTTCTGTCCCCTCCCACTTCCTTTTCCCAGAGGAATTACTGTAATCTAAACTCCTAATATTTTTCTAATTATTTTTCTCACTCCTAGTGTTGCCAGATAAAATACAAGGTACCCAGTTAAATTTTGAATTAGCAAAAAGCAACAAGTAATTGGGCCGTAGTTACGCTCATATTTGGGACATATTTTATACTAAAAAATAATCCATTGTTTATCTGAAATTCAAATTTAATTGGGCATCTTATATTTTTATTTTCTAAATCTGGCAACTCTACTAACTTCAATTGTTCACAGCTAAAATTTATTTACAGAGATCATCTATCTTAACCTACATAAAATCATTCACACATATTTCCTTTAATTCTCAAATACGCATACAGAACAGGTCTGATTTAAAAAACCTTTCCATCTTACAGCTGATGAACAGGACTATCAAGAATAGATGCTATCTATCTATCAATCAATCTATCAATGATACTAGTATCCTAGAATTAATTCTAATATCAAGTATACTGTCTCACTAGTTCAGACACAAAATACTTGAATCTTAAATACAAGATTCCCAAAGGCACAAGCTAATTTCAGACTCCGATGCTTTTGTTTGAAGCAACATCTAAAGACACCCTAAATTGTACTTTTTGGTTTCTAGAAATGAATAAACTATTTGGATTTCTCCATCTCTGGGCTTCAAATTTCCTTGAAGGGAATAATTGTTTTCCCTCATATGCCAGATTTGCTTTGTTTTGTTTCTCGCTCTGAGGAAAAAAACCCACCACCTCCCAGATTTTCTTTATAAAGCACCTTTTGATGCAATTGCTGTTTTCTAGGATATACCTCAAAAGTCCCTCCTCAGTCCCTATCTTCCTAGCATCTATCTCCCTAACCTATTTCTTTCTTAACTAATTTTGAGCTTCTCAACCACTAAACACAGTGGAGCAGAAATAACCCAGGGACGATCTCAATAAGATCAACATAGTAGGGTGGGTGGAGTAGGAGTTCTTTACTAGTTGATTAAATGAACGAAGGAAAGAATGATACAAAAATCAGGCATAGTAATTGTCTGTTGAAGCATCGAACATTTGCAAAGAAAATGGCAGCAGTTGTTTAAATGGTTAAAGAGGTAATAATTGGCCTCGGGGCTCTGTATCTCCCTTTTCCAATGGTTCTGCTCACAGTCTTTCTCTAGCAGTGCTCTGAAATGTACCTTTCCATAGAGCACCTTTGTCGTTAGTTGCCATCAAGTTGATTCTGGCTTATGGCATACGACCCCATGTGTGCAAGCAGAAGCGCTACATAGGGTTTTCAAGGCTGTGACTTTTCAGAAGCATATTGACAGGCCTATCTCCCAAGGTCCCTCTAGGTAGGTTTGAATAACCAGCCTTCGGGCTAGTAGTCAAGCACTTAACCGTTTGCCCCCGCCAGGGAATCCTTGCACATGTGAAATACTTCCTGTGAAGCCACCAACTCCTCTAATCTCCAAAATCATTTTCCTGGTTTTACAGATGAGAAACTGAGGCTAAGACAAGTTAGGTAGGTACCGAATACTGAGAAAGAAACCATGCTTGAGTCTGACCTCAAAGCCCAGGTTATGAACATCGTAAAATAGCATTTCACTGGGGATGTGGTGGTATCAGCACAGCCAGCAACCAAGGACCCATCTGCAAGTAGAAATGGTCTTTGGGATAACTATGTAGGCTTATTGGAGTCCCTGGGTAGCCCCAGTGGTTAAGTGCTTGACTACTAAAATCAAAACACATTGCTGTCAAGTTGACCCTGACTCATGTCGACCCTACAGGACAGTGTAGAACTGCCCCATAGAGTTTCCAAGAAGCAGCTGGTAGATTCGAACTGCCGACCTTTTGGTTAGCAGCCGAGCTCTCAACCACTGCTCCACCAGAGCTCGACTACTAGCACATAAAATCAAGGCCAAGCTTCTTGTGTGGGACTAGAAGCTCTAACAGTCTGGCTTTATCCACCATTGCACTTCTTACCCAAGGTTAGGCACCGGACACTCTGAGCTTATACCACTGGTAGCGCTTCCTGGACGAACACTGTCCTCTCTGGTAACTGTGACTTTGGAAAATGTTCTTATCCTCGTATTTACCTTAGCCTCATCTTTATTTCTTGTGTGATCATCCTTCACACTTCAGTTTTGTTATGCCATCTTCACGAAGCCTTCCCTTAGGAGTCAGTAGGGTGTAATGTATAAGAGAACGGCTTAAAGTCAGAAAAATGTTGTAGAAGTGTGTTGTTACTTAATCCCACCAAACCCAATTTCTTCATTTAAAAAAAAAAATGATCTAACCATAGTACTTACATGTTGTCATTTTTGTTAGTTGCTGTCAGTTGATTCTGAGTTACGGTGACCCCATGGGTGCATACTATAACTGCTCCATAGGGTTTTCAAGGCTGTGGTCTTTCAGAAGCAGATTGCCAGGCCTGTCTTCTCACGAGCCTCTGGGTAGGTGGGTTCAAATCAGCAACCTTTAGGTTAGTAGTCGAGCACTTAAGGGTTTGCAACACCCTGGAATTTCTACAGAATACTTCCAGTTGCTTTAAAATTGCCTACGATCTGAGAAAACTAAATATCATGACAGTATTGTACTGGTGGTTTCATGCATGTCTCTTCTCCCTCTGAATATATTTCCTTTTTGCAATAAGAAATTAAATAAAAAGACAATTTTGAAATCAATCTTTTATTTTCAAATTGCTTTTTGTTTGTGTAGACTAAACAGTCTAAAATAAGTACCATATGGAATTTATTATTTCCTATTTCTTTTCCTAGTGCCTTAAACATTTTAGAATCTTATCAAATATATTCATAAACAAAAGAAAGAAAATTTAAAAAGTAAACTATATACATAATTTTTATGCATGTATTGTATAAGTGGAAACCCTGGTGGCATAGTGGTTAAGTGCTAAGGCTCTTAAAAAAGAGGTCGGCAGTTCGAATCCACCAGGCGCTCCTTGGAAACTCTATGGCACAGTTCTACTCTGTCTTACAGGGTCGCTATGAGTCGGAATCGACTAGACGGCAGTGGGTGGGATTGTATAAGTATATAATAAAACTATAAATCACATATATATGTGATTTATACTTTTATTGTATGACTATGTTATAATATTTTTATATGTATACATATATATACATATACATATATATACTTATTTGTTGCTGTTAGTTGCCATGGAGTTGATTCCAACTCACCACAACCCCATGTGTGCAGAATAGAGCTGACCCATAGGGTTTTCAAGGCTGTGACCTATTGGAAGCAGACTGCCAGACCTGTCTTCTGAGGTACCTCAAGGTAGGTTCAAACAGCAAATCTTTCAAATAATAGTAGAGCACTTAACCATTTGCATCACCTGGGGACTCATAAACACACACACACGCACACACACGTGCACATACACACACAATCACACACACTGCTTTGGGTTTTTTTCTTAATATAGAAAACATTTTCCCTTCCCATTAAATATTCCATCACATTTTTCAGCGGTTTCCTAGTTGCATATCATCTTTTAAAAATGAAAGCTTGATTTTTTTTTTTTTTGAAAAACTTCCATCCTTTGCAAAACTCTGAGCTTTTATCTATAAAATAGAATTTGTGGAAAGAGAGAGGCAACGAAGGCTGAACCATGATGGAGTGCCTATGAAAAAGGGTATGTTCCTGTCAGTGTAACTAATTCTACCGAGGACTGGAGGACGGTCGCAATGTGAAGCTACGTTTTACAACTCCAGGGATAAAAATCAGTGAAAGGAAAGGTGAAAAGGATGAAAGTCAATGTGGTGACACTGTTAAAGATTTACCTCAATGTGCCTTTGTTGGTTAGAACTTACTGTGCTGCTTGCAGGATGAAAAAGAAAAAAAAAAAAAAAAAAAAGATGACTCACTTTATTGCACTCATCTGTCATAGATAATACCCTGTACAAAAAGGTGGCGGGAAACGGTGAACTTATAATCAGTCTGTATACGGATACAATAGGAAGGCAGTCTGGAAACCCAGCAGGCCTAGGAAGTGAGTGGTTGTCATAAAGAGGACAGTGACACTCAACTGAGATCAGTGAGCTCGAAGCTCCAAAAAGAGGGGAAGCTAACTTGATCTTTCTTTGTGAGCAGACTGTTGGGTGTCCTGCATGCACCCACAGACTTGGTGGGGAGTCACCATTAATTGCTAGACAAACTCAACCCACTCTGCCACCAATAGGAGGAAGTGAACTTGTTGTAGCCCTTCAAAGAACTCCACAGAGAATACATTCTTTCTGTAATAGTGATGGATGGAGCTGCCTCTGTCTGACCAACAGGGTATGTCCCAGAGCTACTGAGATCAATACCTATGTGTCAGCCTCAACTGTTAGAAGCAAAATTTCTAGCAATTTGTGAAAGAGATAATTTATTTAGGGAATGTCTGTATCTTTCTAGCTATCTCCACAATAAAGAAAGCAGAATGTTTTTTCTTATGAATTTCCTCCCTTATTTTGTCATTTTCTGGAGAATGTCTATTATGCAAAAAGTGATGACAGTCATTTTCTCCCTCCTGCCTCTGTAGATTACATGTGCATTTACTTTTTTACAAAAATATTATGTTAAGAAGTTAACTCTAACAATGCCAATGCACTCTCTGCTAAATGAAGTAGTGTCAAATTCTCAGGCTTTGAATAGTGTCCTTCCCTCTGGATGGCCAACTTTTCAGCCTGACCTCTAGTACTCATGCTCCTCTCACTCAGTAGAAGCCCTGGTGTGCAGTAGTTAGATGTTCAGCTGCTAACCAAAAGGTCAGCAGTTTGAATCCACCAGCTGCTCTTTGGAAAACCAATGCGGCAGTTCTACTCTATCCTCTAGGGTCCCTATGAGTAGGAATCAACTCATTGGCAATGAGTTGTTACTGAGTCACCTCACTCCCTGAATTTCTACCTACATGCCCCACTGGAAGGCTCCACTTGCCACCATTCTGGAACCCTTGGGCAGCATGATATCTTCTGTAGAGCTTTCATATATGTCCCGGTTCTTTTCTGATTCCTTGTAAGTACACAGTGCAAAAGATGGATTCCTGAAGTATTTTGTAAAAAAGGAATGGTGACCACCCTTTTTAAATGACTGTCATCCTTCCCACCACAGGAGTCCTTGGGTAGTAAGCACGATTAATGCACTGAGCTGCTAATGGATAGGTTGGAGGTTCAAGTTCACCAAGAGGTACCTTGAGAGAATGGCCTCAGTGACCTACTTCCAAGAATTCAGTCATTGAAAATCCTACGGAGCACAGTTCTGCTCTGACACACAAAGGATCATCATAAGTCAGTATTGACTTGAAGGCAACTGATTTTGGTTTGCCCACGACAACATCTTCTTGCTCTCTTCCATGACTTTTTGATGAGTAGAGATTCACTCCAACTCTTCCTTAGAGGCTGCCCCAATGAAACTATAAATCCCTGCCTGTGATGGGCCATCATCAGTGACACACCACAGCTAAGGTGTCAGCTTGTCGTGTCACAGTTATTGACAGGGGAATTACCTGATTTTTGAGAACCATGCACGTTATTCCTTTTACAATTCATTTCTAAATGTTTCAGCCTGTATTTCACCAGAGGAATTGACCCTTGAATGTCCTGAATATTTCTTGACCTTCATATAGTACAAAGTAGCCAAAGAGTGCTTGAATTTACAATCACACAAACAAGATGATAAATCAGACATAATTTTCCTCTCTTTCTGTTTTTGAAGAAAATGTTTAAAATTCTAAGAGAAAAAATGCTTAGGGAATGCCCCTGTCAGAGAAGCTGCAGAAGATGCATTTATCCGACCTGTCATCAGGTACGTTCTCCTTAGAGGAGCTGGCGTGGAGTCAAGGTTTTGAAAAGGGAATACATGTGGCTTTGTAGACAAGGATTAGAAAGCTATTCTGAGCCTAAAGTAGAGGCATTTTTGGCAGGAATGAGAGAAAAGAAATAAAAAGGTGGTTAGGGTGAATGGTTTCTCTTTACCCCTTGGAACTCTCATTGTCCATCTGACAAATCATATCTATCCCATTTTCCAAAGCTCTCTCTCCTCAAGGCTTAGGAAAACAACTGAAATCAACTCACATTTTTGTCTCCGTCACAGAATGAGCCTCCCCTTTTTCCTGAGGTTGTGCCTTATCCCTTAAGCAAAAGTTAAAGTATGAACTGACTGGTTGGAGAACACGTATGCTTCATATTTCATGGAACGTGTATCACACCGGTGAGCTCACTTGATGGTAAGGCACGCTCATGCGTAGGCTCCATGAAAGCCAGGCCTTGTGGAATCCAACACACCAAAGTTGTACAACTCACTGCAGTTAGAATTTCACTGCTGACATTTTTTGATGACGTGAATTTTGGCAAGTTGCTTGTTCTCACTAAGTCTTAGTTTTCTCATGTGTAAAATGAAGGTCATTATACCTACATTAAGAATATTGTAACGATTAAATGAGGTTAAGGTAGTGCGGCCTTTAGCACAGTGTTTGGCATATAGTTAGCTATCAATAGGTGCTATCTTATTACTGTCATTTTTTCTAATTAATAGGACAACTCTCTAAAGGAAACTTTTGAGTCTAGGGAATGTAATGGTGAGTTCATATTTTGAACACCCATTGCCTATGATTGCAAAAGCTACTAAAATCTGTTTCTTGCTGGAGAAGGGAGATAGTCAGAACACATAGTCTGAATGTATGGAAACCTACCAATTTTCTGAAATTTATTAATGTGTTCCTTAATATGTTTTTCTTTATTAGAAATTCAGTATTAGGACTGAGCACTTAGTAGGTACCCACTAAATAATAGTACTTCTGCTTCAAAGAACAGAGTTCTGAAAAGTTGTTTTGATTTAATGAATTGAACTCTACTCCCTTTTCCAGATTCATTCCACAGGATCTTATTTCCCACTTGCTTTGGGATCAGCCCTGGACCAGGAAAGAGTTATTGCTACTCAGTGAAGTTTGATATGGGAAAACTATTTGGACAGTTTGTGCTTCATTAATATAAGTTTGGTTTATTAAATCCCCAAGTATTGCTTTACAAGGCTTCAGATTAAAAATTAATTACAATAATTATCAACAAATATAAAAAGTCAAGAAAATAATGAAAGCCCATCTGTCTGTTTGGCTTTGGAAAGCATAGCTCAGTGGCAACAGCTGAAAACTACCATCTTTTACAAAAGCAATCTATCATGTATAATAATTCTTACTTATTTGATGCAAAATATCTACATTTTTCATAAAACAAATGAAGTTATTCACACAATGCAGTCTTATCTGTTAAGCAGAAACTGTGCATAGAAATTTTCAGAATGGTTGACCATTGTTCAGTCCCTATCTGGAGATACCTTTTTCAGGAAGACAAGTGAAAGCCTTCTAAATGGTTTCTTCTACTATGATTAAACTTTTAGATTATTTTAATGGTATGTAAAGCATTATGTATATGTGTTTACGAGAGGAGGGAACTTGCTGCATTAAATTAGCATAAGATTACATAAGATTGATTGCAATTATATTTAAAATGGTCATTTGTTGACATAAAGTAATAATATTTTCTATAAACAACCATTGTTTTCAAACATTTTATCTCTGGGTGTCATATTCATGCATTCATTATACATATAAAATCTATGAATATTTGATTTGGCTTTAAATAAAACTAAACAATGAATACACTATAAAGATACAACTGAAAAGTAACCTTTTATAGTCACAGAGAAAAATAAAATTTTGCAAATCAGTAGTTAAATGGATTTTGTGTTTATTCCCAAGTTATTCTGTTCCCCCAAAAGGAATCTTGTGAATAATAAAGAGATGTAATTAATGAAAAGGGCAAGTGATAAATATGTCAGAAACAATTTACTATTGGTTTGTATGTATTCCAAATGCCTCTACTGGAATGCAAATGAACCTTCAAAATCAGGTTGTTAAGCTCACAAAAAAGGCTTTCTTCACAGTTATGGGAAAAAAAAATTATTGGTTGCTAGTACTTACAATTCTAATCGTTTTTTTGGAGGGAAAATGGTTTGATTTTTAAAGAAACTTAAATATTGATCTGTGTAACATCCCATTGGCTAAACATGGTGTAATTTTACTTACATATTTTATTACATAAAGGCTCTTTATCTCATAATTAATTCACAAGGAATGTTACTTATGTTGAAGTGTTGAAAATTAAATAGCAAAATTTTAAAGAACTAGTAGAGAAACAAAGGAATGGTCAGAAGGTACATTAGTTATCCTGAAGACTCCACTTGCTGAAATGTAACTAGAGTCTGGACAAATTATAACAAATACAGTTTTAAATGAATTGCTAAGTTTGCTAAATATAAAGAAAATTTCTAAAAGGAAAGAAAGTAGTTGACTGAAACTAGAGCAGAAAGCAGTAAAGAGTTACACGGAGTAGAGAATTTAAGGGAAATTCACCATGAGGCAGATGATTTCATCAGCACTGCCATCCAGGGACTATGCCTGAGGCCCTGGCAAGATGGAGGCAGAACCTGAAACTCCTGTGTTAATCACAAAACCATTAAAGAGAGCTAAAGTGGCCCCAAGTCAGTACCACCCTGGGTATTGACAGGACTCAAAACTTCTGTAGAATAAAAATCTCCCATTTATGCCCTCAGAAATACTGGAGATTTTGTTTAATAAAATATGAAACCACAATGAAATTCAATAAACAAACACAAAAATATGCAAACATATAAATGAGGGCCAGCAGAAATGATGACAAATATAGTCAAGTAGCCAATTATTTCCAATACCAGAATTATCAGATATGGAATATAACTTTTTTATGTGAGAAATACTTAAATAAAATATGGAATTCAAAAAACAGAGAATATTAAATACAGTTAAAAAATCTAAAAATAGAAATTTTAGAAATGACAAATATAATATTTTATATTAAAACTTCCTGCATGGACTACATAACAGATCAGACAAAACTAAAGACATAATTAATAAACTGGCAGATAGAGTTATTGAAATTACACACAATGAAGGACATGAAGAGAAATAAGAGAAACAGGTTAAAAGGCACAAAGGGCAGTATAAAAAGGTCCAAATTACACATAATCAGATTCCCAGATGAGGAGATTTAAGTCTCTGCATGAGAAGCAATGACTAGGAATTTTTAGGGTTTATCAGAGACAAATACTACATACACAGAAAACAGAGCATATGCCAAGCAGGACAATTTAAAAAAGAAATCCACACATTACAGTGAAACTGAAGACACAGAGATTTTAAAACAAGTAACAGATAAATGATAGATCTCCTACCAAATAATGACAATTAGATTAATAACAGACATTTCAAAAGCAACCATAGAAGCCAAAAGACAGTGTAATAATATTGTCAAAATTCTCAAAGTAAATTGTCACACTAGAATTGTATTTTCAAAAAATTGTCTTTCAGTTATGAAACTAGAATTACATTTTCAAAAAATCATCTTTTAGTTGTGAGTCTGAAATATAGACATTTTCAGATTTTAAAAACTGAAAGATTAACAACAAACCTTCCCTAAGGGAGTTTCTGAAGATTGAAAACAATGTGGTAGAGAAGATCTATGATGCAAGAAGTAATTGTGAGCAAAGAAATAGAAATATGTGGGCAAATGTAAATAAACATTTCATACATAAACAATGTTTAATCTGAGTAGTTAGAATTGGAATGGAATTAAAATTTACTAAAATTATCTCAAGAAGAAATGGAAAGTTTGAATAGTCCTAGCATCATTAAAGAAATTTATCCATTAGGTAAAAATTCTGCCACACATAAAATCCCATGTTACTAGTGTTTTGCAAGTGAGTTCTGCCAAATCTTCAAAGAACAGCTACAGTTTTACATATTTTCTGAAAAAAACAAAAATTAAGGGGCCACTCCCAACTTGTCTGTGATACTAAAAGAACATAAAGAATAATATGAAAGCAAAAAAGACATCATTCTCATTCATGAACATAAATTAATTTTTTTTTAGTTAGCAAACAAACCTTCACAGTATATTAAACTAACTTTGGCTTATACCAGGATGATTTAGTGTGATAAAATATATAATCTACCAAGTTGACACATTAGAGGAAAAAAAATTCATAAGATCATCTAAATAGCCACAGGAAAAAAACATTTAAAGAACGTGAACACACCTTCCTATACAGAGATAAGTTATAAAACATGAAACGAAGAGAGAACATTCTTAATCTGTTAAAGGGTATCTAAAATCCTATAGTAAACATGGTTCTTAATGGAGAAATTTCAAAGAAATTCTGTTACTATCAGAAACAAGACAAAAATGCACCTTCTGATCGCTTATATCCAATATTATAAAAGAGGCCTTAGGCAGTGAAGTGAGACAAAGAAAAGAAGAATAAAAGAAAAAAAAAAAAAACCTAGAAAGAAACTTTTCTTATTCATGAATTATATCCTTGCTTATGATTGCCTGCATAGCAAATCCAGAATAATCTACAGACAGATTGATAGAATTAATGCATTTAAGTGAGTTTAAACCAAGGTAATCGAATAAAACAAATTGTGATCTCAATGTATCAATACACAACAACAAAACAGAAAATTTCTTCACCTTCTTCAGGAATTTACTCAAGAATCTCCTTGTCAAAAAATAAAGTCTCCTTCACAGCTGGGGCTACTCTGGCTACCTTATTTAAAATTACAACCCAGTACCACAACCACTATCACTGCTAATCCCACTCCCTGCTTTACTTTTTCCATAGCAATTTTCACTATTTTACTTATTTTATTTATTGTCAATCTCCCTCAATTAGAAAGTAAGATCTACGAGGAAAGAAATTTTTTCCTTTGTCTTGTTTCTCACTTTTTTTTAACCTCTTTTTTTTATTTTTTCAATCCCCTAGCACCTAGAACAACACTTGACAAGTAGAAGGGACTCAGTAATAATTTGTTGAATAAATGTGCAAAAGTTTTAAATACACTACTTATAATGCTGACAAAATATAAAGTCTCAGGGAATCTGTCTAAGAAAAGATGCAAGAACTTTCTCAGAAGAATTTATACAATTTCAAAAAGAGACATATAAATGTTGAGATATGTCAAGTTTATAGATATCTCAATATTGAAAGATGTTGATTATCTACAAATGAATCTTATAGATTCAGTGCAATTTTAACTAAATCCCAACAGCATTTACAAGAATTTTTTCAATCTAATTTGAACATGTCTATGGAAAGACAAAGATCCATGAATAGCCAGTCTCCTTCTGAGAAAAAGTAAAAAAAGAATCTAAATATTAAGATTTATAGTAAATAATATTTTGCTACAAGCATAGAAAAATCAAGGAGCCCTGATGGCACAACAGTCAAATGCTAGGCTGCTAACTGAAAGGCTGGAAGTCCAAACCCACCCTGTGGTTCTGTAGCAGAAAAAAGATCTGGCAATCTGCCCCTGTAAAGATTACAGCTTAGGCAAAGAATATGAGGAGGCACTTCGCCAAAGAAGGCATTCAGGTGGCTAAAAGATACATGAGGAAATGCTCATGACCATTAGCCATTAGGGAAATGCATATTAAAACTACAGTGAGATACCATCTTACCCTAACAAGGCTGGCATTAACCCAAAGAACAGAAAATAATAAATGTTGGAGAGGTTGTGGAGAGACTGGAACACTTATACACTCCTGGTAGGAATGTAAAATGGTACAACCACTTTGGAAATTGATTTGGCATTCCCTTAAAAAGCTAGAAACAGAACTACCATACAATCCAGCAATCCCACTCCTTGGAATATATCCTAGAGAAATAAGAGCCTTTACACGACAGCAACCCTATAGGACAGAGTAGAACTGCCACATAGAATTCCCAAGGGGCGCCTGATGGATTCGAACTGCTGACCTTTTGGTTAGCAGCCGTAGCACTCAACCACTATGCCACCAGGGTTTCCCCTGGAAGGCATTACACTGAGTGAAGTTAGTCAGCTGCAACAGGACAAATATGGCCACATAAACCAGAGAGTCCATCAGCCTGAGACTGGAAGAACTAGATGGCCCCCGGCTACCACCGACGACTGACCTGACAGTGAACACAATAGAGAATCCCTGATGGAGCAGGAGAACAGTGGGACGCAGACCTCAAATTGTCATAAAAAGACCAGACTTAATGGTGTGACTAAGACTAGAGGGCCCCCGGAGGTCATTGTCCCTGGACCCTCTGTTAGCCCAAGACTGGAACCATTCCCAAAGCCAACTCTTCAGACAGGGATTGGCCTGGGCTATAAGACAGAAAATGATACTGGTGAGGAGTGAGCTTCTTGGCTCAAGTAGACACTTGAGACTATGTGGGCAGCTCCTGTCTGGGGGTAAAATGAGAAGTCAGAGGGGGACAGGAGCTCGTTGAATGGACACCGGGAATACAGGGTGGAGAGGAGGAGTGTGCTGTCTCCTTAGGGGAAGAGCAGCTAGGAGTACATAGCAAGGTGTGCATAAGTTTTTGTATGAGAGACTGACTTGATATGTAAACTTTCACTTAAGCACACACATACACACACACAAAGATTATAGCCTGAGAAACCCTGTGGGAAAGTTCTACTCTGTCACTATGACTCCTATAGGGTTTCTCTGAGTCATAATTGACTAGATGGCACACAACAACAAAAACAAAAAAGTTAACTAATAAAGTAGTATAGAGAGTTTGAAAATAGCTCATCATATACATGGATACGTAAAATATAACAGATGTGATGTTGGAGATCACTGCAGAAAAGAGGGACTATTTGATAAGTGGTGCTGGGACATCATTTTTCCAAAATGAAAAACAAAATTAAATTGGATTTTTGCGCTCACATTATATATGAAAATTAATTCCTCAAGAATTATAGACATCGGTGTGAATGGCACATTTTAAATGGTGTGGAATAATACACAAGAACATATTTTGGACCTTTATATATGTAGAATTTCTTAAACAAGACACAAAAAGCTCTGATCATAAAAACATTAATAACTGAACTATAAAATCAATAACTTCTGTTTATCAAAAGACAACATAAATAAAGTGGATGTTCAACCCACAAATTAAGAGAATAAATTTAGTAACCTGAATATATGAAGAACTATGAAACATTATGACAATGCAACAGGGGGAAAAAAGAACAAAAGAATTAAAACCCATATGTTAGTAAAACAAATATTAATGGCAAATAATCAAATAAAAACATGCTAGAATAAGGAAAACATAAATTAAAATGAAAAACAGGTAATATTATATTCATTAAAATGACAAAAATGAATACGTCAAATAATACCAAGTGTTGGTAAGGATATGGAGCAGTGAACACACTCATACACTATGGTTACTGTGTAAGTTGGTTTAATTTTGAAAAACAGTACTAACTTGTAAATTTGGCCATATGCATACTCTACCCATTGCTGTCAAGTTGATTCCAACTCATAGTGACCCTATAGGACAAAGCAGAACTGTACCATAGGGTTTCCAAGGAGCAACTGGTGGATTTCAACTGCCAACCTTGGGGTTAGCATCCATAGCTCTTAACCAGTGTGCCACCATGCGCATATGCTAGTTCCCAGAAATTCCACTCCTAGACGTGTGGTTCAGAAATCACTTGACATGTACCACTTGACATGTGCAAAATTCTTCACAGAAGCAACCCAAAATTCCTTGGACAAGAGACAATAAATAAACTGTGGTTTATTTAGCTAAGGAAATAGTATAAAGCAATTAAAGAAGAAATGCAGATACAAACAATAATATGGATAAATCTTAGTAACATAGTGATGAGTGAAAAAGCAAGCTCCAGTGGACTACATACAATATAATCCATTATAAAATTTTGACCAAAGCAAACATAATTAAACAATATAGCAACCTCTTACCCAATAGCTTGGGAAAGCCCTTTAAAGTGAAAAGTAAGGGAAGGATGAGCACAAATTTTAGGCTAACAGTTAATTAGAATATGGGAGAAGGGGATGGAATAGAATCTAGAACATAGATTGAGGAAGGAGCACACAGATGACTCAATGGTATTAGTGCTGCTCAGATCTTAAGTTGGTTGATGAATTAGTGTATGTACCTCTTGATACTATGTTAAATTATTGTCAATGTATATAAAAAAACCAAACCAAAACCCAGTGCTGCCGAGTTGATTCTGACTCATAATACTATATAATAAAAAACTTAAAAAATAAATAAAATCCAGTAAAATATATATATAGAGAGAGAGAGCCCTGGTGGTGCAGCTTTTAAGAGTATAGCTGCTAACCAAAACGTTGGAGGTTTGAATTCACCAGCCATTCCTTGAACACCTCTTGGGGCAGTTCTACTCTGTCCTAGAGCATTACCATGAGTCGGAATTGACTCAACAGCAACTAGTTTGGTACATAAACATGTGTAGTATTTTTCCTAGTATTACCAGTGTTTGGAAAATTAAATAAATTTCTTTATTAACATTTTCTAGAAGACACCACTGTTCAAGTTTTGAGAAAGCCACTTCACTTTAGAAAATATAAACTATGTAATAAGATAAAAGCTGATATTATTCCTTTACTAAAAAGCCTTTATTAAAGGAATTATAAATAATTTATTGACTATAAAAAATCCTGAAGTAGATGATTTTATCATCAATTTTTCACCTTATGAGTTATGAAACATCCTAGGTAAGACTACTGTCATGGATTGAATTGTATCCCCCCAAAAATATGTGTCAACTTGGTTAGGCCATGATTCCCAGTATTGAGTGGTTGGCCTCCATTTTGTGATTGTAATTTTATGTTGAGAGGATTAGGGTAGGATTCTAACACCACCCTTGATCAGGTCACCTTCCTGATCCAAGGTAAAGGGAGTTTCCCTGGGACCTGTACCCCCTTTTAACTCTCAAGAGATAAAAGGAAAGGGAAGCAAGCAGACAGCAAGGTACCTCATGTTGTTGTTGTTGTCGTTAGGTGCCGTCGAGTCGGTTCTGACTCATAGAGACCCTATGCACAACGGAACGAAACACTGCCCGGTCCTTAGCCACCCTCACAATCGTTGTTATGCTTGAGCTCATTGTTGCAGACACTGTGTCAATCCACCTCGTTGAGTGTCTTCCTCTTTTCCACTGACCCTGTACTCTGCCAAGGAGGACGTCCTTCTACAGGGGCTGATCCCTCTTGACAACATGTCCAAAGTATGTAAGATGCAGTCTTGCCATCCTTGCCTCTAAGGAGCTTTCTGGCCGCACTTCTTCCAAGACAGACTTGTTCGTTCTTTTGGCACTCCATGGTATATTCAATAATCTTCACAAACATCACAATTCAAAGGCGTCAAATCTTCTTCGGTCTTCCTTGTTCGTTGTTCAGCTTTCACATTCATATGATGCGATTGAAAATACCATGGCTTGGGTCAGGCACACCTTAGTCTTCAGGGTGACATCTTTGCTCTACAACACTTTGAAGAAGTCCTTTGCAGCAGATTTGCCCAATGCAATGTGTCTTTTGATTTCTTGACTGCTGCTTCCATGGCTGTTGATTGTGGATCCAAGTAAAATGAAATCCTTGACAACTTCAATCTTTTCTCCATTTATCATGATGTTGCTCATTGGTCTAGTTGTGAGGATTTTTGTTTTCTTTATGTTGAGGTGCAATCCATACTGAAGGCTGTGGTCTTTGATCTTCATTAGTAAGTGCTTCAAGTCCTCTTCACTTTCAGCAAGCAAGGTTGTGTCATCTGCATAACTCAGGCTGTTAATGAGTCTTCCTCCAATCCTGATGCCCTGTTCTTCTTCATGTAGTCCAGCTTCTTGTATTATTTGTTCAGCATACAGATTAAATAGGTATGGTGAAAGAATACAACCCTGACACATACCTTTCCTGACTTTAAACCAATCAGCATCCCCTTGATCTATGTAAAGGTTCCTCATGAGCACAATTAAGTGTTCTGGAATTCCCATTCTTTGCAGTGTTATCCATAGTTTGTTATGATCCACACAGTTGAATGCCTTTGCATGGTCAATAAAACACAGGTAAACATCCTTCTTGTATTCTCTGCTTTCATCCAGGATCCATCTGACATCAACAATGATACCCCTGGTTCCACGTCCTCTTCTGAATTCAGCCTTAATTTCTGGCAGTTGCCTGTCGATATACTGCTGCAGCCATTTTTGAATGATCTTCAGCAAAATTTTGCTTGCGTGTGATATTAATGATATTGTTCTATAATTTCCACACTCGGTACCTCATACCACCACGAAAGAACCACCAGGAGCAGAGAGCATCCTTTAGACCAGGAGTTCCTGTGCAGAGAAGCTCCTAGTCCAGGGGAAGACTGACAAGAAAGACCTTCATCCAGAGCCAACAGGAAGAGAACCTTCCTCTGGAGCTGACGCCCTGAATTTGGACTTCTAGCCTACTAAAAAAAAAAAGCCTACTAGGCTGTGAGAAAATAGATTTCTCTTTGTTAAAGCCATCCACTTGTGGTATTTCTGTTATAGCAGCACTAGATGACTAAGACAACTACTGACTTTAAGATAGTGATACATGTATTTTGATAGAAAAATGAAATAGCACAGGAAGTCAAAATTAAAAAGTAATTTGGGGATTTTTTTTTTTTAAGCAACATCTCGCCCTTTAGAAAGTGTGAGAGCATTCCATGAAATATTTCTATTATTACTAGTTGCTGGTTTGTGAGAAGACCCCATTTTAATACAAATTTCATAAAATTTTGGAAAACGCAAAGTTACTTGGAAGTATTTTTGAGTACAATACACAAAATTTTCTTTGATGACAAGCTTTTCATAGGATACAAGTTATCTCAGAAGAGGTATATAGTAAAAACAATAGAAAAACAGAATCAAATAAGGCTTAAGCAAGAAAAATATTCTAATTCAAAATGTAATAAAAGAAAGTATTTACATGTTCTACAGTTTTTTTGGTGTTTTTAAATTTTCAGTGTGCTTTAAAGCACATCATCTTATCTGTTGAGGGGTGGTTGGAAAAAAAACACAAGATTCTTCCCAGATACATTTTAGATGAAGTAATATAAGGGCAGTCTGTCTTTGAGGGAAATGGACATACTAAAACCCAACTATTTAAATGTTCAGAGACTTACTCTTTTTTGCAGGAAGAAAGAAGAATGAATGGTAATTGTATTTTTATTGCCAAGAAAAGTGTAAGACAGAGAAAGCACAAGAGAAGATTGATTTGGGAGAGAAAGGACAAGATGAACTATTGCGGGATGGGAAATTGAAAGCTACTCCCTCCCAATGTCTTGGTTGAAGGAAGGCCAGAAAGAACAGCTTCACAACAGGTATCACCAACCCTTCCTAACCCTGGCTCTATGGGCTTCTGTAAAAATGGCTATGTGTCAAACAGTCAAGAAACAGAATCATTATTTTTAGAAATTTTGAGACATTTTCCATTTTCTAGCTGACTATCATAATTTATTTCCCACAGGGTTGTTCATCATCCATAAAAATTGTGTAGGCAACAGACAACTCCTGAGGGAGCAGGAGACCAATGGGATACAGACCCCAAATTCTCAATAAAAGACCACACCTAACACACCTAATGGTATGATTGCGACTAGAGGAATCCCAGAGACAATGCTCCCCAGAACTTCTGATGGCACAGGACAGGAACCATCCCCGAAGACAAATCATCAGGCATGAAAAGGACTGGTCAGTGGGGGGGAGAGAGATACTGATGAAGAGTGAGCTAATTAAATCAGGTGGACACGGGAGAGTGTGTTGGCAACTCTTGACTGGAGGGGGGATGGGAAGATAGAGAGCGAGGGAAGATGGTAAAATTGGCACGAAACGAGAGACTGTAGGGGCTGACTCAATAGGGGGAGAGCAAGTGGGAGAAGGGAGTAAGATGTATGTAAACCTACATGTGACAGACTGATTGGAATGGTAAATGTTCACTTGAAGCTTAATAAAAATTAAAAAAAAAAAAATTGTGTAGGATTTGTGAAGCAATCTGGAGTTTCTACCCTCTGGGATATTTTAGTGTAGAACCAGAAGAAACCCACAGTGATTTTATTTATTTATTTTTTCATTCAACCCGAGAAGAGAAAAAAAAAAACCTTTCTGTTGACAAACTGTATTGAAAGCTCTTAGAACAGTGTCACAATTGCAAAAGGGAAATACTTTATTTCATAACTCCTGAAAGTTTAAAACTCTGGAGGTCATTGGATAGTTTAGGTGCTATGCAATTCATCTGTGGTGCTTAAGAAAAGACTGCCAGACACAGCAGGAGAATGGGAAAAAGAGGGTGGCAGTTGCCTGGAAGAATACAGGTGAGAGTAGATTTTGTTGTTGCTGCATCTTGCTGAGTACTTCATCAGAAATACTCCCTTAGAATTCTGCCTGCATAAAGGCTCAAACAGCCATGGATTGGAGATTAGAAATCAACTGCCATTGCTGCTGAGGCTTGAGTTTGGATATTTACACTTGGGAGAAGTCCTTCAGTCTTTGTGTGAAAGGTTGAGCCTGAGAAAGTAGGTTATCACAGGTTTTTCTCCACTTCTCTTAAACTATAGAACCATAAATAATTTGCATCTGAAAAATGAGGCCACATCTACACATTATCAGAATGTAGTCATTTTTAACTAAATTGCTCTTTTTTAACACAATTGACAAAATACTTTTTATCTGATGAAAATTGTATAAAAACAAATTAAAAGAAAAACTAAACAATGGCAATAGAGCCCTCCGAATATTTCCTTATTTTTTCCATGCTATTTTTTTTTTTTTTTTCCCTCAGAACTAAGACTTTGGGTTAAATAATATTGATGCAGGCAGATTCTTGCAATTTCTCAATGTGTATGTAGATTCAAGTATAAAGATATTTCTTTACCAAAGATGGTGGTACGTTGTATTTAGTAGACCCTCACTCCATGTATTCCCACAGAACGTTAGTGCAAGAGAAAGAGAATAGAACAGTCAACCCTGGGTTTGAACCTCTCTGCCTCTGTCTCTTATTAGCTGGGATATCTTGGATAACTTACTTCTCTGAGCCTCAGTTTTCTTATTTGTTACATAGGATAGTAATTAATATAGACAGGATATTTAACACTGTACTTGGCATATGTTTTACACTAAAACTTGGTATATACAATGTTTCTTAAATTTTGCTTAAAATCAGCCATATTATATTTCCTATAAAAAAGATGTACAATACTTTCTTAAAATTATAAATATTCTTCCAGGAGTTAAATGGGTTAAAAAGAGAGTAGGGTAAAGACAAGACTAAGATGTGTATTGCTGTTGAGGGGGTATATAGCTAGGGTATATAGCTAAAGGTCATAATCTGGTTAGTTCAGTATCAACTGCACAGCCATAACAGCTAAAATTATTATACACTTAGTCTTTTAAACACTTGACTTAAATTTAATTCAAAAACCCTCAAAATAACCCTAGGAGATAAGCACCATTAGTAACTTCCTTTTGCAGATGAGGAAACGAAGGCTCCAAAAGGTAAGTGACAGAGCTGGGATTCCAACCCAGGCAAGCTGGCACCAGTCTCTTAACCATGCTCCTGAATTGCCTTTTCATATGTTTTCCCAGCACATGTTGGATACAAATGGATGTTACATAGGTTGAACAATCACACTTTTCTAGTTAGAGTGAGGATTACGGTTAGATCTAAAATAAAGTCTTTTCCTTATATTGTGTTATGCTATGACACAGTCTATCGTAAGCCAGCTACATTAAAGTACTTTTCATGTTATAAAAAATGCCACTTTTTAATAAGTTTGGAGAATATATCACATTCCTGCCTGCATATGAAACCAGGAAATTGCCTAGAAAACTAAATATGAGGGATGAAACAGTGACCTAAATCCTTAATCATGGGAACAGATGTTTTGGAGGGTAGTAAAAATATAACTGCTTCATTAAGTCTTCATGAGATGTATAAAATTCCCAGGAGGCCCTGAAAAAAGATGGCTCCACGTTTGAATTAAAAGTCTATGAAGAAAGTTTTTTATCCCTGAAGAAAACACCAGTAGATCCATCTACAGACTTTGAGGTTTTGAACAGAGATCATGTAGGTCATGAGTATAAATAAGTGGCATGGATTGAAATGTGCCCCCCGCAAAACACCTGTGGTAATCCTAACCCGTATAAGTGTGCATCAAATCCTACTTGGAAATAGGAATTTCTTTGTTATGTCAACAAGACCATACCAGTGTAGGATGTGTCCTAAACCTAAATCACTTCTGAATTGCAGCATTATTCTCAATAGCCAAAAGGTAGAAACAACCTAAATATTCATCAATGGGTAATAAATGGATAAACAACATGTGATACATATATGCAGTGGAATACTATGCAGCCAGAAAGAATAATGATGAGTTCTCAAAACTCTCCTAACATGGATAGTCCTGATACATGCTACAACATGGATAGACATTGAAAGCATTATATGCTGAATGAAATAAGTCGATCATAAAAGGACAAATACTATATGACCTCGCTTATATAAAATGATAAGAATAGGCAAATATATGGAGGCCAAAGTTTCTTGGTAGTTACCAGGGACAGGAGGTATGGGGGGAGAAAAGGAGACATTGTTTGGGATGCAATGAGTTTCTGTTTGTGGTGATGGGAAACTTGACACAGATTAAAAGGTAAGGGTTGCACAACCTATAAGTGTAATTGATATTTCTAAACTGTACATCTGAAAAAGTGTTGAATTGACGAACATTGCATAATACACATTTAAAAAAAAAAAAAAAAAAGCAGCTGCTGATGCTGCTCATGTACAACCAAACACTTCACAGCATTTGTTTTCTTGGTTTGGAGGTAGGGTCATGTTCACATGAGATACCTCAGTCGATTGGCCTAATACTGTTTTTTCAGTGTTTCTGTTGCACCTCCTAGTTCATTTCTTAGTGCTGAGGCCTTAAAAGGTTGCAAGCTGCCATCCTAGCTACAACAATAGGTCTCCATTCGCCTGGAGCAGCAAAGGAAGAAGAGTCAGGAATCAGCAGAGGAAATGTTGCCACTATGAACATCCACCTTCTGTGCCATGAGACCAGAAGGACTAGATGGTACCCAACTACTATTACTGAATGTTGTGTTCTTAGATTCTGTAGAAGAATCCTGATCAAAGCAGGGGGGAATGGAACAGAATTAAAAATTCTCAGTGGAACTCAAAGAATTTCTGGAGCCATTGAAGCTGGGCGAACAACCAAAACTATTTCCTCGAGGTAATCTCTAAGCCTTAAACCTCAAACTAAAACTTTCCCTGGAAGTCTACTTTGGGCCAGACAACACTCTAGCTTAATTAGTAAAGCATGTCTGTCTTGAGCATTGTGCTTCTTCAAAGATTTATCTGTGTGGGATCAAATTAACAACAGCAACTCAAAAGTTTAGATGAAGTTTAGGGGGCAGGAAGTTTATGTTAATGGAAACGAAATAAGTTGATAAAGGATTGTGAGAATGATTACATATGTTGAAGAATGTGAATAGTGTCACTGAATTGTACCTGTGGAATTTCTTGAAATAGTGTATCCTTTACTGTGTATATTTTCACCAATAATAATAATAAATATATATATATATTTTTTAAAAGAGCAAATTATAGACAGAAACAAACACAGATTGGAAGAGATAGACGCCAGGTGAAGATAGCCAAGGAACTGAGGAACACTGGGGTTGCAGAAGCCGGTGCCCTGGATCCCAAATTCTAGCTTCCTAAATTATGAGAAAATAAATGTATTTATTAAAGCTGCCTATGTGTGGTATAAAAAATTTTTTTTCATGCATGGTATTTCTGTTACAGTAGTACTAGATAACTGAGAAAATATTGCATTGAGCAAAGCTGATGCAAAGGACCTCTTCAAAGTGTTATAAAGCAAAGATATCATTTTGAGGACTAAGGTGGGACTGACCCAAGTTATGGTATTTTTAATCATTTCATATGCACGCAAAATCTGGACAATATATAACGAAGAGTGAAGAACTGATCCTTTTGAATTATGGTGTTGGTGAAGAATATTGACTATACCATGGACTGTCAGAGAAATGAACAAATATGTCTTGGAAGAAGTACACCCAGAATGCTCCTTAGAAGTAAGGATGGCGAGACTGCCTCACATACTTTGGTCGTGTTATCAGGAGGCATCAGTCCCTGGAGAAGGACATCATGCTTGGTAAAGTAGAAAAAAAAAAAAAAAAGTAGAGGGTCACTGAACTAGAGGAAGACCTTCAAGTAGATGGATTGACACAGTGGCTGTAACAAGGGGCTTAAGCATAACGATTGTGAGGATGGTGCAGGACTGGGCAGTGTTTCGTTCTATTGTACACAGGGTCACTATGAGTCAGAACTGACTGGACAACACCTAACAACAGCAACAACATGTTTGGTATTCCTGTTATAGCAACTCTAGATAACAGAGGAAATTGATTCCCCCCTAAATACCAATTGGTAGTGAATGAATAGGAGGTTGTGCTGAGAAGTAAGCTTGAGCTGTATTTGACTCACTGGGAAGGAATGCAATGCTCCCTTAGCGACCCATGTCTTATGTGGAAAATTAGGGAACAACAGCACAGATGCCCTATTTCTGCCATCCCTAGTATATTCAACTTCTTTTCTTAAATACTTCTGCTCCTCTCTATCCCAGCCACCCTCTCCTAACAAATAGAAACACACACACACAGAGAACTTACCACCACCAGAAGAAAAGTCTTCAAATAAATCCCTGAGCTGGATTTCAGAGCCTAACTTCTGTGCTTCACTTATTTTCTGGCATGGGCTCAGCTAATGTTTAATAGCCACCCTTATCAATCTGTAAGAAGTGGTAGTGATACTGAGCCAAGAAGAAAGGAAAACTATTTTTTTCCTTGTATTTAAAAGCTTGCAATCAACTCATTGACTTTGAAGTCCTTTGGGGATGAATAACACCTCCCTGAGCTTAAGTGAAAAACATGCTAAATTTGCATGAATGGTATCAGGTAATACTGGTAAAAGAGGTGGTGGGGAGAGCATGAATAAAAGAGTAGGGGGAAAGGTGGGGAGGAAAAAGATTTGAAGAAGACTTGGGACAGTGAGACAGAATACTCAGAGCGGGACACCCATAGGATAAAATCCAGGAAGATGTGTGGAAAAGTAATATGCTGGGACAGAGTTAGTGCCTAGCACTGTTTTTTCACAAGGACTGCTCTATCCTGTATGTAGAGTCCTGGTGGTTCAGTGGTTAAGAGCTCTGCTGCTATCCAAAAGGTCAGCAGTTCAAATCCATCAGCCACTCCTTAGAAACCCTTTGGGACAGTTCTACTCTGTCCCATAGGATCACTATGAGTTGAATCAACCTGTAGGCAATGTTTTCTTTCTTTCTTTTTAAATCCTGTATGTAACTGTGTACAGTGTATATAGTCTATACTCAAAGTTCAATGGGACACTCCCATCCCCAACATGCCATTAGAGAGAGCCCACTTTTTGAGAGAACCTAGATCAGTTTTTCCTCATTTTTTTTTTTTTTGAGAACATCAATTTTTGCAAGGCAAGCCATTTGTTTCTCTTATCTCTTCTGGCTTTTTAAGAAAGAGGAAAATTACTTAACAGCCCCCTTCAGCGTGAACTCCCCAAAGGGAGTGTAAAATCGCTTTTATTAAAGCCAACTTTTGAGTGGGCATCTCAAGAGGCGTGCGATAAAATTTCTGAATGGTCTTTAAGTCACCATTCTTAAATGAAAAACAACACTCTGATAGTATTTTCTACGGTTTAGTGGCATCATTAAAAATTGGGGAGATTTGTTTTAGCAAATGCCCATGGGTTGAGAGAGAAGTCTTAAAACATCCGTGGTTTCAGTATCTAATGATGCAAAACCAAAGTTAAATAATTAATGCTACATTAGTATGACTACGTTCTTGCTCTTAAAACAGAGCTATTCGATGGCCTGGAGAGAACAGCAACTATGTTTTAGAAACCCAGGTAGTACCTTTTTTGTATGTCCTATTTTTCATTTCAAACTTTTTTCCTTTTTTTTAATTCACAGTTGGGTTATAGTATGATGCTAAGATTTCAACAGAAGCTACAAGTCTTCGAATAGGCTAATTTGGTTCATAGTAAGTGGAAATGAAACAAAACAAAAACACCTTGACATAAACCAATAGGACATTGTGACCTTTGACAAATCAGCCTAGTAATAGCATGATGATAATCCTAAAAAGCAGGGGCCAGTTATTAGCTGTAGTTAGTCCTGTTAGTCTTGTTTATTCTAAGCTCTGTTTATAGGATACGAAAAACAGGGAGGATTGGACAATTATCAACCTGATTTGATCAGTGTAGGCAGTCAAAACCAGATCATTCAGCAGGGAGATACAGCCCTGACTAACTATGCTGATCAAGAGAGTAACTGCCAGATAGCCCCTTTACTTTATGCTGAGTATATACTGCCTTGGGGACTGGCTTAGATTCAAAGGCTCTAACTGTTTGAAGTCCCCCAAAAGTCTGTTAATTGGAGCTCTTTGGATGCTTTGGACTGTTAATATTGCATAGCCTGGGTTGGTTGGCTAATCAGTTCTCAGACATCATAAATTCAGTCACCTTAAAATAATGAGGGGAAAAAAACTCTCATAATAATAACAATAAAAAAAACATAATAGCCTTATTTTGCTGAAAAAAAGAAAGTAAAAGAAGCTTGCATTCGGGATAGTCAGCTAGTCTTTCATTTGGTAAAACAGCCAGGAAATAGGTGAATTTCTTAGCCCAGAACAGTCTTTGAAGTCTGAGTCCTATAAGAACAGGATTGCATGATAATTCCCTTACTCAGCATCAAGGTTTCTTAATGTCAACAATTAACAGAAGATTAAGCAATAGTTTGGGTGCTATATTCTAAGTTTATTCCTGAAAAACTAGCCTGGTAAGTTTTTCAGGGACATATCAGTTATTTATTTTTTTTCTCTCTCTCTAAAAAACTGTCTCCTTTACAAAATAAAGAGAGGCTAAAGTGAACTGCAGTGCTGGCTGGGCCTCAACACAGTTAAAAGGATAGAGGGTTTTCATGGCTTATGAAACTAACAGAATCCAATCCAGGGGGGTTGTCTTAGTCATCTAGTCTTGCTATAACAGAAATACTACAAGTGGATGGCTTTAACAAAGAGAAGTTTATTCTCTCACAGCCCAGTAGGCTATAAGCCCGAATTCAAGGCACCAGCTCCAGGAGAAGGCTTTCTCTCTCTGTTGGCTCTGGGGGAAAGTCCTTGTCATCAGCCTTCCCTTGGTCTGGGAGCATCTCAGGGCAGGAACCTCAGGCCCAAAGGACACACTTTGCTCCGGGGGCTGCTTTCTTGGTGGTATGAGGTCCCTCTGTCTCTCTGCTCACTTTTCTCTTTTATATCTCAAAGAGATTGGCTTAGGACACTATCTAATCTTGTATATCTCATCAATATAACTGCCACTAATCCATCTCATTTCATTATAGTGATAGAATTTACAACACGTAGGGAAATCACATAAAATGGTGGACAACCAAACAATACTGAGACTCTTGGCCCAGCTAAACTGACAGATATTTTTTGGGGACACAATTCAATTCATGACAGAGGTGAAGGACTACATGCCTTAGTTTATTATCAAGAATGGTCCTTTCTAGTCCAAAACACAAATCCAAGTCAAGATTGATTAGAATCTTCTGTTATAAATAAGAGATGGCTATGTCAAATCACGCATACGTACAATCTTTTGTGCCTATTTTTTATGTCTCGCTTCCCTCACCCTGAGTTATATTAGCCCATAAAAATAAATAAATATAATAGTTCTTTGAATAAACTCTAGAAATCTTCATGCCCACAAGATTCGTGGGACAGAGAGGAATGGGTAATTTTGACCTAATCCTTCCTCGGTGATTGCCAATGGAGATAGTAACCCTGAGGAAAAACGAACCAATTCATTCTTTATTCCAACTGTAAAGGTTTAGTCAGAACTGAATCAGCTGCTATAAAACAGCAAAGTCAACCAACCAGGAGTGTTTATTAATTTGCAGTCCAGCAGCTCATATTCTAGAAAGCATGTGATCAAATCAGCTTTATGAAGAATCTGAAAAAATTTAGAGTTCTTTCTAGAGTTCCTCAGGGTTGAAGGGAATTGGAAAAAGAATCAAGAAGAAAATAGAAGGAATTTTGACAGAGAGAAAAAAAGAGAGACAGAAAAAGAGAGAGAGGAGAAAACTTTAACAAAGATTACTTCCCAGAAGTGAATTACAAGGAGTTTATGGCCAAATACAAGGTTAGAAGGCAAAATCCCCAATACTTCCTTCACTTCTGACGTACCCTGCATGTTCAAGGGGTTCTAAAAACCACCTCCTACCAATTTGATAATTCTCTAGAAAGACTCACAGAACTCACTGAAAGCTGTTATACTACTCATGGTTATGGATTATTACAGGGAAAGGATACATGTTAAGATCAGCTACAGGAAGAGACACGTAAGACATACAGTCCAGGAAAGCTCCAAACCTAACACTTCCATTGTCCTCTCTCCAAGGAGTCAGGACATATTATTTTCCTTGTACTGATATGTGGCAATATATACAATGTATTGCCAATTAGGAAAGCTCACCTGAGCCTTGGTGTTCAGAATTTTACTTGGAATGACTGATTGATTACTCAAATGCTTGATTTCATCTCTAATTCATCTGATACACTTTACCCAAAACCCTCATTCCAAACACCAAAGGTCTGTCATTCTGGCACAGCCAGTCTCCAGTTTAAGACATTTGGGAGTAGCCAACCCTACCCTAAGGTTCTTTGTTGTCTGCTCCCACCCTAAATACACTCTTATCAGGTATGACATAGATTACAACCCAGAAGTTGAAGACAAAGGCTAAACTTCCCTTTGGGCAAGGCCAACTTCTTTCCTAAACATGAATAAATTAACCAGTCATTTCACCAAACGTTTATTGAATATCCATCAAAACCCAGTATTATTTTAAGCACAGAAGAATGAAAAAAAAAAGAATAACTTATTATACTATGTACTGCTTAATAGCTGACTTCATTTGTTTAACACAACAATTCAGTGAAATTATTATTATTATCATCTATTATTATCATCACCATTTCATAGATGAGAAAGTTGCTGCTCAGAATTAATTAAGCAACTTGAATAAAGCTGCTGCACTAGTTGAATGTAGCCTAACTTCAAGGAGCACTCACAAAGAATTACATCTAGTGAAAATATACCACCAGGAAACCTGCCACTATGCATGAGTAGTGTGAACTTAACAGCAATGAGATTTCAGAGGCAGAAGACATCAAGAGATATTTATGGAAAAGGTGATACTTGAGGACAACCTTGAAGAATAGCTAGGAATTGGATAAGCAGATAAGCAGAAAGGAACATTTCTGTTAAGGGAAATAGTGTAAGCAGAGGTGCTAACTGGTTCAGAATTGATAACGTTGGAGGAGAATGTGCAGAAGTAATCTGGGAGCAGACTGTAAAAGGAATAATGGGTTACAGAGTTTATGCTTCATCCTCTAGGTGATGGGTAGGCATTAAATGGCCTGAGTAGGGAATAGGCATGACAAAAATAGAGTTTGGAGGACAGTTGATTTGGCAACAGTCTGGAGGATGTATTAGGCAGGGAAGAGATGAGAGGCAAAGACAGCTGTTAGGGCACTACTGGGGTATGTTTCTCTAAAATACTGGAGATTGCCCTATAAGCTTCCTCAACAGAGGCTGCAGTGAGTAGGGGGCAGATAATTCAAGACGGGCAATAGAAGAGGAATTATACAACTAGGAGTCTATTTCGTGAGAATATTCTATTTATTAGATAAGAGTTCATATAAGAAACACTGGATTTATAAGGGCTCTAAGAATTCTTAAGTATTATGAAAGAAAGCAGCTCTCATTATTAAAGAGTATAGAAGAACTGATGGATAAAAGGAAAGAATAAAAAACTGAAAACACACGTAACAGCATAGTGGTGACTGAGAAAAGTGTGACAAGAGCTTAAAAGTACAAAGCTCACAGAAGAGGTGAAATCATTTAGCCAGAAGAAGAAGACTAATAGAAGAAAATAAAAGAAGCAAGACACAGGGACCACAGGGAATATACCCTGACAGACAGAGCTATTGGGTCATGGGGTAGGCTCCTAAGGGAAGCTGTGGAAATTTCATCAGTCAGGACTTTTAAGGTGAGTTTTTTTTTTTTTTTTTTTTAACAAAGCAATAAAACCTCTGCTGTGGGAGCAGTTTTGCATCTGCATGAAATGATAGCATGGTCAACTGGATCATTTCCCCTTCTAATATATACGACTCCACACTAAGTTAAATCAAAAATCAAAATGACACTTGCCTCAGTGACAGCATTTTTTACACCTTCCAGCAGGCAGAGTGATCTCAGACACACATACACCTTTTGGCAATCAATATGGTTGTTGTTTAAATTCTTAACACCCTCACAGAGTCCCAAGCGCTGAGCCTACCAACCTTTCACTCTCGACAGTTAACCTTGCCTCCTCTTTCACAGAGATAATAAAGACCCTCTCTCTCACTCTCATGCACACACACACATTCTTTTATTCCCTCTTTGTGGTGGACACTATTGGTTAATTACCCAATTACCAGCCTCCCCCTTTTCCTTATATAACCCGGCTTTTTGTCAGTGTTGGGTAGTCTTGTGCTTGGAGGGAGCGAAGGGACACATTCTGCAGCCTCAGTGAGTATATGCCACGATCACTCGAATTCTTTCCAGTGATAGGTTTAATAACGAATATGGCTCACAATTTTGGCCAAAGACACAATTAGAAGTCTGTTAGGAAGCATATGGAAATTTTTCCTCATTCACCCAAAAGATACAACATATTACTTACATTATGTACTCACATTAAGCTATTCGTATTACGGTCATCAAAATCTACCTGAAAAATACGTTGACCACTTTTCAGTTCTTGTACAAGTTGACATCTCCTCGGCTCGCACTCTCTTGCTTACTCCCTCTTTGAATATTACTTGTTATTCATTATCTTTCTTTCCTGGTTCTGTACCTCACAGTCTTTCATGACTTCCTCCCCCCTTTTTACCTCTTCATGTCATTGTTTACTAGATTCCATGCTTTCTTTTCATTCCCTTATTTTCACTTCAGTACTCTTCTAAGGCGAGTGCCTACATTCCCCTGGGTTTAACAGTGATTACATTATCATCAGTTCTTTCATGAGCTCTGGATCTATATTTCCTGCTATTTACTAGACATCTCCATGTGGATTTCATGGAAGTCACACAGTCAAACCATTTAAAACAAGTGTAACAAATTCCCATTGAAACTGGATCTTATTATTGAAATCTCTGTGTAAGACAACTTCACAACATTCACAAGTTGGAAACCCTGTATTAACTTTAGGCTTTTCCCTGTCTTTCAACTCACCACTTCTAATCAGTCATCAAATTCCATGAATTCTAGTACCAAATGTCTACTGAAGCTCTGTATTTTCTACTCGGGCTGCTGCTACTTTAGCTGGAAGCTTTATCCTGAATATTAAAAACTGTGCCCTAAAAATAATAGATGCAGGTTATTCCAGGTACTGATGATGTTGCTGAGACACAGCACCATGGGAAACCTAAAAGAATCATATGTTGTTGTTGTTGTTAGTTGCCATCGAGTCACTTCCAACTCACAGCGACCCTGTGCACAACAGAATGAAACACTGCCCGGTCCTGAGCCATCCTTACAATCATTGTTATGCTTGAGCTCTTTGTTGCAGCCACTGTGTCAATCCACCTCTTTGAAGGTCTTCCTCTTTTCCGCTGACCCTGTACTCTGCCAAGCAAGATGTCCTTCTCCAGGGACTGATCCCTCCTGACTACATGTTCAAAGTATGTAAGACGCAGTCTCGCCATCCTTGCTTCTAAGGAGCATTCTGGCTACACTTCTTCCAAGACAGATTTGTTCATTCTTTTGGCAGTCCATGGTATATTCAACATTCTTTGCCAACGCCACAATTTGAAGGTGTCAACTCTTCTTCGGTCTTCCTTTTTCATTGTCTTATAGCCCAGACATTATCAGAGTCACGATCATTTCATTCATGGTAAAACCTTGAGTGACTACCTTTTACATCAAGAGCCAGAAGTCTTCAGAGTGATCAAGGAGGATCTTTTATTTGATAGCTATTACTTCACACAGCACTCTGAAATAAACATAATCACAATTTTCACTATTTCATTCCAGAATTAATCAAGATCAGAAAGCATATGTTAATCAGCAGCTGTTTTTTTTTTTTTTCGTGACTAAAGCAACAAAGCACTTTTATTCATACAACATCCTCCCTTCCTGCTGGTGTATCTTTTCTAAATTACAGTCCACAAAATAATCTGCAAATATATAAAAATATCTTTTCTTGTGTAAGCAGAAGAAGAAGTCATTGGTCACATCTTCCTCTTATATGTCAGACACACATACCAAGAAAGAAATAATTTTCAATTCTAAATATTGGCTGTGTCATCTAACAAATAAATTCACAGGCCTGGAAGGGTAGACTGCTTTATAGAGAATGTTCAGGAGACATTTAAGTCAAATTTTGCTCAATGAGGAGAAAAACATTCTATGCAGAGTGAATAAAAAGGGCATAGGCCCTGAGGTCTGTTCAAATAACAACGAGGAGGTTGATGTGGCTAAATAGTATACAATAGAGAAAAGGGTAGAAAAATGTTTGGCGAGGAAGACAAGGCTGGCTCCTGTAGGGTCTTTTGGCAAAAGAAAGGAGATGGCATTTTCATTTTAAGCATGAGGGTGGTGTGGTGCAATCTGTATTTTAAAAGGATCACTCTAGTGACTTTTTAGAGAATAGACTGTTAGAAAGCAGCAGAGAGACAAGTAGGAAGTAATAACATAGAAGGCAGATTATAATAGCTCAGATTAAGGTCAAGCCAACAGAGGGAGTAGGAAGGGATTGGATTTAGGAAATACTTTTTTTAAGTTTTTTTTTTTTTAAGTTAGAGATACATTTAATAAACTGTGCAGTTTGGGGAAGGAGATATATAAAGGATATTTCCTAGATTTTAAAACCATAATTCAAATTTTACTTGAATTTCTCCCAAAAATCTCAATTTCAAAGTCTGAACTCCAGTTCATTATCTTCTTTCCCAAACCAGCTACTCCTCCTGCATTATCACTCTCAGGAATTGGCTTCTTTATGGATTCATTTACTCATGCTGGAAACCAGAGGTTATCCTTGACACATCTATTATCCCTGACATGTCTTTTGCCATTACCCCCTAAGTTTAATCACTTATCAAGCTTTGTCAATCCAGCTTCTAAAATATCTTGAACCTGTCCACTTATTACTGTTATTAGAGTGCCCTTATCCAAACCATAATTATCTCTGGAAAATTACAAAAACCAATTTACCTATATCTGCATATATTCCTCATAAAGCACCGAGAATGATCTCATTAAAAATAAAACTAAGGCCAAATATCTTCAAAAACTCTTTGATGGCATCCATTTGTTCTTGAGATGAAGTTCAAAATCTTAACCACCAACAAAGTTCTGCAAAACCTAAACCCTACTCACTTTTCTAACACTACCTCTTACCGTTCTCCTTCCCCGCCTCAATTTTCCAGTCACAGGGACCTTACTTCAGTGGTTCGAAAGCCCCATAATCCTTCCTGCCTTGGGGCATTTATACATACAGTTCTATCTGCCTGCACGCTATACCCTTAACACTTCACTATTCACATCCTTCCTTCCCCTGAACACTTCTTTTGTCACACTATTAACAGTGACAATTTATAATCTTTATGAATATCTGTTGAATGACTGTGTCTCCCAGTAGACTATAAATCACCTGAGGGGAAAAAAAAGTATCCCTTTTTTTAATTCAGTTATTCCCTCCTTTCCCTCTCTGAAACTTTTCCTATCAATTATATATGAATACTCTATTTTAAATAAAATAAAAGTCTTTGACTATTTTTAATAAGGGAATAATCTGATCTACTTTGTGATTAGGAAAAAAAACTCTTCAATTGCTTTATGGAGAATAAACACGTAAGCGAGAGAAAGTGTGGCAATGAGAAAGTTAGAAATAAGTAAGGAGGAAGCAAAGAAGGAATTTATAATGAATACGAGTGGACATAAGTACATACAGAAGGAGTAAAAGGGGGACATAGGTGGTAGTGAGAAGAGATGGTTGTACAAGATTTCTTCATGATGACCTCATTTTTCCCATTCAATTTGGTCATGAAGGTAAGTAGAGAAATGAGGCAGTAGTTCAAAGTGGATGTGATATCAAGGGAATTTATAAAGATGTAAGATGTTAGATCATGTATTCTTTTTTTTAAGGAATAATCTATAAGGAGGGAAAGGTTGATGATGTAGGAGTCTAGGAGTATAACTTAAAAGCAAAATCCTTAAGTAGGTGAGACAGGATAGGACCCAGGGCACAAGGAGAGAAAATAGTCTTCATCAGTGTGGGTGGGGTAAATTACCCTGTAACTGAAGGGAAGGAGAAAGTGATTGAAAACCCAAGATATGTTTGGTGATAGGGAAACAGAAGCATTTGCATCTAAGGACTTCTAATTTCTCAGTTAAATATAATGTGAAGTCATCAGGTGAGAAGGTAAACGGTATGGGAGCTTTGAGGAGAGAAGAAAATATATAAAATAGTTATTTCCAAAAGTAGGAAAGTAAACCTACTAGAGAAATATAGTGGGAATTTCAGGCAGTGTTGAAACTGTCTGAGGACAGTGGACATGAATTTAGAGTGAAACCTATGAACAATTTTTTCCCCCCAGCGAAATTCCCTGCTTAGGAACAAGAGTAGAGAAGAAGATAAGTGCATTCAAGGTGGTAGGATAGAAGGTTAGTACAATGGGAAGAGAGGATGACAGAGTTGAGAGCCTCTATGAGGAAGTCTTTATAATGATGATAGTAGAAAGGAAATAAAAGCAAAATGATGCTGGCAGGGACAATGGGTTAGAAGTCTGGATGAGATCAAAGAATTGTTATATAATGAAGGAACTTGAGAACGTGAGCTGGAAGTCTCAGGTGGTAGTGTCAGATTTGGATGTTTAATATTGAAATTTAGAGACAATTCAATTTCTCTTGATGACAAGATTCCAGGCATGACATGGAAGAGGGTGGCTGTATTGGAGGGGACGAAGATAAATTGGAAATGTGGAGAGGACAGGATGTTGGATAGGTCATCCACTTGAATGTTAGAATATGAGACCAATGGCAAGAGTTGGAGGCATGAGAATGATGGTGAGCCATGGTCAAAGTTTCAAGGTAATGAGGAAAAGTCCCAAGTCTGATACAACAAAGGAAAAGAAGGGAAGAGAGTATACCCAGACAGCATAAAGAAGCAGGGTTGTTTTATCTTGTTTTGCCTTTTTACTAGAGAGTAGGGAAGAAATAGTCTGGAATTAAAGAACAACATGCAAACAGAACAGACATAGACCTTGCCTTCATGGAGCTTACAGTCTAGTGAGGAAAAAAGATATTAGCCAAGTAATTAAGTGTGTGTATATATATATATATGTGTGTATATATATATATATATATATATATATATATACACACACATATATATATGTTGTTATGCTCTGTCTAGTCATTTCCAACTCACAGCAACCCTGTAGGACAGAGTAGAACTGTCCCATGGGGTTTCCAATTATATGTATAATTATAAACTCTGACAAGTACTATGAATAAGCAGTACAGGCCACTGTGAGAGCAAAAATACAGTGACCCAGCTGCCATGTGAAGGGATGGTTGGCATTCTTAAGGATATGATATTTGAGCAGAGAACTGAAGAGTGAGTGGCAGTTAATGTTAATGAGGCAACCATAGTTGTCGGGAAAAGTGACAACACAGAAATGGAATTTTTTATCGTAAGTGTGACAGGACAATCAAAGGTCAGGAGAACTAAGGTAAATTTTCAGAGTGTTGGAAATGACAGGCATGATGGACCAAGGATTCTAGCCCAGCTGAGGAGAAAGTGAACAACAGAGAGCTGACATATCAAGAGAAAATTAGCCTGAGGACTAGGAATGTTGCTGAATTTAAAGAAAAGACATATAAAAAGTAAGCAACCGAGCTTTCTGCTTGTGGACGCCGCCGAGGAAACATCGTTAAGTAACCTCTTCTCACTACCGTCATGTCTAAGTCAGAGTACCCTATAAGAGCCCGAACAGCTGCGGAAACTCTTCTTCGGAGGTGTGAGCTTTGAAACAACGGATGAGAGCTTGAGGAACCATTTTGAGCAATGGGGGACGCTCACGGACTGTGTGGTAATGAGAGAACCAAACACTAAGTCCTCCAGAGGCTTTGGTTTGTTACTTACTCTACTGTGGAGGAGGTGGATGCAGCCATGAATGCAAAGTCACACAAAGTAGATGGAAGAGTTGTGGAACCAAAGAGGGCTGTCTCACGAGAAGACGCTCAAAGATCAGGTGCCTACTTAACTGTGAAAAAGATCTTTGTTGGTGGCATTAAAGAAGACACTGAAGAACATCACCTAAGAGATTATTTTGAGCAGTATGGGAAAATTGAAGTGATTGAAATCATGATTGACCGAGGCAGTGGCAAGAAGAAGGGCTTTGCTTTTGTTAGTTTTGATGACCACGACTCCGTAGATAAGATTGTCATTCAGAAATACCATACTGTGAATGGACACAACTGTGAAGTAAGGAAAGCCCTGTCAAAGCAAGAGATGGCCAGTGCTTCATCCAGCCAAAGAGGTCGAAGTGGTTCTGGAAACTTTGGTGGTGGCCATGGAGGTGGTTTTGGTGGAAATGACAACTTTGGTCGTGGAGGAAACTTCAGTGGGCGTGGTGGCTTTGGTGGCAGCCGTGGCGGTGGTGGATATGGAGGCAGTGGGGACAGTTATAACAGATTTGGTAATGATGGAAGCAATTTTGAAGGTGGCGGAAGCTACAATGATTTGGGCAGTTACAACAATCAGTCTTCAAATTTTGGACCCATGAAGGAAGGAAACTTTGGAGGCAGAAGCTCTGGCCCTTATGGTGGTGGAGGTCAATACTTTGCCAAACCATGAAACCAAGGTGGCTATGGCGGTTCAGGCAGCAGCAGTAGCTATGGCAGAGGCAGAAGGCTTTCATGACTGCCAGGAAACAAAGCTTAGCAGGAGAGGAGAGCCAGAGAAGTGACAGGGAAGCTACAGGTTACAACAGATTTGTGAACTCAGCCAAGCACAGTGGTGGCAGGGCCCAGCTGCTACAAAGAAGACATGTTTTAGACAATACTCATGTGTATGGGCAAAACACTCGAGGAAAGTATTTGTGACTAATTGTATAACAGGTTATTTTAGTTTCTGTTCTGTGGAAAGTGTAAAGCGTTCCAACAAAGTGTTTTAATGTAGCTTTTTTTTTTCACCCATACTGTTGATTGCTAAATGTGGAAGTCTGATCATGACACTGAATAAATGTGTCTTTTTTTAAGTGTGCTGTGTTAAAAAAAAAAAAAAGTAAGCAACCGAGATAGCCATTGGAGTGGAGGTTGTAGTCAGAGACTGGGAGTGTATCTTTCAGAAGTGTGAAGGGAAAGGTTTTCATAGGGTCAAAAATGTGGTCTTGAAGACAACTCATCAGACATGAAAGGGACTGGACAGTGGGTAGGAGAGAGATGCTGATGAAGAGTGAGCTATTTGTATCAGGTGGACACTTGAGACTGTGTTGGAATCTCCTGTCTGCAGGGGGGATGAGAGGATAGAGAGAGTTGGAAGCTGGCAAAATTCACACGAAAGGAGAGACTGGAAGGGCTGACTCATTAGGGGGAGAGCAAGCGGGAGCACGGAGTAAGGTGTATATAAACTTATATGTGACAGTTTGACTTGATTTGTAAACGTTCACTTGAAGCTCAATAAAAGTTAATAAAAAAAAATGTGGTCTTGAAGTGGAATGTGCAAAAGAAGTTGGATGGCAGTCTACTAATTGTTTGGTTAAACTGTTAGACATAAAAATAATATCATAATCCAGATGCCAAAGTCCTTCATACATTTAGATGAGTTAGTGGTTGCAGAGAAAAGGAGGGATTGATATAAGTGTTTTTATGAGGGTGAAGGAATATATTCTGAATGAATCGTGTAAATTGCTTCAGCTCTGAGTCTCAGCTTCACTGCATGTAAAATGGAAATAATAACCCCTATCTTGAAAAGCTAGCTATAATATGAAACATCTAGTAGGGTACCCAGCATATAGTAGGAGATTAAAGACAGTTATACCAATTACTATATTAGTATTTATTATTAGTAATACTTGCTAAATACATTACTGATTACTTAAAGATGATGTCTATTTTACTCAGCAGCCAAACAGGGTAGTAATGGTACTTGTGTTTGTATATAAAGAAAGGGAGCAACATTAGCTACATTTTGTATATGGGAGAAAGTGACATACGGGTGTTAACTTCAAATTCCAGCCCTGTCACTAACTCTCTGGCGTTTGGCAAACAGTGGGACTTCTTTAAGCCTGAGAATTCAATGTGATACTAAACCACATGGAAGAATGTCTAGAATGTAGATACCTAATAAATTTTAAAGACATGTTTAAAGTTATGGAAGCAGCCCTGATACTGAGATAGGGGTGGGATGGGGCTCCTGGTTCTTTCTGCGACAGCACCCCTCTAAAAGGTACAGTCCTAGCAGGCTCATCAATCAGCAAGTGTTACCATTTCCAGCCAAGGGCACTAAAGCACAAAAAGGCTTTGCACAAAGTCACAGAACAACTGAACAGCAAAGACCAGACCAGAGACCCATGGTCTTTGACTTCTACTATACTGCTTTATCCACTGGACCACACTGTCACTGTTATATGTGCTTAATCTTTGGATACGATATCTCCTACCTCCTTATTTGAATGGTTTAGATGGATGTTCCTGGGTTCAGAGGTCTAGCAAACACCACACGTTATGACACTCTTTCCTGGAAAACCCACTATGTTATGAGATGAGTGCACGGGTGGCCAGACTTTGACATGAAGGCAAATAAATAACACTCCAGAGAGGTTACTGATGCATCAAGCCCCCATATTTTCCTCATCTCTGACTTTGCCAACTCTTGGGGCCCCATAGTTGCTGCTAGTCAGGTAGTCATGGCTACAAGCCCTTGCCCTTACCTGGACTGCTAGAAGCCTGAGCTGGGTGGGCAGCTGTAATTCTCAAGCCTTGTGAGGTAGCACTCTCCTTCTCGATTTGGAAGCCCACTTAAGGCTGAGAGTAGTGGTGCTCCAAAGACAGTATGGGCTCCTCCTGTCTGTAATATCCTTAGCTATTATCACAATGAGTATAGCACTTTAGGGGGTAACCCACAGATACAGTCGAGCTTGACTCTAAAATGTACAGTAATGAACGGCAGAAGCTGTAGTGCTCTAAATCAAAGATTCCTAGAGCTGGTGAGGGAATGGGAAGGATAGTGCCTCCTCTCTGTAAGTAGATCCTTTGCCAGGCAGCCTGCCTGCTACCTCAAAAGTAAAATCCTATTATACCTGTGAAACCCCACAGCGAGGGGCAGAATTAGACAACCATCATGAAGCAACTTGGGCAAATTCCTGGGATGCTGGGCCACCAGGCAGAGATTTCGAGGGCAATAATTATCGCATCTGCTGAATCTCTTGAAAAGCACTGAAAAGTGCAGGTTGTGGCATAAGCCCTAGACAGACACCATCGCTCTCTTGGACAATCCCCAAGGGCCCAGTCAGAACAACAAAGCCATGCTCTTTGACAAAGTGTCTGCCTTTCTTAGTCTAGCTAAAGAAATACATAGACTGGAAAACAAAAACAATTTTCAGGAGACCCAAGCAGAAAACTTTAGACAACTGCTTGTGGTTCCTACTAAGTTTACAAGACAATCCCTATGCAGTAATGAACACAGAGATTTGGAGCCTGTAGAAAGTAGAGAAAGTAAAATCCATTATAGTCACGCTGGGAGCCCTGACTATATTAATGAAAATTCATTTTGGAGGTTGTTAAATTATTTACATAGTTGTGGGACTTGTAAACTTCCCTGTCCTCTCAAAAGCATTTCTTCCTTAGGGTTCCCTGAAAATTAAAGAAGTAGTAAATGCAAAGAGAATTAGGTTGGAGCTTCTTTCCTTTAGCTGGCTATCAGTTGTTCATCCTCGAGTCGACCGGGTAGAAGGAGGACACATCTGATGCGGGTGATAGGAGGAGCCGGGAGGGTTATAATCCTCATTCTGTCTCTTCTACGCCTTCCCTTTGAAGTAGTCCAGGCCACAGTAAGGAGGTGTGCTATATAGCATGACTGTCTTTGTTATCTAGTGCTGCTATAACAGAAATATCACAAGTGGATGGCTTTAACAAAGAGATATTTATTCTCTCACACTCTAGGCGGCTAGAAGTCTGAATTCAGGGCACCAGATCCAGGGGAAGGCTTTCTCCCTCTGTTGGTTCTGGAGGAAGGTGCTTGTCATTAGTCTCCCCCTGGTCCAGGAGCTTCTCAGTGAAGGGACACTGGATCTAAAGGACATATTATTCTCCTGGCTCTTGTTTCTTGGTGGTATGAGGTCCCCCTGTCTCTGTATTCTCTTCTCATTTTTATACCCCAAAAGAAATTGATTCAAGATACAACCTAATCTTATAGATCGAGTCCTGCCTCATTAACATAACTGCTGCTAATCCTGTCTATTAACGTCATAAAGGTAGGATTTATAACACACAGGAAAATCACATCTGATGACAAAATGGTGGACAATCACACAATGCTGAGAATTATGGCCTAGCCAAGTTGACACAATTTGGCGGGGGGCGGGGGGGGGCACAATTCAATCCATAGCAAGGACCAAGCTGAAGATATCAGACCTCTCTCTTCAAGGACTCCGAAAACTGGCAAGGTGAAAGTACAGAAAGAAGGGAATGAAAAATTTCTCCAAGCAGTACTCTTCCCTGGAGAATGTTGTTAGTTGCCATGGAGTCAATTTCAGTTAATGGAAGGGCCTTTAAATCACCATCACACAGAAACGCATTTTTTTTAAATACTCTGTTCCTCTCTTCTTTTTTTCAGTTTGACTTCTTCTTCTCTTTTTTACTTTTTAATTTTTTTTGTGCTTTAAGTGAAAGTTCACAAATCAAGTCGGTCTCTCACACAAAAGATTTATACACACTTTGGTTTTTTTGTTGCTATATACTCCTAATTGCTTCTTCCCTCCACTCTCTATTTTCATTCCCTTTCAGCCAGCTTCCGACCCCCTCTGCCCTCTCACCTCCCCTCCAGATAGGAGATGCCAACATAATCTCATGTGTCTACCTGATCCAAGAAGTTCACTCTTCACCAGTATCATTTTCTAACTCATTTTCCAGTCCAATCCCTGTCTGAAGAGTTGGCTTTGGGAATGGTTCCTGTCTTGGGCTAACAGAAGGTCTCGGGACCATGACCACTGGTGTCATTCTAGTCTCAGTCAGACCATTAAGTCTGGCCTTTTTACAATAATTTGGGGTCTGCATCCCACTGCTCTCCTGCTCCCTCAGGGGTTCTCTGTTGTGTTCCCTGTCAGAGCAGTCACCGGTTGTAGCCAGGGACAATCTAGTTCTTCCGGTCTCAGGCTGATGTAGTCTCTGGTTTATGTGGCCCTTTCTGTCTCTTGGGCTCATAATTACCTTGTGTCTTCGGTGTTCTTCATTCTCCTTTGCTCCAGGTGGGTTGAGACAAATTGAGGCATCCTAGATGGCAACTTGCTAGCATTTAAGATCCCACACACCACTCTCCAAAGTGGGGTGCCGAATGTTGTCTTAATAGATTTTGTTATGCCAGTTGACTTAGATATTGTTCTTTAGTGAAGTGCCTATTCGTATCCTTTGCCCATTTTTTAATTGGGTTATTTGCCTTTTTGTAGTTGAGTTTTTGTAGTATCCTGTAGATTTTAGAGATCAGGCGCTGATCAGAAATGTCATAGCTAAAAACTTTTTCCCAGTCTGTAGGTAATCTTTTTACTCTTTTGGCGAAGTCTTTGGATGAGCATAGGTGTTTGATTTTTAGGAGCTCCCAGTTATCTAGTTTTTCTTCTGCATTGTTAGTAATGTTTTGTATGCTGTTTATGCCATACATTAGGGCTCCTAACATTGTCCGTATTTTTTCTTCCATGCTCTTTATTGTTTTAGATTTTAATTTTAGTTCTTTGATCCATTTAGAGTTCGTTTTTGTGCATGGTGTGAGGTATGGGTCTTGTTTCATTTTTTTTGCAGATGGATATCCAGTTATGCCAGCACCATTTGTTAAAGAGACTGTCTTGTCCCCATTTAACTGACTTTGCGGCCTTTGTCAAATATCAGCTGTTCATATGTGCATGGATTTATGTTTGGATTCTCAATTCTGTTCCACTAGTCTATGTATCTTATGTTGTACTAGTACCAGGCTGTTTTGACTACTGTGGCGTATAATAGTTTCTAAAATCAGATAGAGTGGTGCCTCCCACTTTTTTCTTTTTCAGTAATGCTTTACTTATTCGTGGCCTCTTTCCCTTCCATATGAAGTGGGTGATTTGTTTCTCCATCTTTGGAATTTGGATCAGAATTGCATTGTACGTATAGATCACTTTTGGTAGAATAGACATTTTTACAACATTAAGTCTTCCTATCCATGAGCAAGGTATGTTTTTCCACTTATGTAGGTCTCTTTTGGTTTCTTGCAGTAGTGTCTTGTAGTTTTTCTTTGTATAGGTCATTTACATCTCTGGGAAGATTTATTCCTAAGTGTTTTATTTTCTTGGGGGCTACTGTAAATAGCATTGATTTGGTGAATTCCTCTTCGATGTTCTTTTTGTTGGTGTAGAGGAATCCAACTGATTTTTATATGTTTATCTTGTATCCTGATATTCTGCTGAATTCTTCTATTAGTTTCATTTAGTTTTCTCGAGGATTCTTTACGGTTTTCTGTGTATAAGATACTATCATTTACAAATAGAAATAGCTTTACTTCTTCCTCACCATTCTGGATGCGCTTTATTTCTTTATCTAGCCTAATTGCTCTGGTTTGGACCTCCAGCACAATGTTGAATAAGAGTGGTGATAAAGGGCATCCTTGTCTGGTTCCTGATCTCAAGGGGAATGCTTTCAGACTCTCTCCATTTAGGATGATGTTGGCTGTTGGCTTTGTATAAATGCCTTTATTATGTTAAGGAATTTTACTTCTATTCCTATTTTGCTGTGAGTTTTTATCATGAATGGGAGTTGAACTTTGTCAGATGCCTTTTCTGCAGCAATTAATAAAATCATGTGGTTCTTGTCTTTTGTTTTATTTATATGATGGATTATATTAATTGTTTTTCTAATGTTGAACCAACCCTACATAGCTGGTATGAATCCCATTTGGTCATGGTGAATTATTTTTTTGATATGTTGTTGAGTTTTATTGGTTAGAATTTTGTTGAGGATTTTTGCATCTACATTCATGAGAGATATAGGTCTCTAATTTTCTTTTTTTGTTATGTCTTTACCTGGTTTTGGTATCAGGGATATGCTGGCTTCATGGAATTATTTAAGGAGTATTCCATACTTGTCTATGCTCTGAAATACCTTTAGTGGTAGTGCTGTTAACTCTTCTCTGAAATTTTTGTAGAACTCTGCAGTGAAGCCGTCTGGGCCAGGGCTTTGTTTTTTGTTCAGAGTTTTTTGATTACCTTTTCAATCTCTGGTTATGGGTTCATTTCGTTGTTCTACCTCTGTTTATGTTAGTTTAGGTAGGTCGTGTGTTTCTAGGAATTCATCCATTGCTTCTAGGTTTGCAAATTTGTTAGAGTTCAATTTTTGTAATAATCTGCTATGATTCTTTTAATTTCAGTTGGGTCTGTTGTATTATTGCCCATCTCATTTCTTATTTGGGTTATTTGCTTCCTCTCCTGTTTTTCTTCTGTCAGTTTAGCCGATGGTTTATCAATTTTGTTATTCAAAGAACCAGCTTTTGGTCTTGTTAACTCTTTCAGTTGTTTTTCTGTTTTCTTTCTTTCTGCTCTCTTTCTATTTGTTCAAGTTGTAGGGATAATTCTTTGATTTTGGCCCTTTCTTCTTTTTGTATGTGTTCATTTATTGATATAAATTGACGTCTGAGCACTGTTTTCACTGTGTCCCAAAGGTTCTGATAGGAAGTGTTTTCATTCTTATTGGAGTCTATGAATTTCTTTATTCTATCCTTAATGTCTTCTATAACCCAGTCTTTTTTGAGCAGGGTAGTGTTCAGTTTCCAGTGTTTGATTTCTTTTCCCTGCTTTTTCTGTTATTGATTTCCACTTTTATGGCCTTATGTTCAGAGAAGATGCTTTGTAGTATTTTGATGTTTTGGATTCTGCTAAGGCTTGCTTCATGACCTAATATGTGGTCTATTCTAGAGAATGTTCCATGTGCACTGGAAAAGAAAGTATACTTGGTTGTTGTTGGGTGGAGTGTTCTGTATATGTCTATAAGGCCAAGTTGGTTGATTGTGGCATTTAGATCTTCTGTGTCTTTATTGAGCTTCTTTCTGCAGGTCCTGCCCTTCACCAAAAGTGGTGTGTTGAAGCCTCTACTATTATTGTGGAACCGTCTCTCTCATTTTTCAATGTATTACAGTTTGTTTTATGTATCTTGCAGCCCTGTCATTGGGTACATAAATGTTTAATATGGTTATAGCCTCCTGGTGTTTTGTCCCTTTAATCTTTATACAGTGTCCTCCCTCATCCTTTGTGGTGGATTTAACTTTAAAGTTTATTTTGTCAGAAATTAATATTGCTACTCCTGCTCTTTTTTGATTGTTGTTTGCTTGATATGTTTTTTCCATCATTTGAGTTTTAGTTTGTATCCCTAAATCTAAGGTGTGTCTCTTGTAGGCAGCATATAGATGGATCATCTTTTTTTATCCATTCTGCCACTTTCTGTCTCTTTATTGGTGCATTTAGTCCATTTACATTCAGCGTTATTATGGATAGGTATGAATTTAGTGCTATCATTTTGATGTCTTTTTCTGTGTGTTGTTGACAGTTTCTTTTTCCCACTTAATTTTTTGTGTTGATTATTTTATCTTTATATATTGTCTTTTCCTCTTATTCTTTTTTGTTGGTTTTGTTTCTACTGAGTCTCTATTTTTTTCTTGTATATTATTTTGATGAGTAGGATAGTTAGTCTCCTTTGTGGTTACCTTATTATTTACCCCTTTTTTTCTAAATTTAAACCTAACTTTTATTTCTTTATATCACTTTGTCTTCCTCTCCATTCTAAAGATCTATGAGTACATTTCTTAGTCCCTCTTTATTCTTTTAATGTTTTCTTCTTTTACATAATGACATCGCTGTTTCCCTGTTTTCAGTGTTTTTTATCTTGATTTATTTTTGTGATTTCCCTGTCTGGGTTGACCTCTGATTGTTCTGTCCAGTGTTATACTCTTGGGTTGATACCTGATATTATTGATTTTCTAAGCAAAGAACTCCCTTTAGTATTTCTTGTAGTTTTGGTTTGGTTTTTATGAATTCTCTAAGCTTCATATTTGAGAGAGAGTTTTGTGGATATATGATTCTTGGCTGGCAATTTTTTTCCTTCAGTGCATTGTATAAGTCATCCCATTGCCTTCTTGCCTGCATGGTTTCTGCCAAGTAGTCCAAGCTTATTCTTATTGACTCTCCTTTGTAGGTGACTTTTCATTTATTCCTAGCTGCTCTTAAAATCCTCTCTTTGTCTTTGGTTTTGGCAAGTTTGATTGTAATATGTCTTGGTGACTTTCTTTTAAAATCTACCTTATGTGGAGTTCGATGAGCATCTTGGATAGGTATCCTCTCATCTTTTGCGATACCAGGGAAGTGTTCTGCCAATGAATCTTCAACAATTCTCTCCGTATTTTCTGTTATCCCTCCCTGTTTTGGTACTCCAATCACTCGTAGGTTATTTCTCTTGATAGAGTCCCACATGATTCTTAAGGTTTCTTCATTTTTTTTTTAATTCTTTTATCTGATTTTTCTTCAAATGCATATATTGGTGCCAAGTGCTTTATCTTAAAGCTCACCATTTCTGCCTTCCGTTGCTCAATTCTGCTTCTCTGAGTTTCTATTGAGTTGCCTAATTCTGTAATTTTATTGTTAATCTTCTGAATTTCTGACTGGTGTCTCCATGGATTCTTGCAGCTTATTAAATTTTTCATTATGTTCTTGAATAACTTTTTTTTTAATTTCTTCAACTGTTATATCTGTGCGTTCCTTGGCTTGTTCTGTGCATTTTCTGTTCTCCTTCCAGATGTCTTGAAGGGTTCTGTATATTAATCTTCTGTATTCTGCATCTGGTAGTTCCAGGAAGGCACTTTCATCTAGGAGATCCCTTGATGCTTTGTTTTGGGAGCTTGTTGAAGTGATCATGATCTGTTTCTTTATGTGATTTGATATTGACTGTTGTCTCCAAGCCATCTATAAGTTATTGTATTAGTTTGTTTTATGTTTGTTTACTGTATCCTAGCTTCTTGCTTTGCTTTGTTTTGATATGCCGAAATGGGTTGCTTGAGTGAGCTAGCTTGATTATTTCTGCCTTTGAAGTTCTGACTTCCTGTCTCGAGGTGGTTAGAGCTGTTATCATGCGTATCAGTCTAGGAGTCCATTCACTTTTCTTGTATGGGTTCAGCCTAGGCATCCAGTTAACTTGTCATCAAGTGCGTGGTACAGACTCTGTCCTACAGTCTCAGAGGGGCACAGGTGATTGGTGTAGGTATCAGTATCTGATTGCAGCATGGGGTCATGCTGTAAACAAGGCAGGGGCTGAGAATCATCCCCCAAGTGACTCTGAGGAAAGTGCATCCCTCTTCCCTAGAGTGTACAGGTGGGCGGGTTCTACAGACGGACCTTGGGCACCTAAAGCTTTTGATTGTAAGGACTGGGAGGTACCGGTTTTCTTTGAACCCCTGTCACAGGTGACTGGGTGACCTGAGTGGAGCCAGCAGCCCTTAGGTCCCTGATGTAGGTAGGTGAGGATCCTGTTTAACAGGCAATGTGATGTCAATCATCAAACACTCATCTCTCCACTGCACAGCTGAAACAGTTGGTCTGCCAATGAGGACCTAGTCTCATGAAATAGGCCCACACAGGTCCATGCAGCGGGGAATGGTATTCAAAGACCGTGAACCATGTATTCCTGGGCAGGAGCTGCTTCTGTCTGGAGTTCGCCACAGCCGCTCCCAGGAATGGTGCCTGAGGGATCCCCGTGATTCAGGTCCAGCAACTCCTCTCCGCTTCTGAATCGACTCTCCCACCCTCTGTCGTTCAGTCCATTTTCTAACTTTGCCTTTGATGTTCAGGGCTCCTAGGTTGTCATAATCATTTCACTTGTTCTTTCAGGTCTTTGTTGTAACAGGGATCACCAGAAGAGTCTGGCTGTTCTGGCATCTTGGCACTGCCCTCCTGTTCCTCTCTTCTTTCACAAGCTTCTCATCTCAAGATTATTATTCTCTCCCTCTGTCCTCTTTCAATGTTAATACTGATATGCTAATAACCTGTCAGCATATATCCAACTAATGCTCAGCATAAAAAGCAAATTATTACTATTTACACTTTTCCTAAAATTTTCAAAAATTTACACAGGAAGGTCAACCCTTATGCCTAAATATTTCAGATTACTAATTGATTGCCCATTGCTGATCTGCTGCAGCTCTTTCCTTTTTTGTCCCCAGTGTGTATGTTGATCCAGATGGTTTTTCCTAATTTCTAGTGATTAAACATCTCAGGTTACATTGTCCAATCCCAAAGCAGGATTACCTAGATTTCACAGGGAATCATCCTGAATTTTTCTTCAAGTAAATTTAGTTGTCTTTCTGGCCTCATCCGTGACTCCATCATCTCCTGGCACTCAAGGTGCTTTTTGTACCACTTTCTGCCTGAGCATGTAGCATTGGTTAATAGTGCACAGTTTTTAAGAGCTTGGCTGCTAACCAAAAGGTCAGCAGTTCAAATCCACCAGCCACTCCTTGGAAACCCTATGAGGCTGTTCTACTCTGTCCTATAGGGTTGCTATGAGTTGGAATTAACTCAAAGGCAATAGGTTTGTTTTTTTGGTTTTGTTAATCCTTTTAGTTGTTTTTTAGGATATCTTGTCATTTCATTTATATCACAGTGTAATATGGCTTATGTACATTAGATTGTTTTGGGAGGCATCAAAGAGTTAACTTCATTTCCCATCCCCAGTTTAAGAGAGCTATCATGACATGCTTCTACCAAGCTTAGATTTTTAAATTTCCCATGTTGTTCATCCTTTGCATGTTGACTACAGTGTAATGATGCTTTTTTTTTTTTTTGTATAACTCTAGAAGGATAACTTTGAAAATTCATATTCTGTTCTTTCATTTATATTGAAGTTGAATAGTTCTCAAGATGACTAAAATGAGAAAGGCTAATTTTCTCCATGAGCGATGGACTGCAAAACAGCATTTTTATAAACCACTATCTTGGATATAGAATACGATGAGTTTTAAAAAAATCAGTCTTTATTGCTGGAAAAAGTAGGTCATCATTCTTTCTCTTATTTCAAACATATCATACGTATCCCTGAAAGTGTTATCCAGTAGAGTTCGTATGCCCTTAGCTTGGTAACTAGAGATATGGCGCCTGCCCTTTTGGAGCTTGTGATGGGCTAAAGATGCACAAAGATGATGAGGCATGAATTCCAAAATTTAGTTAAATTATTCAGGAACACTCTGGTGCATCTAGGAGAGCATGTCCTGACCAAAAGGAAACTCCAGGTTTTCTCGAACCTGGTTATACTGTCAGATAGCAAACAAAATTCAGATGAAAATGAAGGTCTTGACTTCTTTTAACAATTAAATAAAAAATGTTTGGATAGCTAATACACTGACATGGTTAAAAAACTAAAATTATTTAAAATGATATAAACCGAAATTCTTATTCCCACTCCTGTCCCTATCCACTCCTTTCTCCCTGCCCTATTCTCTACTGGTTAATATTCTTAGTTTCTCACATATTCTTCCAGTGTTTTCTTATTTAAAAAAAAAAACAAAAACATTGCTGTCGAGTCAATTCCAAATCATAGTGAACCCTATAGGACAGAATAGAACTGCTCCATAGGGTTTCCAAGGAATGCCTGGTGAATTTGAACTGCTGACCTTTTGATTAGCAGCTGTAGCTCTTAACCACTACACCATCACAGTTTAAAATATAAGCAAATATAAATATTTCATCTTTTCTTACACACATAAAAAGTAGCAGGCTATGGAAAAAAATTTGCACTTTGCTGTTGACACTTGATAACGTATCCTGAAGTTCTTTCAGGCAGGATATAGAGATTTTTTTTAATTCTTTTCAAGCTGTATACTAATCCATTGGTGGTTCGTCCAACGTGTGGATGCACTATATATATAGTTTATTTCACCAAGATCCAATCTAGATTCTAAATTATAGTTAGGAATGTAATCTTAATTCTTGTTAGCTAAGGCATTTACAGAGTTAATTCACCCAGAGAAGACACATCATTCTAGGCATAAAAACTAGAAAAGTGATTCTGAGAAACTGATATTTTAGGGACAAGAAATTTTTACTTTTCCCTGGGCTCACTCAAAGGTCAGGCTTCAGAAAGATAATCTAGACATCTCAACAAGGTGACAGATGTTGGGTCCTTGGGTTACGTCTATAGGAGACTAGGTTTTCTCTAATCTGGTTTAATCTTGGTGAGTTGGGTATGTGCACACAAAGACACAACACAGGTACTTTTCCTAGTCTTTAATTCACACATATTAAGGGGAACAGGTGATGGGTGATTGGTGATGTAAGTGGTGACAGTCCCTAGAAGACTCAAGGATACCACAGTTCTTTATTTCTCCCCAAAGCAGCTGGCATGTTGAAGTTATCAGACCATATCAGGCTTAAGGGACATTAAATGTCAGGAGAGCAGACCTGCTATAGAAAGCTGATGGGAGCAGCGGGAACCTTTAGTATCAAATGTTCTTCTGTATAATAATAGGCAGCATCATCAATCTTAGAAATATTGCTACAAATGTCAAAGAAAACCTTCCCCGTATATAGATTAAACTTGCAGATAAAAACAGAGGGCCAAATCAAAGTCCCAGTGTTGCTTTTTTGAAACCACTCTGCCAAAAATGCAATTTCTGAGTTATCAAAAAATAGAATCTCTCAAACAGCATTCATAAAGTTTCACATTTTGGTGTTATCACAGAGGCTTATGTTGAGAAAATGCTATTTCTTCTGTCCCTCCCTCTTCAAGGCTGAAGCAGCATCCTATCTTTTCTTGCTAACAAACACTGTTTACTTCAGAGCCGCAAGATCGGAGACAAACAGCACTGTGTTCTGCTGAGCCAGAAAGCCACACGCTTAAGCGTGTTTGCCATTTTCTAGGAAACCCCCCTTTTCAAAAGGAACTCGGAAATCAACTTTTTAAAACGACCTTATGATGCCAACATCCATGACCCTTGGATAAAATTTCATCAGGTGGAGAAATTTAAACAGCATAAATCCAATGAAGTGTCAGTTGAGAAATCTCAGCGTAAAGGCATAAATCAACAACAGAGATGGATTTATAAGGCCTGCTTTGGATGTGACAATTCAGACATTAGGCATTAAGAGTTAGATCCATCAAAGAGAAGGTTAGGCTGGGAGATTTTTTTTTCTCTCCCTCTTTCTCTGGATGGAAGAGGCAGTAAGGTAAAAAGACATTTTTCATCGCTTTGGTTAAGGTACACACACACACACACACACACACACACTTACACCTCCACACATGCCTAAATAAAGAAGCTGTTGCCCCAGGAGGATACCTCTTGGAATTAATTTATCAACTTGCCTCAGATTCTAGAACAGAGACTATATGGGAAACAGAGTCAGCAAATCCATTCCTTCTACCATGTGCCTATGAAAAATGACCCTAATGCTTTTTCCCTGAACAGTTGTGTTCAGCATAATGTCATTTCACCTGACATCATCCTCAGGAATGTCTTGCTCATTGACACTCCTACAAGGACCTAGTTATGGAAAGGTCTCCAGACATTGTTTGTTTTTAAATCTGTGTGTTTATCGTAAAAAAAAAAAAAATGTAGTTATTTAAGTTCTTAGACTAGTGAAGCAGTCATGGTTAGAGCTTTGATTTTGTTATATTTTCCCAAGCTATGCTACTGATTTCCTAGGAGATTCTGGGAATCTCATAAGTATTCAGGTGACTCAGTTTCCCCTCTGAACACGGTTCGTGGAAGTAAGTTTTTGGAGGTAAAGATTCTTGGTATTATCACTAAAGTCAGTGTGGTTTCAAAGTCTCTCTTTTAATTTCTGATAAATGATCAATAAGGGCTACTACTTGTGAAGGATATCTTTGTTAAATCTTTTCTTCCAAGTTACCTGCAACTTGGATAATTGTTCTTAGGGCTATTAGGGTTGTGGAGCTGTAATGGCCTTTGCTACTTCAGACATCAACCTTAGAACATGGTCCAGTTGATTTTTTTTTTAAATAAATGTCATTTTTAAAAATAAAATTACATTTTACCTATCATGTTAAGTGGAATTGCTATGATAAGCAAGATATATTAAAAAAATCTAACACCTAGGGACAGAATGGTTCTTTTTAAAAATCAGTAGCTTCCAAACAGTACCTAGCTGGACTTATTTCCCATTTTCCCTATCTTCTGTACAACGTCACTTTGTTCAGTTCTCTACATCCAATCGTATTTTCAGGCAATTTCAAACTATATCAATTAAAATTAAGTAGTTCTGTTAATTTAGCCCCTAAACTTCACTTGTACAGAAGTGGTCCCAAATTTATATCACCAGTTTATAGTTTCAAGGTAAGAACCTAGAAAAAAAGATGCTTGGGCTTATAGCTTCCTCTTATACAGCTGTTCTTCTAATGTTTCCTCTTCTAGGTAAAAAAAAAAAAAAAAAAAAAAATCTTTTCAATGGGAAGCATACTACGGTTCTTACTCATCTTCCAATCCAGGCAAAACTTCGTGGGTGATAATATATTTTAAAATACTTCCCTTCATCCATCCAATCTTTTTCTTTTTCCTCACTAGAATAGAAGCTTCATGAGGACAGAAATCTGGGTCTTTTTTTTTTTTTCCCAAAGATGTATTACAAGCAATTAGAGCAGTATCTGGCACATATAAAATATATAAATAAATAAATACTCAGCATTTATAAGTAATATCCAGCAAGTAATATCAGTAAGTAATAAAAAACAATAGCACGTTTAAATCAATGAGACTTCCTCCTTCATAATTGTTAGTGAATTTCCTTCATTTAAGCTACCAAGTTTTTAAAGCTTTGGTTTCAAATCATTTATTCATGCACTTGTGCATGAGTATTTACTGACAGTCTGATGTGTGCCAGGCATAGTGTGAGAACAAAGGCCTTGGTGAGGTTAGTTGAATGTTCATGGAAATTCAGTTCTGGTGGGGCAGCAGGCCAAGAACAAGAAAGCAAAAAAACATCAGATAAACATTTCAGTGTACGATTGGCATGATAAGAAAATAAATGGGTGCTCTGAAAGAAAATAATGGGAGAACTTCATCTCAAACTTTAGACATACCATTCTTTCTCTCTCATTTCTTTTTTTTTTAATTAACTTTTATTGAGCTTCAAGTGAACATTTACAAATCAAGTCAGACTGTCACATATAAGTTTATATACACCTTACTCCATACTCCCACTTGCTCTCCCCCTAATGAGTCAGCCCTTTCAGTCTCTCCTTTCGTAACAATTTTGCCAGCTTCCAACTCTCTCTATCCTCCCATCCCACCTCCAAACAGGAGATGCCAACACAGTCTCAAGTGTCCACCTGATATAATTAGCTCACTCTTCATCAGCATCTCTCTCCTACCCACTGTCCAGTCCCTTCCATGTCTGATGAGTTGTCTTCGGGAATGGTTTCTGTCCTGGGCCAACAGAAGGTTTGGGGACCATGACCGCCGGGATTCCTCTAGTCTCAGTCAGACCATTAAGTATGGTCTTTTTGTGAGAATTTGGGGTCTGCATCCCACTGGTCTCCTGCTCCCTCAGGGGTTCTCTGTTGTGCTCCCTGTCAGGGCAGTCATCAATTGTGGCCGGGCACCAACTAGTTCTTCTTGTCTCAGGATGATGTAGGTCTCTGGTTCATGTGGCCCTTTCTGTCTCTTGGGCTCTTAGTTATCGTGTGACCTTGGTGTTCTTCATTCTCCTTTGATCCAGGTGGGTTGAGACCAATTGATGCATCTTAGATGGCCGCTTGTTAGCATTTAAGACCCCAGACTCCACATTTCAAAGTGGGATGCAGAATGTTTTCATAATAGAATTATTTTGCCAATTGACTTAGAAGTCCCCTTAAACCATGTTCCCCAAACCCCCGCCCTTGCTCCGCTGACCTCTGAAGCATTCATTTTATCCCGGAAACTGCTTTTTGTCCACTCCAGTTGAGCTGAGCTTCCAGGTATTGAGTATTGTCCCTCCCTTCACCTAAAGTGCTAGAAAAAAAAGTATACTTTGCAGCAGTTGGGTGGAGAGTTCTGTATAAGTCAATGAGGTCAAATTGGTTGCTTGTTGTAATTAGGTCTTCCGTGCCTCTATTGAGCTTCTTACTGGATGTCCTGTCCTTCTCCGAAAGTGGTGTGTTGAAGTCTCCTACTATAATTGTGGAGGTGTCTATATCACTTTTCAGTTCTGTTAAAATTTAATTTATGTATCTTGCAGCCCTGTCATTGGGTGCATAAATATTTAATATGGTTATATCTTCCTGGTCAATTGTCCCTTTTATCATTATGTAGTGTCCTTCTTTATCCATTGTGGTGGATTTAGGTCTAAAGTCTATTTTGTCAGAAATTAATATTGCTACTCCTCTTCTTTTTTGCTTATTGTTTGCTTGATATATTTTTTTCCATCCTTTGAGTTTTAGTTTGTTTGTGTCTCTAAGTCTAAGGTGTGTCTCTTGTAGGCAGCATATAGGTGGATCGTGTTTCTTTATCCAGTCTGAGACTCTCTGTCTCTTTATTGGTGCATTTAGTCCATTTATATTCAGCGTAATTATAGATAAGTAAGTATTTAGTGTTGTCATTTTGATGCCTTTTTATATGTGTTGTGGACAATTTCATTTTTCCACTTACTTTTTTGTGCTGAGATGTTTTTCTTTGTAAATTGTGAGATCCTCATTTTCATAGTATTTGACTTTATGTTTGCTGAGTCGTTACGTTTTTCTTGGTTTTTATTTTGAGTTATGGAGTTGTTATACGTCTTTGTGGTTATCTTAACATTTACCCCTATTTTTCTAAGTAAAAACCTAACTTGTATTGTCCTATATTGCCTTGTATCCCTCTCCGTATGGCAGTTCTATGCCACCTGTATTTAGTCCCTCTTTTTGATTATTGTGATCTTTTACATATTGACTTCAATGATTTCCTGTTTTGAGCATTTTTTTTTTTAATTAATCTTTATTTGTTTTTACGATTTCCCTATTTGAGTTGATATCAGGATGTTCTGTTCTGTGACCTTGTGTTGTGCTGGTATCTGATATTATTGGTTTTCTGACCAAACAATTTCCTTTAGTATTTCTTGTAGCTTTGGTTTGGTTTTTGCAAATTCTGTAAGCTTGTGTTTATCTGTAAATATCTTAATTTCGCCTTCATATTTCAGAGAGAGTTTTGCTGGATATATGATCCTTGGCTGGCAGTTTTTCTCCTTCAGTGCTCTGTATATGTCATCCCATTGCCTTCTTGCCTGCATGGTTTCTGCTGAGTAGTCTGAACTTATTCTTATTGATTCTCCCTTGAAGGAGATCTTTCTTTTATCCCTGGCTGCTTTTAAAATTTTCTGTTTATCTTTGGTTTTGGCAAGTTTGATGATAATATGTCTTGATGTTTTTCTTTTTGGATCAATCTTAAATGGGGTTCGATGAGCATCTTGGATAGATATTCTTTCGTCTTTCATGATGTCAGGGAAGTTTTCTGTCAGCAGATCTTCAACTATTCTCTCTGTGTTTTGTGTCCTCCCTCCCTGTTCTGGGACTCCAATCACACGCAAGTTATCCTTCTTGATAGAGTCCCACATGATTCTTAGGGTTTCTTCATTTTTTTTAATTCTTTTATCTGATTTTTTTTCAGCTATGTTGGTGTTAATACCCTGGTCCTCCAGATTTCCCAGTCTGCATTCTAATTGCTCGAGTCTGCTCCTCTGACTTCCTATTGTGTTGTCTAATTCTGTAATTTTATTGTTAATCTTTTGGATTTCTGCATGTTGTCTCTCTATGGATTCTTGCAACTTATTAATTTTTCCACTATGTTCTTGAATAATCTTTTTGAGTTCTTCAACTGTTTTATCAGTGTGTTCCTTGGCTTTTTCTGCAGTTTGCCTTATTTCGTTTCTGAGGTCATCCCTGATATGTTGAAGCATTCTGTAAATTAGTTTTTTATGTTCTGTATCTGATAATTCCAGGATTGTATCTTCATTTGGGAAAGATTTTGATTCTTTTGTTTGGGGAGTTGTAGAAGCTGTCATGGTCTGCTTCTTTATGTGGTTTGATATCGACTGCTGTCTCCGAGCCATCTCTAAGATATTGTAGTGATTTATTCTATAATTGCTCCCTGAGTCTTATCTTGTTTTGTTTTCTTTCAATATACGTGGATGGGCTACTAGATTGTGCTGTCTTGATTGTTGTAGCCCTTGACTTACTTATGACCTATTACCAGCTGGTTTGGGCTGTTGCCAGATATATATGCCTGCATCTATTCACTATTCTTGAGTAGAATCTGATTTTGGGTCATCAAGTGTGTGCTGCACCCTAACACCTATCCACCTCGAGAAGTAGTGGTGATAGTTCTGTGCACCAGATTCTATTAGCAGCTGGGGTTCACACTCCAGGGGAGGCAGGATGCTGACAGTCTTCCCCCAAGTGTCAGTGAGGTAGGTGTGTCTCTATTCCTAAAGCACCTTGGTGGGAGGGCTCTGCAGCTGTACCTTAGGCCCCCAATGCAAGTACCTCTACAGATTGGTAGGTGTCACCCTATTTAGACCCCTAAGGCAAGAGGCTCGGTGGTCCGGGGGGAGCTTTAGCCCTCAGTTCCCTGTTGTGAGTCAATTAGGGCTCTGTTGAATAAGCAGAGATATCCGACCTGGGAAACTTGTTTTTCCAGTAAATCCGCTAAAAAAAAATGCGGTCAGATCCCTATCAGAAATGCCTTTGCATTATGATAGCCACCTTGTTCCCTGTAGGGATGAAAGCCCGAGATATGGATCATATATGCTTGGCTGGAGCTGGTTCTGTGTTTTTAGTCCAATTAGGGAAGGATTTTTGGTCCCTGGGTTTTTTGTGGTTGCTTCTCTCAGGCCGGAAGAATGGGTTAGGAAAAGACCAAAAAAAAAAAAGGGGGGGGGAAGAAAAGCCGCGGAGCCGGAGCCGTTCTCCCTCTGGCTCAGGAAATTCCAATGTTAATGAAGCCGCCTGGGAAGGGGAGGGGAGGGTTCAGAAAAACAGGAGAGGGTAGCACCCCGGAATATAGCCAAAGTTGCTTATCTTGCTTGGGATGACTATTTTATCTGAGATTCCCATGGGGCGTGTAGCCTATGTGTGCTGGCTGGGTAGAGATTGCCCCCAAGGGTCTGGCCCGCAGAAGCCGTGGTCAGTTCCTCTGCTGCCAATCCAAAGCCCAGCGTCAAGGTTCCCCTGCTGGGACGCTGCACTCCCAGCTCCAAAATCAGTCACTGCCTCCCGGCGACTTCTCCTCCCGCCCCCTCGCGGACCAGCTGGGCACCCTCCCGGGGTCAGTTCAGGGGGGTAGGGCTGTGCCCCGTGTTTGCACCATCACAGGATGCTGTGTTCAGCTCCCCTGCGCCCAGTCCTAAGCCTGGCGCCAAGGTTACCTGACTGGGACGCTGGCTCCAGGCTCCAAAAAGAGTCGCTGCTTCCCCGTAGTTGTTCGTTCTCCGTCTCTGTCACTCAGGTCAACTCTTTAAATCTGTGTTTGTTGTTCAGGGTTCGTAGATTGTCATGTATGTGATCGATTCACTTGTTTTTCCGAGTCTTTGTTGCAAGAGGGATCTGAGGTAGCGTCTACCTAGTCAGCCATCTTGGCCCCCTCCTCCTCTCATTTCTTTTTGAGGCTGGAGTAGTAAATAGAATTTTCCTGAATCTTCTAAACAAAAGTGAAAATTTCCAACAAAGTTATAGTTTTTACGAATTATCCTTTACAAATTCATCCTTAACTGTCCTTACTTTAAATGTAGGTTCCTTTAAAATTTTTGTCTTTAACTACCTCCCTTCACTTCCTGTTCCTCTGAATGATCCAATCAACGCCCTTCCAACATCAAAAACAAAACAAACAAACAAAAAAAACCTTGCCATTGAGTTCATTATGGGTCAGAGTAGAGTGCCCCATAGGGTCTCCAAGGAGCACCTGGTGGATTTGAACTGCCAATCTTTTGGTTAGCAGTCATAGCCCTTAACCACTAGGCCATCAGGGTTTCCTTCCAACATCAAGTATAACTTAATCTATGTACTGAGTCTTCATTTTATTTATAATTGTAAACTTCTTTATTTCTTCCTGATACATATCTCCTCAGGAAGCTTAACTCAACACATTCAAATTTTAACACATTATCTTCTGCCACAAAGCTGTTCCTTTTCTCCCAGAAACTTCTGGGAAGATGAGAGAACATGACGGTAAATATAAAGATTTCCTGATGTTTAACTAGTTTTCCCTTAAGATTACAGTGTCTGACAACAATCTATTAAGTATTATAAATATTGTGCTGCTTTCCCTGAATATCAAGTATTATGAATCCAAACACAAAAGTATAAAACTTGTTTAAAAGTAACGTTCTGACTTGTACTTTCATCTTCCTTGTATTTCCATAAACTATGTGTGTGTGTGTGTGTGTGTGTGTGTGTGTACTTTAGGTGAAAGTTTACAGCTCAAGTTAGTTTCTCCTTCAAAAATGTATACACGTATTGTTTTGTGAAGTTGGCTGCAACCCCCACAATGTGACAGCACTCTCCCTTTTTCCGCCCTGGTTCTCTGGGTCCATTTGTCCAGTTTTCCTGTCCGTTCCTGCCTTCTCATCTTGCTTTAGGGCAGGATTGTTCATTTGGTCTTGCATATTTGATTGAACAAACATTTCTCACATGTGTTATTGCTTGTTTTATAAGCCTGTCTAATATTTGTCTGAAAAGTGGCCTTCGGGAGTGGTTTCAGTTCTGAGTTAGCACTGTGTCCAAGGGCCATAGTCTCAGAGATTCCTCCAGTCTCTGTCAGACTGAATTTTTTTGTGAATTTGAATTTTGTTCTACATTCTTCTCGCACTCTGTCCAGGATCCTCTATTGTGATCCCTGTCAGAGTCCTCGGTGGTGGTAGCCAGTAATCATCTAGTTCTTCTGGGCTCATGCTGGTGGAGGCTGTGGTTCACGTGGTCCATAGTCCTTAGGGCTGATATTTTCCTTGTGTCTTTGGTTTTCTTCATTCTTCTTTGCTCCAGATGGGATGGGACAAATAGATATGTCTTAGATGGCCACTCATGACCTTTTAAGATCCCAGACGCTACTCACCAAAGTAGGATGTAGAAGATTTCCTTTATGAGCTGTGTTATGCCAATTGATCTAGATGTCCCCCGAGACTATAGTAGCCAGCCCTCAGCCCCAGCAACTTGGTCCCTCAAGGTATTTGGATGCGTCTAGGAAACTTCTATAACTTTGCCTTAATCAAGTTGTGCTGACATCCCCTATATTGCACACTGTCTTTCCCTTCACGACAGTTGACACTTGTCTACTGATTAGTGATTTCCCCTCCCTAACCCTCCCCACCCTTGTAACCATCAAAGAGTGTTGTTTTCTGTATGTAAACCTTTTCTTGAGTTCTTATAATGCTGGTCTCATACAATATTTGTCCTTTTGTGATTGATGTATTTCACTCAGCATAATGCCCTCCAGATTCATCCACGTTGCGAGATGTTTAGTGGATTCATCACTGTGTAGCATTCCACTGTGTGTATGTACCACAGTTTGTTTACCCATTCATCTGTTGATGAGCACTTATGTTGTTTCCATCTTTTTCTATTGTGAATGGTGCTGCAAAGAACATTGGTAGGCATATGTCTATTCTTGTGACAGCTCTTATTTCTCTAGGATATATTCCTAGGAGTGGCACTGCTAGATTGTATGGTATTTCCATTTCTAGCTTTTTAAGGAATTGCCATATCATTTTCCAAAATGGTTGTACCATTTTACAGTCCCATCGGCAGTACATAAACTTTTTAATTAAACAATTATAACATAAAGTACACAAGTCTAAGGGTACAATTCAGTAATATTTTAGAGAAAATGCATTCGTGTAAACACCACCTAAATCAGCAAGTAGAACATCTCTAGCATCATAGAAACCTCCCACAAGTTTTCTCTCAATTGCTGCCATTCCTCAAAGTAGTCACTGTTCTGAATTTATCAACTTGGTTTTGTTTTGCATGCTTTTGAACTTTATATAAATTGAAGTGTATAGTATATACTCTTATGTCTGACTTATTTTAATCTATATTACCTCTGTGAGGTATATATGTTTTCATGTAGCAGTAGGTTTTTTTTTCTTTCACATAGCTGTATACTATTTTAATTTATGAATGTCCCTATATTTACCCATTCTACTGTCGATGGTTTTTTTCCACTCAACTTTAGAGATACTACAAATAATGCTGCTATGAAAGCTTTGTACATGTATTTTTGCATGCATGTATACATTTCTGTTGGGTGTATACCTAGGAGTAAAATTATTGGGTCATAGGGTATATGTTTTTCAGGTTAATAAACATGGTTGTATCAATTAACACTCCCATCATCACTGTCTGAGACTTCTAGTTTCTTCACATCCTGCCAATACTTGGCAGTTCTTGTCTTCTTAAATTTACCTATTCTGGAGAGTATAAAATGGTATCTCATTGGGGTTTTCAGTTGTATAGTCTTTAATGACTATTAACTTGAAAACTTTTATGTATATTAGCCATTTGGAATCCTTTCTTGTGAACTTTCTGTTCAAATCTTTTGCCCATTTTTCTATGAGTTGTCTTTTTCTTACTGATTGGAGAAGTTATATATTCTAGATATGAATTCCTTGTTGAATATTTGAATTACTGATGTCTTCTATTCTCTGCTTAACCTTTTACTCTCTTAATAATGATTTCTTTTTGTTTTTATTTTTAAATAACTATAGATTAATAGGAAATTGCAAAAATAGTTCAGAGAGATCCCAGGTGCTCTCCACCTTGGCTTCCCCAAAATATCTTGCATAAATAGAGTGCGATATCAAAACCAGGAGACTGACATTGGTACAAACATTGGCATAGACCTTATTAATATTTCACCAGTTTTACATTCATGAATTCATGTGTGCAGGTGTGTATGAGTAGTTCTATAGAATTTTATCCCAAGTGCAGATTCATGTTACCATTACCACGCCAAGATGTAGAACTCTTCCATTAGCACAAAGATCTCATGGTGCTACCTTTTACAGTCACCCCCACCTCCTGGCCCCCACCTCTGTTACTAATCCTAGGCAACTACTAATCTGTTCTCTACTTCTATAATGTTGTCATTTCAACAATGGTATATAAATAAAATCACACAGTATGTAATCTTTTGATATTTTCTTTTTCTCCTCAGCATAATGTCCTTGCAACCCATTCAAGTTGTGTCTATCAATAGCTTGTTCTTTTTAGTGTTGAATAATATTCTGTGGTATGGATGTACCACAGTTTGTTTAACCATTCACCCATTGATTAACATTTAGGCTGTTCCCAGTTTGAGGCCATTACAAATAAAGTTGTATGTGGTTTTGTTTTTGTTTTTGTTGTTGTTCTTTTGCTTATGGATGTTCAATTGCTCCAGGACCATTTGTTGAAAAGACTCTTTCCTCCATTTGCATCCTTGTTTAATTTTTTTTTTTTAATGACCATACTTGTGGTGGTCCATTTCTGAGTTTTTCATTCTGTTACAAGGATCTGTGTGTCTATATCAATACCACACAATCTTGATTACTATAGTAAAATACTAAGTCTTAAAATTGGGTAGAGTGATTTCTCCCACTTTATTACCCTTTTCCAAAATTGTTTTAGCTATTCTATTTCCTTTGACTTCTCAGATAAATTTTAGAATGAGATTGCCTACATCCACTACAATCTTCTGAGATTCTGATAGAAATTGCATTAAACATATAGATCAATTCAAGGAGAATTAACATTTTTATCAAATTTTCCAAGCCATTAACATGGTATTTCTCTCCATCTATTTAGATGTTTAAAAATTGTAGTTTTAAACACACAAGTCCCATGCGTGGTTTATCAGCTTTATGTCTAAATATTTCATTTTCAGAGCAATTATAAATTGTATTTTTAATTTCTATTGCCATATGTTAATTGCTGGTGCATACAAATACAATTGATTTTTGTATGTTGATCTTATACCCTGCAACCTTGCTAAACTCACTTATCAGTACCTGGATTTTTTGTTGTTGTTTTATTCTTATTTTGTTGTTATTGTTGTGATCCTTGGAGCTTTACAAAATCTGCATATAGAGATAACTTTATTTCTTCTTTTCAAATCCTTTGCAATTTATTTCCTTTTCTTGTTTTATCATGCTGGCTAAGACTTCCAGTACTATGATGAATAACAGTGGTGAGAGCAGATGTCTTTCCTTTCCTTGTTCTAGATCTTTGGAAGAAAGTATTTAGTCTTTCGTCATTAATCATGACATTAGCTGCGGGATTTAATTTGTTTATTTGTTGTAATAGATAGCCCCCTAGCAGGTTTAAGAAGTTATTTTCCATTCCTAGTTTGCCGAAGGAAATGCTGGTGGCGTAGTGGTTAAGCACTATGGCTGCTAACCAAAGGGTCAGCAGTTTGAATCCACCAGTCGTTCCTTGGAAACTCTATGGGGCAGTTCTACTCTGTCCTATAGGGTCGCTATGAGTCGGAATCGACTCGACAGCACTGGGTTTGGTTTGGTTTTGGTTAGTTTACTGAAAGTTTTTTTGTTTTTTTAAATCATGAATCGATGTTGAATTTTGTCACATCTTTTCTGCATCAATTGATACGATCATGTGATTTTTCTCCTTTAGGCTTCAAATATGGTGGATTACACTGACTGATTTTTTGGATATTGAACTAGCTTTGCACTTGGTTGTGGTGTGTATTTTTGAATATCGATGGACTTGGTTCGCTAATGTTTTGTTGAGTAATTTTGTGTCTATGTTCTGAGGGCGAGTTTAAAGCTATGAACTCAATTTCTTTAACAGGTATAGAACTATTCAAATTATTTCATAGCAAGTGACTTTTTTCTTTGTATTTTATCCACCACTTATAGTTGTTTAGGTAGAAGAATTAGTTTGATACCTACTCCTTCTCCACATCTACAAACAGATATCCATTTTATTTTTAAGATTATATAGGTCTCACCAGGTATTAGGTACTTGGGGACCTGCTTAGCTCATTTATGAACCCTGGTGACACAGTGGTTAAGATCTTGGCTAAAAGCCAAAGGGTTGGCAGTTCAGATCCACCAGCCACTTCTTGGAAACCCAGTGGGTCATGAAAATCTCATAGATCCAATGTAAAAATGTTTAATCACTACTATTCTTACACTCTTAAGTGAAAACAAAATTTCTTGATAAGTATGGATGTGCTTTTAGACTAAAATGCATCTGATTGGGCTATTGTTGCTGATTAGCTAAAATTCTGCAAATAGCAAATTGCTTAGAAAGGGCCCAGATTTACATAAACATTTGAAAATAATCAAAGATCAGAGTCAGCTCAAATATTAAACTCAGGCAAATGTCAATTCCCCTCTTCTTTGCTTCAACTGAAAATTGAAAAGACCTAATTTTACTAATATCAAAACATTCTTTTCCTTAATAACCTCCTGTGACTGAGGCCAAATCCAATGTAATATTTGCTTTTACATCAAAAACAACGTGAACTTTCATAAATCAGATTTTCCGCAGTCTATAGTGTAAAGAACCAATGAGAGATTTATCTCAAAATCCATAAATCGAACACAAACTTGCAAAATAAATTAAATCAAGTATGAAAGAAAATCAACATCTAGGTTTAAATGGAACAATAAATATGTAAATGGGCTGAAAACTAATACAACAGGGCAATCGAAACCTCAAGCGAAAAAGGTGGCAAAGGATAGGGCTTGCAAAAAAAAAAAAGAGAGAGAGAGAGAGGAATGAAAAAGAATAGTATTAAAAGAATTTTCACATAGAAATCAGAACGCAGTGTGGTGTGTCTTGTGATATTGCAGCAGAGGTAGAATTGATCTTGTTTCCATCTCTCTAAGGAGGGAGCTTTTACTTGTCCTCTGGAAATGAAGCTTGTCAGGAAATGATTTTAGAACTGCTGCTTTCAAAAACATGTTTTGCAAAAATACTAAAGTTGAAGAAAGTGGCGCTTTTCCAAAAGGAAAGTGACAGCTACTATTAGCTGGCTGCATAATAGAGAAATTAAGAATTATCAGGCTACTGCTCTGGCACACTCAGCCAAGGTGAATAACCAATCAGAGTCTGTAAAGAAAATGTCACGACATCCTGAGAGCTTGTGTCTTTAAGGTAACACACATTTGTGGACACGTCTGCAGCAGAGGGGTGCAGAGGAAACTGGTGGTACGTAAGACAAAGGAAAAATATGGTGTATGTATTTGGGGGAGGGGTGAGAAGGAAAAGAAAAATAGGGAAGAGAAGAGAGAATAAAGGAAAAATTGTCTTTGACACCAATTTCCTGTGACGATTGATATCTATAATATTCAGATGGCACTTCCATGACAACCTTAGCACAGGAGTAATGATGACAGCTAACGGTTATTGAGCACATATTACATGACAGGGTGTGTCCAAGCATTTTAAAAACATTACATCTAATTCTCAAGACAATCATACAAGGTATGGTCTTCGTTTTATAGACGATGAAACTGAAGTCTTAAAGAGGTATTAGAAGAACTTAATTGCCAAAGGTCACAGAACTAGTAAATTGTTGTTGTTGTTGTTGTTGTTAGATGCCATGGAGTCAGTTCTTACTCATGGCAACCCTATAGGACTGAATAGAACTGCCCCACAGAGTTTCTGAGGAGCAGCTGGTGGATTTGAACTGCCGACCTTTTGGTTAGCACCCAAGCTCTTAACTACTATGCCACCAATGTTCCAAGCTAGTAAATAAAAAAAAAAGTAAAATTCGAAAGTGCTCATTTTTAACCACTGTACTATATTAGCCTAATTTTTTAAATAATATTTCATAAAAACAAGTCTTTTTACCCATGTAGATCATGAACTTTGTTTCATTACACTACATTAACTATATTTCCTCATTTTAAAGAAAGGTTATAATTTCAGGCTCTACCACTTTGTCTAGACTTCTGCTTTGTAAAACCTTCAGCACCTAGAAAATGTCCGTTAACATAATAGGTGCTCAATAGCATATTCAAAAAGACTTGTTTAATTAATGAATAAAGCCTCCATTTAATGGAAAAAATGTTATGACATCAACTAACCATTGGAGTCTCTATTTTGCTGAAGTAACTCCAAATATTTAAAGAATTCAATTGTTTTACACTTCATTAATGAATGACTCTAGAATATTTTATCAGATGCCTTCTGCCATTCCTTTTAACTACAGTATTTCTTAGTTTACCTAAATCTAGTTTTCTTCTTACAGTCTAACTAACAACCTCACCTAACATTCCTGTCCCCACCTAATATTTTGGGAAAAGGCAATGGCTCTCAGTGATGAATGCATTTCAAATTATACTTATTTTTTCATGATCATTATATTTTGAATCATAAAACATTGACACAATGAGATATCATTCCAAAATGATCCCAAATGACAATGTAAAAAATTCCAATTTATTCTCTGTTGTGCTAGTATGTTACATTTCAGCATATTATCAAACTTTTTTTAAAATCACACATTATTTTTCTGAAAAAATTTAGGTGTGACTCAGCTTTTGAAGCATTTTAGCCAATACTCTGTAATGAGAAGTCCCCACGTATATTCTATCTTTTGCTGTTAGAGAAAAAATAAATCTAAAACTTTCAAAAGATTTTAAATAAATTAAATAAATTATTTAAAACCTCTGGCCACTTCTTTAGGTTAAAGAAGTATGTAGAAAATTCAATACCGTACAATTTTCATTGTGCCATAACACAATCCAAAGATAGAGATGGGTGGAGAGTTAGATAAGGATAGAAAGAGATCCTAGGTGGCTGAAAACACGGTACTGATTATGATGTTATTTTGCAAAAAGAATAAAGATTTAGGACCAAGTTCTTAGAAAAATATTAGCACCGATAATCAGCTATATCTATAACCATATGGATGGACTGGCATCTTCGTACACTTACTATTGTAGAGAAACAATCTTAGGTATCCAGGTAAATATGAACCATGAAAATTTATAGAAGTTGAGCTAAGATCACCAGTTAATACCATCTTTCAAAATGAGTTAAAAGCTTTACCGAAAAATTTGTTCAGGCCTAAAAAATAACAATGAACATACCCACATGCACACACATTTATGTATACACTTATATATATATTCATGTATATACATATACATATTTTTAGTCTTATTTATATTTGCATGTATATACACAGTGCAATGCAGTGAATTCCTTAATATGGCCCCTCTAATTATAATCTTTATAACTCCCACCAAATGCTGGGGTGGGGCTATGCAAATGCGGTGTTGTGGCCCACCAAGGGGATTGGATAGCTTGCTAAGAATGTAAATAAGGCCCATGGCACCCTTGTGGGGTTGGAACTATGCAAATAAACTGAATGCCTTCAGGCACAGGCTTACTGGCAGAGTGGGGGTGCCTCTGGGCACTTCTCAGCAGAGCTAAAATAGCTTTGTAACACTTACCCCAATAGGGCAGAGGCCTAGCCAAGGAGCCAAGAGGCCAAGGTGCCAGAGAGAAGTATGCCTATGGGCAAGGCTGAGAAGAGGCTGTTCTGATAGAACTGTATCCTGAGCATTCCTGATCCTGAATTGTAACCTGTTACTTCGCTAATAAACCCCATAATCATGAGTATTGTCGGTGAGCTCTGTGTGACCATTGCAACAGGGTAGAGAGTGCCGTGCGAAAAACAGCTGGTGTCAGAAATGGTAAAAAATGTTGGAGGGTGGAGGCATGTCTGACCTCTACCCCTGTTAGGATTGAATTGCGTCCCCCCCCAAAATGTGTATCAACTTGGCTAGTCCATGATTCCCAGTATTGTGTGGTTGTCCACCATTTTGTCATCTGATATGATTTTCTTATGTATTGTAAATCCCACCTCTGTGATGTTAATGAGGTGGGATTAGGGGCAGTTATCTTAATGAGGCAGGACTCAGTCTACAAGATTGGGTTGTGTCTTAAGCCAATCTCTTTTGAGATATAAAAGAGAGAAGTAAGCAGAGAGACATGGGGATCTCATACCACCAAGAAAGCAGAGCCAGGAGAACAGCATGTCCTTTGGACCCGGGGTCCCTGTGCTGAGAAGCTCCTAGTCCAGGGGAAGATTGATGATAAGGGCCCTCTTCCAGAGCTGACAGAGAGAGAAAGACTTCCTCTGGAGCAGATGCCCTGAATTTGGTCTTCTAGCCTACTAGACTGTGAAAGAATAAACTTCTGTTTGTTGAAGGCAGCCACTTGTGATATTTCTGTTATAGCAGCACTAGATAATTAAGACATCCCCATAGAAACCAGCCTTGGGCTATTGATAATGGTTCTCTCTTCCCCTTGTGAAATTAGAGAAGGTCAGACACCTCCACCATGCAATTTTTACACACAGACGCAAATACATTTTATCATTTGTGAGATGACATCTACCTCTTTTCTTAAATTCTTGATGCTATGGTTATAGCTACTGAGGAATTTTTAACAAAATAAGATATTTTCCACTAAATATTTAAATCTAGCAGGTATAAACCAAAGCCCACTGCCATAGAGTCAATTCTGACTCACAGCTACCCTGTGGGACAGAGTAGAACTTCTCCATAGGGTTTTAAGGCTGTAATATTTATGGAAGCAGACTGCCACATCTTTCTCCCACAGAGTAGCTAGTAGGTAAAGGCAGTAAACACTCCACAACAGTCCATGATGAAGTAGAGGAGTATGATCCCGCGATGAAGTTGATCATTCCATCATCATAAAATATCACAAATAACACAAAACTCTGAAGAGGACATTGAGGGCAAGAAAGAAGTTCCAAGTTAGGAAGTGGTAAAAGAAAGCAGAATGTTGGGTCCTGTGGTGTTTTATATCTGGAGAAACCAGTGAAGTATATCTGGAGAAGAAAGGCAGCAAAGCAACAGAAGTTTTATAGTTGTGGGTAGCAGTAGACTACTGCCTTGCCAAGATTGATGATTTAAGCAAAAGCATGTTACCAGAGGATTAACCCAGACACACAGAGAATTATATTACTGTTCCAAAAAGTGGTACCACATAAACCACTCCAAAAGAAACAATGTTGACCCTAAGATTTCAAAGCCAGAAGACTTTCAGGGATATCATACTTAGTAATCAAGAACTGCAACCACTTCACATACTGAAGATATTGGATATTAATTCTTTCCTACACTTATCGATGAAGATCAAAGACAACAGCCTTCAGTATGCATTACACCTCAACATAAAGACATGAAAGTCTTCAAAACTGGGTCAATAAGCAACATCACGATTAACAAAGAAAAGATTGAAGTTGTCAAGAATTTCATTTTACTTGGATCCACAATCAACACCCACGGAAGCAGCAGTTAAGAAATCAAAAGACACATTGCATTAGGCAAATCTGCTGCAAAAGACCTCTTTAAAGTGTTAAAAAGCAAAGGTGTCACCTTGAAGACTAAGGTGTGCCTGACGGAAGCCACAGTGAAGTTGAGCCATCCAAATCAAATCAGCAGACGTAGGCGCTCAAAAGGAAATCTACTGAGAACTGATATAGGAAATAATATACATATATATATATATATATAAAGAGGATAATAAAGATAAAATAAATTTGAGAATAAAGGCAGAAAAGTGGAATATGAAAAATAAAACCTTAATTAAACTCATTGTCTTAGTTATCTACTGCTGCTATAACAGAAATACCACAAGTGGGTGGCTTTAAGAAACAGAAATTTATTTGAAAATTGTTGTCTTCAGTTTAGGAGGCTAGAAGTCTGAGTTCAGGGCGTTGGCTTTAAGGGAGGGCTTTCTGTCTCTGTCATCTCTGGGAAAAGTCCTTGTTCCTTGATTCCTTGGTGATTTTCATATGGCGTGGCATCTGTCTTTCCCTGTCTCTGCTCACTTGCTTGTTTAATCTATTTTCTATCTCAAAAGACATTGACTTATGACACACCCTACACTAACATAGTCTCACTGACCGAACAAAGAAAACCCATTCCCAAGTGGAATTATAACCACAGATATAGGGGTTAGGAATAACAATATACATTTTAGGGGGACACATACCAATTCATTACACTCATATTCCAGAATAATTCTGATACTTTCACAAGAATGAAAAAAACAAAACAAAATTAAAAAAAAAAAAAAAAAGTTGCTATTGAGGAGACTTCAACTCATGGCAAGCCCGTATGTGTCAGAGTAGGACTGTACTCCACAGGGTTTTCAGTGGCTGATGTTTGGAGATAAATCATAAGGCCTTTCTCTTGAGGTACCCCTGTGTGGACTTTAACTACCAAACTTTCCGTTAGCCACCAATGTGTTAGCCATTTACACCATTCAGGGTCTCCTAATTAAACTCACATTCCAAATGAATTCTAATAATTTCACAGAAATGAAGAAAGCGTTTACTGTTATGATGTTAGAAAGTAGTAGGCCAAGGATTCAGTACCTATTTCAAGATTTTCAGCCAGGTCTGGGAGTAATTCCTTGTCACATTTATACTGAACCATTTCATTTCTTGAGACCTGTGCTCTGGGGAGCCCACATCCCAAGCTATTTCCTTAGAAGTAGGCCTATATTCTGAAAGGAAATTTTCTAGAAGGAGAGCTAAGAAAATAGAAAAGAAAGCAGTAATCAGAAAGCAAGAGAAGGCATAAGAAAATAAAAGAATAAAAACAGAATCAGATAAACAAAACAGTTAAAGTCTAGACATCAAGAAAACTCAAGCTGAAAGAAAACCTCTTCACCAACTCAAAGTAAAACTCCCAAGGCTTATTCCAAGATTCAGACATAAGTATTACATCTGTAGCAAGAAGCAGAACCTTATTAAAGTTTTAATATTCTAACACAATTTCACTCTTCTTCCAGAATACCTAATTCCCATTTCCCTTATTACCTGTGTTTGAGAAATACATTAATTTTTTTCTGAGTCAATTTACATTTTTATAAAATGATATAAAATATCTCTCCTTAAATATTTATTAGCAAAAAGTTTCAGAGAAGTGGAGTTTTTGAGGACAGCCAACTGTTTTTATAACCACGCAAAAATGCCCTTTTCAAATGAATAGATGAGACATGTTATTATGTTTATCAGTTATCATATCAGAATGCTGAAAAATGGCAAGGACGCTGTGGAGAAAGGCGGGGTAGCTTGCTTTGCCATTTAGTAGCTTTCGGACCCCAGGTCTTTCTAATGTTTTAGTTTGCTTTTTTGTAAAATTAGAATGATAATAATATAGGGTCATTTTCAAGTTTAAGTGAGGTAATAACGCATGATGCCTGGTAGGCAATAAGTGCTGATAGTTAGTATAACTATTACTTTTATTTTTATTGTTAGTATTATTGATATCATCAAAAATGATGTTTTTCTTAGAGAAAAGGGGTGATAAGCACGTAGTTCATTTTGATTCCTCATATTCTTCACCAGTTCACCATTGACTCCCAATTTCAGAGACCATAGTGAGAAAGACAAAAGAACCCATAATTGGATTAACAAGAATAACAAAGTTTGCCCAGCATCTACATTTACTAATTCAATAGTTCCCCATTTAGTTATGTTATACAGGTAGGGTGAAGCTGTTGAAACACAGTAAGGTTTTGTTTTTGTTTTTCATGTATCAACTAAAGCTGCACTAATATTTAAGTTCTTTGAGAACCTGTGTGTCCCATGAGACTAACCCAAACATAAAATGATTGATTATTCCCCCAAATTCAAATGACTCTTAACACTTTGGCAATATCAAATTGAAAGGAAAAATCTAATCCTATCATTAAATTTTTATTAGACCTAAGATATTCTTTATTAGAGACTTTTACCTGGTAAAGGACGAAGTACTACATCAGTCTCCAAATGAATCGCTGTTTTTTTAAATGAAATTGGTGTATTTAATTTTTGAAACTTTTATTTCCTGATGGTTTCTGCCTTAACTATTTTCTTAAAAGCTGTCTGGAATTTCAAAAGAAAATCTATTGAGATGTGAAACAGGAAAATAAAATATATAGAGAGAGGATAATAAAGATAAAATACATTTGAGAATAAAGGCAGAAAAGTACAATATGATAAATAAAACAGTCAGGATGGCAAGGAAGCCCAAGGCATAAGGATAAAAAAACATTTTGTTCCACATTGAATCCACATTATATAAGCTGGCAGTAAAATTCTAAGGCTATCTGTAGGTATATCACAGACATAACAAAGGATATTGAAGATTTTTAATCAATTCTAATATGCATCAAGCTCTATGCTCAAGTTCAGATGCAAGATATGTTTCCAACAAGGTCTCTCACACGAAGCAAAACATCTTGTAAGAATTCTCCATTTTTTGACACCATCCTTTAACAATTTCTATCATTTTCTGGAAAAAAAAATGCATAAACAGAGAACAGAGTTGGATGATAAGAGCTGAATAAATTCAGCTGTTTCTGCATTGCTCCTCCATTCCCTCATTCCTCTCCCGGAAGTAGTTCCTAATGCTACATAGAGTAAGAGAGAAAAAGAAATAGTAAACAAAAGAAAGAATAAGAAATGTGCAATAAACCAAGGTCTCTGTCTTAGGCTGGGCTCTCTAGAGAAGCAAAACCAGTGAAGTGTATGTGTGTGTGAGTGTGTGTGTGTGTGTGTATGTATGTATGTATATATATATGTACACAGACATACACACACACTGAGACAGACAGACAGAGAGAGGTTTATCTCAAGGAAACGGCTCATAAGGTTGTAGAAGCTGGCAAGTCCCAAATTCCTGGGTCAGGTGTCAGGCTGGAAGATTCTCCTGACTAACAGAGCTGTAGGAGATGACAAATCCAAGATCGGCAGGTCAGATGGCAAGCTACTGGCTCACAGGCTGTGGAGGCCAGTGAACCCCAAGATCAGCCATCAATATGGCAGAGTGCTGGCTTAAGTACCAAAACTGGAGGTCAGATGATGACAAGCCAGATGCAAGATCCAGAGTGAACAAAAGCCAGTGAGATTTGCCAGAACGTACATATATAGTGGATGCAGGCCACACTCCCAAAGAAATTCCTCTTACAGTTGATTGACTGGCTATATCAAATCACATCATGGAGATATTTACATCACAAAATGGAAGATAACTACATCATTATATAACTGCCAAACTATATCATTACTTAACTGCCAAACTGCTGAGAATCATGGCCCAGCCTAGTTGACATACAACCTGAACCATCACAGTCCACTCCTTATCAACTTGGCACCTGTACACATCTCCTTAAATCATACACAGTCTATAAATAAAGGTAACTTTAAAGTCATACTTGCACCTAACATGATACAGCTAACATGTGTATGACTAAAAATCAACTAGCCTCATTTAATCTTGTATTTTATAAGAAATGAAAAAAAATATATTTTATGCACACATACAAGGAAGGAATACTCACAACAATTACAGTCCTCGTTTCTGCAACTGATCAATTGGTCATAACTGGTATTTAGAACTACCTTCTTCCACCAATGATTCTGTAATCCTCTTGCCCTCGGCAAGCATCTCAGCTGGCCATGGTTCTTTGCCTGGTGGGGTGGCCTAAACCCTTCATTCCTGAAGGGTCTGGGCCATTAGTAGTCATGTCAGAATTGGGCTGCTGTAGATAGATAATGTGACAGGGATGAAATAGGACAGTGAGATGTAATGCTGGCCTTCCCAGCTGAAGACAAACTATTTCTGGTGTTCCTTCAAAACCAGAATCAAGGACAAGGTATTGGTCAGCTCAATAGCTGCATACCAAGTACCAGGAGATGCATTAATTTGCTCAAGCAATGAAACCACATCTAGAACAGCAGTCATAATTGGAGTCACAACCTCACTGAGTTTATGATAATCCACTGTCATTCCTCAAGATCCATCTATTTTTGCAGAGGCCAAATAGGTGAGTTGAAGGAGGATGTGGTGGGAATCGCCACCCCTGCATTCTTCAAGTCCTTGATGGTGACGCTAATCTCTGCAATCCCTCCAGGAATGTAGTATTGTTTTAGTTTACTACATTCCTAGGTAGGGACAGTTCTAATGGCTTCCACTTGGCTCCTCCTACCAGAATAGCCCTTACTCCACTTGTCAGGGATCCAATGTGGGGGTTCTGCCAGTTGGTGAGTATATCTATTCCAATTACACATTCTGGAACTGTGGAAATCACTACAGGATGGGTTCAAGAATCCTCTGTGAAGTGAAATTGAGATAAGACTCCATTAATAACCTGACCTCCATATGCCCCCACTCAGACTGGTGAGCTACAGTGATATTTGGGGTCTCCTGGAATTAGTGTCAGTTCAGAGCCAGTATCCAATAATCCCCCCAAAATTCTGATTATTTCCCTTTCCCCAATGAGCAGTGGCTCTCTTAAAAGGTAGTAGATCCCTTTGAGGAAGGCTGGGAGAAAGAGTAACAGTATAAATTTTTGGCAGCATAGCAAGGTTTTTCCTCAAGGGGACTCAGCCTTCCTTATATTCAAGGGGTTGTGATTCTGTAAACTCACTCAAGTCTGAGAATTGATTAAGGGGCCATGATTCTGTTCTGGTAATCCAAGTTAGACTGCTGTTCACTTGACCTAGTATTCTTCCACTGTACAGTCCAAGTAAATATTTATTATTCCTATCTATTTCACTCCCAGGGATGCCATGACTAGGTAGCCAATGTCATAAGTCCGTATGAGTCAGACTATTCTTATTACTGCTTTGACTCCAGTATCTATTACCATTATGGTAAACACGCCCACCTTGTCTTTGTTGGTTGTCACTACTTGGCTCCTACCACTACAGGGTCCAATCAGCCCCACTGTAGTTAGGTGTCTTAATTCAGCAGTATTTAAGGATGACAGGGCTCCCGTCACAAATTTGTTCTTCACTATTGTGGTGTAAGGTGTATTCTCTGAGCATTCTATATATGGGTCTGTGGGTCTAACCTGATAAATCCACTCTAACATACTAATTTCCCTATGCCTTTGGATACTTTCTTCCACTGTATACCAAGAAAGGTCTGGTACTTCAGTTTGATTTAGTGTAGGCCACTGCGTAAACCATGCTTCAGTGAACCAACCAAATAAACTATTAAATCTTTTTCTAATCTATCAAGCTGAAACATTGAATGACAAATCTGTGCTTAGTGGCCCCGTTTGAATAAACTCAGACTGATCCATCTTTATGTTCCTTGTACCATTATCCCACATCCTTAATAGTCATTCACAACACATATTTCCCAGATTTGTATTTGTACATATTAGAAAAGACAAGCAGTTCTTTTGAACTGTAGCATACCTTCTCCTGGGTCACACATTGTACTTCACCTTTTTGGGCTCGCTGGAACTTAAGTCTAGTTACAGGTCTAGAAGCAAAAATGGGTGGTAAGAATGTATTCCAAAAACATGCAACAATGTCTTATAAGGCATTTACTTCAGCTGATGCCCCAGACAATGACTCAGATGCCATCACAGGCAATATTTCAGTAAAAGGCTCTTCAGGCACAGCTGGGTTAATCTCAGTAGATGGGAGTCAAGGGGCTAATGGTTTTAATGGAGAAGGTGGCTTAGCAGACAAAGATGGAGTAATCTCTTCAGATGGGAGTAAGAGGGCTGGTTCTGTTGGCAGGAATGATTCAACAGAATTTATGGGCTCAGTGTCCCCAGATTCCTGGTTATCTGCCCATATGTCCCTATACCAAGTTTCAGGATTCTTTTTCTTCCAAACCAATGCACTCACTTGAACTTCAGACAGCATTTGAGGTTGGGGATTCCATTGCCATTGTAATTCAACAACTCTTACTATAAGACTCTGGGTTTTGTTTCTAGCAATATCAGTTCTGTTACCACAAGAAATAAGGCCTCTTTTCAGGGCACAAGTGGCAAATTTGAAGTTGTTTATGCTGTGCTTGAGCTGTGACTCTGAAGCCCTGAGCTCATCTCTTTCTTTCACTACTTTCTCTAGTGAAAGTAGGACCATCCAACCAGCTTCCTTAAACTTCTCATTCTGACAAAATTGTAGAAAAGTATCAAATATGTGATCACCCAGTGCCTCACCTCTCACCTTTTGATCTATGGTGGTGATATTTGTGTATTTCTGTAGCCGCCTCACACCATGGATTAGCAGTTCCCTCTTTACTACTGGAGACAAAGCCATTAATATCTTTAAGAGTAACCAGACTTGAGAACTAATTTAGAAACTCTTCCTTATATTTTGTTTCTCTAGAACCACTCTTGGTACTAAATACCTTATGCTGGGAAATGGTTTATGTGGTTGTAGAGACTGGCATGGTAAAGTCCATGGGTCAGAAGTCTGGCTGAAGGCTTCACCTGACTCCTGTAACTGTAGAGGCTGATGAACCCAAGATCAGCAGGTCAGGTGGCATGCTGTTGGCTCATGGGCTGCAGAGACTGAAGAATCCAACATCAGCAGGTGAGATGGTAGGCTGCTGGCTTAAGCTTTCTAACCTTTTCAAAATTGCTATTTATACATAAAGAGCATCTGAAATATGCCTATATCACCAGTAGGACAAATAGAAAGGTTGGAATTTATAGATTAGGAAAAGGGTGCAATTGCTAAGGACCTTTTGCCAAGTCACTGACATATGGGAACAGATACTCAAATGATGATTGTCAAGGCCATGGCTAAATTCCTCACTATTGCTACAGCAGTTTTACTCAAGATGGTAAATGTCAGTGCAGACAGTACTTAATTTTTCCAGGGACAAATGATAGTGCATAGGTTATCCAACTTTTTCATTTTTTCCAATTTCTGTTTTTTATTAACATGCTTCTCAGAAACTGTGAAGGAAAATTGAAAGAAAAATGAATTTGATAAAAAGTTTGATGGGGGAATGATCTAAGAAAAAAATATCTATCTTTCCTTCCTTGCATTCCACCTTGGCAGAGTTGGGCGCTCTCTTCTTGTTTTTGCTATTATGGCACTTAGAGTATTGTATTTTGTTGTGGAGTGAATTGTGTCCCCCAAAAATACGTGTCAACTTGGTTAGATCAGATTCTCAGTATTGTGTTGTTGTCCTCCATTTTGGGCTTGATATAATTTTCCTATGTGTTATAAATCCTAATCTCTTCCTGTGGTTTTTGAGGCAAGATTAGATTATGCTAAAGAGGATTAGGATGAGATATAACACCCTTACTCACATCACTTCCCTGATCCAATGTAAAAGGAGTTTTCCTGCGGTGTGGCCTGTACTACCTTTTATCTCTGAAGAGATGAAAGGGAAGCAAGCAGTGAGTGAGGGACCTCATACCACCTAGAAAGCAGTGCCAGGAGCAGAGTGTGTCTTTGGACTCAAGGTTCCTGCTTGGAGAAGCTCCTAGTCCAGGGGAAGACTGATGACAAGGACCTTCCTACAGAGCTGACAGAGAAAGCCTTCCCCTGGAGCTGACACCCTGAATTTGGACTTCTAGCCTACTAGACTGTAACAGAATCAACTTCTGTTTGTTAAAGCCATCCGCTTGTGCTATTTCTGTTATAGAAGTACTAGATGACTAAGACACAGAGTTTAAGTGACTTCTCAAGATTACATTACCATATTTTTAGGCAAATAATGTGTGCCTTCTATGTTTGTTTGCCAACTGTGCCCCCTCCCCACAAGGTATTAATTGTAAGTGCCGTTAAGCCAATTTTTTTTTACATGTTGCTGTAAAAATAATTAGCATGATGCCCTTAAGAAAATACCTCCCGGGGAAGGGAATGGTGCAGATGGCAAACAAACATGGAAAGCACACATTATTTGTATAAAATATGGTAGTTTTGGAGTTTGAAGGGATCTGACAGGTCACACTCTTCTTTTCCTTACTGAGTTCTGAAACATTAAAGGAGACAAAGGAATCTGAAAATACAGACAGATTACCACCTTTATTATTAAGACTAAAAAATATAACAAGAACTTCCTAATACAGAGCTCTAAAGTTAGCGAGACATTCCTACTCAGTCACAGAGAGCTGGAGTAGCTGGAGGCCTCATCATGTAAAACATATAGCATGAAGGGACAAAACTCAGAAAGACACCTTCCTTGACAGCAGGCTTCCTTAAGAAGGGAGAAAAGGGAAGACACTTTGATAGTCATGAGTAAGATAAGCCATTCCACCTGTCCTAGAGAGAAGTTGGGAGGAGTTGATTTAGTGGAGTACTCTACTCAGGGAAGGAAATACCATAGTGGGGAGCAAATGTTCCCCAGCTTTGTCCCTTCTAACTTGTATTTTATGTCAAAGAATCAGACTCATATATTCTGACACCAAAATTTTCTCACAATTTTTGCCTTCTCATAATGACTTAGAGGAGTTGAGGATAAAAAGAAACTCAGCCTAACTCTTTCTAGAAAGAGTCGAATTGTGGCTAAGTAGCCATTAGTCTTTAGCAAACTTTTCTGTAGCCCTAGCATGTTGTTATTACTTGCTGTTGAGTCGACCTGACTCATGTATAACAGAAGATGGTTCTGTCCTGATACACAGCTATAGTGCAGTGAGTGCCTTCCAATCTAGGAGGCTCACATTGCAGCAATATATGGGATACTATTCTCTTGTGATTCTTAGGGTTTTCATTGGCTAATTTTCTGAAGTAGATCACCAAGTGTTTCTTCCTAGTCTGTCTTAGTCTGGAGGTTCTGCTCAAATCTGTCCACCACGTATGGTGACCCTGCTATTATTTGAAATACTAATGGCATAGCTTTCAGCATCATAGTAACGCACAAGTCACCACATTGCGACAAACTGACAGATGGGTAGTAATATAAACCTCCACATTAGACACATAGTAGAAACCAAATAAATAGCGTAATGATCATTAAGTGAAAGAGGTAAAAAAAAAAAAAAAAAACCTTGATCATGGAAGCTCCGTAGACACATCCAAACTCGCTGAGGGACTGAATTGCTGGGTTGAGGGCTGTTAGGACCATAGTCTCAGGGAACATCTAGCTTAATTGGCATAATATAGTTTATAAAGAAAATGCTCTACATTCTACTTTGATGAGTAGGATCTGGGGTCTTAAAAGCCTGGGTGGGGCAACCTAAGATACTCCAATGGTCTCACCCCTTCAGAAGCAAGGGAGAATGAAGAAAAATGAAGATACAAGGAAAAGATTAGTCCAAAGGCCTGATGGACCACAACTACCACAGCCTCCGCCAGACTGAGTCCAGCACATCTAGATGGTGCCTGGCTTCCACCACTCACTGCTCTGACAGGTATCACAATAGAGGGTTCCAGACAGAGCTGGAGAAAAATGTATAACAAAATGCTAACTCACAAAAAAGAGACCAGACTTACTGGCCTGACAGAGACTGGAGAAACCCTGAGAGTATAGTCCCCGGACATCCTCTTTTAATGAAGTCACTCCTGAGGTTCACCCTTCAGCCAAAGATTAGACAGGCCCATAAAACAAAACGAGACTAAAGGGACACACCACCCTAGAGGCAAGGACTAGAAGGCAGAAGTGGACAAGAAAGCTGGTAATAAGGAACCCAAGGTCGAAAAGGGAGAGTGTGGACATGTCATGGCATTGTTAACCAATGTCACAAAACAATATGTGTACTAACTGTTTAATGAGAAACTAATTTGTTCTGTAAAGCTTCATCTAAAGTACAATAAAATAAATAAAAACAACCTTAAAGCATCTGACCTGGCACAGATTTGAAAGGAAAGGGATTTGAAAATGAGGGCTAGGAATGGGGCAGGAGAGAAGGTTTGGGGAAAGAGTTTTTCTCCTGAGAGCTTTTCATCTGTATGTGTTCAGCTTCTTGCTGTTTTCACAAATGAAGAGCAAGAAGATCTGTAATTTGGGTTATCAATTAACCCTGAGTGCAACAGTAAGGAACTATTGCCTACCACAAATGGCTCTCAGGGTAGGACAGACCTTGATGGGCAGCATTTACTAATTTCTCTTGTATAAATACTCCAACATAGCCCATTTCAAACTCCAACAAGACAACAACTAGATCACTAAATTCCTGAAAATGCAACTAACAGCTATCATGAGGCAGTGTAAGCCTGGTGCAGAACACAACTGCCAACAAACAGAGATGCCAGAGAAAGAAAGTGCCATTGGAAAGGGACAGATGGCCACGTGAGGGTCTCAGCCCTGCAATGGGCCAGGTCAAAGGAGGTTCATGGGTGCCCATAGAGTTATCGAGAAAACATATAGGTCTCACGCTTGTTCTAGAGATGGAATGAGTCTAGGCTCCAGTGGAGGGATGAGGGTGGGTGGTATCTCACAGTTCTTCCATCATTTCCTCTTTCCAGACATTTGAAATAGGAAATGATAAAAAGGTACAAGGAGCTGTACCTTTTTATCATTTCCTCTCTCTCTCTGTGCCTCTCTCTCTCTCTGTGCCTCTCTCTCCCTCTGTGCCTCTCTCTCCCTCTGTGCCTCTCTCTCCCTCTGTGCCTCTCTCTCCCTCTGTGCCTCTCTCTCCCTCTGTGCCTCTCTCTCCCTCTGTTCCTCTCTCTCTCTCTGCCTCTCTCTGTAGCAGTTCTGATCCAAGTTTAGTAAGACTTTAAGGAGCCCTGACAGTGCGAAAGTTAAGAGCTCTGTTGTTAACAGAAGGTTTGGCAGTTCAAACCCACCCAGCTGCTCCACGGGAGGAAGACCTGATGATCTGCTTCCATAACATACAGCCAAGAAAAAACTCTACGGGCCAGCTCTACTCTGTCACATGGGGTAACTATAAGTAGGAATCGACTTGCTGGCACCTGGCAATAACAGTAGGACATTAGTTATTACTCACCAACAACCTCTATGCTTGCTGGATGCTAAGGAGAGTTTGACATGGATAACGACATACCAGGGTAATTGGTACAAATAATACACTGAACATTTCCACTGACCACATGGTGAGAATGATAAACGTATAATTTATATTAGTGTGCACAAAATGACTAAATGCAAGCATTTTCCATATCTAAAAGGCTTATATATGCAGAGACGCACAGGATAAAACTTTAATTTTAATAGTGCTTTTTGGGGTTCTAATTAAGCCAATGGTAGATCTCTTTGTGAGTGCACAGTAATTCTCCTCAGGTAGTTAATTAGAGACTGCCAATTCATACCTGTGTCTGACTGAGCGCAATGGAGAGGAGTAAGACAAATTAAGATTGGAAAAGCCTCAGATGACAGAGAGATTGCAAATGCTATTAAAGATTTAAGCAGCAAAAGGGGGTGGTGGAATGCTAACTTTATGGAGTTCTTGGATACTGGCATACTAGATTACTATTGCTGTACTTGGAAATCTGTGAAGAATGTAAAAATCAGGTGAGGAGAGAATTTTTGCCTCTTTATAATTTGATAATAGTATGCTGTCTTTCCTAAGTAATGGACCACTCTCCTTTCTTTGTCTCTGTGTGTCTTTCTCTCTCTGTACCTCTCCCTCTCCGTGCCTCTCTCTGTGTGTGCCTCTCTCTCTCTCTCTCTGTGTCCCTCTCTCTGTCTCTCTGTCTCTCTCTCTCTCTGTGCCCCTCTCTCTCTCTCTGTGCCCCCCTCTCTCTCTCTGTGCCCCCCTCTCTCTCTCTCTGTGGCCCTCTCTCCCTCTCTCTGCCTCTCTCTCTCTGTGCCTCTCTCTCTCTCTGTGCCTCTCTCTCTGTGTGTGTGCCTCTCTCTCTCTGCCTCTCTCTCTCTCTCTGCCTCTCCCTCTCTCTCTCTCTGCCTCTCCCTCTCTTTCTCTCTGCCTCTCCCTCTCTCTCTCTCTGCCTCTCCCTCTCTCTCTCTCTGCCTCTCCCTCTCTCTCTCTGCCTCTCCCTCTCTCTCTCTCTGCCTCTCACTCTGTCTCTCTGCATCTCCCTCTCTCTCTCTCTGTCTCTCACTCTCTCTCTCTGCATCTCCCTCTCTCTCTCTGCCTCTCCCTCTCTCTCTCTGCCTCTCCCTCTCTCTCTCTCTCTGTGCCTCCCTCTCTCTCTCTGTGCCTCTCTCTCTCTCTGCCTCGCCCTCTCTCTCTCTGCCTCTCCCTCTCTCTCTCTCTCTGTGCCTCTCTCTCTCTCTGTGCCTCCCTCTCTCTCTGTGCCTCCCTCTCTCTCTCTGTGCCTCCCTCTCTCTCTCTGTGCCTCTCTCTCTGCCTCTCCCTCTCTCTCTCTGTCTCTCCCTCTCTCTCTCTGCCTCTCCCTCTCTCTCTCTCTGCCTCTCCCTCTCTCTCTGCTTCTCTCTCTCTCTCTGCCTCTCTCTCTCTCTCTGCCTCTCTCTCTCTCTCTGCCTCTCTCTCTCTCTCTCTCTGCCTCTCCCTTTCTCTCTCTCTCTCTGCCTGTCTATCTCTCTCTGCTTCTCTCTCTCTCTCTGCCTCTCCCTTTCTCTCTCTCTCTCTGCCTGTCTATCTCTCTCTGCTTCTCTCTGCCTCTCTCTCTCTCTGCCCCCTCTCTGTCTCTCTCTGTCTCTCTGTGTGTCTCTCTGTCTCTCTCTCTCACTTTCTCTCTGTCTCTCACTTTGTCTCACTTTGTCTCTCTCTCACTTCGTCTCTCTTTCACTTTCCCCTCTCCTTTCATTATCTTACATAGAATATAATCAATAATGGTCTCTTAATTTGGGGGAATCCTCAGATTTTGGCTTTCTGACACTTAGTCTTATGGGATCATGCCACTCTGGAAAAGCCCACCTTCCACCTCTTGCATGTGTGCCTTTTAAATTTGAACTCATCAGATATTTCCTGTGCCATTACAAGAATTTATTTGGTTGCTTTGCCTATGGGGTATTTTAAGGTGGTGGTTAGAATTTTGGGTTTCTTCAGGTCCCAGGGTCACGCCCATAAAGCCTGGGCTTTGGAGCTAGATCAAGTGGTTCAGAGCCTGACTCTGCATTGGTTGCCTCTGGGAGCTTCAGAAAGTGACTTCATTTCTGAGCTTTCATTTTCTTCTTTCTGATGTGATGATAATAATATGTTGCAATGTAATAAAACAAAATACTTATGACTTTTTAAAAAATATTAAATAATTTTGAAATTATGCAAGTGTCTAGCTTGCTGCCAAGACCAGTGCAATTGCTCAGCAATTGTGAGAATCCACCTCCCTGCTAAGGTTTTCAAAATCTGTGTTCCTACTATCTAGGCTGAGGAGGAATAAACAAACCTCACATAGGCCTGGCTTACATATCTGATGTGTTAAATATCTGATATGATAATCTCATACTCTAACAATCTAGTCACAATCCTTGAACAATCTATTACTTTGTTTTGGTTAGAAGTAAATCTAAGGCAATGGTTTTCAACTATGAAGGAGAATTAGTATTTGAATCAACTGGTGGATTTTGCAAACTACATATCCCCTCCCTCTAGTTCCACCTCCAAGGTGGCAATGCTGATGTAGGGTATCTGTTCTCCTAGTTCTTTATTTAGCCTTCTGAATGAAGAACCAAGTATCAACTAAACAAGGCAATCATTTATCAGATATTTGATTGTAGCAGGATAGGAATTCAACTAATATCTGAGTATTGAAGTCTTTCCAGCATTAATGATACTGTTGAGATTTTACAATAGAGCAGAATTATATACATTAAAACAGAATTATATATATTCCCTCAAAAGTTCATAGATTCTTTTTCAATCTCATGATATTCTCCATTTCTATTTTTACCCAAATCGATTCAGCATCAGATTTGCTCAAGGAAATTTTATATCTTTTTTTAAAAAAAAATTCATCGTCCTTTCCCATTTATTGGATCTACTTTTGTAACCAAAAACATAATGTTCCTGCACTACAGTCATCAGTCTCAGCATCAAGAAACTACCTTCTGAGAAGGAGTCCTTGGGTGGCACAAATGATTATGTAGCTATACTATTAACCAAAAGGTTGGCTGTCCAAACCCACCCAAGGGCACCTCAGAATATAGGCCTGGTGATCCGTTTCCAAAAGGTCACTGCCTTGAAAACCCTATGGAGTGTAGTTCTACTCTGACACACATGAGGTGGCCATGAGTCAGAATCAACTCATCAGAAACTAACAACAACCACCTTATGAAAATACTTCGAATATTACATTTAAGTTACACTGTGTAACTTATATTGTATATTGACACAATATCTGTCTGAAGCTGTTCATATAGTTCTTGAGTTCCTTTTTTTTCTTCTGAAAACACTGCTCTGCCCTTTTACCACTGTTTATGATATAACTGGAAACACTGGTGGTGTAGTGGTTAAGAGCCAAGGCTGCTAACCAAAAGGTTAGCAGTTCAAATCCACCAGGCACTCCTTGGAAACTCTGTGGGGCAGTTCTACTCTGTCCAATAGGGTCTCTATGAGTCAGAATCGACTCGACGGCAATGGGCTTTTTATTTGTTTTATGATATAACTATTCTCAACCACAAAATAAGTATTACAGCTTTACCTAGATACTTTTCTTCATTAATGACTTTCCCTCAAATTCTAAAGTTATCTTGATCAGAACACTAGCCTCCAGCCAAACAAAATCATTTTCTAATTGCATTGTTTAGGTGCCCTAAGTGATGGTCCAGAATAGCAAATTCCGATATTTTGTGCTTATCTTGGTAGCTATGTTCTTCGCACATTCTTGTTTATTTTCCAAAGTCACAGCCTGAAAATAAAAAAAAAGAAAGAGAGAGATTGAAAGTATAGTCTCCCTTCTAACCTTTAGCTTATTAACAGGACTCCAGGTTTGCCAGAGAAATTCTCTCACTTTTTACATAAATCAGCCAAACTGACTAGTACCAGTTGCCATCTAGTCGATTTTGACTCATGGCGACCCCACCTGTATCAGAGGAGAACTGTGCTTCCTAGAGTTTTCAACGGCTGATTTTTTTGGCAGTCGATCGCCAGGCCTTTCTTCCGAGGTGTCACTGGGTGGACTTGAACCTTCAACCTTTCCATTAGCAGCCAACTGCATTAACTGTGTGCACTACCCATGGGCTCCAAACTGGCTGGTAAGCCATGAGTCTTGTAAGCTTCATTGCGCTTTCCATCAAATCTCACATACACATTTAAGGAATATGGTACTAACCTTTAAACAAGTCATCTCGAACCTGGATGCAGCAACTTCTGTGTGTGTCTGCAGGAGAGACATCTTCTGATGTCAGCACCTGTTGTTACATTGGCAAGTACCTGTGAGACTTCCTTATTATTCCGCGATTCTAAAGACTGGCTGCAGGTGCTCAGCATTTCCCTTCCTTGTCCTCAGCTGTATTCCTCCACCCAACGACCGGTTCACACCGGTGGTGATTCTCTTTCACCAACGTAGAGGATATTGTTTTCTTTTGGCCTAACTCTTTGGATTATTTATTCCCCCTTATCTGGAAACCCTAGTGGCGCAGTCATTAGGTGCTACGGCTGCTAACCAAAGTGTCGGCAGTTGGAATCTGCCTGGCGCTCCCTGGAAACTCTATGGGGCAGTTCTACTCTGTCCTATCGCGTCGCTGAGTCGGAATCGACTCGACGGCACTGGGTTTTGGTTTTGGTATCTGGAAACCCTATAGGGCAGTTCTACTCTGTCCTTTAGAACCGCTATGAGTCAGAATCGACTCAACGGCAATGGGTTTCTTTTTTTTTTTTTTTAAATGGGATCTGGAAGCAGTGTTATTTGTATTTTACTTACATACATCTCAAATGTGGAGAATGGTTCTGTTTCTTTCTGACTTCTAGCAGGTAGACTTGCTCACATTTACAACATGCAAACATTCGCCACCTCGGGAGAAAATTCCGAGTCTCTGTGGCTTATTGGATAAGTTGCCTCAGTGGTGCGTGTTACCTACATTTTTCCACAAATTAGAGAGCAGAAACGTTTTTAAGCATCTTCCCCCACGCCTCCCCCCAAAATCCCATGTGTACACTGTGCAAAGCATTTGATGGTAGCCAAACACTTGATCAATTCACTGAGGAAAAATAGGGAATTTACCTCTAAAGACTGGTCACTTAAAAACAGATAAGATGTAGTGCAATGCAATTTATCACTGGCACACAGCCCAGAACCTAGAAGAGATAATGTTGTGGACAAGTAACACTTCATTAAAAATTGAAAACGTATTACTTGCATCAGTAGCATGTTCCTTCAGGCTGCTTATACGGGTGTGTAATCTCTGTGACAGTGATCCCGATGAAGCCAAGTGAGGTACATTTTGCAGACCAGGAAAATTACATGAACTTTTGACAATATTTTCTCCCAAATTATTTATGAGGTAACAAGAGCTGGGAATTTGAACCAGTGATTTGAAAATGGCACTTACAGCTCAGAAGGTAGCCAGAGTAGCAATCCTACAGTCACCTCATTTTCGGATGATAGTCATCTGAATTGGATTTGATGGGAAATACTCTGTTAGTTGATATCCATTGCCAAAGATGTCATTTCCTCTGTGCTTTCTTGAGCTGATGTTTTGGGGTTTAAATTTGGCATGACCTAATCTGAAATTAGCCAGGAAGAAAGCTGAAGAGAGAGACTTTGCACTACCAACTCAACACCTAAATAAAAACCATGGCAGTGTCTAGGCTATTTTCTTAGAGATTTATTGGGCCTTATTAAATTTGGAGGCAGTCAAGAAGAATAGAACAGCTGTTGTGAATCTCAAACAAGAGCAAAACAGCCTCTTCTTTGTGGTATCCTTGCAAGCTTGTAAACTCTCTGGGCAGGATTTGTCTTACTTACACTTAAAAGGACGTTTACATGTACAATGTGATACCAGTAAGAATAATCTAAGAGATTTGCTTAATTCAGGGCATTTAGGAATAGTTTGTGAAAAGAAACTGAACTAAAAAGTTTACAAAAAAGGATTTCCACAAAACTGAGACTTTGGAGGGGTTCCCCCCTCCATGGTGTCCCTGCCATTCTCTTTGCCTCTAATCTTCACTAAAGAGTCTATGAATAGATATAAAATGTAATAACGATACATAGAAACAGAAATTGGTATTAATTTGAGTTTATCCCTCAGGAAACTGGGAAATCTCACAGCAAGTTCTCAGGTATCTATTTTAAAGCAAAGGTCAGAGAACAACATGACTTTGAAATAGTAAAACAAAACAAAAAAGAAATTAACAAGCCATGAAAGCAAAAAAAAAAAACTCACAAAAAAATACATTCCTTTGACCATTTTTCTAAAGAAAGAGTACCTAGCATGTGACCTCAAGGTCAAATGAAGCTTGCCTGAAACTTTTAGAAAAAACAAAGTTTTCTTAATTAGTACACATTAGTTGTCAAGTGTTTCATTTTACTTGGATCCACAATGAACAGCCATGGAGCTAGCAGTCAAGAAATCAAAAGATGCATTGCATTGGGCAAATCTGCTGGAAAGGACCTCTTTAAAGTGTGGAAAGGACCTCTTTAAAGTGTTGAAAGGAAAGCTGTCACCTAAATACTAAGCTGTGCTTCACCGAGGCCATGATATTTTCAATCATATTATATACATGTGAAAGCTGGACAATGAATAAGGGAGACTGAAGAAGAATTGACACCTTTGAATTGTGGTATTGGTGAAGAATATTGAATATACCATGGACTGCCAAAAGAACAAATCCGTCTTGGAAGAAGTACAACCAGAATGCTCCTTAGAAACAAGGATGGCGAGACTGTGTCTTACATACTTTGGACATGTTGGCAGGAGGTTCCTGGAGAAGGACATCAGGCTTGGTAAAGTACAGGGTCAGCGGAAAAGTGGAAGACCCTCAACAAGGTAGATTGACACAGTGGCTGCAACAATGGGCTCAGGGATAACAATGATTGTAAGGATGGCTCAGGACCGGGCGGTGTTTCGTTCTGTTGTACATAGGGTCACTATGAGTAGGAACCAACTTGACGGCACCTAACGACAACAACGACAGCGAATAAGGAGTAATGTTTTTCAGCAATGAATTTGAGAAGTGTAGCCTAAATATGAGAAAACGGAGGTTACCTGCCACATGAGGCATCTACAATTGTTAAAAATAAGTGGGAGGGTTTAGCACATAATTAAAGTTTAAAAGAACACCCTTACCACAAAAATTAATGCTGTAAAACTGTAAATCACACTCTCTGCATGTTGGTATGGTGAAATTAATCAGGATGGTGCATTCAACTTGAGCCCTTACCTAGTTAGAAGTATTTAGGAGAAGCTGGATTAAAGTCTTGTGCTTAAGTTTATTTTAATGCAACCCTGGCTGGTTCAAAAGGCTAAGCACTCAACTACGAACTGAAAGGTTGGTGCTCAGAAGAAAGGCCTGGTAATCTGCTTTCAAAAGGTCACAGACTTGAAGACCTTGTGGACTCCATGGCTACTTCACTGTATCAGTCATGGTGCAGTCAGGAGACAGCCACGCCTTATATTTCAACTGCAAGAATTTACTGTAAGGATTTTTAGCCAAGATAGTTGAAAGCTGCAAAGTGAGAAAGGGAAGTATAAGGTATCAAGGAGCCCTGGTGATACAAATAGTTCAGTGCTTGGCTGATAACCAAAACCCACCCAACAGCTCCACGGAAGAAAGACCTGGCGATCTGCTTCCCTAAAGATTGGAAACCCTTGGGGCAGATCTACTCTGTCCTGTATGGTTGCTATGAGTTGGAATTGACTCAATGGCAATGGACAACAGGTAAGATATCAAAGAGAGAGTGACTGCAGGAATCAGATTCTATCTTTTTGTTGTTAGGTGCCATCCAGTTGTTAGTTCCAACTCACAGCAACCCAGTGTAACAGAGTAGAACTGCCCAGTAAGATTTTCTTGGCTGTAATCTTTAAGGAAGCAGATCACTAGGTTTTCCTTCCAGGGATCCACTGGGTGGGTGTTGGTTTGCTGCCGAGCTCTTAACCATTTGCAGCACCAAGGCTCCTCAGAGCTAGAGAAAAAGGGGAAGAGGTTAAAATTATTAAAACTTAGAAGCTTGGAGGAGGCTACCAGAGAACAGGGACTCAGAATCTCTGAGGAGGGGTCTCTGGCCAGCTGGTACTTGTTCTTCCACTACTGAGAGGAGAGACCCTGTGGAGCTGTAACTCAGACTTTGAGAAGGGGACACTTGCCAGCTATTGCTAATATCTCTGAGGAGGTACAGTGAGGCTAGTTTTGAGAGTACTGGCAAATCATCAAACTGAAATAACTGCTGCTACTAGAGCAAAAGGAGCCCTGGTGGCTCAGCAGTTAAGAGCTCAGACTGATAACCAAAAGGTCGGCTGTACAAATCCACCAGCCGCTCCTTGAAAATTCTATGGGGCAGTTCTACACTGTCCTGTAGGGTCACTATGAGTCAGAATGGGGTCGACAGTAGTGGGTTTACTAGAGCAAACTATTGCTGTCACGGTGAGGAAACATTAGAGGACAACACCAGGAACAGAAAACAAAAACAAATAGAAAGTAAACAGGAAAAAACTTGTCTCTGCTTTCTCCTTCAGCCATCTTGTCTCTCTCTAGTGCCCCCGAAAGGCCAAACTCAACAGGGAGTCATTTGGCAAAACAGTAATGTAGCTTATAGTCTCATCGCTAGCATTCCAAAACTGAATATAGCAGGGTGGGCTTGCTGCTGAGAGATAATCACTTAATAACGAGTACAGTCACTGAAACTTTATAGAGAGATTCACTGAACTGCTCCCTCAGATAGGAGGCATTTTGGAATTAGAGATTTCTAAGACATCCTACTAGTTGGCTCAACAGTGATTCACAAAATTGTGTTTTTTGCTGATACAATAGAGTAATTCAACACAATGAACTTAAAACTATAGGGGGAATATAAAAACACTGCTGATTTGTTCCAGGAAGTGAGTGCATTCACACTGAAACTGTTCATGTGAATTGGGCCAATGCCTACTGGAGCCTCCATTCACTATCATTGCTACGATCAATGGAATCATGGGTACTGAAGAATTGCAGTTGTTTACTGGAAATAAAATCACAAATTCAGGGGAGATTCACAATTTTTGAGCATGAATTACACTTTTAAGTTTCCATGATTGTTTTTGGAGTATGAAACTCTGTGTGTGACTGAATTGTCAAGCATCTGCCATATCATTTCAAGATGATTTTATTCTGCCCAGTAGAACATGTCTGTCAAGAAGCCAGAGGATCTTGCAAATTCGGCTATAAATTGTGTAAGTACAGAAAATTCTAGAAGTATTCTGTAATTTCTGGCTATGTGCTCACATTTGGCTCTGTGACATTGTGCTGTCTTTCTTAAAAATATTGAAGCCAAGGCTTATAGTCATCTAGTCCTTATTTAAAAAAAAAAAAAGGACTTGTCCTAGTTTTTATACCCCCAAAATTCTGAGAATGTTTTATTTTATTAAGTACCAAACAGAATTTTTGTTGAAATTTTAAAACTTTAACAACTAGTCATAGCACTTGGTTTAAGTGAATAAACCAATTAAACTATCTTTTATAAGTTGTTTTTGTATTAGTGTTAAAAATCTACATATTACGCATTTGTTATATATGCATAACCACAATGATATACAGGTCCATAAAACATCCCAAACCTTTGACTCTGTACATGTCTCAGAATCCAGAAGCTTTCTAATTTAGAGAAATACAGTTGCTGTTTGAATAGTCACATTAACTGAGATCAATAAAGACTATAAATAATCTTATATCCTTGCATACCAAGTCAGGATTTGTTACTAGCTGAGTTAAAAACAAAAAAAAAAGAAGAACTTTTAGATTTCTAGAATATGTAAGATTTTGGAATTATGGAAAAAAACGGTTGTATACTTGTATATTATGTTATTGACTATTAACCAAAACCCAAACCAAACCCAGTGCCATCGAGTCGATTCCAACTCATAACGACCCTATATGGAAACCCTGGTGGCATAGTGGTTAAGTGCTACAGCTGCTAACCGAAGGGTTGGCAGTTCAAATCTACCAGGTGCTCCTTGGAAACTCTATGGGGCAGTTCTACTCTGTCCTATAGGGTCGCTATGAGTCACTATGAGATTATTGACCATTGTCATAAATAAAATATCTGCATGTCTGAAAATAATTATCTCCAGTTATGTGACCTCTAATAATAACATCAAAGGAAGCTTCACTAACATGATTTCTTTGATAGAAAATATTGTATGTCTATGCAAAAGGAAAGAAGTTAGTAGATAGTCAAAGATATAAGACATAAACGTAATAGATGTCATAAGAACATGAAAAATAAAAAGAGGAAGGAGATTGTCTTAGGCTGGATTCTCTAGAGAAGTAAAACCAGTGCAGCGTATATATAGAGAGAGAGAAAGAGAGAGAGATTTATTTCAAAGAAATGGTTCATGTGGTTATAGAGGCTGCTAAGGCCCATGTTCACGGGTCAGGCATCAGGCTGGAGACGTTCTCCTGATTTATGTAGTTTCAGGGGCTGAGGAACCCAAGATGGACTGGTCAGATGACAGGCCACTGGCTCACAGGCTGTGGAGGCTGACAAATCCCAAGATCAGAAGGCAATACAGCAGGCAACTATCTCAAGTCACAAGAGCTGGAAGTCAGATGATGATGAGCCAGACGCAGGATCCAGAGCAAGAAAGCAAGCTTTGCTAGAATGTCCATATATATTATTGGATGCAGTCCACACCCCCTGAGGAAACTGCCCTTTCAGGCAATTGGCTGATCACATCAGATCACATCTTGGAGGATGATTACATCATTACATAACTGCCAAACTACATCATTATATAACTGCCAAACCACTGAGAATCATGGCCCAGCCAAGTCAACACACAACCTTAGCTGTCAAGGAGATCCATCTACTTTTCCTTATAGCCAGCATTTCCTAACTGACTTTTCTATATGCCAGGAATTGTGCCAAACGTGGGTGAGGCAAAGACAAATAAGATCCAGTTCCTGCCCTCCAGGAGCCTTCAATTTTACTAAACAAACAAATACAATAAAATGTGGGGGAAAAGAAAAAAAAAACTCTAATTTGGAAATTCATAGGGGTGCAGCAGAAAGGAGGAAGCAATTGATTCTTTTGGAGAAGACAGTCAAAACGTTCCATTGATTAGATGACACTTGAAAAATCAGTAGCTATTTTTCAAGTTGGGAGTGAGGGAACTGAGGAGGAGGTTGTTTTTGGCAAGAGAAATAGTTTGAGCTATGGCACATGGCTATGAAACAGTGTGTCACAATAAATGCAATCAATAGTAGAGACAGAGGAGTTATTTTAATCAATATTTATACAAAATAAATTGACACAGTACAAAACCACCACACCATGATTCCCAATTTTTTTTTTTTGTAATTATCATGCATTACTTCTATAACCACGGAAAAAATTAAAAACCATAAACATAAAAATACACCTGTAGTCTGTAGATAGTACTTAATGGAAACCCTGGTGGCATAGTGGTTAAGTGCTATGGCTACTAACCAAAATGTCAGCAGTTTGAATCCACCAGGCGCTCCTTGGAAATGCTATGGGGCAATTCTACTCTGTCCTATAGAATCGCTATGAGTTGGAATCGACTCGATGGCAATGGGTTTTTTGTTGTTCTTCTTCTTTGTTTTGTTTTGTTTTGTTTTTTATCCAGACCTTTATGGCCAAGTGGATTTTGGTAATGATTAACTAGAAGACATACGCCTGGCAGAACTGAGAAACTTTCATAAGTAATGTCACAAGGGTAATGAACTCCGTCAAAGCACTCATTGTCTTTCACAGGATAATTCGCACCTGAATAATCAATTCAAGTAAAAAAATTTTTAATTCAAGACTTTCAGGGAATAACATTGTATCTTATTCTGACCCACATAATGTGTATGCTTCAGTATTTAAAAAAATAATACTTTTTTAAAATAGTATAACCTTTTCTTCAGATGAAATCTTACTCAGAAGTGGAAATGAATAAAACATAAACATGAACTTCTATATGGCAATGTAAAGAATTAATAAAAGTTGAAGTCCATCAGTTGAACCAGTATTAGAGAGGGTGTACTATTTGCTTTCCAAAGGTGGCTATACACTGCAGGCCTTGCCATTTTCTTATTTATAGAATTCAAATGTTAATACATTAAGGTATATCTATAATTTTTCATAAGTCCTACTCTTAGCCTTTGCTGTATTCAGTTATCTCTTTTGCCAATGAAGGCAGGTAAGAGAAAACAGGTAAGGGAAAGATGTGTGAAGTCTGGAGTCAGGAAGGGTGATTTGAAGACTAAAGAAGAAAGTTGTCATAGTCTTTCCTGACACCAACTTTATTTTTGTTCTGATAACTCAGACCACCTTGATATCCTGGGAAACCAAGCTAAAGATCTTTCTGTGTCAAGATTTTCATTAATACCCTCTAAAAATGTGTCTTTTCCAATTTTCTTAGATTCATACTACGTACATTCCAGGTTCGGATTATTAATGGATGGTTGCAGCTGTTTCTTCTCATTTTGAGTCATGCCACATCAGCAAATGAAGGCATTGGCAAAAAACAAGTCTCCAGGAATTGGCGGAGTATCAATTGAGATGTTTCAACAAGCAGATGCAGTGCTAGAAGTGCTCACTTGTCTATGCCAAGAAGTTTGGAACACAGCTACATGGCCAACCGACTGGAAGAGATCCATATCTATGCCTATTCCCAGGAAAGGTGATCCAACTGAATGTGGAAATTATCGAACAATATCATTAATATCACACGCAAGCAAAATTTTGCTGAAGATCATTCAAAAGTGGCTGAAGCAATGTATTGACAGGGAACTGCCAGAAATTCAGGCTGGATTCACAAGAGGACATGGAACCAGGATATCATTGCTGATGTCAGATGGATCCTGGCTGAAAGCAGAGAATACCAGAAGGATGTTTACCTGTGTTCATTGACTATGTAAAGGCATTCGATTGTGTGGATCATAACAAATTATGGATGACATTGAGAAGAATGGGAATTCCAGGATACTTCATTGTGCTCATGAGGAACCTGTACATAGACCAAGAAACAGTTGTTCAGACAGAACAAGGGGACACTGGGTGGTTTTAAATCAGGAAAGGTGTGCGTCAGGGTTGTATCATTTCGCCATACCTGTTCAATCTGTATGCTGAGCGACTAATACGAGAAGCTGGACTATATGAAGAAGAACAGAGCATCAGGATTGGAGGAAGACTCATTAACAACCTGCTTTATGCAGATGGTACAACCTTGCTTGCTGAAAGTGAAGAGGACTTGAAGCACTTACTGATAAAGATCAAGGACCACAGCCTTCGGTATGGATTGCACCTCAACATAAAGAAAACAAAAATCCTCACGACTGGACCAATAAGCCACATCATGATAAACAGAGAAAAGACTGAAGTTGTCAAGGATTCCATTTTACTTGGATCCACAATCAACACCCATGGAGGCAGCAGTCGAGAAATTAAAAGACAGTGCATTGGGCAAATCTGCTGCAAAGGACCTCTTTAGGGTCTTGAAAAGCAAAGATTTCACCTTGAAGACTAAGCTGCCCTGACCCAAGTCATGGTATTTCCAATCATATCATATGCATGTGAAACCTGGACACTGAATCAGGAAGACCGAAGAAGAATTGATGCCTTTGAATTGTTGTGTTGGCAAAGAATATTGAATAAACCATGGAATGCCAAAAGAATGAACAAATCTGTCTTGGAGGAAGTACAACCAGAATGCTCCTTGGAAGCAAGGATGGCGAGACTGTGTCTTACATATTTTGAACATGTTGTCAGTGGGGATCAGTCCTGGAGAAGACATCATGCTTGGTAAAGTACAGGGTCAGCGGAAAAGAGGAAGACCCTCAAGCAGATGGATTGACACAGTGGCTGCAACAATGGGCTCACACATAGCAACAAGTTTAAGGACGGTGCAGGACCAGGCAGTGTTTCGTCCTGCGGTACATAGGGTCACTATGACTCGACGACACCTAACAACAACAACAAAAAGAGGTGACAATTTTCATGTAAGCTTTGAAATTCATCACTCCCTATAATCCCTAGGCAAAATAGGTACATTAAAGACGTTGTAGAAGGAAGAACCATTGCTTTTTTCTTTTGTTTTTTTCAACTTTTGCCGCAAAACACAGGTTGCCTCCCGAAAAAAGTGCCTAAAGAACTGAAAATTCTATCCCTGCGTCCTTTGAACACCTAGCAGATCTGCAAAGCAATTTGTTTGATTGACAAGAGAGAACTATTTCAAATGCCAGTGGGTAGCCTTCCAGGGAACAAGACTGCAACAAGAGTGTTTTTCCTCCTACTGCTAATGGCTAATCCTGGCACTGAGCCTTTGGCTGCTGCTTCCCAACATGGGTATCTTTTTAGGAAATGTGCCTGCCACAGCTTGCCTCGAACTAATATGGTGTCAAGATGCAGAGAAATGAGTTTACGAATGAGACAACTGGACTAAATTAGCATCAGTGTGCAGGATGGAGTCAGCTAGAAGGGCAAACAGACTTCTGCACAGATAGAAAGTCCATTTGTTCACTGTGATAACATACTAGCTTCTGAACATGAAACATCCTAACATGATATATATCCCTCAGCTAGGTTTAAGTATAGGATATATTTCTCTTTTGTTAGTATTTTCCCCCTGCTTTGGGACCCTAGATCTTAATTACAGAGATCCTCAGAAACCAAGAATGACAAAATCTCTTAACCAAATTGGAGCTTACATAATTGTCCATACCCTGACATGACACCGCAGATGACAACTGAGATATGCATGTGCAAGCATGGCTTACAGAGAAATACCCTGCCTCGTAGCCCTTTATATCACTCTGCAGCATACAAAGGTTGACCTTTGCCTCATAGTTGCAGCTGCTGTTTGAAACCCCAGCACAGTTTCTGACCGTGATTCCTAGACTTAGAGTCAACTCAAAGCCATTTTTCAAAAATTTAAAATAATTGTAATAACTGCCGTCCGGAATGGGAATTAAATCCAATCAAGAAAATGATAAAACAGTGACCATGGAAACCTACCTTTTAGAAAGGCCAGTTTCATAAAGGAAGCTTTACAACATTTTCTACATAAATTATCCACAAGGCTGAGTGTAAGAATAAAATTGGGTAGTGTCTTACAGATACTAATCAGCTAATAATAAGACATAGTCATAAAAATTAGGCATAAATATATTTCACATTTTAAATGTCTATAAAAATGGTTAAGGAATCTCAAGGAAGAATATTAAATTTAAAAAAATAATGCCTTTCAGGTTTTTTAAAGGTAAGAAAATTGGTATTTGTCAGATCAGAACAGGTAGGAAAATCAGAAATATGCACATTACCACAAACCATTATAATATGTGACTTTGGCATTCTTTCACTGATACTTAATTAAATTACATTAGACATTTACTGAGACCCATTATGTACCCAGCTTTGAAAAAAACAAAAACGCTAGAAATAGACAAATGACGTTTATTTTTTGCCTCAGAGTAAAGCACGTAATTTAATGAAGGCAACAGAAAGCATCAAACATGGAACACAATATTGAAATTCCTGTTTGTTTAGGTTCAACTGGTAAACCACGCCCTGGAAAATCGTTTTGTTATGGTGGTATTTTTGCATTAAAAATATCCCATGAATAAACGGAATGCTTCAAAGGTCAGCGGAGCAAGGGCAGGGGTTTGGGGACCATGGTTTAAGGAGACTTCTAAGTCAATTGGCAAAGTAATTCTATTATGAAAACATTCTGCATCCCACTTTGAAATGTGGAGTCTGGTGTCTTAAATGCTAACAAGCGGCCATCTAAGATGCATCAACTCGTCTCAACCCCCCTGGAGCAAAGGAGAATGAAGAACACCAAGGTCACACGACAACTAAGAGCCCAAGAGACAGAAAGGGCCACATGAACCAGAGCCCTACATCATCCTGAGACCAGAAGACCTAGTTGGTGCCCAGCCACAAATGATGACTGCCCTGACAGGGGGCACAACAGAGAACCCCTGAGGGCGCAGGAGATCAGTGGGATGCAGACCCCAAATTCTCATAAAAAGACCATACTTAATGGTCTGACTGAGACTAGAGGATTCCCGGCGGTCATGGTCCCCAAAACTTCTGTTGGCACAGGACAGGAACCATTCCCGAAGACAACTCATTAGACACGAAAGGGACTGGACAGTGGGTAGGAGAGAGATGCTGATGAAGAGTGAGCTAATTATATCAGGTGGACACTTGAGACTATGTTGGCATCTCCTGTCTGGAGGGGGGATGGGAGGATAGAGAGAGTGGGAAGCTGGCAAAATTGCCACGAAAGGAGAGACTGGAAGGGCTGACTCATTAGGGGGAGAGCAAGTGGGAGTATGGAGTAAGGTGTATATAAATTTATATGTGATAGTCTGACTTGATTTGTAAATGTTCACTTGAAGCTCAATAAAAGTTAATAAAAAAAAAAATCCCACGAAAAGTGGTATGAAAATGATATGAAGCAAGCACTCTGGAGGTGCACTGGATGATATGGGAAGGCTTCACAAAGGTAAGGACGCTGAGCAGGGCCTGGCTCAATGAATAGCATTTACTCAGCTTAGAAGGGAGAGAGGAAAGGGCAAGTTGAAACAGCATGAGCTATGGAGGCATGAAAGTATATGTCATGTCTGAAGAAAGGCAAATAGGCCACTATTTAGGGATATGTTTAACAGGCAGTCCTACTGTGGTGGCTCACATATTGCTGTGGTGCTGGAAGCTATGCCACTGGTAATTCAAACACCAGCAGAGTCCCTCATGTTGGATAAGTTTCAGTGGAGCTTCCAGACTAAGAGAGACTAAGAGGAAAGGCCTGGTGATCTGCTTTCAAAGATTAGTTCATGAAAACCCTATGGATCACAATAGAATATTGTCTAATATAGTGCTGAAAGGTGAGTTCCCTAGGTTAAAAGACACTTAAAATACACAGTGGCTGCAACAATGGACTAGAACATACCAAGGACTGTGAAGATGGTACAGAATTGGGCAATGCTTCCTTATGTTGTACACGGGGTCTCCATGAGTCAGAGCTGACTCGACAGCAGCTAACATCATCAACAACAGGAATGAGCAGTGAGGTGTGTGAAGTAAATAAAGGATGGCAATTATACCATAAAGTAGCTAAATAATTCTGGGTCTAACAGATGTCACTGATGTCAGAAGTCGACCCTTCTAACTGTGTGATTCTAGAATTGACAATGATATACAGCTCTTCATTTTATTCCCAAACTCCTGTATGTTTTATTTCTATTCCACAATAAAAGAAATTATAAAGGAGAAATTATTAGCTACATTAATAATCCTAATTAATCTATCAACAATTCTTCAGCGTGGAGTAAGTAGACCTTAAAAAATAGCAAGCATTCTCGAAGCCAACTCTTCAGACAGGGATTGGACTGGACCACAAGACAGAAAATAACACTGGTGAGGAGTGGACTTCTTGGATCGAGCGGACACATGAGACTATGTGGGCAGCTCCTGTCTGGAGGGGAGATGTGAAGGCTGAGGGGGACAGAAGCTGGCTGAATGGATGCAGAAACACAGGGTGGAGAGAAGGAATATGCTGTCTCACTAGGGGGAGAGCAACTAGGAGTATATAGCAAGGTGTATATAAGGTTTTGTATGAGAGACTGACTTGATTTGTAAACTTTCACTTAAAGCACAATAAAAATTTTTTTTTTTAATTTTTTAAAAAAGTAAGCATTTGAAGACAGAAATGCATGGGACCATTGTAGTCTATTTCTGTTTAGAAAGTTAGAAAAAGGCAAGTTTGAGGTGGAAGGGTCAGCCCCTGACTCATGGCTACACATGTGTTAGAGTAGAACTGCTTCATACGGTTTTCTTGCTATAATCTTTACAGAAGCAGATCACTGGGCCTTTCTTCCATGGAGCCATCGAGTGGGTTTGAACCTCCAATCTTTCAGTTATTAGCTAATCACCAGCCACTTGTGCCACACAGGCTCATTTAGATTAAGATAGCCACGGTGAAATGGAAAAGAAGAAACAAATGAGCGGTCCTTTGAAGTAAGAATCAAAATTAGTAGAAAGAGATGTAGATGCCCTGGACTCCAAATTCTGGGAGAATAGAATTTCATTTTCTATTGGGAGAACTGGGAAAGATAAAAGTGAGACAGAGTCATCTGCTTGCATGTTTTCAGCCTCGTTTACCATCTTTGTGTGTTCTGCTATATTGGCACTTGTCAGCCTCCATTGCTGGTTGACTTCTAGTTAGATTCTGGCAATAAGAGGCAATAAGAAGGTGGGAAGAGGGGGAAATGACCCTTTCTCCATTTCAAACCTTCTATCTTCAGCACCTTACAGCTGTTCTATCACCACAGGGCAAAGCCTCTTCCTCAGTCCTAGTTCCAGTGCACCACACTCACTTAGCAGTCCTGGCACTGGATTCCCAGAACCCCCTTGGCATCTCCAGTCTAGCTTCACAGCACTTGCTCCATGCTTCCAGCGCTGGCTAGGAAGTCCCTTCTTGGGTATTGACTCCCTTTCTGGCACTGCAAGTACCACAGAGTTCCTGGCATCAGATAACAGTGCCTCTTCTTGGTTACCCCAGCCTTAGAGATACTTGCTGCATCCTACGTTTACTAATCTCTGGGTTATGTCACCTTTTCCTTTTTGTTCTTTCAGCTCCCCTAACACATTTGTGACTAATTACCTATATTAAATCTCTTCTGTTTGAAAAACATAGCATCCTTTCTCTTTTACTATCTAAACCCTAAATTACAGACTCGTTACCAGTAGTGGGTCAAGGAAAATGATTCACCAAGATCGGATTCTTAGAGTGAGTTGTTGAGCTGTGTGGGTTTAAATGCAGTGTTGTTACAAATTCAAATGGAAAATGGAATACTGGTAATCAATGGCACGCAATGGAATCATGATTTCTTAAATTATTACCTTAGATTACTTGGGATGAATGGCATATGAAGGCAACAATTCTGGAGAACAATTAGATGCTGTGGAGATGGTGACTTTAAGTACTGTGAAGTGAGATCTCTGCTTCTGAAGAGTTAAGAGAAATAAAATCATAAATTTAGGGCTTTTAACTGTCGTCACTAAGCTTGGTCAAAAAATGTCTAGAGTAGCCCTAAATGAATCCTTTATTGATTTATTTTGAATGCAGAGCAGATACGGCTGAAAATCAGATGAGAACCTGGTTGTGCAGGCTGCTGAACTGCAATAGAAGTTGACCTCATACCCTTACCAAGTATGTTAGTTGAAAACAAAGTTATTGATAAGGAAAGAGTGAGGACCCTGAGATATTGAACAGAAACCCTTGGGCAGGTAAGGAAGAATCTGAGATAAGTGAGTCTCCCTTGCCAAGTAGAAAAATCCCTCCTCCTTTGACCAGAAGACCTTTGCTTGAAGACCCTGTAAAAACCTTACCCAAGAGAGTTGCTTTGAAAGAGGATAACTACTGTCCTTAAGATAACACACCACCCATCATTGCTGTCATATTCCTAACTACAGTCTGATTGCATATTCCCTAGTAGGAGCAAGCACAAGTTCTGACCCAGAAAGAGATAGCTTAAACACTAAAATATTTGCAAGATTTTTCTAGTTTATACCCCCAGAAACCTGGTGAATACGGATAGGAGTAGATGCTAAGGATATTAGACCAAAGAGAATGGAAATACGGTGTTGAAACAAAATTTTTACTTTGGGTGCACTTACCACAGAAACTAGAATTAATGTGTTCGCTTGAGCAATTGGAAATGGCTTTGATAGTTGGCTTTGGTGATTGATTCAGCCAGGACTCAATGGTGACCTAAATTCAATGAGATTTAGATGACAGAATTTTTCTGGCATAATGTAGAGGAAGCAATCCAAAAACTTAGGCAGATAGAGATGTTACCGTGGATTTACTGCATGTGACCCATCCCATTACCCACTGTGTTTCTCAAGAGGGCCCAGAGGACATGCCATTCTCTTAGGCATTAAAAAATGTATCAGTGAGGGAAGAGTCAGAATCATGGGAAAGCTCCAGGCTGGCTATTCTCTGCAGGCTAGGGATGATGCTAGTGGGAGATATCCCACTGACCTAAGTTATCTCATTTCAGTGAGAAAAAAAAGATCTAAAGTTGCAGAAGCCGATTGCCAAAGAAAAAAATTAAGCACATTTAATGTAACAGACAGAAGGGAAAGAATGACAACCAGACTGTTTTGAAAGGGATATTTGATAGTAGTGAAATAACCATGATGTCTTTAGAATAAGATAAATGGATTAATTAATCTATACATCTAGGAAAGCTTTAGGAATCCAAAATGCTATTATAGTTCAGATATGCCTAGGTATTTCCCCAGTTTCAGGATATACAATTGAAATAGACTGATAGAATCTCCACATTGATTCCTTGACCCATGGAACAAGGCACACCAAAAGCAATACCACATCCTTGTGGAAATTGCCAAGATTATTATCATCGTTAAAACTTGAAAGATGCAGGGCCGATGATACTTAACAATTCCCAATGTTCTCAGCTGTACAAAAGGCATGTTGATGAACAACTGTGGGTTATCATAAATTTAATCATGCAGTGATTTCATTTGCAGTTGCTATTGCATATGTGGTCTTCAGATATGGTCCAGGTGAGAAACAAATCAAGGTAGCAATGCGTTGTGCTGTTTTCTCTATACAATTATAAAGAGCCACCAGAGCAGTTTTATTTATTTATTTTTTTCATAAACAAAGTTCAGCAGTATACCTTCACTGTACATTTTGAATTATGTCAACTCTCCTGTTCTTTGTCATAATCTAGTCATTAAGGACCTTGATCATCTTGATATCTCACAGATAGATTAGTTAACTAAATTATATCTATCTGACTTTTTCAGTGTTGTAGAGATATACATAGAATTGTTGACATATGCTTTGGGGCAGTTGAAATAACATTGGATAATCTGTTCTTCAAAGATTTGGTAGAATGCGAAGTCATATGAAGTCATAAACTGACAACTTTATTTCTTCCATGGATGTTAATCTGTTTATTTTTTCTACATTTTTAATTGGTTAATTTTTAAAATTATATCGTCCTAAGAAATTATTATTTATTTCATTCTATTGTATCTTTAATATTATTTTTGACCACTATCATGGGCTGGGAGAGGTAAGTTAAAGTCTTCTATTATATGTATATTTCTCTACCTTGTAGTTTTTGGTTTATAAAGTTGAGGTATTTGGTTCATAGATATTTAACTCTACTATGTTTTCATTGTCAATGGCTCTTTTCAGCACTATAAAATTCCCTTTATCTCAATTAGTGTTTTTTAAAAAACCCAGAATTCTGCCTTGACTAACAGATCATGACATGACTCACTTTTTATTTGCCTTGTCTGATATCATTTGCCATCCAATAAAGCAAAAATATAACTCTCTCTATATCTATCTTATTTATATTTGTTGATATAATATTCTTTAAAAAGAATAGATATTCCTGGTCTTAATTATACCTTATAATTTTACACCATGACTTTCTTTATACAGGTTTTTTATAAGACTTAAATTAGTGGTCCCTTTGCTTTATTTTTTATGTGTAGTTTTTCTGATAGTTATGGAGGTTTGTTACTTTGTTCCAGCGGTTAGCTTTATAGTTATGACTTCATATAACACCCATAGCTATGTATTTTAACAGAGCCCTTGTAGCACAGTGGTTAAGAGCTCAGGCTGCTAAACAAAATGTCGTCAGTTTAAATCTACCAGCCGCTCCTTGGCAACTCTATGGGGCAGTTCTAATCTTTCCTACAGGGTCGCTATGAGTCAGAATGGACTTCACAGCAACAAGATCTGTTTTAACAATAATTATCCCTATTTTGAACAATGATAAAACAGCATTTTTCTACTTTATTTTCTCCTCAAATTCTTCTCTGTTTCCTCATTTTTGTCAATATCACCTTCATTAATACTTTTAAATATGCTTGCAATTATATTACTGAGTTTTGCAATCTGAAGTGTTTCTTTGACACCCAGCTAATAGAGTACTTTTGTAAGGAGAGAACTTATCTCTCATTTTCTTTCCTCCTTCCTTGCCAATTTTAGGTAGCTCTATCACGAATATATATATCATATATATATGTGACATCTGTATCATATATATGACATTTGTATCATATATATGACATTTGTATCATATATATGATATTTGTATCATATATGTCATATTTGTATCATATATATCATATTTGTACCATACATATATTTGTATCATATAGATGATATTTGTATCATACATACGATATCTATCATATATATGTATATGGTACAGAATTATATATATATGTATAAAACACATAATGCATATCACTTTCACATTCTGTCCTGTTGCCCTATTTGTTTGAGTCCTGGTTTTATAGTTATACATATTCAATGCACACCACAGTTCTTTTGCCAAAATGTCCCCAGTTTATCTACTGGTTGAAGTAATTTCCCAGTAGTTTCCTCAAGAAAAGCTCATAGAGAAAATATTCTGGCTTCTTACATGTTCAAAGTGTTTATCTGAAGTCTTCACACTCAAAGAATATCTTGGTTGATGAAAAAAATCCTTGGCTTACAATTTTTTCTCCTGAGTATTTTGAAGCTCTTCTTCACTGTCTGGTGCTATAGAGAAATCTATGCCCAGCTTGTTTCTTTGTTTGTTTCCCTAATAAGTGTTTTGTTCTTTTTATATCACTACCCAAAAGATTCTTTCTTTATTTATAAAGCCCAGGAATTTACTAAGCTTGTTCTCATTATTGAATTTCTGGATCAGTTTTTTTCTGGCTAAAGTATGCCCTTACAATATGTAGATTCAGGTTTGTTTGTTTGTCTGTACTTTAATCTCAGGAAAGCCTTTTTGAATTATATCTTTAGCTTATTTTCTGTTCTATTGTTCAATTTTATTTTTCAGATACTGCAGTTATGCATCTTTTGGATATTCACTGCCTGTCTTCTATAATGCCCTTTTCTATCTAATACTTTAATTTTTTTTCTTTATTTCTGCATTATATTGCTTCTGTTTGCTGAGCTGTTTGTGGAGCCCTTTAAATGTATTTTTGAATTTATGAATTGTATCTGTTTCTTAATTTTGATGAAAATAATTTTGATAAAAATAGTGGGTCTTTTTAAATTCCTTTTTTATTGTTGCTTTATAGTAATTTCCAAGCAATAGTGATGGTTTCTTGTGGAATACGTGTAACAATATAAGGCTGTCCTCTATCACCACTAAAATTTAAAATTTTACAGTAGACCCTAGCACACAGCAAAGAGGGAAAAAATGACAAAAGAATTGGAAAGAAAGAAAGAAATGGTCATTATACACAAATGTATGATTGTCTATACAGAAAGCCCAAGTGAGTTCACTGACAAATTATTAAAATTAGTAAGAGTTAAAGAAGAAGCGGGTTAAAATATCAGCGTAACCCAAAACTAAACCCATTGTCATCAAGTTAATGCTGACTTATGGCGACTCTATAGGGCAGAGTAGGACTTTCCCATAGAGTTTCCAAAGGGCACCTGGTAGATTCGAACTGCCAATCTTTTGGTTAGCACCTGTAGCATTTAATCGTTATGCCACCAGGGTTTCCAAAATATCGATACAGAAATATTAATTTCATTTCTCTCCCACAAAAACAAACAGTATGAAAATGTAACTCAAAAATTTTATAATAGCAATAAAATATATAAGGTACTTTGAAATAATTATTAAAAATACGAAGTGTAAGACCTGTATGGAAAAAAATTATAAAACCCTATAAAATGACATTAAACAAGACCCAAATAAAAGGGAGTTATATGATTGTCATAGTTAAAATGGCTCAGTACCATAAAGGAGCCAAACCTGCCCTAACTGAAGATTCAGTATGATTATAGTCAAAAGCATGGCTTGGTTTTATAAGAAACTTGATAAGCTAATACTAAAATATTTGTAGAAAAGAGTCAATAACAGCCAAGAGAATCCTGAAGAAGAAGAAAAGAGTGAGCGGCCTTCCCTGACAAGTTATTAAGATATTATGAATTTACAGTAATGTAGTACCATGTGGTATTGGCATAGGGAAAGACAAATATCCAATAAAAAAGAATAGAAATCCTGGAAATACACCCATGTATATAAATTTGTGATATGACAGAAGTTGCATTGAAAAATCAATGGATAAATGAGGAACTAGTCAACAAATGGTGCTGAAATAGGTGCTTGTCCCTATGGGGAAAAAAAAAAATTGGACTCCTATTTCAATTCCAATTAAAAATTTAGAAGATAACATAGAAGAATATCTTTATGGCCTAGGTAAAAGGAACAATTTCTTAAATAAGACACAAAAAGCATTAACTATAAAAAAAGACAATGAATTCAACCACATTAAAATTAAAATTTTCCATTTATTAAACAATATCATTAAAAGAGTAAAACAACAAGCTTCAAACTGGGGGAAGAGATATGCAACATACATGACCAATAATAATTTACTCCTATAAATGAATAGCAAGAATAACCGCTACCTTTGACAACATGAAGGAAACCCTGGTGGGATAGCGGTTAAGTGCTACAGCTGCTAAGCAAGAGGTCAGCAGTTCAAATCCTCCAGGCGCTCCTTGGAAACTATGGGGCAGCTCTACTCTGTCCTATAGGGTCGCTATGGGTCAAAATCAACTCAAGGACAGTGAGTGGGTGGGTGACAACATGAAAAACGCAAGTCACAAAAGGTTTCACACAGTATAAAAACACTTGTGGTAAAGCTCTAGAATAAGCACTTCTGAAAAAGTTCTAAAACAAAAAAAAAAAACAAGTTTTGTTTAGAGTTCTATACCTGTGGGACAAAAATAATTTTTTATTTAAAAAAAAGGAATTAAACATGAAAATTAAAATATTGGTTACCTCTAAAATAAGGAGATGAATATGGGTAAAGTGGGAGGCTTATCTCCCCAAATAAATTCAATGGTATTGGTAATTCTCAAGTTCTTTACTTAATTTTTTTTTTTTTACTTGAGTAATAGTTTCCATGGCGTTCATAAGACTTTAAAGAATTAAGAAAGATTTTTGTGTGTTTCATGTCTTGAATATGTGTTACTTATTCTGTCTAGAAAACACACTTTGTTTTTGAATTATAATGTAGCAAACAGAAAAAGGGCAGAAGTCATAGGGCAGTTAATTATCATAATGTGATCACATCTATGTAGCCACTACCCAGGTTAAGAAACAGAGCCTCACCACCCACCAAAAGCTACCTTCTAATCTCAACCCACCTTCTTCCCCATAGATAAACAATCTCAAATATTCTTTTATGCATAGTCAATTTTACATATAAAATCTCAAAAAGAATCTTAAGCAAGGAGAACACGTTTCTTCTGAGGCTAGGAAGGTTTTCATCTTCAACCAGATGAGAAACTGTACAGAAAGGGAGGAAGGGACACCTACCCTGTCTACAAATCAAACTAATAAACCCTAATAGTCAAAGGAGTTAAAAAGATAGTGGTCAGAGTGCCCTAACATTTCCTGGAAAACTGTGGTTACAGCTTGGTTCTAAGAAAAATCCTCAGATTAGGTCTAAACTGTTTTCTTGACGGCTCATCAATGTTTGAACGCAACTGTCATATGTCCCAGAGTCTTCTCTTTTCTGATCTTTATATGCTCCATCGTCTTGGGCCATTCTTTATGCAAGTCCCATTCTTTATAGAACTTCATTGTTTCCCTGCGGTCATATGGAAATTTGAAAAGGCCTGTCTTAAAACATGGTGCCAAGAACGAAATCCAATGTATCAGCTGTGACTATTGCAGAATCCATTGGGACTGTTACCTTTTTGGCTATATACTACTTAACGTAGCATAAAATTACATTAATCCTGTTTTACATTGGCCTGGTAACTGTGTTATGAACCACCATATCACATAAACTATATCATGCTTCTAACGTCAGTTCTTTTCCTAATTAAATTATCGATTTGCTTATCTCTATGCTTGGCCTTGCTTCATTACATGATTGTTTACATTTCATAGCCTATCTTCCAATGGTTTGGTCTGGGAGGCAGATCTTAAAATATATGTTGAGTGCTTTCCAGTTTTGCTTTAATCAAATGTATCATTTTATTTTCACTAATTCCCCAATAAAAGGACAGAGAGTATTATTCCTTTTCAAAAATTAGAGCAAGGAAAAAAAACAGGATGACAAGCAACTTTTCCCAAATTAGGTTTATTAAGTTGCAGATGCTACCTCTGACCCCAGGTATTTTTGATCCATGTTCTTTTTCACTAAGCTAGACTGCTTTTCTGAAACTAGACTGCTTTATACTGATTAAGCTTAAAACAAAACAAAACAAAACAAAACAAAACAAAACAAAACAAAACAAACAAACACCTCTTTAAACAATAGGGAGTTAGAATGGGGAATGTGGCCTGAGAAGAGACAGAGCTTGGCAGGAAGAAACCTCTCCCCTTTCATGAGTAAGTGCTGACAAAAGTGGTAATTCCAAGAATCAGGCAAAGAGAACTATAATCCACATTTTGATAGCACAAGTCACAACGCACATGCCAAAAAATATACTTAGATCATTCTGGCCAGAATTTAGGAAGTTGTGAAAGGTTTCACAGCCTTCCTTAATTATAATAAGACTCACATGCTGATGTTTATACGCACTGCAATAAATAAAGTCCACTGGGCAGCATCAAATCCCTGAGAGTCAGTTTAAGAAGAAATCCGGGACAGAAGTAGTGCTCCTGAGCCTTGTTCACAGAGTGCGTCTGGAAACATAAAATGCAACAAATTAGATGTTCCAAATATCTTAATTTGATACTTTTACAATGGAAGCGCGTGAACGCTCACAGTGATCTTCAGTTGTGGGTTTACCAGCGTTAGGAAACTAGAGGTTATAGGTGGCTCTTCAAATTATAGAAATGTAACTTGAAAACCAAATTGCACTAATTGAAAAGAAGCATAGAGTACTGGAATGGGCAGTAAATAGAAAGTATTTGTATGCCTTTGGTCAAGTCATTTTGCTATCCTCAACCTCTATTTTGGAACCCTGGTGGCACAGTGGTTAAGAGCTCAGCTGTTAACCAAAGAGTCAGCAGTTCGAATCCACCAGCCACTCCTTGGAAACCCTATGGAGCAGTTCTACTCTGTCCTATAAGGTCGCTATGACTTGGAATCAACTCGACAGCAACAGGTTTGTTTTGGGTTTGGGATCTCTGTTTTAGCATTTGTAAATTAAAATGTAAAATAGCAGCAGAATTATTTTTTGCCAAGCAAAAGTGCAAAGAGCCTCACCATATATCCAGATAAAACTGGTGTAAGAGATGATGGAAAACTGATATTTCATAGAACCCTAACCATTTACCATTGAGTCATTTATTACTCATGGCGACCGTATGTGTGTCAGAGTAGAACTTTGTTCTGTAGGTTTTTGGTGGCTGATTTTTTGGAAGTAGATCACCAGGCTTTTCTTCTGAGGTGCCTCTGGGTAGACCCGAACCTCCAAACTTTCAGCTAGCAGCTGAGTTGTGCACTAACGATTTGTACCACCCAGGGACTCCCCTTGGAATCCTAACCTGTTGCCATTGAGTCAATTCCAACTCACAGGGACCCTATCTAAGGTCCCAAAAAAACACTGCTGAAAAGCAGCTGGGATAGTTCCCTCTAGCTCTAACATGTCACATTGTTTCTAGTAACTGAGACTGAGTCTAAGAACTAAGTACTGTAAATCATTATCTAACCGAGTGTAAACTGGCATACGCAGTGGGGAATACCAGATTTGGATTTGGGAAGAGTCTTCTGGCAGCTGTACGTATAGAAAGAACACACCGCTGGAGGCAGTTGAGAAACTTTTGTTTAAGAAAGAGTGGCCAGGATCTGAACCAGGGAAACGGCCGATCCTGAGAGATGCCTGCTTTTGCCAAGAGCACTCAGTCATTGCAGCGCTCCTCATCCAAGTTTTTTTTTTTTTCCCCTACTCCCATCAGCAAGTCTCTAAGTCAGATTTATAAGTAAATAATTTCTTTAAAAAGACGAAAAGAAAAACTTAAGGGCCTAAACAGAAATAACAACATATATTTCTTAAACTGTTTCCAGTAAACACATAGGCTAAATATGAAATTGGGCTTTGGGCTCAATCAAACCTAGTTTCAACAAATAGATCTGACATTCCACTCCCAGGAAAATGGATTACTTCGTTTATTTTAATGTGTGTTTAAGAATCATAAAAGAACAGAACCAAAAATATTTTCTTTAGCTCTCTGATAGCCAGAGTCTCCAGTTCACAAAAATATTCTCCTTCTGATGGCTAGAGAGAGAAAAGAGAAAGAAAATAGAACTTTGGAGTTTCCAGCCCCTCACTGAGTTTTCTACTTGGTTTGAAATATACATACTTGCCAACATGTTAGCTTGAGCCCTCCCTGAGCGTCTTACAGGATGCCCAGAGGAAACAATCAGAGCCAGCATTGCGCCAGGTCTTACATCTGTGAGAGCTCAGCAGTTCACACACACTGAGCTTCCAGAAAAGGCAGAGGGATCTATTTCCCCATCAATTGCCAGAGGCACTGGCAGATTCTGCTTAACGCCAGCAGGACCACCTGAGCCCCTGAGAAGTCCCACTTAATTAAGACATTAGCTCCTAACATACCAAGGAGAGCTACCTACGTTCATATGTGTTAAGAGTGAAATGAGGATTTCCTCAGCGAGACATGTTGAAATCCGCCTTCAGCTCCCTTTTGTGTACAGCAACCTGCACTGCGTAAAGTATCAGCCCAGCCTTGCTAACTTTGTTAGAGGGAGGGCCAGTAACAACACTCAGCCGATTATAAAAGAAAGGGAAGAAGACTCGGAATGACTATAGAATTCTTATAATGTGCATACTGTTATTATGGCACTCTGCCCAGGGCTCATCAAAGATAAATGAGGTTTGAAGAGTGGATTTTTTTTTTCTTTATGTCAAATTTAATAGACATTCCCTTTTCTTTTCTTTTTTTTTTTTTAACTGGCAAGGGAATGGAAAAGCCATCAAAGCAGTTTTCCTATAAATCTATATGAAAATGAATTTCAGAGTCAACTTTCCGCTTTTATTACTTATGGTTTTTTTTTTTTTTTTTTCTGGAAGCTGAAAGAATGTAATTCAGTGCCTTTCAAATTGTTTTGGAAAAATATAATAAATTCAATATATATGGAAAAGTTTATAGGGTTTTTTTGTGCTTAATATATACAACTCTGAGATCTTTTTCTGATATTCGGATTGTTTCTAAAAGCCTTCCCTCAAAATTTTTCATATTTTACTAGCTTCCATCAACACTTAGTAGTTTGTAATTCTGAAGTCCAATCACAGGGGACAAGGTCTAATATTTTGGCTTTATGAAGCTGTTTTCTTCTCTAAACTGCTACTCCTGAAATTCTTATCCAAGGCTTAAAATGCAATAACAATCTCTCATTTTAGTTTCTGTGGCTAGGAACTTCGATGAGAGGCAGGCAGGGGGAGAGTGTCCATTAATATTGCAACACCAGCCTCTGGATGTGCTCCTTGTGTGTGAAATTATATTTTTATGACACTTCTCTGGTTTTGTTTGAATCAGCTCGATTGAAAATCATCTTGAACCCAATTTTTATCCAGTAGCTGACTCTCAATACACATTACTCTTGTAACTGTTAAAGATTTGTTGGTTCAGCTTTTCAGGCAAGGCTATTTGAATGCACAAGGGGGTTGCCAGAATGTTCTTATGACTACTGCAAAGTTAAACAAATTCCATCAGCGGTTAAATCCCCATTACAAAACGGATAGGTTAGGCAACAGTTCAAAGTTCACAGTTCCAACAAGGGAACTTAGTGCTGGTCACAAAATGCTACTTTCCAAATGAGTAAGTCAAAGTGACCGTGGATCAGAAGGGAATTTTCTTTGGGTGGAAGGTAACCTCAGAGCCTAGATAAATGCTTCTGATCAGAGAGTCCTGGATAAAAATCCTAATTGTTCCTCTGACTACGAGTGAATACTGAATTCATCATTTTATGACTGCTTTGCCACTTATATAAGAATAAAGACCAGTTATCAGACACATAAGATTAACACCTAAAATCACCTGCCCTCCTTTATTATCTATTGGATGCAAGAGGATGCTGTCTGGGCTGCTTGGAGGAACCTCAGGTCAGAGGACAGGCATTTCCCCAGGTTTTCTTCGTTTATCTAAATTGCAATTTCCTTACTGAGTAGGAGGTGGGAATTAATAGACATGGGTGAGAACATTGTAAAACCTCCGAGCTTTATATTGAATACCAAATCATTAGCAAAGCAAGGAAAACTTTAAATAGGTGTTAAAGAATTGAAAACCATTTACCCCCTTGAAAGTCAACCTTTCTTAAGAGTATAGGACAGAGTTGGCAGTCATTCAGTGATGCTGATGGTATTGAGTCTCTCCCAAATTTAGAAGAGCACTACAGTTGTGGCTAACAGGATCCTTCCCTACAGACTAGACCAAACTTTTCCAACCCCAGCTGAACATTAGAATTTCCTGGGGAGTCTCTGATTTAATTGATCAAGGTTGGAGGAAGGTATGTTTTTAAAGTTCCCCAGGTGACCATAATGTGCAAAGATGGAGAACACTAGTCTAGACCAAACAAATTGGAAATGGTGCAGAAAAATCTCAAAATTTTCACATTCAGGACATAACGTATGTAGGCTGCCCCCACCACCACCACCACACAGAACAGCACTCTTCTCCAAGGAGGAACAGTTTTGCCTGAGCAGCCTGGAAAGAAAATGATTCGATTAGCAGATTCAGCCTTGGTTGTTGCTAGTTTCTGTCCAGTCAGCCCTTGACTCATGGTGATCCCATGCACAGTGGACCAAAATGCTGCCCAATCCAGTGCCAGCCTCACGATCAGTTGCTGATTGGACCATTGTTATCCACAGGGTTTTCACTGACTGATTTTTGGAAGCAGATCACCAGGCCTTTCTTCCTAGTCCATCTTAGTCTGAAAGCTCCACTGAAACCTGTCCAGCATCATAGCAAGCCTCCACTGACAGACTGGTAGTGGCTGTGCGTCAGGTGCATTGGCCAGAAACTTAACCCGGATCTCCAACATAGGACCACCAATGAACCACCACTTCCCCCTGAGACCTAGGAAGTATAATCTCCACCACAGGTAGCAGTGTTACCAAATTTAAAACACTGAGTTAGATATACAGAGGAAATATATCACCTTTATTGTGTCAGTAGTGTCCTGCAAGAAATCAATCTTTTGTCAGCAGGGAAAAAAGAAATTAATAGAAGTTTAAGCTTAGTCTGATTCAGTAGTCAAAGTAATCCCTTTAGTTAGTATTGTCTTTCTTGGGGAGGCAGGGGAAGAAAGCTCGGTTTCTCATGTATCTTTCTCACTCTCTGCTTCCTTTTCCAAGATACTAATTGAGCATGATATGGTCTGTGGTTTTATGAGTCTTTATAACACGAGACGGGGTGGATTAGAACTCGGGTGCCATACAGATCCCTACCCGTACACAGACACAGGGTATGGATGTAATAGTCTGTGGGTGTTTATGTGAGAGAGAGAGAGAGAGATAATTAACTCCACTAAAGAGATGGAAGCTAGACTAGAAGATCAGTGAGTGTCAATCGTAAATGAAAACTCTTTATGTATTTACTTATTTAAAATCACCCCAGGGTGCAGACTCAAGCAGCAAGAATTAATTAGACTGTACAAAACAGAACACCAATGACCAAGAATAATTCAATTCCACCAAAGATGAATTTTTAAATCTCTCTCACTTCACATCCTGAAAACAAATATGCAGTGCATCTACCCGAGCAACACAAAGAGCTAATGTCTTTCATTCCATATGCTCTATAGCCCATTCCTATGTGGCTTTGGCCTATGCCTGAATATCTCCAGCTCTAGCTGAGAAATTCAGAGAAAATACTTTCTCCCTAGCTCCCTCACTGGATCATAGAGCAGAATTGTGGTTGTTGTTGTTAGGTGCCATCGAGTCGGTTCTGACTCAGTGACAGAGTGGAACACTGCCCCGTGCTGCATCACCCTCACAATCGTTGATATGGCCGAGTCCATTGTTGCAGCCACCATGTCAATCCATTTCGTCAAGGGTCTTCCTCTGTTTCGCTAACCATCTACTTTACCAAGCGTGATATCCTTATCTAGGGACAAGTCCCTCCTGATAACATGTCCAAATTACATTAGATAAAGTCTCACCATCCTTGCTTTCAAGGAGCGTTCTGGCTGTATTTCTTCCAAGACAGACTTGTTTGTTCTTCTGGCTGTCAATATTCTTCACCAACACCATAATTCAAAGGCATCAATTCTTCTCTGGTCTTCCTTATTCATTGTCCACCTTTAACATGCATATAAGCCTATTGAAAATATCATGGCTTGGGTTAGGTACACCATACTCCTCAAAGTGACATCTTTGCTTTTTAACACTGTAAAGAGGTCTTTTGCAGCAGATTCTCACAATGCAAAACATCATTTGATTTCCTGACTGCCGCTTCCATGGGCATTGATTATGGATCCAAATAAAATGAAATCATTGACAAAGTCAGTCTTTTCTCCATTTATCATGATGTTGCTTAATGCTAGTTGTGAGGATTTTTGTTTTCTTTATGTAGAAGTATAATTCATACTGAAGGCAGTAGCCTTTGATATTCACCAGTAAGTGCTTCAAGTCCCCTTTATTTTCAGCAAGCAAGGTTGTGTCATCTGCATGTCACAGGTTGTTAATGAGTCTTCCTCCAATTCTGATGCCAAATTCTTCGTATATACTCCAGTTTCTCGGATTATTTGCTCAGTATACAGACTGAATAAGTATGGTGAAAGGATGCAACCCTGATACACACCTTTCTTGATTTTAAACTACGCAGTATTCCCTTGTTCTTTTGGAACAACTGCCTCCAGGTCTACGTACAGGTTTAGCATGAGCACAATTAAGTGTTCCGGAATTCCCATTCTTTCCAATGTTATCCATAATTTGTTATGATCCACATAGTCGAACGCCTTTGCACAGTCACTAAAATATAGGCAAACATCTTTCTGGTGTTTTCTGCTTTCAGCCAAGATCAAGCTGACATCAGCAATGATATCCCTCATTCTATATCCTCTTCTGAACCTGGCTTGAAATTCTGGCTGTTCCTTGTCAATGTACTGCTGCAACAGCTTTTGAATAATCAGAATTTTACTGGTGTGTAATATTAATGATATTGCTCAATAATTTCTACTTGTTGGATCACCTTTCTTTGGAATGGGCACAAATATGCATCTCTTCCAGTTGGTTGGCCAGGTAGCTGTCTTCCGAATTTCTTGACGTAGACAGGTGAGTACCTCTAGTGCTGCATACATTTGTTGAAACATCTCATTTTGGTATTCTGACAGTTTTTGGAGCCTTGTTTTTCACTAACAGCTTGTCCTTTTTCCTTCAATACCATAAGTTTTGATCATATGCTACCTTCTGAAATGACGGAACATTGAAAAATTCTTTTTGGTACATTGACTGTGTATTCCTTCCATCTTCTTTTGATGCTTCCTGTGTCATTCAATATTTTGCCCATAGAATCCTTCAAAATCGTAACTCGGGGTTTGAATTTTTTTTCGTCAGTTCTTTCAGATTGAGAAATCCCAAGAGTGTTCTTTCGTTTTTGTTTTCTAACTCCAGGTCTTTGCACATTTCATTATAATATCTTCCTTTGTCTTCTGAAGTTGCCCTTTGAAATCTTCTGTTTAGCTCTTTTACTTCATCATTTCTTCCTTTTGCTTTAGCTACTCTACATTCAAGAACAACTTTCAGAGTCTCTTCTGACATCCATTTTGGTCTTTTCTTTCTTTCCTGTCTTTTTAATAACCTTTTGCTTTCTTCATGTATGATGTCCTTGATGCCTTCCCACAAGTCTTCTGGTCTTTGGTCATTAGTGTTGAATGCATCAAATATATTCTTGAGATGATCTCCAAGTTCAGGTGGGATATACTTAAGGTCATATTTTGGTTCTCGTGGATTTGTTTTAATTTTTCTCAGTTTCAACTTAAATTTGCATATGAGTGATTTATAGTCTGTTCTGTAGTTAGCCCCTGGCCTTTTCCTGACTGATAGTATTGAGCTTTTCCATTGTCTCTTTCCACAGATGTAGTCAATTTGATTCCTGTGTTTTCTATCCAGTGAGGTCCACATGTATAGTCGTCGTTTATGTTGTTGAAAAAAGGTATTTGCAATGAAGAAGTCATTGGTCTGCAAAATTCTATCATGCGATCTCTGGCATTTTTCTATCACCAAGACCTTATTCTCCAACTACCAACTCTTCTTCATTTCCAAATTTTGTATTCCAATCACCAGTAATTATCAATGTATCTTGATGGCATGTCTGATCAATTTCAGACTGCAGAAGTTGGTAAAAATCTTCAGTTTCCTCTTCTTTAGCATTAGTGGTTGGTGCGTGAATATGAATAACAGTTCTATCAACTAGTCTTCCTTGTAGGCATATGTATATTTTCCTATCATTGACAGCGTTGTACTTCAGGATAGATCTTGTAATGTTCTTTTTGATGAAGAACATGACGCTATTCCTCTCCAATTTGCCATTCCCAGTATAGATCATATGACTGTTTGATTCAAAATAGCCAGTACCAGCCCATTTCAGTTCCCTAATTCCTAGGATATGGATCTTTATGCTTTCCATTCCACGTCTCACAAATTCCAACTTTCTTAGATTCATACTTCATATATCCCACATTCTGATTATTAATGGATGTTTGCTGCTGTTTCTTCTCATTTTGAGTCATGCTACATCAGCAAAGAAGGTCCAGAAAGCTTTGCTCCACCCACATCCTTAAGGTCGACTGTACTTTGAGGAGGCAGCTCTTCCCCAGTCATATTTTGCAAGCCTTCCAACCTGAGAAGTTCATCTTCCAGCACTATATCAGACAATGTTCCATTACTATCCATAAAGTTTTCACCAGCCAATTTTCTTCAGAAGTAGACTATAGAGTCCTTCTGCCTTAGTCTAGTTTGTGATCTGTCAGTTTGTCATACTGTGGTGGCTTGCATGTTGCTGTGATACTGGAAGATTTTCCTCTTGCATTTCAAATACCAGCAGGGCCACCATTCGTGGACGGGTTTCAGTGGAGCTTCCAGGCCTCAATTATGTATTTATAAAAATACCACACTATTTGACCATTCACAGATAAAAATCATTATGTATAATTTTATATGTATGTGTTGCTCTCTGTGCATGTTTTATTATTTATATACAAAATACTATATTTCATGGTCTGAGTTTATGAACCTTTTATCATATTTCCTAAATGTCAAGAACTTGCATAACTACATGGCAAGGTCTAACCTATTTGTAGCTCTATTCTAAAAATATTTTTGAAAATGTACAACTGGCTACAAAAAGCTTATAAAGTTATCAAATGTCTCTGTTTATCACTGATAGAGACGTGAATGAAGAATAAATTGTGTTCATTGTGAGACTCTGCTTTTTGATGTGTCCACCCCTACTCTATCTACCACTCACCAGAAACCATTCTTGAAGAAAAGGAAATTGAAGAAAAATGCATGACCGCAAGATGTGCTACTTCCAAATGGTCTGTGGAGTTTTGCAAGCATGCTATTATTTGCTGTGTTCACTGAAAAAGACACAGAACAATGATACCTACTGGCCCCCCAAAAGCAGGTGTAGGTTCAACATTGTGATAAATGATTTGATCATCAGCTTAGGCACTCAGAGGAGGACCTGAGACATGGGAGGTGTGGCTTCTCCATCCTAAGAGATTAAGCATGAAGTCAACAGTCCTTTGAAAGAATGGCTTTGGACTGGTCAGATGTTTCCACACTATAAGAGGGAATGTGGATACATGGCCCTGAGCTTCTTTCAACAACTCTTTCTCCTATTTTTATTATCTCATTAATTTTGCCAATTTCCTTATGAGGTTCTTATGTGGTATTATTAGATCTACTTTATGGGAGGAAAAATCCCAGGAAAGGTGAAATGAAATTATGTGATTGAGGTCACATGAGTCATCATCCAGGCCTGGAACGAGCCACCTCTGCATTTTCCAAACTAATTTTAATGTCTGTGGTCTCTCTGATAACAGAAGCTTCAGGATGATTGGACTCTACACCTAGTTTTCTCCCAGTTGATCTATTTTTTTTTTCAAAAATACTGATGTATTAGAAATTAGTCACAAATGAGCAAACATCATGCATGGCTCCCTAAACCAATTAACATGTCGGGTCTAATTTACTGTTAGACAAATAATTTGAAGTCTTTGCAAAAGAACAGCATGAGAATTTGCTCTCTGCAATTAGGTAGAAATCTCAGTAAGTTCCTTGTAATACTGGAGGGAGCTCACAACCAAGAAATAACCACAATTTTTGCTTCCTCATGTTAGTGTAAGTAGAAGACAATGCTGGGAATGCCACAAGTTCCAAAGTCTAGTACTGGAAGAAAACATAAGGGTTACCCATGCCATGAGTTTGATATGCAAACCAGCCAATCCAGAGGATATATACCCTGGAAGCAAAGATCTGCAGAGGTAGAGGTTGTAAATGTTGCAAATGGCAGGGGCCAAGAGGTAGCAAAATGTTTGCCTTGGGTCTGAAATAAGTTTCTTCTACTTTAATTAGAGCCTGATATGTAAAAATAAAAGATCCTGTAATTTCACATAGAGTTTGGGAAAATATTATCTAAATTCTTCCTTGCAAAAATAATCTCAAATTATTTTAACTTCCCTCATTGACCTTATTTCTCAATCATTTTACCATTTTGATGATTGAAAATCTGAAGTATACATTGTGGTCTATGAAGTAATTGGCTTTCTCTGTTTGCCTATAGGATTTAGGCAGCCTGAATGGGTTGTCATCTAAAGATTAGATTTCAAGGGAACTGAAAACACCAACATATCAAAATATGTCTTTCTCACCATTCTTTCATAGTACCTAAAATGGCCATGATAGTTCTTTTGGTTAAGGCATGAAAGTTAAAATGAAGAGACTATATTGATGAGTTAAGAGCTCAGCTAGTGTCATCTACCTGTACCAGTTGCTATGGAGTCGATTCCAACTTACGCTTGTCAGAGGGGAATTGTGTTCCACAGCGTTTTTAGAAGTAGATCACTAAGCCTTTCTTTTGAGGTGCCACTGAGTGAGCTTAAACCTCCAACCTTTCAGTTAACAGCCATAAGCATTATCTATTTGAACCAATCAAAAACCAAACCCATTGCCGTTGTGTTAATTCCAACTCATAGCGACCCTATAGGACAGCGTAGAACTGCCCCATAGGGCTTCCACACAGCCCCTGGTGGATTTGAATGGCAGACCTTTTAGTTAGCAGCCGAACTCTTAACCATTACACCATCACGCCACCAGAGTTTCCTTGTACCACCCTGGGGGAGAGTTTTGTAACACTCAGGGGCTGCTTAATCATATGAAATAACCTAATCATAAGATTTAGAGATTTTTTTAAATATTTTATTAACCCTGCTTACTTTCTGGATTTTTAAAGTCTGGACACCAGACAAGTATATTTTGAGGGAGGTCAGAGAAGATTCAGCACACCCACATGGAAATTTCCAGGAGGCTGGAGTTGAGTGCCAGAGTGTATATTATGACTGCACCCAAGTAAGGCTAAAGACTAGTGCAAGAGAAACAGAGGGATTCTGAAAATAGTTTCACTTACTGTATACTTTTGTCTAGAGTTGGCCTTAGGTACTATATATCCTTAACTGCAAGTATGAATTACAAAACAGAACTCATTGTTCTCTGTGGTTTTCTTCATTTTTGTTCCATTGTTCTTAGAATTTTACAGATAAAAGAAAAGGAACCAAATTATTTCTCCCTTTATTTCTTGCCCACTATCTCCTTGTCCTTTTTCTTGATCCCAGTGGCTTTCTTTTGTCTCTCACTTCCAAGCCCACAGAACTCCTGCCAAACGCAATACCTCTTATAACTTTACCTTCTCTGGCACACATTTTAGTCTGGGAGATATTTACATTTATTGTCAGAAAAACAGGGAAATACTGTGGGATTCTACCTATTTCAAATCCTGAAGCCCGAGTCTCCAAGCTGAAGTAAAGAAAGATGCATTCAAAAAATTCCTCTTTTATCTCACTGTGCCTTCCCTTCCTTGACGACAATCTTCACTAACTGCAGTGAACAGGGTTTTCTAACACTCCTTAAACCATAAAGCCAGCAGTTTCAAAGGTAAAGCAAGAAACATTGAAGACAAACACAGTGTACTCACCCTCTTCTCTTCTTCCAGCCAGCTAAGAAGATTAGACTCAGGAATCTAAGTCCAAGCCAAATCCTTGACCCGATGTTCCCTCACTGTGTGCTGGACAGGACCATTCATTGACTGGCCTTCTGTGCTAGCTCCTTATGCATGGGGAGTGCTGTCAGACAGTATCTCAGTTCCCTGTTCCTTCACTAAAGATGACCAGAGACATTTCATTAGAATAACACGTGAAACAATGATCACATATATTAAAAAATGAAAGCCAAATGCAAAGTGTTCTAAATAAAGGTATACTATCAGTGTCAATGGCTGAGTGTATGGAGCGCTTGTGATGTTTTTTCCGTTGGTGTTTTTGCATTGTTTACACTTTAGCAAGCATCAACCCAGTCTGGTCCTAAGCAGTCCCTCACAGGGAACTTTTGACCATTAGTAGCAGCCACATAAGGAACTGAAATAGTTAACAGCATGAAAAATATTTAATAAATCAATTAATGGAAGATAAAGGAAAGCTTGAGTAGAACAAATAAATCACATTGCAGTGAATGATGAGCTTTTAAATGGCCATTTTTCATTAGTTTTCTTTCTCATCAAGGCTCAACATGTATTCCATCTGGAGAGAGAAAGGGCCAGTGATCTTCAACAATTAAAAGAATGTCTAACAAGGAGGAATAATAATCAAGTGTTATGGGCCATCATTGTTTCGACTGTATCTCTGTAAACATTTAGTAAAGATATCAAAAAACCAAACCAGTTGCGTTTGAGTGGATTCCGACTCGTAGTGGCCCAATTGGACAGAGTAGAACTGCCCCATAGGGTTTCCAAGGAGGGGCTAGTGGATTCAAACTGCCAACCATTTGGTTGGCAGCCATAGCTCTTAGGAGCCCTGGTGGCACAGTGTTTAAGAGCTCCGGCTGCTAAGCAAAATGTCAGCAGTTCAAATCCACCAGCCACTCCTTGGAAACACTACAGGGCAGTTCTATTCTGTTCCATGAGCCAAAATTGACTCTCTGGCAATGAATTTAGTAAAGATACCAGTGGAGGGGGAAAGAAAGTTACTGTAGAGTTGACTACAACTCATGATGACTCCACGTGTGTCAAAGTAGAACTGTGCTCTGTAGGTTTTTCCTTGGCTGAATTTTCAGAAGAAGATCACTAGGATTTTCTTCTCAGGTGCCTCTGGGCACACTCGAACTCTCAACCTTTTGGTTAGCAGTCAAGCACGTTAACCATTTGTACCAACCAGAGACTCCCCAGTAAAGAGATATTAAGTTAATAGAAACTCAATCTTTCCATTCGTTCTCCCAAAAAAACAGTCATTTTTTTTATTTACTCTTCTCTTTTCCACTCCAGGTCCAGTCCATTAGGAAATTCCATTGGCCCTATCTTTAGAATATATACATAATATGGCCATATCTAACCTCATCAACCATTACCATCCTTCAAATCACTGTCATCTCTCACCTGGATTGTATAGTATCTTCCTAATGTTCCTCCTTGTTTCTCAACACAGCATCAGGTGGTTCTGTTATTAGGCAAGTCATAACATCTTCCTCCATTCTGTCATATGAATTCCCATTCCTCCCAGAGTACTAGCCTATCCTTACAATGGCCTATAAAACTCTTTAATTATCTTTTTCTCCCTTAATCTCTCTGCCCCCGCCATCACATAGCCACATCTCCAACTAATCTCCCCTTTCTCATTCTGCTCCAGCTATGCTGGCCTCCTTACCCTGAAAACACCAGACACACACCTAACAAAGAGCGTTTGGCTCTTCCCTCTGTCTAACATACTCTCCCACAAGATATTGATGTACATAGGGTCACTATAAGTCAGAACCAACTAGAAAAACAACAACAAGGTATTTACATGGTTCACTCTCCCACTTCAAGTTATTGCCGAAATGTCACCTAATCAATGAGACCTACACTGACTATCCTGTTTAAATTTCAACTCCTGTCCCAGCAGTCTAGATCCCCCTTGTACTATTTTATTTTTGTTTCTCATCACTTCCCAAAAACTACATTATTTCCTTACTAATTTATTAATTTTTGTCTCTCTTCACTTTGCCACCACATGCTCCACTGAAGAAATTACTGTCTTTTTTGTTCATATATTTCCGGCAAGCCTCCTGGGATTTTGATAGAGATTGCATTGAATCTATAGATCAGTTAGGAGACAATTATCATCTTAGCAACACTGAGTCTTCTAATCCAAGAACATGGAATGTCTTTCCATTTATTTGTTGTTGTTGTTAGGTGCCATCAAAACACTACCTGGTCCTGCTCCATCCTCAAAATCGTTGCTATGTTTGAGCCCATTGTTGCAACCACTGTGTCAATCCACCTTGTTGAAAGTCCTCCTCTTTCTCGCTGACCCTCTACCAAGCATAATATCCTTCTTCAGGGACTAATCCCTTCTGATAACATGTACAAAATAGGTGAGACAAAGTCTTGCCATCATCGCTTCTAAGAAATATTCTGGCTATATTTCTTTCAAGACAGATTTGTTCATTCTTCTGGCAGTCCATAGTATATTCAATATTTAGAGATTTTTGAAAATATTTTATTAACCTTGGTTACTTTCTAGATTTATAAAGTCTGGACATCAGACAAGTATATTTCGAGGGACGTCAAAGAAGATCCAGCACGTCCATTTCACATTCTCTTCTCAATTCAGCTTGAATTTCTGGCAGTGAATTTTGATATATTTGCCTTCAATCTGAAGTTATAATCTCCTATATTAATCATTTCTACTGTCACCAGTTTATCTGGAATTCTCATTCATTCCTTCATTTATTCACCAAATATTTACTGAGCATCAATAATGAGCCAGGCACTGTTTGGACAGTTAACAGTGAACGAACCACAGTCTCATGGAACTTACATTCTAATGTGAATTTATTTATTTTAGTATTTATCATATAGCTTGTTTTAATATTTGTTTATTCAATCTCTGCTTTCCATACCCCAGACTGTGAGTTTCTTGGGGCCAATGGTTTGGTCAGACCCAGCACACTGTAGAGGGTAAAGCATGAAGTCCTCAATGAGTGGTCGATGAATGCATGGCTATAGATTTGCTGTGCATATCTCCTTTGGAAAGTCAAGGAAGCCAGCCTCAAGCAGGTTATTATAGATTTTCAAGTACAAGAGAGTTTCCAAGGAAAATACGATGCCAAAGGCTCAATGAAGTTTAACTGCCAAAGTCAATATCCTAATAACATTTTTGTTATAACACACTGTCTTGCTGTTTCTTGAATAAGCTTGCAAAATAGAGAACATTGCTATGACTCTAGACCACTGGTCAAAAAAATGTAAGAATGTGGTAGTAATGACAATTGATATAAATAAATAAGGACAAATATTGAAATCTTTGCATTGGAAATCTCAGAATATGACTGAGAATCTGGAACAACTTTGAATCCAGGGTAGTTATTTAAGTAAAGGAAAAACCAGGAAAAAAAAAAAAAAAACAGTCTGACTCATGGCAACTGCATGTATTTTAGAGAAGAACTGTGCCCCACAGGGTTTTCAGTGGCTGTGATCTTTTGGAAGTGGATCACCAGGCCTTTCCAAGGAACCTCTGAGTGGATTCAAACCACCAACCTTTCAGTTAGTAGCCAAGTGTTTAACTGCTTATGTCAGCCAGAGACTAAATAAAAGGAAAATAGACGAATTCTAAGCAGGGAAGTCTGCCCTTAGATTCCATATGCTCATGACTTGGAAGCTGGGACGAAAAATAAGGTCTTTTTGTAGTATCTATTGCAGTGTACCAATTATCAGATTTACTTTATTCTTGTGGGAAAAGCTTCAGGGCGAGTCCCCGACCACTCATTGTAGATAGTAAGATGCAGTTAGCATTATTTCCAAGAAATGAGCTTCCTATGTCTCTGCAAAACACAAAGAAGGCTGAAATCTCCTTGAAAACATTTTGTAAGACTAGTAAGCGTAGGGCCTATTTTCTGGGTAGGTTTTTTTTTCTTTTCATTTTTCTTAGCCCTAGTTTGTTTCTCTACCGAACCTTACTTGTTCTGGAAACTCTGGTAGCATAGCAGTTAAGAGCTAAGGCTGCTAACCAAAAGGTTGACAGTTCGAATCCACCAGGTGTCCCTTGGAAACCTCATAGAGCAGTTCTACTCTGTCGTATAGGGCCATTATGAGTCAGAATTGACTCAATGGCAACAGGTTTTATTTGTTCCATCCCCACCCTCCTGATTTTATATTTCATTTTCTTGCAAATTGTTTAAATGGTCTATCAGGTCAAGCTTCTCATTTTAAATTCTATTTATAAGCATGCTATTTTCCATTTCTACTTTTTTCCTACATTTCTTAAGCAGCATTTAGCAGGACCTGTGTTTATGTGTGTGCATGCACATATGCGTGTGTTTGGCATCACTAAGGCCTGTGGAAAAGCCTAAAAAATACAGATTGGATCCAACATTTTACGAGATCATTTTCATAATTTCTTGGGCTCATATACTGTCCTTATTTTTACACAAATAACTTGTGCCTTCTACATTTATTTGCCAACTGTGCTCTTTGCCCCAACCCCTACCCCTCTGAGATATTTTCATAACCCCCTATGTCATTTTTTTTACATGTTGCTGTAAAAAAAAATAGCATAGCTCCCTTATGAGGAGGGAGGGATCAGTTAGCAAACAAATTAAGAAGGTTCGCATTATTTGCATAAAAATATGGTAGTGGGAGACAGAAAGACTGTTGCTTTTTATCTTCCACCATGTGGTGGTGATGGTGCTAGAATTTTCTACTCATAGAAACCCCCATATGACAAAGTAGAACTGCCCCGTAGGATTTTCTAGGCTTTAATCTTTCCAGGAGCAGATCACCAGTTCTTTCTCCTGTGGAGCTTCTGGGTGGATTTGAACTGCCAACCTTTTGGTTAGCAGCTGAGCGCTTAACTGTTGCACCACGGGCTCCTCACCATGGTATAACCATATGAAAAGTTTCAGTGCCATTAGGTAGCTTTGGCTTTGCAGTAGCTCCAATTTAGCCACACATGGTTGTGACATATTAAATGGAATGATCTACATGGCAAACTTTAATAGACACTGTGGCCACACCTAAACCCTGGTGGTGTAGTGGTTAAGTACTACGGCTGCTAACCAAAAGATCGACAGTTCAAATCTACCAGGTGCTCCTTGGAAACTCTACGGGGCAGTTCTACTCTGTCCTATAGGGTCTCGACTACAAGTCGGAATCAACTCGACAGCAATGGGTTTGTTTGTTTTTGTTTTGTTTTGGTATGGTCATACCTATGGTGAAGACAGCCAATTTTTTTTCATTCCAACCTTTCAGGTTCAGCTAGTATCAAACTCTGTGAAAAGCTCTCATTTGGAGAAAGATGTCCCTGGTTCTTTCTACAGCATAAAGGTGATGACATTTTAAGAAATCTGAAAAAAAGAAAAAAAAATAGCTCAGCAGGTATTATCGCTGCAGAGAAGCAAAAGCTAAAGTCTGATAGTAAACTCGAATGCCAGTCAAATGTCAACCGGTCTAAATGATTAAAAATAAAATGTTAGAATTAGTAGTCCTTTCTAAATGCACCTTTTAGCAGTGACTGTGGCCACTCTGTGGACAGGAACTGGACCCCCCACATAAAAGTATACGTGCATTTCTTATTCTACACAAGAGAGTTTTCTATTCAAAGACCAAAGGACTTCTTGACTTCTTCCTCAGGACTGACCACCTTTGAAGCCTTTCAGTAGCAGAAGGTCCCTATCATCAGGGGCATGTCCTGAATATCTAGGCATGGCCACTCCAACATCAAAACCACACACAGGTCAGCACACTCTCTTGTTACTAACTAGATGCAACTTGCTCATTAACTATTTCTTTTATTTTTACTCCTAGGATGGTTAATGTCTTTTCCCTGTGTAGTTCAGCCTTTCCTTAAAAACCCGTTGCCGTCAAGTCAATTATGACATGTAGTGACCCTAAAAGGACAGAGTAGAACTGCCTCATACGGTTTCCAAGGAGCAACTGGTAGATTTGAACTGCCAACACTTTGGCTAGCAGTCGAGCTCTTAACCCCTGCACCACCAGGGCTCCAGCCTGTCCTTGCTGGGCCCTAAGGCATATGTGAATTTCAGGTTGAATAGCCCTCTGTGTAGGTGCGGAAATTCAATTCTGTCCTTCTATTTCTTAATCCGTGGTTCCCCTCAAACCAATTTGAATCAAGTTTCCCTATTCTAATTGTTTTTTGTTTTCAATATAATACTTCTATTTTTTGCTGCATATCTAAGAACAATCTAGCTTCTCCTAGGATGATTCTTTGCTCTTCCTATTTCTACCTTAAAAAAATTTATGTTGAAATCAATTAGCTCTGAAAAGGATATTAATCTCTTTCTTCTAGAGCCAGTTACATTTTAAACTTCCCTAGTCCTTATTCTAGGTTTTTAATTTTTTTTTTGTAAAAAGGCCAAATACAGATTTCTTAGCCTCATTATTTTTTTGATCAGGTTTAAAGCCCAGTTAAATTATTATTACTTTTGTCAAATCTACTAAATAGTATTACATTAAGTCCACCTAGTATTAGGGCCAGGATGTTTACAAGGCTGCACTACGTGTGTCCTGAAAAGTTGAAAATTCACTTGGAGTTTTGAAAACTAGTCAGATTTTAAATACTCTTAAAGTGCAGTGTACTTAAAAGAATTTCAGAATCTGTTTATAATTTGAATTTCACCACCTAATTTATCTTCGTTGTGAATTCTAATCTCAATTTATTGGGTTATTGTAAAGTAAGACCCGACTGTACTTAACCTGCAAGTATTCAGGTGAGTAATTTGGAGCCCTAAAGATAAAAGCTTCATTTCAAACATGAGCTCTACCAGGCATTCTCAGGTTTTGTTTTGTTTTTTTTTTTTTGTCCCAGGATCATTAACACTCTTAGAAATTATAGAGGTTCCCCAAGAACTTTTTTTCTAATGTTGGCTATATCTATTAGTATTTAGCATATTAGAAATTAAAACAGAAAATGTGACAGTATTTATGAATAATTTTAAAAACAATAATAAGTACATTACATGTTAACATAAATAACATCATTAATAGGAAAGTAGCTATATTTTCCAAAACAAAAAAAGCAAGAAGACAGGCATTGTTTTGCAACTTTACAAATATTTCTAGTATCTGGCTTAATAAAAGACAGCTGGAGTCTCCTGTCTGCTTCTGCATTCAATCTGTTGCAATACCACAGTTTCTGGTAGCTTCTGGAAAATCCCTCTGTACATTCATCAGAGAATGACAGAGGAAAAGACAAGTAACACTACAAAAAGTTAGTTTTGACCTCATGAACCTCCTGAAAAGGTCTTGGGAATCCCCAAAGTGTGTCCGGACAACACTTTGAGAATTGCCGCTCTAGAGTCATATTATTCATTCTAACTAGAAAGTAAAGGCTAAAAAGGAGTGAAGAAGGATAGTAGAGGTTGTAAATGCAGAATGGCTTACTGCTGCTAACTTGGAGAGGACAACCTTAAGTTCTTCCTCTTCCAGTTGCCATAGAGTTGATTTCAACATATGGTGACCCTATGTGTGTAGAGTAGAACTGTGCTCCCCAGCGTTCTCAATGGCGGAGTTTTCAGACCTAGATCACCAGGACTCTCTTCCCAGGTACCTCTGTTACGGTTGAACTTGAACCTACAAATTTGTTTAGCAGCTGAGTGTATTGTCCCTTTGCAACACCCAGGAACTCCAAGGTTAAGTTAGGGATGGTACAAATCTGCTGGCGATTAGCTGACAGAGTCATTCTCAGATATTGGGATGAGTTACAAACAGAATTGCAGGGCTTATTTGACACAAGGGTGGTGGTATGGGATGGTGGAGCACTTAGGACGTTTAAATCTGCCCTTTCTTCTTTTTCTGCGTTTCTGCAAGAATGATCACCACCTTCCCCTGACAAATGCTATGCTGTCTGAAAGAATACCATTTTGCCACATCATAGTCTATATTCTTAAGAATTTGATTTTAACTACTTGTCTCATAGCTCCAAGCATCACTCCAACTCTTTGTTCCCAACCATATGGGGAAAAGATAATTGTTTTACATAGTAAAAGCAAAAATCAAAACAATAACAACAAAACAAACAAAACATTGACACAAAGGCCCTTTTAGAACCTTGCTTGTGGAGAAGAAAACACTGGGGTATCGTCAAGTTTTACTACGTTTCTATTCAACAAATTTCAGTTTGACTTCATAATTTTCTATCACCTTTTCTCTCCAGTTCCTGCTTCATTTTTTTTGCTATGGAAACAGAAAAACACCTACATAAACCTACTGGCAATGGGAATCAGATGATTTCCTGGAAAGATGTACTGGGGCCTTTCTCTCACCCTATAATCATTTTTTTTTTTTTTTTTTTGGAGTCTTCTGGTTTCAGAGAGGACAAAGCTGGTGGAGGGGTAGATACTTCCAAGTTTGGAGACGAGAGGGAGAGGGGCACAGTAGTATAACGGATCCTTTTGTGGGCAGGCAAGGAGCCCTGCTGGCATAGTGGTTAAGCACTCGGCTGCTAACTGAAAGGTCAACATTTTGAATCCACCAGCCATTCTGCAGAAGAAAGATGTGGCAGTCTGCTTCTGTAAAGATTTACAGCCTTGGAAACCCTATGGCGCAGTTCCTATAGGATCACTATGAGTTAGAATTCAACTCAAGGGCAATAGGTAGGTTGTGGGTAAATGAGTATAGTTCTCTTTCCATAGTTACTCAAAAGTCATAGGAAATACAGTTCAAAACCAAAAAAAAAAAAAAAACAAACCCAGTGCCGTCAAGTCTATTTCGACTCATAGCGACCCTATAAGACAGAGTAGAACTGCCCCATAGAGTTTCCAAGGAGCGCCTGGTGGATTTGAACTGCCGACCCTTTGGTTAGCACTTAACCACTACGCCACCAGGGTTTTCAAATACAGTCCATGTCCTACAAAGTTCACTTGCTGTTCCTGGTTTCTCAATGGTATGTTTTGAAATTAGTTTCTGTACTGAAACAATGATCACCCAGAGAATGTTTTTCTATAGACTTTATGTAGAGCACCATATTTTCAACCAAATAATATGCACCTTCTACGTATGTTTGCAAATTACGCCATCCCTCCATGAGGTATTTTCATAAGCTCTGCTATGCCAATTTTTTTTTACGTGTTGTAAAAAAAGTAGCAAATGACGCTTATGAAAATACCTTGTGGGGGGAAGGTGCGGTTGTCAAATAAATGTAGAAAGCACACATTATTTGTGTAAAAAATGCAGTAGTAGTGGTTGGATCAACTCCATGGCCACTGGCTTACTGGTTTTAGTAGTGGTTATTTAAAAAAAAAAATTTTTTTTTTAATTATGAGAAGAGAGAAAGAAAGAGAGACAGAGAAGGATGGATGATTTTATTTTCAGGATGAAGAAGCTATGTCAAAAAGATTGACCAAACTAACTAAACAAAGCCATGATACGATTTAGGCTAGGAGAGGCCAATCTTATGTTGAATCACCTAAAGTAATAAACTGCGTTTGGAGGGCTTTAGATTTCTGTACAAACTTTTCGACCAGATCTAATTGGAAGTGCCTCTCATATAGCCAGGAGCATTCAGAAAAACAGAGCAGTGAATTAACACCCATTTTTAAGAGTCAGGAAGTCTTTTCTTCTCCCAAAGGAGAGTTTTTCAGACATTAGTTTCAACTGTCAAACATTATAAAGAAAGCCTCTCTTTCCCTTGAAACCCTAGTATTCCCTTCTTTTACCATCCCATCTCTCTCCAGTCCTCTCCCTTCTTTTTTCTCCATTCCCTGCCAATCTGCTACCCCTCCCAGCTATCAGTGAGTGCTGTATTAGAAGTAATTTTTACGCTGTCAATGACCTATCAGTCAGCTGTTTCCTAGATACTTTGATGAGGGTCACCCAACCCACTGCTGTCCAGTCAATTCCGACTCATAGAGACCCTATAGGACAGAGTAGAACTGCCCCATAGAGTTTCCAAGGAGCACCTGAGGGCAGTAGAGTTATAAAGAACCTAAGCTGATTTCCAGTTGAACAAGAGAATGTTCAAATATGCATCTGGAGATTTTATTAAACTAGATATTTAGAGATAAGAACTACGTTAATATCTGACTGCAAAAAATCTTTTAGTCCATTTTCCTAACCTGTGGCCTATTCTTGTCCCTGGGTGGCACAAATGATTAAGCGTTCAACTAATAGCCACAAGTTTGGTGGTTCAAATCCAGTTAGAAGTGCCTCTGAAGATATGGTTGGTGATCTGCTTCTGAAAGACCACAGCCTTGAAAACCCTATGGAGCAGTTCTACTCTGCACGCATGGGGTCACCATGACTCAGAACTAACTCAATGGCAACAACAACAATTGATTTTCCTAATTATCGGCCTAAACAATTAGCAGTGTAGACGTAACCGTGTTAACATGACCCTCTTGTGAAGCTTCGTTTAAATGAGGGATAGCAAGCTTCTCTAATCTTTCTTATCATCCTAGCTCGTTCCAACCTACCCTTCTACTATCCTCGCTAAATTCTGGAGCAGTTCCAACAAATGTCTTATGAAAAGAAGAGGCTACATAAGGCATCAACAATTTTAAGTTTGCAAAATAAAGTTTGGAAATGAGTAGTAACACGTAAAAGGGAGAGCTTGTCTTCCAGAGTTGCATGTTTTCTCTTCAGAATATTGGTGTTGTGTGCAGAGGATTTGCAAAACAGAAACCAGCATATTTTGATTAATCACACAAAATATAAGAGATGACAGAGTTTGCCAGAGGAAAACTGAATATATCAAACATTCAAAACGAGTGCTGAAAAACCCCAAATACTGATGTATCCTCAATATTCTCGGCACGTCTAGATTTTGAATGAACACTTTATTTTCTTGTCAGTGATTCAGAATTTCCACCGCTCCTGTTGAGCAACGAGGGAAAATCACGCCAAGTGGGAGAAAGCTTTATTTTAAGGTTGAAGGCATGAAATAAGCACTAAGAAGACAATTGTACACCTGTTTTCAAGAGTAAAAAGGCATCTCAGATCTGCTTTGCTTTTGAAAATTTGGCCAAGGAGTGTATTTCAAAGGCCCAATAGCCCATAACATTATTCCCAGGGCTCTGTGCTCTCTGCCTAATTGGGCTTCTAGACATTTGCATAAGCACGACACTTCATGATTAATGCATAAGACCCAGCATGGAGCCCTGTACCAATTCATCTGTGGAGGCATCCCCCCACTGAAAACAATCATTGTGCCTATAATATAATCCATCATATTTGTAGATATGACTGAGCTGTAGGATATCAGACTACATAAATGCCATGACAACACCTTTACGGCATCGTAAACCTCTTCAGCGTAAGAAAGAAGTTTTATTGTAAGAAGCCCACTGCACTGCCACCTTGGGACCATCCTGGATGCCAGGAGACGTTTATTTACAAAATGAAGTGTCAAGGCCAGAGCTTCTTCCTATTTGGGCCAAACCCTGAATAAAAAGGGGGATTGTTAAAGTCACCACCCTATGGTAATTTTGGATAGCAAAGTAAATGATACTTCTCCCACTTGGCTCCTTCAAACACCAAACATCAGGAATGATGACTTCCAGAATGAGAACTCCACAAAGGCGAGGGGAATCTTGGTCAACAATGCTAAAATGTGTTGAACGCCAGGAACAAAATCAATTTCAGCTGAGATGGACTGCCACAAAATTAAAGAGTACAACTCTTGGTGTGAGTCCAGGTGTTCCAGGTAATGTTGCTTGTACCTTCTCTGCTGGCTGGATTGCTTAATTAGGCAGGAATCCAGTCCCCATTGGGAGAGCTGGGAACTTGGACTCTACCAACAGATCTCAATGTGCTCTGGCAATAAACACAGAAGACCCTTTGGGAGACCTCTATTGGAAAGGTTCTGAGTTGATTTTTTTTTTTCCTGAACTATAGTTATGAAAAAATTAGATTACGTGGAATTCAATGAACTTAAAAGTAACAATCTCGTATCTCTTCTTTTCCCATTCCACATTCCAAAGCTGGTTTCTTACGTGAAGTCTGCCTTCTTCCCAATATTTTGCTATTTTATTGGTGTGTGAACACGTATGTGTGTGTGCACTTCTACGAGTTTGAAAAAAAATTACTACTATGCATATTTTGTGACTTGCTTTCCTGCCTTCCAATATTTCATTAACGTTTTCCACAATAATATATGTATACTCATCTCCTCTTTAATAATTTCATACTTTCATGTTGCATGGATTACCAACACACAGAGGTTTTCCTACCACCCAGTTTTTTATCATTATAAGAAGCATTATATTTTAGATTGTTGGTACTTTAAGGGCAAAGACTTTGTCTTGGTCACTGCTGTATCCCTAGAATTTAATACAGAGAATGGCACATGGTAAGTGTTCAGTAAATATTTGTTATATCAAAACCCAAACCAAACCCACTGCCGTGGAGTCGATTCCGACTCATAGCGACCCTATAGGACAGAGTAGAACTGCCCCATAGAGTTTCCAAGGAGCGCCTGGCGGATTCGAACTGCAAACTTCTTGGTTAATAGCCATAGCACTTAACCACTACGCCACCAGGGTTTCCATTTGTTATATACATAAATAAAATCTGTAGGGGATTTCTCCACCCAGCAGGAGATCATGAGCCATCTCAAAGCACTATTAGACCCGCCACCATGGCCGGAAGTAGAACATGACTCCTGTGCTTCTCTCCCTTTCTAATCTTGCATTAGTGCCTCCAATTAGCAGAACTAACCAGAACCCTGCTAGCAAAAGCCCTGCTTCCAGGTCCTTGAACTATAGAGGAAAACACAGATGGTCAGATAAGGGGCTGGACACCGACAAGCGATACCTGGCACACCCTTTCCTCAATTTTCTCAGAGCACTTAGGTTAACACTGAAATTATCCATTTCTTGAGAATTTGAAAGTAATTAACTTTCTTTACGGAGTATATGAATTTAAAATTTGTATAGAAATTGCCTGTATTTCTATACGTTCCAAAAAGATTACCACACTTTGTACTCACAAATTTTATTAGTTACTATATTCTATTTTGCCAACAGTGGAATTATAGACTTGTTTAATTTTTCACAATATAATTGACGAGAAATTGTGTTTCATTGTTTTAAATTACAATTCACTTATTTTGAAGAATGTTTCTGCAGTTATTAACCATGTGTTTCTTTTCCTATGCCCATTTTTTCTATTGGATTGTTTATTAATCTTTTTTCACATTGATCTCAATGGCCTTTTTATATGCTTAAAATTTAATCCTTTGCTTGACATACATTTTATAAATATATTTTGTTCAATATGTTATTTGCCTTTTGACTCTAGATAGAAAGAGTGAGAGATGTATTTATCTTGTCTAACAACATTTTTAACATTGATATGAAAACTATATCAGTTATTTTCCTTTGGAGTTTCTGGGTTTTATGTTTATTTTTAGAAAAATTTTCTCCATTCAAAGAATAGAAGCCAATTCAGTCATGCATATTTCTAACATTTATCATTTTCATGTATACATTAATGTGTCTTACTCATTATGAATTTATTTTAATATAATGATAGGGAGGGATCTGGTTTTATTTAAATTTATTTGATATGAGTAGCTAATGATCCTATTACCATTTATTAAGAAGAACATATTTCCATGCTTTGAAATGTCACCTGTATCATACGTTAAATTCTTAGAGATATTTGAGTTTATTTTGGATTTCCTGTTCTGCTCCATTATCAACAGGTCTATTCCTGCAACAGTGCCATACTGTTTTAATAACTGTAACATTCAAGCTATATTTATTTTTGGGTGCAGGCAGTCCACCCACGTTACTTTTCTTATTTCTCTCAGTAACCTCACAGATTTATATTTTAAATTTATTTTGTCAGATTCAAAAAATGCAAAATAAAATAATACACATTGGCATTGGACAGGCAATGGTGAACCTTTCAACCAAAGAGCAAATTACATCTTTTCATTTCTTCAGTTATTTTTTATGCCTTTCAGTACTGTTCTAAAGTTTTCTTCATGGAGGTTCTGCAAATTTTTTAAAGTTTCTTTTGTTTTATTTTTCTTACTGATTTTGTGCCTCGGGTTTTCTTTTTTTTTTTTTAATGCAAGTTACTGTTTTCAAAAGAAAAGGTAATTATTTTATAAATTAGTTTTGTAACCAGTCAATTTATTCAATATTCCTATTGCTTCTATTAGCTTTTCAGTTAATTCTTTTGGGCTATGTAAGTACATTACCATAAAAAATAAATTCTTTTCCCCTTTTTCAAAATTTATACTTGTTATTTCATTCCTTCGCCTCCTTTGACATATTAATATGATAAATGATTTTGGGATGAGCCCGTAGTTACGCATGATTTATTATTCTTAAATTATTCATTAAATTCTGTTTTTATTTTACTATTTTATATTACATTTTATTTAGAAGCTTTGCACGGACACTCAAAAAACTGGTTTGTGGTTTTCTTCTTATATGCTCTCTGTCAAATCATGTCATCAATTTAAGTGCCCTTTATGAAAAGAATTTGTAAGCTTACCTTCTCTATCTATTAGGGTACAATAAGAAGAACAGAAACCATTCAGGGTATTTCAAGCAAAGAGAGATTTAAGATGAGAAATTAGATTTCAAAACAGTTGGAAGGGCTGGAAGAGCAAAAAGGTATGGTTTAATTTAGAGATCAAGATCAACAGGAAGCAGCTGCAGCCCCTGAAGGAGACATATCCATGCATTTGCTGCAGCCAGCCCATCATTGCCACCCAACAGGAGATCATGAGCCATCTCAAACCACTGTTAGACCCGCCACCATGGCCGGAAGTAGAACATGGCTCCTGCGCTTCTCTCCCTTTCTAGTCTTGCATTAGTGCCTCCAATTAGCAGAACTAACCAGAACCCTGCTAGCAAAAGCTCTGCTTCCGGATCCTTGAACTATAGAGGAAAACACAGATGGTCAGATAAGGGGCTGGACACCCACCAGCGATACCTGGCATGCCCTTTCCTCAATTTTCTGAGAGCATTTAGGTTAACATTGAAATTATCCATTTCTTGAGAATTTGAAAACAATTAACTGTGAAACCATCTGGACTGGTGCTTTTGTGGGAAATTTGACATCGTTCTTAATTTCTTTGCGCAGATAGATTGTTCTGCCTCTTCTCATGGGAAATTTAGTACATTTTCTTAGGAAATCAGCCATGATTTTAGGTTTTTCAATGTATTTGAATACAGTTGTATAAAGTCTTACTTTATAATTTATTTTATGTTTATATTTCTCTGAATCAGTGGTTATTTCTTCCTTCTCATTTTTTTTTAATTGCGCTTGAAGTGAAAGTTTACAAATCAAGTCAGCCTCTCATACAAAAACTTATATTCTTGCCATGTACTCCTAGCTGCTCTCCCCCTAATGAGACATCACACTCCTTCTCTCCACCCTGTATTCCTCGGGTCCATTCAACCAGCTCCCGTCCACCTCTGCCTTCTCATCTCGCTTCCAGACAGGAGCTGCACACATAGTCTCTTGTGTCTACTTGAGCCAAGAAGCTCAGTCTTCACCAGTATCATTTTCTGTCCAGTCCAATCCGTTTGAAGAGTTGGCTTCAGAAATGGTTCCAGTCTTGGGCTTACAAAAGGCCTGGGGACCATGACCTCCAGGGTCCCTCTAGTCTCAGTCAGACCATTAAGCCTGGTCGTTTTACGAGAATTTGAGGTCTACATCTCACTGTTCTCCTGCTCCTTCACGGATTCTCTGTTGTGTTACCTGTCACTGCAATCATCGGTGGTAGCCAGGCACCATCTAGTTCTTCCCATCTCAGGCTCATGTTGTCTCTGGTTTATGTGAACCTTTCTGTCTCTTGGGATCATATTTACCTTGTGTCTTTGGTGTTCTTCATTCTCCTTTGCTCCAGGTGGGTTGAGACCAATTGATGCATCTTAGATTGCCGCTTGCTAGCAGTTGAGACCTCAGGTGCCACTCACCAAAGTGGAATGCAGAACATTTTCTTAATACATTTTGTTATGCCAATTGACCTAGATGTCCCCCGAAACCGTGGTCCCCAGACCCTTGTCCCTACTACTCTGACCTTCAAAGCATTTGGTTGTATACAGGAAACTTCTTTGCTTTTGGTTTAGTCCAGTTGTGCTGACCTCCCCTGTATTGTACGTTGTCTTTCCTTTCACCTAAAATAGTTCTTGTCTACTATCTAATTAGTGAGTACCCCTCTCCCTCCCTCCCCACCTCGTAACCATCAAAGAATATTTTCTCCCGTGTTTAAACTTTTTCTTGAGTTTTTATAATAGTGATGTCATACAATATTTGTCCTTTCGCAACTAATTTCATTCAGCATAATACCTTCCAGATTCCTCCATGCATTAGATGTTTCGTGGATCCATGGTTGTTCTTAATTCTTGCGTAGCATTCCATTATGTGAATATACCATAATTTATTTATCCATTCATCTGTCGATGAGCACCTTGGTTGCTCCCATCTTTTTGCTATTGTAAACAGTGCTGCCAATGAACATGATATGCGTATATCTTTTCATCTTAGGGCTCTTAGTTCTCTAGGATATATTCCAAGGAGTGGGATTGCTGGATCATATGGTACTTCTATTTCTAGCTTTTTAAGGAAGCACCAAATCAATTTCCAAAGTGGTTATACCATTTTACATTCCCACCAGGAGTGTATAAATGTTCCAATCTCTCTACAACCTCTCCAACATTTATTATTTTGTGTTTTTTGGATTAATGCCAACCTTGTTGAGGTGAGATGGTATCTCACTGTAGCTTTGATTTGCATTTCTCTAATGGCTAATAATCATGAGTATTTCCTCATGTATCTGTTAACTGTCTGAATGTCTTCTTTGGTGAAGTGTCTGTTCATATTCTTTGCCCATTTTTTAAGTGGGTTATTTGTCTTTTTGTTGTTGAGTTTTGTAGTATCATGTAGATTTTAGAGACGAGACACTGATCAGATTTGTCCTAGCCAAAAACTTTTTCCGGGTCCATAGGTAATCTTTTTACCCTTTTGATGAAGTCTTTGGATGAGCATAAGTGTTTGATTTTTAGAAGCTCCCAGTTATCTAGTTTCTCTTCTGGTATTTGTGCATTGTTAGTAATGTTTTGTACACTGTTTATGCCATGTATTAGGGCTCCTAGAGTTGTCCCTATTTTTTCTTCCATGATCTTTATCGTTTTAGATTTAGGTCTTTGATCCATTTTGAGCTAGTTTTTGTGCATGGTGTGAGGTATGGGCCTTGTTTCATTTTTTTCCAGATAGGTATCCAGTTATGCCAGTTTGTTAAAGAGACTGTCTTTCCCCCATTTAACTGACTTTAGGCCTTTGTCAAATATCAGCTGCTCGTATGTGGATGGATTTATGGCTGGATTCTCAGTTCTGTTCCATTGGTCTATGAATCAGTTGTTGTACCAGTACCAGGCTGTTTTGACTACTGTGGCAGTATAATAGGTTCTAAAGTCAGGTAGTGTGAGGGCTCCCACTTTGTTCTTTTTCAGTAATGGTTTATTTATCTTGGACCTCTTCTCTTCCATATGAAGTTGGTGATTTTTTTTCTTCATCTCTTTAAATCATTGGAATTTGGATGAAGGTTGCACTGTATCTATAAATTGCTTTGAGTAGAATAAACATTTTTTACAATGTTTAGTCTTCCTGTGCGTGAGCAAAGTATGTTTTTCCACTTATGTAGGTCTTTTTTGGTTTCTTGCAGCAGTATCATGTAGTTTTTTTGTTTAGGTCTTTTACATCTCTGGTAAGATTGATTTATTTCTAAGTATTTCATCTTCTTAGGGTCCCTTCTTGTTTCTTGTGGTAGGCAGAATAGTGGCCCACCAAATGTGTCTTGAATTTTTGTGTTGGTGAAGAACATTAAATATACCATGGACTGCCAAAAGAATGAAAAAAATCTGTCTTGGAAGAAGTACAACCAGAAAGCTCCTTAGAAGCAAGGATGGCAAGATTGCATCTTACATACATTGGACATGTTATCAGGAGATGGCAGTCCCTGGTGAAGGACATCATGCTTGGTAGAGTACAGGGTCAGCAAAAAGAGGAAGACCCTCAATGAGATGGATTGACACAGTGTCTGCAACAATGGGCTTAAGTATAACAATGATTGAGAGCATGGCAAAGGACCAGGCAGTGTTTCCTTCTGTGGTACCTAGGGTCACTAAGAGTCAGAACTGACTCGATGGCACCTAAAAACAACAACAACAGCAAATGTGTCTAAGCTCTAATCCCTAGAACTTTGAATATGTTATGTTACATGGCAAATGGCACCTTGCAGATATGACTAAGTCTGTAGACCTTCAGACAAAGATTTTCCTGGAATATGTGGGTGGACCTCATCAAAGTGCCAAACCCAATGCTATCCAGTCAATTCTCACTCACGGCAACCGCATGTGTGCAGAGTAGAACTACTGCATAGGGTTTTCAAGGCTATGACCTTCTGGAAGCAGATCATCAGGTCTCTCTACCAAGACACCTCTGGGTGAGTTCAAATCATCAAACTTTTGGCTAGTTCTATCAGAAAACACAGCGTACACTGTTACTATATCTTTTCATTTGACACATGTATTTAGGATTTTAGATTAGGACTAGTATTTCAACACACCCACTAAGGTATATTTAACACACAGAGAGCTAGAAGATAGGACAATTTCTACATCTGTTTTGAAGTAGATTCGGTCATATAACCAGTTGCCATTGTGCTAACTCTGACTCATAGCAACCCCAAATATGTCTGAGTAAAACTGTCCTCTACAGGGTTTTCAATGGCTGATTTCTTTGGAAGTAGGTTGCCAGGCCTTTCTTTCAAAGCACCTCTGGGTAAACTCAAACTTCCAACCTCCAGTTAGCAGCCCCGCACAGTAACCGTTTGCACTATCCAAGGACTACAGATTTGGTCATAGAGGTTAATTTATCATCAGAGAATACACGAGAGACAGAGATGTAGTATCGCAATATATCTAAAATATGAAAAACGCTGTGCATTCTTATTGCCCTTCCTATTGCTTAGGTTAAAATCCCAGCCCTGTCACTTACTGCCAGTGTGAACTTGGCCAAGTCACTTTTCTCAACCTCTTCATGAAGAAACTAAGAATGTCCACCTTTAAGTATTAAATGAACCAATGCATGTTAGGGCTGTGAAAAGTACCTGGTATATGGTAAGTGCTGTATAAACGTTAGTTAGTCCACTCTAATACATGAGCCATGAGTGCAGGAATCTTTATTTTATTATATATTTTATTTTATTTTTCTACTGATGTATATCCAATACCTTTAACAGTGCCTTCTGGTATAGAGCAGGAGTTTAATAAATATTTGTTTAATAAATGAATGGACAAAATATAATACAGTTAGCCATTTGTGCAAAGTCATCTAAGGTATAAAGGTATAGATGTGTGAAATGAATTGAGATGCTGTCTCTCAGATCAAAACAAGGACTCTGCTGGTGCCAGTTTCAATGTGACAGGTAAGGATTCCCAAGGCAGTGGGGAAAATAGAGCAGAGAGCAAAATGTCAAGGCTAAGGGAAAGCACTGAATTTCTCTTCTCTCTAATTCTCTCAGAACAACAACAATTAAAAAAATGCCTTGGTACATTGAGGGGTGGGAGGACTAGAAGAACAGAATATAAATCCCTATATGATGTGAGCCTATGCTTGTTCTGCCAAGAGTCCCAAAGAAGCACCATCAATGACTTCAGCCAGAGCAGAGTCAGCACACAGAGTGAGAAGGAGAGTGGAAAGGACTCCAGGTCTCTGCCAGGTAGGAAGAGGGTCAAGAAAAGGCACCATGGCAGGAGTAGCCCAAGGAAATTATAAGAATAGGTCTTGGCACTTTGGTCCTCTCTCACCTTTGAATACCAGTATCCTCCACCACCCAGTACCCATGCTACCCAGGAACTGATCAGGGCCCTTTTCTTTGGTGAACTCAACACCCCGCCAGGCTTTACCACTCTTAACAGTAAAAATCCACCTGCCCTGCATCTTCTTATACTGAGATTTTCCTCAGCGTTCAGTCCTCTACAGAGGTGCAGATAACACAATTTTATCCAGAATAAAATAGGCATGAGTGATAACAAGTTGCCCTGCTTATGGACATTTCAGAGGAATCAGTCTCTACTGAGCTGGTTTGTATTAGTGATGAACGACTGGAGGTGGGGCTTGAACAGAGAGTAAAAGGGACGATTCTAGTTAGGAGAGTCTTTCCTAGGCCCCCATAACTCATTACAAAAACCCAGTGCTATATTAAAAAAAAAAAAATTGCAATAATCCACGAGTCTTAGATCATCCTACATCTGGGATATGATCAGGAAAAAGGAAGAAGATGAGACTGAGAAGCCAGAATACAACCTAGAAAACAGTCCAGATGGTACCTACTGAGAGAAGAATCATCTCTGACAAGTTTAAAGTGGACCTCCCAGAAATACTGTGCACCACTTGGGACAGTTTATTCTCTTAGGAAATAAAACAGAAAAATAAACCCATTTTTCATTTTTCTGGACAAAGCTTTTATGGGATCTGGTGATTGTGATTTCGCTCTCTTGGTTGCATTTGTACTTATGAAAGAAAATGCAGCTAAACTGGTTGCTGCAACTTCTAATCCCGAGAGCAGATGTTGTTGCTGGATGCTCCCATTACCTCATCCCCACAGCCCAGAATGGATTAGACACATTTACCTAGAAGCAAGAACATTATGTCCCTAGGGCAGGATTCCCCCTCAAAAACAATCAGGCCCAACCATATAATAGAAAGATCAGACTCAGTAGGGACCACTTGGAATCCTCACAAGAACCCTGTGAAGTATTATCATCCCCATTTTTCAGGGAAGGACACTGTGACTCCAAAAGTTAGCTTAAAAACTACTACCTAAATGCGCAATTTACTGGCTGATGGCACCAAGTCACACAGCTACCTATATAAAGTAGCTTCATAACACCTGTCCTACCTAATTCAGATGATGTGAGGATAAAGCCAGACAACGCTGGTAAAAACACTTGGAAAATTAAACTGTCCTATGCCCGTGAAAAGCATTATTTTGTGCAAATTTTTCTTGTACGGGAATAGATATTAAAATCTTGGCCATGTGCAGAATTGTTCTTAATTTGGGAAGTTGTTCAACCCTGTTTTTAGCCCCAGGATTCTATGCTTCTATGTATGAATGAAGAGGAAACTGAAATATAGTCATGCGAGAGGCTATTTCTTTAATTTTCTGGATTGTCACATTCATTCAGCATGAAATTTTCTACAAAAAGTCAATTTTGGAAAGTTCTAAACTTAATTAGATCTTGCAGTTTTGCGATCTTCATTATAATTATCAAATACTGAAAAGTTAATAAAGGATCAACCTCTGGGCTGCAGAATAACCTAATCTATTCATACCTCAGTGGCATCCTGAATTAAAATTGAAGGCTGATGAACTCCAGCGAACCAGCGAACCAACCATAGTCGGCAAATTGCAATACAAAACCGAGTCTTGATCAGACCAAGATGAATACATGATATGTAAAATAATCCAGTAAAGTTTATCAATAATACATGGGCAATTCAGATGAGACAAACACTGGTGTAGCAAGCCTAATGAAGAGCATTTCTATGATAAACTGAAGCCCTATCTCCTGCTATCATCCAATTATTCATTTGAGTCTATTGTTACTAGAACAATGAGCAGCAAACATCTTCCTTATTAGCAATCTTTCTTCCTGATACTTGCAATTGAACCAAATAATGCATTAAAAAAAAAAAAATTAATATTCCACAGGATGTTTCAATATTCAGACATTTTCCTTAATGTAGATTCTGTTGGAGACAGAGTGGTGAATTTCAGACCATTCATGTTTTACAGGAGTTTTTGTTTGGTTTGGTTTGGAGATTGCTGCAAACACTTCTCAAAAGCATTTCTGTAACTTTTTTGGATGAATAGTATCTTGCAAATAAATTATACTACAATACAGCCACAATTTCAACAGTGCTAAAAGCCTCATTAGATCCTTCAGATCCCTAGATCCTAAAGCCTTGATTTGGACTCAACTTTGCAATTATATCCAGGACTTCTACAAAAAAAATTAATGCTTAGGAGTCAGATAAACCCACTGCCATTGAGTCATTTCCAACTCATGGAGACTTCAAGTGCTTCAGAGCAGAACCCTACTCCACAGGGTTTTCTTACAGAAGTAGATTGCCAGGCCTTTCTTCCCCTGTGTGGGTGGGTATATTCTAACTGCTAACCTTTTGGTTAGTAGCAGATAGCAAACCATTTGCACCAGGCAGAGATCTTTAAAAGCCAAACAGGTAACTCCAAAGAAAAATATCTCACTTAATTAAATGTATTGATGTACATTGTTGGAGATTTCTTTTTTTTTTTTTTTTAATTTGAATGTAGATCCTGAAAAAAGAAACCAAAAAAAAAAAAATTATTTTAAAGTTTACTATCTTTTTTTCTTTGGAAAAATTACTTTGGAATGACTTTTTGATTAGCCCTTGAGTTATGTATATACTAAATGTTTTTAAATTATAAAACAAAGAAGCTGAATTATCTCTTGTATAGGTAGCCTAAGAAGGTCAACACAGAGCCACCTCCTTAATATTGTGTCACTTTAAGGGGGGAATGGGAGGAAGAGGGTAGAAATTCTTGAGGGCAAGGATAATGGCACTCTCCTTGTCTATATATGAATAGAGAAGGTACTGTGCCTGAAGTGTTGTGTGGTCCTAAGAAAATAACTATGGTTTTTTTGTGCTGTTTGTATTTGCCTATCTGTTTGCCTGTTTGTCAGAAGCATTCATTTTTGTTTGGGAGAGTTATTGGAGGGTTGCTTGCAAGAGCTAAAAAAAAAAGAGAGAGGAGGAAATACAGAAAAGCCTACTTTGTGAGAAACTTTCTCAAGTGCTGACCACAGCGGTGTTGCTTTGGGGTCCAAGAAACAAAGCATGTCTCAGATCCAGGTGGAGGACTGTTTTCTCACCTCCACAAGAAATCCATCCTGAAGCATGGCAGCTTTGAAAGAGAGAACTAAAGCATCCTTGCTGGGACACTGGCAATCTCATGAATAAAATAACAGAAATGGAAAAACTAAAGCTTCTTCTTCCAGCTTTGAGAGAAAACAGCTTTGGCCAAGGATTTAGGAGTGAAAAAACATGGCAGATCCCCATGGTGACTATCATAGACCTATTGGCTTGTTAGTAAATATGAAAGACCAATATACGAATAGGGAATTTCTGTTGGTAGGAAGTACTGAAGTCAGGCAATAAAGTGATTGGACACTAAAAGTTAATTATAGGCTTAATGTATAATCATAGGCTGGTTTCAACCATGATTTCTGTGTTGGTCATCTAGTGCTGCTATAACAGAAATAACACAAGAGGATGGCTTTAAGAAACAGAAATTTATTTCTTCACAGTAAAGTAGGCTAAAAGTCTAAAGGGCATCAGCTCCTGGGAAATCTTTCTCTGTCAGCCTTCTCATCAATCTTCCCCCAGACTAGGAGCTTCTTGCACAGGGACCCAGGGTCCAAAAGACGCGCTTTGTTCTCAGCACTGCTGTCTTGGTGGTATGAGGTTTCCACTTCTCTGCTTGCTTCCCTTTCCTTTTTATCTCTTGAGAGATAAAAGATGGTGCAGGCCACATCCCAGGGAAACTCCCTTTACGTTAGATCAGGGATGTGACCTGGGTAAGGGTGTTACAAGCCCACCCTAATCCTCTTTAACACAAAATTACAGTTACAAAATGGAGGACAACCACACAGTACTGGGAATCATGGCCTAATCAAGTTGACACATATTTTAGGGGGACACAATTCAATCCATGACAATTTCAAAGCATGTTTTCTAGCCAGTCTTTTGTAAACTTTTTTGAATAAATTCTAAATGATAGCTAATTTACTAGGCCAATTTTTTTTTTTAATCTAGTATCAATTTTTTTCCAAAGCATGACTTTCAAGATGTAGTTTAACTTCTTCTCAGAGAATGTGCCTTCCATTTATTTAAAGGTGTTTTATTCTTCCTTGGAATAGGCCATGCAAATAGTTGTTTTGTTGTATTCAACTAAACTAATCTGCTTACAACTCCTTATGCTCTCCGATTGGAAAGAATGTTCTTACCTCTCTTCTCTGTGTAGTAAACAAATTGGGCCTTGCCCAAAGAGAAAGTCAAGCTTTAACCTCCAGCTTCTGAGAGGTAATCTCTGGGCCATTGGAAACTTAAGCTTGATAGTAGTGCCTTTGTTTTGCCTGGGATTTGGGGTCATACTGGATAGTCTAACAATGGGATTTGGTGTGGGATCAAGGAGGATTGACTAGGGATGCTGAGGATGGAAAAACCCTACAGTATTAGGGGGGGCTGGACAAGAAAGGCCAACAATGCGACTTAGGGTGGTGGGTTTGGGTCCACCTGGAGACTGAGAACCACCTGGGCAATCAATCAATCAATCATGCCTATATAATGGAGCCCCAATAAAAATTCTGAACACTGAAGCTCTAGTGAGCTTCCCTGGTTGGCAATACTCTTTGTGTACTATCACACATAAGTGTCAAGAGAGTAACACATCTGGACTCCATGGGCAGATGATAATGGAAACTCCACATTAATACTTCTTGACTCTGCCCTCTATGATTCTCCCCTTGCTGATATTAACCTGTATCCTTTCCCTGCAATAAACACTAACTGAGAGTATAATACATTTCAGTGACTTCTGTGTGCCCTGTTAATTAACTGTCAAACCTCAGAATAGTTTTGGAAACCTCCCAAACTTGAAGCTGGTGTCAGAAGTAAGGGCAATCTTGGGAATCATTTTCTCTGAGCTTGTAGTTGCCCTAAACTCTTTGTATTATCTAAGCCTCTTCTTATTTTAAAATTCTACCTCCTCAGTGCAAATTTCCAGGACCAACTCAGGATAAATTGCTCCTCTCTCCTCTTAACTCATTTGTTTGTTGAATATATATTTACTTAGGATGACAATGTGCAAGATACCCATTAGGCATTTGCTTATGTTTTTAAGATTGTCAGTTATCTTGTTGTATGTCTTGATTTTGTCTTTGCAACTAGATTATAAACTATCAAGACAATCAAGGGTCAGTGTTTTATATGTTTTTGTTCATTGCTTTTAAGACTTCTGCTGTTAACCAAAAGGTCAGTAGTTCAAATCCACCAGCTGCTCCTTGGAAACCCTATGGGGCAGTTCCACTCTGTCCTACAGGGTCACTATGAGTCGGAATCAACTTGACAGAAACAGGTTTTGTTTCGTTTTGTGAGGGCATTCAAAGGAGCCCTGATGAAGCAGTGGTAAGTGCTCAGCTGCCAACTGAAAAGTTGGCAGTTTGAACCCACCAGTGGCTCCAAGGAGAAAGATGTAACAGTCTAATGCTATAAAGATTTACAGCCTTGGAAACCCTATGAGGTGGTCTACTCTGTCCTGTAGGGTCACTATGAGATGGAATCGACTCAACGGCAACCAGGTTGGTTTTTTATTTGAAGAGCATTTGTAAATTTACTACTGATTTGAAAATCATATCCTAGTCTTCAAATAAGAGAAAATGGTTATGCTCACTAAACAAAAGCTAGAAAACAATACTTAACACTGATTGAGTGCCTCTTGGATGTCAGGATCTTTTCATAAGTGATCTCTAATCCTTATGATGATCTATTAAGATGTAATTTCTATAGTCCTCAATCTATCTATGAATGAAGAAGTACTCTGAGAGGCAAAGACATTATCCTGGGTGATGACTCTGCTGTTAAGTTGCAAAACCAGCTCTCAAGCATAGACCTCGATGACTCTTAAAAACAAGGTGGTCTTTCAACTAGGGAGATGATTCTGCCTCTGTAGTTGTCACCATGACAGTTTCCTTTATACATGAGCCAAGAGAAACACATCTTAATATCATTCAGAAAATGTCATATTCACCCAGCTCTTTCTGTTCTTTCTCCTTTTTTGTATGTTTTCCTAGCTAAGATTCCAATGAGATTTATCCTTAGTAGAAAATTTTAAGTCACTTTTGTGAATTGAACTGTGTCCCCCAAAAATGTGTATCAACTTAGCTAAGCCATGATTCCCAGCATTGTGTGATTGTCCTCCATTTTGTTGTCTACCATGATTATCCTACGTGTTATAAACCCTAACCTATATGATGTTAATGAGGCAGGATTAGAAGCAGTTATGTTAATGAGGCAGGACTCAATCTACAGGATTAGGTAACATCTTGAGTCAATCTCTTTTGAGATATAAAAGAATCGAGCAGAGAGGAGAGGGATCTCATTACCACCAAGTAAGAAGAGCCAGGAGCAGAGCACATCCCTTAGACCCAGGGTCCCTGTGCTGAGAAGCTCCTAGACCAGGGGAAGATTGATATCAAGGACATTCCTCCAGAACTGACACAGCAAGAAAGACTTCCCCTGGAGCTGGCACTCTGAATTTGGAATTCTAGCCTCCTAAACTATGAGAGAATAAATTTCTCTTTGTTAAAGCCAAACACTTGGGATATTTCTGTTATAGCAGCACTATATAACTGAGACAGTCACCAAACAACGAATAGCACTCTCAGGCTGTAAAACAAAACTGCTGAATTAAAAATAAACTTTTTAATCAGTGGGAAAAAAAAAAAGTGAATGCATGCTAAATAACTGAGTGTTTTCTACATTGCTTTGGTGTAAATTTATTCAAAACTACCCATACATATCAAAATATTGTATCTAGGTTATAATAGTCATAATTGTTTTGAAACTGTGAAAACATAGGGAAGCATTTTATATAATCAAGAGGTATACGTGGAAAAGAACTGAGACACTAAATTGATTCTCAGAACGGCTGCAACTTTTCATATATGATAATATAGTTATAACAGAGAGATTAAGGATAGTTAAGAATTTAGCAATTCAAACTAATTCTTTTTTACTTAATCATATTTGTAATGCAGCATTTTAAATTCTAGACTATTATTCTTAATGTGCTTTTCTTTGTAAGTGGAGAGTTTTCAGATCACTTCTCTAGCTGTTTCCAGTACCTGCTGAAGCTCAATCATAAGGCTTTTGATGCTTCAAAAGGTCCAAGGGAAGATAAGCTATTAAGGGAATATGCTTGATAAGGGGAAAGGAGAAATGGTCTCCAGTACAAATTATAGTGTCTAAGGAGGCACAGAAAACTATAGATATTTGAGTCAGTTTTGCTCTGACTCAGTGGGGCAAGGGGAAGGTGGCTTGTTAAAATTACCTGGAGATGATGGAAGCATTTTCCCCAGGTATCCTTAATTCTCTGGAGATTTGATACAACCACTTCCCTACCAGTATCTATTTATTCGTCATATCTATTTGTTGTCAGAGCGCTTCACTGTTCTTAATCCTCTGGTATGTTAGAGAAGAAAAAAATTAAGCTGATAATTACAGGCCTATTCATTGGGGAAACATGTAGCCGGAGAGGTGATATGGGTAGTAGCATCAGGGTTGCAGGAGATGATCCTGGTTTGAAGGAGGTCTATATCCTGAGTCTGTTCCCTAAAAAGGAGAAATTGGCAAAGATTCCTAATACCAAGACAAGAGTTGTGAGGGTTCAGACAAAGATCAATTCTTAGCAGTTTGTTTCTCAGGAAACAAAGGCTTAAGCCTGTTCCTAGGGAAAAAAAAAAATACCTGGTTTTAAAAGAAAGGGCTGAGGATTTGGGGTCAGGATTAGGATGACATTCTATTTCCCGATCCAGCAAATCTTGGAAATGGAACCTATAACATACTTCAGGATTTGCTTTCAGTTGACTTTGGAACTAGTAACTGGTTCTGTAAATTGAGAATAGCTGAGAAGGGCTGGGAGAGGCAGAAACTGAGATGTAAATGATATAAAGGCCTGACTGTGAATCAGTACTCTAAGAACACAAAATCTCTGGGCAGTAAAATAATACGGTTTTAAAAAGTGTGATGGGCAAGAAAATAATGCCTGAAATTCCTACTATTGTGCTTCTGTTCCTGGGTGATGAAACCAGTTGGTGTTCTACTGCTAACCTAAATATTGGCAGTTCAAACCCACCCAGTAGCCCTGCAGAAGAAAGGCCTGGCAACCTGGAACGGTAAAAATTATAGCCAAGAAAATTCCATGGTGCAGTCCTACTGTGTAACACATGGGATTTTCGTGAGTCAGAACTGAGTAGAAGGCAATGGGTTTGCTCTTTTGTTGATTGTGCTTCTATGTAGAACTTTTCTGGAAGTTCTAGTCAATGCTCGAAAAAAAAGGACAATGGAAAAATTCAAAGATAAAATTATTACTCTTTACTGACAACATGGTTTTCTATATAGGAAATTAAACTCTAGAGACAAATGATTAGAACTAGTAAAAGAATTCAACAATGATACTAGATACAAGATAAATAAAGAACAACTATGTTCCTGAATGCCAGCAACAACCAAACAGGAAAATAATCATAAATATTCCATTCGTAAGAGAGTAACCATTAGATACATAGGGAAAAATAACAAAATATGTGGAAAACATCTATGGAGGAAATTAGAAACTTATATTAAGGTCAGGGAGATAGACCTGCATAAATGGAGTCACGTATATCCAAAGCTCTCAATTCTTTGCAAATTAATGCCTAAATTCAAAGAAGTTAACCAAAAATTCCAAAAAAGAATTTCTTAGATCCTGAAGGAAAATAAAAGCCAAGAAAAGTTGGAGGAAATATAAAGTTAGAGACAGGTGAAGGCTCAATCTACATACGTGAAGACTTACCATAAAGCCACAGTGATTAAGACAACATGGTATTGGCACACTGGTAGACTAATGGAACAAAAATAGGTATGCAGGGTTAAGTGTGTATGTATATATATATATATACGGGAGATTCATGCAGGACTGCCACATTGCACAGCTCCAGAGAATACCATTTATATTGTACAGTATATACTCCAGGACTGTGCCATTCATATACAATACAATGCAAATGGTGTTTCTGAAGTCGGGCAGAGCAGTAGCCCTGTTTGTATAGAAGAGATGAAGTAGAACAAATGAATGGGCAAAAGATTAACTTTTCAATGAATCGTGCTGGAACTGAGGGCTATTTATATGGAAAAAAATCATATAAAAATGAATTCTAGATGGATCGAAAACCTTGATAAGAAAAGAGACACTTTAAATTCTAAAAGAATATATAAAAATAGCTTTATAACATCAGGGTTGATAATTATTCCTTAAGCAAAACACACACACACACACACACACAGAAAACCCAAAACAACATTTTAACAAGTTTGTTCCAATGAAAACAACATCATAAACTAAAAATACTAGCAACAGAACAAAAAATATTTATAGTATATATTCCCTATGAAGGATCCCTGTTGACGCAGTGGTTAAGAGCTTGGCTGCTAACCGAAAGGTCAGCAGTTTGAATCCACCAGAAGCTCCTTGAAAACCCTATGGGGCGGTTCTACTCTGTTATATATGGTCACTGTGAGTTGAAATCAACTCGACAGCAATGGGTTTGGTTTGTTTAGTATTCCCTATGAAATCTTGATACCCAGAATATTTAAAGAACTCTGATAAATCAATAAGAAAAAAAGAACCCAAGAGAAAAAAGTTAGTAAAATGTATGAAAAAATAAGTAACAGAGAAGGAAAACTACTGCATTTATGAAAAGATATTCAACCTTATTTATGCTGAAATAAACAAAAAATTTAAATACATGAAATTCTATATCATATCTAGAAGATTAGGAATTATTAAGAAGTCTGATAATACTAATGATTAGCTAGAATATGGAGACAGGAATTCATATGCATTGCTAGTGGGAGTATAATATTGTATAACATTTTGTAAGGCCATTTGTCAGTACCTGGTAAATTTAAGATGTGCATCACCGATGAGCCAGCAAATCTGACCCTAGAGGAACTTGAACATGAGCACATGGAATCGTGCAAAATGTGTTCACCTTGTACCATTAAAGTAATAGGAAAATACTGTTAACAATCTGAATGCCCATCAATAGGGGCATCAATATATAAACTGATGTGTAATTACGTAACTAAATATTTCTAGACTGTCTATGTACTCTCTGCATATAGAAAAATGAAACAAATACATTTATCAGCAAGGAAAAATCTCTAAATCATAATATTGATTGAAACAAAAAGCATGTTGCAAAGGCTATAAGCTAACGTCACTATGCAAAATTTTAAAACTCACAAAATAATACTAAGTATTGCACAAATTTGTTTTTTTTTTTTTTGATAAATACGAATGTTGCGATGATATAAAAATAGGCTAGAAGGGTACATGCTAACAAGGATAATGTTCACTTCTTGGGAAAGTGAGAGAGGAAAGAGATGGTGAGCCTAACCTAATAGAAACTATTTTTAGGATGTTTTTAAAATCTGAAGGAAATATGGCAAAATGTTAACATTTATAAACTCTGGCTTGGGGAAGGATATGGGTATCTGATATATCATTTTTTTAGTCTTTTAGTATGCTTGAAATATGTGGTAAATAAAATAGAGACAAAGACGGAAAGGGAAAGAAGGAAAGGAGAAGATGGATGTGGTCTTTAGGGACAAACAATTCTTCAACTCTGGCAGGAAGTGTGGTTTAGTAGAAGAGGTTGGGCTGGGCCTCAGGTGGTGGTGTTCCTAGGTGCCCTAGAGTTGGTTCTGACTCGTAGCGACCCCATGTACAACAGAATGAAATGCTGCCCACTCTAGGACCTTCCTCACAATAGTTGTTATCCTTGAGCCCATTGTTGCAGCGACTGTGTCAGTCCATCTCCTTGAGTGTCTTCCTCTTTTTTGCTGACCCTGTACTTTACCAAGCATGATGTCCTTCTTCAGGGACTGATCCCTTCTGATAATATGTCTGAAGTATGTGAGACATAGTCTCTAAATCCTTGCTTCTGAGGAGCATTTTGCTTGTACTTCTTCCAAGACAGATTTGTTCGTTCTTTTGGCAGTCCGTGGTATATTCAATATTCTTCACCAACACCACAATTCAAAGGTGTCAATTCTTCTTCGGTCTTCCTTATTCATTGTCCAGCTTTCATATGCCTATGAGATCATTGAAAACACCACGGCTTGGATCAGGCTCACCTTAGTCCTTAAAGAGACATCTTTGCTTTTCAACACTTTAAAGAGGTCTTTTGCAGCAGATTTGACCAATGCAATGTGTCCTTTGATTTCTTGAGCATTGATTGTGAATGCAAGTAAAATGAAATCCTTGACAACCTCAATCTTTTTCCATTAATTATGATGTTGCTTATTGGTCCAGTTGTGAGGATTTTTGCTTTCTTTATGTTGAGGTGTAATCCATACTGAAGGTTGTGGTCCTTGATCTTCATCAGTAAGTGCTTCTGGTCCTCTTCACTTTCAGCAACCAAGGTTGTGTCATCTGCATAAAAAAAAAAAAGCAGGTGGTTAAGGAGTCTTCCTCCAATCCTGGTGCCCTTTTCTTCCTCACATAGTCCGGCTTCTCAGATTATTTGCTTAGCATACAGATTGAATAAGTATGGTGAAAGGATACAACTCTGAAGCACACCTTTCCAGATTTTAAACCATGCTGTATCCGCTTCTTCTGTTTGAATGATTGCCTCTTGTTCGATGTACAGATTCCTCATGAGCACAATTCAGTGTCCTGGGATTCCCACTCTTCTCAATGCTATCCATAATTTGTTATGATTCACACAGTTGAATACCTTTGCATAGTCAATGAAACACACGTAAACATCTTTCTTGTATTCTCTGCTTTCAGCCAGGATCCATCTGACATCAGCAATGATATCTCTCGTTCCACTTCTTCTGAATCCAGCTTTGAATTTCTGGCAGTTCCCCATCAATGTACTGCTGCAACCGCCTCTGAATGATCTTTAGTAAAATTTTACTTGGATGTGATATTAATAATATTGTTAGATAATTTCTGCATTCTGTTGGATCAACTTTCTTTGGAATGGGCATAAATATGGATCTCTTCCATTCATTTGGCCAGGTAGCTGTCTTCCAAATTTCTTGTCACAGATTTGTGAGCACTTCCAGTGCTGCATCTGTTTGTTGAAACATCTCAGTTCATATTCCGTCAATTCCTGAAGCCTTGTTTTTCATCAGTGCCTTCAGTACAGCTTGGACTTCTTCCTTCAGTACCATCAGTTCCTGATCATATGCTACCTCCTGAAATGGTTGAACTTCAACCAATTATTTTTGGTACAGTGACTCTGGGTATTTCTTTCATGGGTTCTAATGCTTTCTGTGTTGTGTAAGGAAACCCTGGTGGAATAGTGGTTAAGACCTACAGCTGCTAACCAAAAGGTTGGCAGTTTGAATCCACCAGGTGCACCTTAGAAACTCTATGAGGCAATTCTGCTCTGTCCTATAGGGTCACTATAAGTCAGAATTGATTCGAGGGCAACGGGTTTTTGGCTTTCTGTTGTTTAATATTTTCCGCTTAGAATCCTTCAATATTGCAACCCAAGGCTTGAATTTTTTTCTTCAATTCTTTCAGCTTGAGAAATGCCAAGTGTGTTCTTCCCTTTTGCTTTTCTAACTCCGGGTCTTTGAACATGTCATTATAGTACTTTGTCTTCTAGAGTTGCCCTTTGAAATCTTCCGTTTAGCTCTTTTACTTCATTCTTTCTTCAATTTGCTTTAGCTATTTAACTTTCAAAGGCCAGTTTTAGAGTCTCTTCTAACATCCATTTTGGTCTTTTCTTTCTTTCCTGTCTTTATAATGACCTCCTGCTTCCTTCATGTATGATGTCTTTGATGTCATTCCACTAAGCTCATCTGGTCTTCAGTTATTAGTGTTCAATGTGTCAAATCTATTTTTCAGGATGATCTCTAAATTCAGGTGTGATACACTCAAAGTGGTACTTTGGCTCCCATGGACTTGTTTTAATTTTCTTCAGCTTCAACTCGAACTTGTTCTATGACATTGAGTTTCTCCATTGTCTCCACAGATGCAGTTGATTTGACTTCTGTCAGTTCCATCTGGCAAGGTTCACATGTATAGTCCCCATTTATGTTGTTGGAAAAAGTTATTTGCAATGAAGAAGTCACTGGTCTTATAAAATTTTATCATGCAACCTCCAATGTCGTTTCTATCACCAAGGCCATACTTTCTTCTGTTTCTAACTTACACATTTCAGTCACCAGTAATTACCAATACATCTTGATTTCAAGTTTGATCAATTTCAAACTGCAGAAGTTGGTAAAAATCTTCAATTTCTTCATCTTTGGCTTTAGTGGTTGGTGCATAAATTTGAATAGTAGTCATATTAATTGGTCTTTTTTTGTAGGCATATGAATATTATCCTATCACTGATAGAGTTGTACTTCAGGATAGATCTTGAACTGTTCTTTTTGACAGTGAATGCCACCCTATTCTTCTTCAATATTTCATTCCAAGTATAGTAGACCATATGATTGTCCAGTTCACAGTGGCCAATCCCAGTCCATTTCGGCTCACTAATTTGTAAGGTATCTATCTTGAAATATCTCATTTGATTTCTGACAACTTCCCCTAAATTCATACATTCCATGTTCTGATTATTAATGGATGTTTGTGTCTTTCTTCTCATTTTAGGTCATGCCACATCAGTAAATGAAGGCCACGAAAACTTTACTCCATCCACATCATTATGGTTGACCCTACTTTAAGGAAGCAGCTATTCTCCAGTTGTATTTTGAGTGTCTTCCAACCTGAGGAACTCATCTTCCTGCACTACGTCAGGCAATGTTCTGCCACTATTCATAATGTTTTCACTGACCAATTTTTTTTAGAAGCAGATCACCAGGTCCTTCTTCCTAGTCTGTCTTAGTCTGGAAGCTCTTCTGAAACTTGTCCATGGATGTCCCTGCTGGTATTTGAAATGCCAGTGGCAAAGCTTCCAGCATCACAACACACAAACCACCACAGTATGTCAAACTGACAGATGAATATTGGAGGACTCTGTTTGCCCATCTATAAAATGGAGAGATTAAAATTCAACTGAAAGTTTTCTGTGAAGACTAAGTGGAGGAAATTCTGTAAAATACTCAATGCAGAGCCTTCCAGGGACACATTTAGTGCTGCATGAATAGTAGTGCCCTCTCTCTTCTCTGTAGCAGTGGGAAACAACAAGGATGGTACCGAAATTATTCCACCTAAACTCACTGGATGGAATTGAATTCCTCCTTCTGATGCAGCCTTTTTTTTTTTTTTTTTTAACTCAGTAAAAGTAATTTTAAAAATAAATTAAATGCCTTTGGCATGAACAAAGATGCAGACTATGGAGAAAATTGTAGGGCTTCGGTTTCCACCAAAGTATCCATTAAAAAAGGTAGGTGAGGAAGTTTCCATGGCTCTGCATTTAAGCTCAAGTCACTTATTTAAGGAGATCATGGCACAGGCCCTTCACCGTTAGTTGTTAATGACCTTACTTTGCAGTACTGAATGGAACGTGCAGGAGGGTCAATTGCAGACTCAGTGACAAGAATTTAAGCCCAATGCTCCCTAATGAGATCTGTGCTTATTCCTTGTGGTTCAAGGAACACTGTGGTTAATGGTTTACAGCCTGCAGGGTCAATCTCCTTGGAGAAGTAAAGTTAGGCATTCCCTGGGCTGTATAAAAACACTGTCTGTATTAGGAAGCTTAACCCTTCTTTTATCATGCCAGGAAATTCTTGGAAGGCAGCCACAGTCTGATATTTATGGTTCCTTAAGCTTTTGACTCTGAAACGTGGCCAATTCTGAAAAATGGCATCGGTCAGTTGCTAATGCACAGACTGTAGAAGAAAAAGTTACTGTTTAAAAAGAGAGGACAAAAGAGAACGCTTATGAGGGTAAACACATGACAAGTGTGATGTCTAACTCTTGAATAAATGCATATGCAAGTTTAACACATATATAGCAAAGTCCTATATGTGCGTTTTCATGAACAAATGACAAAACAGTAAAACAGACTTTTTTTATCTACCTTTTCTTTGTATAAAAAGAAAAATTGCAACACAAAGTATTTGTCAAAATAGCAAAGTAAATAAATTTGTATAGGCTTCAGTATCAGTATAAGCTCACTGTCCTGGGCTCATTGGCTGAAAGGAACCTGGTGAAGCTCTTTTATATATTTTCCCTTTGCAATAGAATGGATCTTTAGGGAAGCCAAAGCAATTGCTTACCCTACATTTTTTTTTTTTTAAGGGTAGGAAGACTTAATGAAGTGCTCTGGCACAGACACCCACATGTCTAAAAAAATTCCTCCATTTTAAATTCATTACCCCCTTTCAAGCATTTTTAAATGAAACATAAGGAATCACATAAGATATCTAATAACTGAGTCAGAGGTAGTGGTTGCATACATTTTCTAAATGTCCTGTCTCCAAGGTAACCTGTTTCTCCCTGACAGGCTGGAGGTAGTGGAAAGAAGTGAGAAGATGGAGACATGATGAAGTCACAGCCAAGAATGAGGTGGCCACTGGCTGATGGATCGATTACGACAAAAATAAAACAATTCATAGAAATCAATGTCACCGACCTGCAGGTGCATCTCAGAATTGCTGCCACGCTAGAGATGAGTTGCAGACACTACACGTTTCTCTCAGTAACTCCAGCACCCAATAGTCATATTAGACGTTACCTATTAAACCTGAACTCCATGATAAAAAGTCGCCCAGAAATCTTCAGCAGGTTAGTCTGGTCTGCAAAATCCAGGCAGGTAACAGAGAAATCAGAGTCATTTTGCTGGGAATAACTGATACCTTACTAGGAGTTTCTAACATTATTCAAGGAAGAGATGGAATGTCCTTTCCAGGAGTATTTAAAAATATCCAACCAGCCTGCTCAGGGATATTCTCTCCTAGGAAGGGGCCCAAGCTTGAACACAACTGTCCAGTTATTAAGTGCCCATTCAAGGTGGAAACCAAACAGGTCTGGCCCAGTCTAGCACGTTCAGCACTTGTGGTAGATTGAAGGACAGCAAGCATGAGCATCTGACTGTCCGGGTTTATAGCAGAGTGAAACTCAGCTTTGGGACCAAAAGTGTCCTACAATTAATGGATCTTTACATGTATTAATGGATCCCTGGTGGCATGGTAGTTAAAAGCACAGCTGCTAACCAAAAGGTCAGCAGTTCAAATCTACCAGCCACTCCTTGGAAACCCTATGGGGCAGCTGTGATCCATCCTATAGGGTCGCTGTGAGTCAGAATCGACTTGATGGCAACAGGTTTTGTATATGTTGGTGCTTTGTGGCCTCAATTGAGCTTCCAGTTCAACCCCTCTATCTCCTTCCAACTTTAACACCTCACTCCCACCTTTACTACTACCACCAGCATGAAGACACAGTGCCTCCATCTGAGAGAGTGGGGCATCTAGGAGAGAACAGGGACTGTGAAGCTAGAATACTCAAGAACACCAGCTCATGTTTACTGAGTAGTCACTATGCGCTGGACTCTAGGCTAGCTGTTGACACTCAAGCAACACAACAACACTTGAGGGAGTATATTATTATTTCCATTTTAAGGATAAGGAAACGGAGGCTTAGAGAAGCTAACTTATTCAATATACCCAGTGAGTGAGGGGTAAAGCTGGGATTCTAACCTTGGGAGAATTACCCCAAAGCTCATCCTTTTAATACCATATTTTGCTGCCTATGTCTGACATGACTTTGCCACTTCACTAGCTGTAGAAATTTGAGCCAATCAGAGTCTTTCTGAATCTCAGACTTCTCACCCATAATACAGGAAAATTATCTTTCTTCTTTTTCCAAAGGAATTTTATTAAGTCTGTGTGAGGTACTGGCGTCCTGGTGGTGCAGTGGTTAAGAGCTACAACTGCTAACCAAAAGGTCGACAGTTTGAATCCACCCGTCACTCCTTGGAAACTCTATGGGGCAGTTCTACATTGACCCAAAGGGTGGCTATGAGTTGGAATCAACTCAACGGTAATGGGTTATGTGAGGTACTGGGGCTACTTACTGAGATATATAAATGAACAAAAGAGGGGGGAGGGATGGTAAAAAGGCTTAAAAAAAGAAGAAGAAACCAAATAAAAATATTACAGTGTGTGAGGGTGTGGAAAAATCCATGAATAAAAAAACAGATATAACCGGGCTGTACATGGCAGGCATTAACTTAGATGGTGTGGTCAGGGGAGGTCTCTCATGAAGATGACATTTGACAGGGTGAGACCTTAAAAATACTAATGTGCCATGCATGTGAAGTCCATTTCTAGCAGTGGGGACACTGTGTGCAAAAGTCCCAAAGCTGGGAAAGGCTTGGCATGTTGGAAGAACAGAAAGAGGTCAGTGTGGCTGGAACAGTTGACAAGTAGGAAAGTGAGAGTCATGAGCTTGCAGGATTCTAGGCGCTACTCTGGGGAGTTTGGATCTGATCCTGACCTATCCTATCTTATCCCATCCTATCCTATCCCATCGCATTCTATCCCATCCTATCCATTCACCAATTATTTATCAAGTAGTCCCTGGGTGTCACGAATAGGTAAGCGTTCAGCTGCTAACCCAAAATTGGTAGATTGAGTTTATCAAAGGTGCCTTGGAAGAAAGGCCTGGTGACCTACTTCTGAAAGATCACAGCCACTGGAAACCCTACGGAGTGCAGTTCTACTCTGAAACACATGGGGTCGCCATGAGTCAGAATCAACTCAACAGCAATTCATTTGTTTGTTTTTGGTTAAATTTATCAACGTGAACAAAAAAGCCTAGATTTCTGTAAACAGTAATGGAAAACCTCTGACCTAGAAATCAAAAAAAAAAAAAAAGTCCCTAAAAACAAACAAAACCCAAGCAGTTGCTATCAAGGGGATTGCAAAGCAGAAAGTATATTTGAGTTTACATACATACACAGTGATTCTGTATGGGAGATACAGCAGAAAAGGGAGGGCAGATGGAAGACAGAAAGGAAAGGGAGATTTTTTTTTTTAACTGTATTCCTTTTTATACTTTTCTGTTTTTTAGCCAAGGGAAAATATTTCAAATACTATATATATATATATATATTTTTTTTTTTTTTTAAATAAAAGATTCAGTGCCTTACAAAATTCATGTAGATTTTCTAGATTCTCATCGCGTGGAAATTGTGGCACGTATCTCAATAAAGCAACGTAAGAATCGCAAAGGCTTTTTTGTAAGTTGTAAGAAGACATCAATTACTCAACTCAGTTGTATGCTAGAGTCCCAAAGCAACCACACTCCTTGTGAAACTGTGAAAACTATTTAACACCCTTCTAGCAGGATTCTACACCACTCACAATACACAGCCACGTCAGCAGTGCCTCCGTTCAGAATCTGAAGTGAACGTCTTTGGAATTGATTCCTGCCTAAATTTAAGTATTTGACTCAACAATCTCCAATTCTTACCCCTGAATTCTGAAGATATGCACCTTTAGGTAGTCCCATGATGACCCCAACTAATTTTCACTGAAGTTGCTGGTTGTTTAACAAGAAGCAAAGCTATCCCCGCTGCTGGGCATACCCTCTGAGCTTTAAGATGGGCGTTCTCATCTACTTCAAACCAGTTTTCAAGATTATGATGCGTGTAGGAATGGAAGTCAAATTATTAACAACAACCCTTTATTATGAGCTTAAGAAATAAAATATATTCCATAGACAGTTTCAAAACAAACAGTGATTACGATCTTGTGTACCATTGGATGCTGAGATGGGCAAGAAAAATCATTTGACTGTGATTTTAGGAAAACAAAATAATTAATTTGCTGTCAAGCCTAAACCTTTGGGAGCAGAGACTGCAGACAGTTGTCAGAGGAAGAGTGTGGGAACGTTCGACTGTAGGATTAACCTTTTTTGAAGCCTCCAAAAATTATCTGTCGTACCTTTAACTATGACTCCTGTATATTACAGAGTAGCTGCTTTCTGTAAAGACAATTTGACCATCTGGAGCCATTTCCCTAAGAACTCTCATTAGACTGTAGAGAGATTTCCTGGGGGTAGCACTGATAATAACAGCTTCTCTTTATGGAGCTCCCACTATGGTCTGGCTCCTCTGTTAGGGGGTTTACGTATATTGTCTCCAAAATTATTGTTGTGTGTCATTGAGTAGATTCTGACTCACAGTGACCCAACTCTGAGTAGAACTGCCCCATAGGGTTTCTTAGGCTGTAATCTTTACGGGAACAGATTATCAGGTCTCTTCTCCTGTGGAACCACTGGTGAGTTCAAACTACCAACCTTTGGGATAGTAGCTGAGTGCTTAACCATTGCACCACTAGGGCTCCTTACAACTATCTGAACTAGGTAATATTTTTACTTTTTTACAGATAAGGAAACTGAAGTTCTGAGGTCAAGTAGCCCAGGTGGGGCAGAGCAAGGATTCCAACCTGGTCCATCTGACTGTGAAGCCCATGCTCCTGACTTTCTGTGAACTGCCTCACAGCAAACTCGAGGGGAAAGCTCCCCTCACGGTATCCGGCACAAAGTGAATGGCCTGCAAAATCATTCCCTCGTTGGCCTGCAAAAGTGAGTTTCCTCGCTGGCCCGAATAATCCTTTCCTCATTACTTAGGTTTCATTCTCTAGGCACAGGATTCACCCATCTGTCTTGAAGTTGTCCAAACAATTATACTTCCATCTGCCTCTGGATAGGGTTTATGGTGGACACAGGGAAATCCAGCTGGAGAATGTTGCTCTTTTCATATCATTCAGGCCCTATTTTCAAGCCAGATTGGACGAAGAGCAGCTGAGATGGGACAAACGAAAGCAAACCCAAACCAAACCTGTTGCCATCAAGTTGATGCCAACTCATAGAGACCCTATAGGACAGCGTAGAACTGCTCCATAGGGTTTCCAAGACTGTAAATCTACATGGAAGCAGATTGCTACATCTCCCAGGGAGCAGATGGTGGGTTGGAACCATCAAACTTTTGGCTAGCAGCCGAACACTTTGACCACTGTACCAACAAGGCTCCTAAAGACAAACTAAGCTCTCACTATTTGAAGGGAGAACCCACTCCTGCTATACGGAAGACAGCTTGCCTAGTGGTACTGTTCAGGCTCTGAGAGCTAGGATCAGAAGTAACCTTGATATATGGAGACTTCCTCCACCAACACCAGACAACGAATGTGTCACTCTTGGCAAGGCTGGTCAGTGTGGACCTGGTGGGTACTGCCTTGGCCCAGCTTTGGCTAACATCCACGGCAGCTTCCAAAGAAAACTGAGTTTATGTGATATTAACAAGAGCTCAGAGAGCTAAAACCATTGAAATAAAGTATCTTAGAATTCTTTGGTTGGGGCACTGGGTACCATTATATTGTATTTTATTTAAAGTTTTATCTTATGTGAACGTGCCACAGTGCAACATGGCAATGAAAAAAAAAGCATAGAAGATGTGTTCAAAATGAAAAGTAAAAACACTGTTAGCCATTTTTGGGGGTATCCTATCTTAAAATGTGTAATCGTATACAAAGACATATATCTTTTTACAGCATATGTGAGATCATACTACATTCGTTATTCCACATCTTGCCTTTTCACTGAATAGATCACTGAGTTTTTGTTTTTGTTTTTTTTACATAAATGCATAAAGATTGCACTGGTCCAGGCTGCCAGATGCAAGGAGCAGAATTCTGGCTAGATAAAGCATAATGACATTTATAAATAGTCTATTGGTATCTTAGTCATCTAGTGCTGCTATAACAGAAATACCACAAGTGGATAGTTTCAACAAACAGAAGCTTGTTCTCTCAGCCTAGAAGTCTAGAAGTCCAAATTCAGGATGTCAGCTCCAGGGGAATGTTTTCTCTCTGTCGGCTCTGGAGGAAGGTCCAGTCATCAGTCTTCCCTTGATCATCAATCTTCCCTTGATGTGGAAGCTTCTCAGCTCAGGAACTTCCAGTCCAAAGGGCACGCTTTGCTCCTGGTGCTGCTTTCTTGCTGGTATGAGGTCCTCAACACTCTGCTAGCTTCCCTTTCCTTTGAACTCTTGTAAAATAAAAGGTGGTGTAGGCCACACCCCAGGGAAACTCCTTTTACATTGGATCAGGGATGTGACGTAAGTAGGGGGTGTTACACCCCACCCTAATCCTCTTCAACATAATTTTATCTTGCCTCATTAACCACAGGCAGAGATTAGGATTTATAATACATAGGAAAATTATATCAACCACAAAATGGAGGACAACCACACAATACTGGGAATCACAGGCTAACCAAGTTGACACATATTTTGGGGGGACACAACTCAATCTATGATGCTGGGGTAACTTTCAGAATTGAGGTGGCTCGAGATCCAGGTCTGGATATCTCACACAGCAACTATTCCAAAACCTCATTGCTGAGCTGGTTTGCTGAAGGCACCACCATTGGATGCAGCCACCGCTGCTTCCTCGGCTGACGGCACAGTTGCTGGTCCCTGGATGCCACTGTCAGAAATCTTACCTGTGCTGCCCCCTGCAAGACAAGCAAGCTGCCTCCTCTGCAAACAATGTTACCAGGGTGGATTTATGCAGATCCTGCGTCTCCTCATCACAAGTTTGCAATTTAAAATCTGTGGCCGTTCATCCTTAGATCTATGCCTACCCTACGGTGAAGGGAAGAGTGTTCAGCATTCTTTTCTTCTTAGTAAATGTGGGCATGACTGCTAAGGTCAGGGATCCCCAAATAGTAGGTTCAGGTGATGGGAAGACAAAAATAAAATGGACTATCATCCACTATGAAACCCTGGTGGCACAGTGGTTAAGTACTGTGGCTGCTAACCAAAAGGTTGGCAGTTATACACCAGGCATTTCTTGGAAACTCTATGGAGCAGTTCTACTCTGCCCTGTGGGGTCTCTCTGAGTTGGAATCAATTTGATGGCAATGAATTTGGTTTTGGTTTGGCATCACCCACTAAAGAGATGGCCTTTCTCTTTTAAATTATTGTTCGTTACATAGCACTACCAAAATAAATTTAATCAATCCCCGGCATGAGTCTAAATAATACTTCAGTAGACATCCTTGTACATATAATTCTGTGATTATCTCCATGACAGTAACGTTTCTGAGTCAAAGAACGTGTGCATTTCTAATTTTGGTCATTCCTGACACAACTTCCAAAATGTTGCCCAAATACACACTCCCCAGCCGTAGAAAGAGTGTCTGATTCTGCATACCCTGGTCAAGTGTGCTCGTTTTTGAAAATCTGACAGATGAAAATGGCACCTCGTTCCTCTAAATTCCACTTCTTGAATTATAGAGTGAGGTTAAGCATCACTTTTCCATGTGTTTTCTTTTTCTCTGTACTATTCTGCTATATTTTAAAGTGAGACTGTGCTGTCTATTCCGAAAGTAAAATGTTGGCTCATTAGACTTAATTTTTCCCTATCCTGAAACCATCTCTGAGTGGCACAAATTGTTAAGCACTCGACCACTAGCCAAAAAGTTGACGGTTGAAACCCACCAAGAGGCACCTCTGAAGACAGGGCTTCTGAAAAGTCGGAACCTCGAAAACCCTGTAGAACAGTTCTACTCTGCACACACGGGGTCACCATGAGTCAGAATCAACTCTATGGCATCTACTTAAACAAAAATTCTGAAACCGACTTCTTCATTGGAAAGTTGCTAGTGAAGTATTTCCCCCAAATAATTGTTCTAAGGCAATGTCACATTGCTCTAAAGTCAGAGACCACTTAACCAAAAAAACCCAAACCCGCTGCCGTCGAGTCAGTTCCAACTCATAGCGACCCTACAGGACAGAGTAGAACTGCCCCATAGAGTTTCCAAGGAGAGCCTGGCAGCTCCGAACTGCTGACCTTTTGCTTAACAGCACTTCACCACTACACCAAGGGACCGCTTATACATGTTAAAGTCCAAGTAACTGGAGAATAGTTGGGAAAAAAAGGAAAGTATCCTTCTTTCACTAAGTCTAGTTTTGGGCCCTGTAATGACAGGTTTTTTTTTTTTTTTTTTAATGACAGTAGTGCTCATTGTAAGGACATCTCTCCATAAACCTCTCCAGCAGGCATCTTTTTTTTTTTTTTTTTAATTTAAATCTTCTCCCAACCTCATCCTGAAGTAGAAAGATGAGGAACCCCGACCCCCACCAGCTCAACAGTAGTAGCTATAATTTAGCATTGTTCATCATGTACTTTGGTACCAACAACACGTGTAAAATTTGTCAAATGCACAGAAGCAACCTTGCTTGGTTGAGGTGACCTTGTGTTTCCAATACCCTGGAAAGTCTCCAGACTGGCTGAGTGCACAACATTTTTCTCAAAGTCCAGTCCTCAGACCAGCATCATCAACATCAACTGAGAACTTGATAGAAATGTAAACTATTGGAGCCCACCCTAGTCCTACAGGAATCAGAAACTCTGGGGGAGGAAGTAGGGCCAGAAATCTTCTCTAACAAGTCTTCCTGGTCATTGTAATGCAGGTTCAAGTTTGAGAACTGGGTAGTGCAGAAAAAAGCTATAGTGGTTTATTCAGCTTTTATCCTTTGTCTGGCACTCTCTGTCAACACGTCTCCTCTCAGAAGAAGACAGAGGACAATTCAGTGCCCCAGGAAGCATCACAGATAATCACACGGCCCCTGGACAACTTTGTCCAACCCAGGAGTCATGGTAAACTATCAAAGCAAATACCTGGAGCAAATCTTACTTTCAGCCACATTCTTTAAAGTTTAGCTATGACTTTAACTCCAGCATAGCTATTTAAGAAAGGTGTGTTCAAGACATGTGTATTTACACATACACGCACACACACACAACTGGGTCCCCAGTAAAACCACCACCTACGGAACATAGCTGTCCAAAGGAAGTGAAAGATTTGGCTCCATTAAGTTTGGTCACTGTGTTGCAACTATATTTTTGGACTTCCCCTTATCACAGTGTGACGTCCATTTGCACACTGAGTTTTTCCAGTGACTGAAAAGTGATCCGCACAGCTTGGCAGCCTGCGTGTGCTGCAGCACAATCATTTATTTCTCACAGCACTCCATCCTAGACGTTTCCATTGAGCACAAAGCCTTTGAAGCCCATGTTGCATGTAATTCAGCTGACAGTGGACTGGATTGGAGGCCATCTAAATAAAGCCCAAGCCTGAGCAGGCATCAAAATCTCTCCGCCATAATTGGCAAGTGCTATTATTCTACTGAGCTATCAAAAAAAAAAAAAAAAAAGTCGTTTTCTTGGCTACATATTTTATTGACTTTTGGCAGTAATGTATTTTTCTTTCCTTTTGAAGGTGTTTAGTTTTTGTGTCTCAAAATCTTCAACTGCTCTAACAAGCTCTCAAGCTTTGTATCAGTCTACATTTACCAGTGTGCTCACTAAGAAAACAAGGGGATATTTTAAAGAATTTCTCAGGCTTTTTGACCTATGAGGATTGCTTGCATTTCCCCTGAACCCTTCCATCTAATTTGAGTAAATCCATTTTTAAACTGGCGTTCGTTTACTTAATATTCGTTTACTTATTGTTCGCTGTCTGCAGTGACTTCCTAAAGCTAATTTCAGAAGACAGTGGCCATTCCAGGAAAGACACTTGTTCTCTGAGTGGACCTATGAGAAAGAGAGAGAATGAGAAGAACTTGCAAACTCAGAGACCAAGGAAGCGAATTATTGTAGTCCTACAAGCAGACTTGGAAGAAAGGCCTGGCAATCTGCTTCCAAACATTCAGCCACTGAAAACTCTATGGAGCATGGTTCTACTCTAACACAAACGGCGTAGCTTTGAATCAGGGTCGACCTGACTACAACTGTTTTCTTTTTTAATGTGCCAAGAACTGAAATAGCTACAATAATAACACCGAAGCTTTCTACTCCTCCCCCTCAGGGAGCCTAAATTAGGATTTGAAGCATTCTGCCTGCATTACTATTTTTAACTTCACTTTACAATATAAGTAAACCTGGCCTAAGAAACACCCGGGGTAATTTAATAATAAAAGCAGGACACAGAGGATGCTAACAGTTGGTGCTAGGGCATAAAAACACAGAGAATATAAAATGTAATAGCAATTGCAAAATGTAATACGATTGCATGAAAATACAATTAAATCAGGTGGGATAAATAGCTTCCAGGATATAATAGCAAGAAGAGGGAGTTCATTTCAATGAAATGAAAATGGCAAAAAAAAAAAAAACTGAATAAATAATTTAAAGCTGAAAATGAAAAAAGTTTTGCGTGGCGTATAGAAGACAACTGAGCTCATCTGACCTCGTGCAAGTCTGTTAACCTCCTGGGGCTTCACTTTCCTTCTGAGGGGAAAGAGGGGACTGGAGGGAGGGTTAGACTACTACGTGATCTCAAAGGTCTTTTCAAGTTCTAAATTCCCCTCCTGGGTATGGGAGGGAATGAAAATGTAGGGCATCAACACATCAACATCAGAGACTGGAAAAAAGAAAATGCACTTACTCAAGCTGTGAATTGGGTTTGTTATGAAGCGTTGATTTTATCCACTGGGATCCTTTGTTATTCTTTATAAAAATAAAAAGTAAGAACAAATGCCTGCAATGGCTGAATTTCCCTTTTTCCTTCTTTTCCAGGCTACAGTCTTCCCTCATCTGAGGTTAGGAAAAAGGCAGTGAGCAGACAGATGAAACAGCCCATGTGGATAATGCCCCACTGTGATTTCAGGCTCAGTCATTCTCTTCCCCTTCTGCCCATCTGCTGCTTGACACTCACCTGATCCTCCAGGGTGGAGAAGTTAGCTGAGCGCTAATGAGTGGGTAGGCAAAGGGGAAGCATGTGTTATTGCAAACTGGATGGATCATGGATCATGGGTCAATCAAGCAAAGACTCTAGTGAGAGCTGTTAGATATTTAATTCATTTAGCCACGAAGATGCGCTGAAAGAAAACAATGCCCTCATATGATATAGACACCTGTCAATCACAGAGCCCATAGGGGAACATTGTGTTTATACTGCTTATTCAAAAATCCATGGGATCTTGAGAAAAAAACAAAAGTGTTTTTAATCTCAATGCCTTTTTATGCTCTCATTATGCTTAAATATATATATATATATATATAAATGTAATCAATCCTGTGTTCTTCATTGTCAGCTGAAGGTATATTTCCTACCCTTCTCTACTCCAAAGTAGCTTATCTTTGAACACGAAATTTGAATCCAGTCTTTGTAAATGAAAGGTTATTGACTGTATCCAAAGGTGCAATGCTGAAATTCCTGATTGTAAATTCATCCATCTGCCAGTTGTTATTGTTGTTAGGTGCCACTCCGTCTCTTTGAGGGTCTTCTACTTTTTCACTGACTCAGTACTTTACCAAGCATGATGTTCTTCTCTAGGGACTGGTCCCTCCTGATAGTATGTCTGAACTAAGTGAGAAAAAGTATCACCATCCTTCATTCTAATGAACATTCTGGCTGTACTTTTTCCAAAATACATTTGTTCTTTCTTCTGGAAGTCCATGGTATATTCAATAGTCTTCACAAACACCACGTTTCAAAGGCGTCAACTCTTCTTCGGTCTTCCTTATTCATTGTCCAGCTTTCACATGCATATGATGCAATTGAAAATACCAAGGCTTGAGTCAGGTGCACCTTAGTCTTCAGGGTGACATCTTTGCTCTGCAACACTTTGAAGAGGTTCTTTGTAGCAGATTTGCCCAATACAATGCATCTTTTGATTTCTTGACTGCTACTTCCACGGCTGTTGTTTGTGGATCCAAGTAAAATGAAATCCTTGACAACTTCAATCTTTTCTCTGTTTATCATGATGTTGCTCATTGGTCTAGTTGTGAGGATTTTTGTTTTCTTTATGTTGAGGTGTAATCCATACTGAAGGCTGTGGTCTTTGATCTTCATTAGTAAGTGCTTCAAGTCCTCTTCATTTTCAGCAAGCAAGGTTGTGTCATCTGAATAACTCAGGTTGTTAATGAGTCTTCCTCCAATCCTGATGCCCTGTTCTTCTTCATGTAGTCCAGCCTCTTGTATTATTTGTTCAACATACAGATTAAATAAGTATGGTGAAAGAATACAATCCTGACACATACCTTTCCTGACTTTAAACCAATCAGTATCCCCTTGTTCTGTCCGAACAACCGCCTCTTGATCTATGTAAAGGTTCCTCATGAGCAAAATTAAGTGTTCTGGAATTCCATTCTTCTCAATGTTATCCATAATTTGTTACAATCCACACAGTCGAATGTCTTTGCATAGTCAATAAAACACAGGTAAACACCCTTCTGGTAATCTCTGCTTTCAGCCAGGATCCATCTGACATCAGCAAAAATACCCCTGGTTCTGCCTCCTTTTCTTAATCTGGACTGAATTTCTGGTGGTTTCCTATTTTGCCAGTTACATGACAATTATAACTGTTGATAACTGTTTAATGGTATTAATAATTTTTCCTTAGTAGGTGTCATGGATTGAATCATGTCCCCAAAAATGTGTGTCAGCTTGGCTAGGCCATGATTCCCAGCATTTTTGGATTGCCCGCCATTTGGTCATCTGATATGTTTTTCCTATGTGTTGTAAATCCTACCTCTATGATGTGAATGAGGTAGGACTCAAGCTACAAGATTAGGTTGTATCTTGAGTCATTCTCTTTTGAGATATAAAAAAGAAGGGAGCAGAGAGACAGGGGGACCTCATTACCGCCAAGCCAGAAGAGCCAGGAGGGCATGTCCTTTGGACCCAGGGTCCCTGTGCTGAGAAACTCCTAGACCAGGAGAAGACTGATGACAGGGACCTTCCCCTAGAACAGAGAAAGAGAAAGTCTTCCCCTGAATTCTGACTTCTAGCCTGCTCTACTGTTAAAGAATAATTTTCTCTTTGTTAAAGCCATCCACTTGTGGTATTGCTGTTATAGTAACACTAGATAAGTAAGACAGTAAGGGAAAGTGAGGGGGTACACTGGTAATACAAGTCAATACAACACTATATCGAAGAGATTAAATGATGAACTCTATGGTCAGATTACCTAGGATTGAATCCAGGTCCACCTCTGATTTAGTTATCTAGTGCTGCTATAACAGAAATACCACAAGTAGATGGCTTTAACAAAGAGAAATTTATGCTCTCACACTCTAGTCTGAATTCAGGGTTCCAGCTCCAGGGGGAGCATTTCTCTCTCTGTCAGCTCTGGGAGAAGGTCTTTGTCATCAATCTTCCCTGGTCGAGAAGCTTCTTAGCACAGGGACCCTGGGTCCAAAAGACAGGTTATTCTCCTGGCTCTTGTTTCTTGGTGGTATGAGGCCCTCATCTCTCTCTCTTTTAAGAGATTGGCTTAACACGCAACCTAATCTTGTAGATTGAGTCCTGCCTCATTAACATAACTTCTGGTATTCCCATCTCATTAACACCGTAGAGGTAGGATTTACAACACATAAGAAAATCACATCAGATGACAAAATGGTGGGCAATCACACAATACTGGGAATCATAGACTCGCCAAGTTAACAGATATTTTGGGGGAACACAATTCAATCCATAACAACCTCTTAATGCCCTCATCTTTAAAGACAGTAATGTTAACAATAGCACTTATCCCATAGTTTTATTATGGTAAATAAATGAGCTGTTATAGGTCAAGTTCTTGGAACAGTGCCTAGAATATAGTAAGTACTGTCTGTAAGCAATAATTACAAGAAGGAGGCTTTGGGAGAAACCAATAATAATAATCCCATAATTTAATTTCTGAACTCAAATAGTCCTGAGTTATGTACAATGATCACAAATATAAAATACCTGTGCCTAGTATATAGTATCCTGTTCTAGGTAAACATTCCCCATCCCCAGTTACATTATATATTATTTGGAAAGGAATGATCCCTATTCAAATACTATGGCTTATTATTGGTGTTTTGTTTGTGGGTGCAAGACTAGGTAAGCTATAGTATATCAGCAGCAGAGGAAACTTGAGCTTGCTTGGTTCTTTGAGAATACAATAACATACTCAGGTTATCAAAGATAGTATCAGCTAATCTTGCAGGAATAGAGGGAAGAAATGTAACACATTGTACTAGAAATGTGGTCTAGTTTTAGAAAACCCAAAACTTATGAAGGACTGAACCATCATTCAGAAAAGAATTACAGTCTAGAAAACTTTGTTTCTCATGATTCAGCTCCTCTGACTCCAGCGTCTCTCTCTTTCTATTTTTCCCCACTACCATTTGACTACTCTTAGTATTTTTCGGTATTCAAACTCTTCAGAAAGGATATTATCAGTTTGGTTGGGTTTCGTTTTGTTTTTTATTTGTTTGCTTTGTTTTCGTAAGAAGAAATGGATCCATTAGAGAGGTAAGGTAAGGGCCTCCATTCTCCTCATCTGGCCTATTCATAGTCTTAAACTCAGGCACCAATCCCTGGTTCAATCAATTGTGCTGAATATGTGACGGTCTTACAGTATTCAGATCAGCAAATCATGCCCAAAGAATGAGCTTGTTTGCATTCTTCAGAAGCAAGACAATGTGGATATAGCAGGCATTCATGAAGGCATAAACTTCCTCCTAGTGCAGAAGGCACCTGGTCTTTGAGGGGTTGGACTCATTAGATGGTGCACTATCCCCTGCCTTACTGGTAAGTACAGGCTTAAAGGCAAATATAACGGGCTTTTAAATTATCTTTAACTCTCCATTTTTTTTGATAATTTCTAGAAGGCCACAACTAGTTGAAGAGGTCTCAGCACTAAAACTACCAATGAAACAAATGCTAATGGCAGCAACAGAAAACTTTTGAGGCAGAGGAGTAACAAAAGGTTTTACAAAAGGTAAACACCAAAACCAGCAGAGTTATTGAGCCAAAAACAACTAAAATACTACCAAGTTCAAATAAATGTCATTGTAAAAGAGGTTCATTCCAAAAAAAAAAAAAAATAAGAAAGAAAGAAATCTACTCATTGAACAGGATGAATCCTGTAAATACAGAAAAAGCCGAGAAACGGTGCAGGCCATGGCCAACTTCATATTGCTATCAGGACTTTACCATTCAGGGATTTTAGTCGTGTTCATCTCAGGACCAAGTACCACAGGGTTTCAAAATATGCAAAAACATGTTATTTGTCTCACTGAGAGAACTACAAACTTACACAGATGAAGATAATAAATACTATACACATATTATGAATAAGTACTTACATGGATGATATGGTTGGTTATTTCTCCAGGACAGTGATTCCCAATCTTGACTCAAAAGTTAGAATCATCGGAAGAACTTTTTAAAAAACCGTGATGACTGGACTTCAGCCCCAATGATATCTGATTTTATTGGAGTGAGATGATTCTAGGCAAAGGAGCCCTGGGGGTGCAGTGGTTAAACACTGGGCTGCTAACCAAAAGGCAGGTGGCTCGAAACCAGCCACTCCTTGGGAGAAAAACATGGCAGTCTGCTCTCATAAAGATTACAGCCTTGAAAACCCTATAGCGCAGTTTTACTCTGTCCTGTAGGGTTGCTATGAGTCAAAATTAATTCAACTGCAATGGATTTGGTTTGGTTTGGTCCTAGGCATCAGTATTTTTATTAAAGTTCCCCCAGGAACTCTAATATGCATCAGTATTCAGTGAATGGGGAGATTAGTATGAGCCAGAAGAGTTTGAGAAGATTTTAGGTAAAGATAGGTTCTAGAAAAGACATTTAAAGGTGTATACGGGCACAAAAAAGGACAAAGAAAATTCTAAGACAAGAAAAGTTTGAACACACTTAGGAATGATAATATGGCATGTGATTTGTGACTTAGCGAGGTAGTTCCGATGGAGCAAGTTTATGGAGAAATACATGAAATATAAAAGTCCAGGATTTGCACTTTTCGTAAACAAACCACTGGACCTGATGATGAGATTTGTGTTTTAATCACTGTGCACTGGGAAAAGAAAGGAGAGACAGCAGAGGACTTTGGGAGGAAAAATCTGGAAATGATTATACACAGCAACTGAAGGAGTGAGAAAACATTAACTCACTATATATATATATATATTTTTTTTTTCATGCAGATGAATTCCCTAATCTTACTTGAACCTCAAGAAAGTATAGTAATCTAACACTTGTCTGTATACCTGGGTTATCTAATTAATGCTTAGCTGCAATATCAATGCTAGCCAGTAGGTTCTACTCTCTGAAACAGGGTATCGTCCTGTCAATGAAGTCTTCAATATTGAGGAGTCAGGAAATGAAAAATAAATTATAGTTATTTCCTATCTCTCGTTCATCTAAAATGAGTAATATTTGTAGTGTACATCATGTACAAGGACATATTCTGTCTTGAAACTTTCTGTGTTATATATAATTGAACTTCTCTTTGGGTGGCTTTTGGTCTAGGTACAATATCAAAAGACAGCAGTCTTATCTTTATGAAAGCCTTGAAATTACATGATATAGGGGAAATTGCAATAGGTTTAAATCAGGTTCTCCCATCAAAAAACTGTCTGGACTCTGAGCAAGTCAGTTAACCTTTTGGGTCTTCAGTTTCCTCATCTGTGAAATCAGGAAAGTGACCGGGATGATGTCTAACATTGTGTCTAAGAGTCTTTGATCCATTTGCTCCCCTAGGTGCTCTTTCCCTGAGTGGTTAATGGCTTTGAAAATAAACATTCTCTGGCTTAACTAGTTCTCTTAATATTTTTACTGTATTTATTTTATTCATTTATTTTTTACATTTCTAAAGGTATGTGTCCTTTATATCTAACAAGTGTAAAGGCAAAAACCGGATGAGTTTGCTCAACATACCCAATGGATTGCGAAGAAGGTCAATCTCAAAATGTACCAGATAAACATTCAATTAGATTGCCATTGTCATTGTCCCAATCTCAGTAATATCGCCTCTGGTATTGTTAGGAGGTAAGAGTAGATGTCCCCAAAATAGCATCCCCTCTAATTTTACTTTGAGAATGCCCCTGTGTGCCCTTTCCCTGCCAAGTATTTTCGGGATTCCATGAAAGCAAAAGTGTTGCCTCTACTCAAAAAATAAGAATCTCTTGGAAATGGTTGCCTGGATTGCCGTGAAGAAAAGAACAATGAGGCAGAGACTGGAAATGGACAAAAAAAAAAAAAAGTGCAGGGATCAATCAGAAATGCTGAAGGAGGAGTTGTGGCATTCCCACTGCTTAACTGCCAACTTGGCTTAGGGCCATTGAAAGTATATTACTAAGGATGGGCTAGGTTGTGCTGAGTTAACAAGCAACCCCAAAATCAACAACAAAGGTTTATTCCTTGCTTAAGCAACATATTCTTCAGATATCAACAGAGGTCTACATATCATTATCCTTTAGACACCTGGCTAACAGAGTAGCTCCCATTCCAAAATAGCTGAGTAAAGTTTCAAAGAGAAGAGTGAGACTGGGAGGTCTTGTACCGGGAATTATATGTCAGCCTCAAAGTGATACACATCATCTCCCCTTACAATGCGTTGACCAAAACTGTTAAATGGCTCCCACACCCTCAAAGTATTTAGGAAGTAAAATCCCACCATGGGATTACGAGGCAGAGAGATATAAACAACCAGAAACCAGCACCAGTGATATTCCAGAATGTTACCTTGAAGATGGTAATTAGATACTAGTCACCTGGAGTTGTCTACTGTTTTGGGTCACTGGGAGTCTTATCCTCACCTCTAGGCCAAGGATGTAGTCACTATCCCTTTAAGAAGCATGTGTGTTTCTCTTCATGCTATTATGGCCATGGATAGAAGAAACCCTGTTTAACTTCAGCCATCCAGATAACATGAATAGAACAGAGTGAGGCCAGATGGTGACAGATTGAGTTCAACTAGCATCACAGATAGAAAAATAGCCTCAGATCTTGATCCACAACTACAAATATATTCTCCAGTTTGCATGCATTTCTGTATACAATGAACAGCACACTTTAATCGCCTCACTTTTAGAATAAATTGATGCAAAAACACATTGGAATAAAAGGTATTACCTTTAAAAAGGCATGAATACTTTGATATTACACATAGCCTATAAATTGAAGTTTATATTTTATACAACATAAAAAAAGCCTTGAAACCACATATTTTGAGTTATTTTCAAATATAAAATTCTGAAATATTGTTCACCTTCTGTGTTTAATCTAAAACTCACAATTGCTCAAATATTTGGTATTTCATTCAGTGTTGACAGGGGTTCCCATGGAAAAGATTCAATTCATATGATCAACATGGAATTCATACCTGCTATTTTAATTTTTTTAAATGCATATTGCAATATCAATTTATGTGGACTAATTTTTTTTTTCATTTATTACAACGTAGGTTAATTGTCACTTCATTTTTCTCACTGTATGGGCTTAATGGAGAGTGAGTGATGTTCAAGTGAAAATTCCTTTTCTCTGTAAGGAAACGGCACAGCCTAGAAAGGAACCACTTTTATGGTCTGCTCTAGTACTCTCTTTAAGTTTCCTACACTTTATCTAGTGTGTTTCTCTTCTTGTCCAAGTATAGGAAAACCCTTTTTGTCTTTGAGTCCCAGTGAGGCACTTGGGATTCCATCTGGCTGCAGGGAGAAGTGGTTTATGATAAAGAATACTGAGCTTTAGACACTTTCTGGTCATCTTCAGTCCAACATGCAGTAAGAAACTGAAACCCAGGTTCAAATATGTGGATGGTTCACAAGCCTACATAGATTTCTAGATTTATTCCGAACCTAGGTCATCATGGTGCCACATGTAGTAGGATCCTTAGTCCCTTCTAGAACATGTCCCTTATGTCATCCTCCTTTCATCCCTTTCCCTGTCCTCATCCACTCTACTCTTTTTCTATAATATTTTATATTGTAACTGATACATGCACAAAACATATATAATTAAGCAAAATAATGGAACAAATATTCATGAACCTAAAACCATAATTTAAACTAGATCATCAGTATCACTATATCTACCTTTGTGTACACAATTTCATTTTCTGGCACTCACCACTATCATGATTCTTTTATTTGTTTTGTTGTCTTAGTCATCTAGTGCTACTGTAACAGAAATACCACAAGTGGATGGCTTCAACAAAGAGAAATTTATTCTCTCACAGTCCAGTGGGCTAGAAGTTCAAATTCAGGTGCCAGCTCCAGGGTAAGGCTTTCTCTCTCTGTCAGCTCTAAAGGAAGATCTTTGGGATGCATCAGTCTTCCCTTGGCCTGGGAGCATCTCAGAGCAGAACCTCAGGTCCAAAGGACACACTCTGCTCCCGGTGGTGATTTCTTGGTGATATGAGGTCCCCAAAGAACTGCTCGCTTCCTTTTCCTTTTATCTCTTGAGAGATACAAGGTGGTGCAGGCCACACCCCAAGGAAACTCCCTTTACATCGGATCAGTGCAATGACCTGAACAAGGGTGGTATTACAGTCCCACCCTAATCCTCTCAACATAAAATTACAATCGCAAAATGGAGGATAGCCACACAATACTGTTAATCATGGCCTAACCAAGCTGATACACACATTTTTGGGGGAACATAATTCAATCCATGACATTTCTTTATGGTTCCATCGCATTTATTTATAGTTTCCCCACCTGTGTAACAAAAAATAAAAAGAAAAAACATTGCCTTCGAGTTGATTTCAACTCATTGCAACCCTATAAGACAGAGTAGACTTGCCCCATAGGATTTTCAAGGAGAAACTGGTGGATTTGAACTGCCTGCCTTATGTTTAGCAGCCGAGTTCTTAATCACTGCTCCCTCCACATACATACCAAAACCAAACCAAACTCATTGCCATCAAGTCAATTCGGGCTTATAGCGACCCTATAGGACAGAGTAGAACTGCCCCATAAAGTTTCCAGGGAGCGCCTGGTGGATTCGAACTGCGGACCTTTTGGCTAGTAGCTGTAGCTCTTGACCACTACTTCACCAGGGTTTCCTCCACATACAAAAGTATCTCTAAATCAGCAGTTTTCAAACTATACAAGTTATGGCCATGAATTCACATTAGTGGGTCACAACCAGAATTTGCTTTTAAATGGAACAGAAGATATCAGAGTACATTGGACAAGGTAGGGATAACTAATGCCACCTGCAAATACATTTCAGTTTGTGTTTGTGTGTGAAAAATTGTTGCCACAGTCATGGGTTACAGGGTAAATTATATTTCATTCTGTGGCCAATTGTCAAAATAGTTTTTAACACACTGCTTTAAATAATACATTATTAATTCTGTTTGTTTTGAGCTTTATAAAAATTGTATATATTCTTTAGTGGTTTTTTATGATCTAAGATTCATCTATGTTGATTTATCTTCACTGCTGAATAATATTCTATTGTGGGACTATAATATCATTTATTTATATATTCTTCTGCCAGTTGTCATTGGGTTGTTTCCAATATTTTGCTGTAACAAAAAGTGCTGTTGTGAATAGTCTTTGTGGTATCTTGGTGCCCTTGCACAAGAACTTCTGTAGAGAATATACATAGAAGTAAAACTGCCAAATCTTCAGGTATCTACATGTTAAAACCCATATATGATAATGCCAAAGTATTTTCTAAAATGGTTATGCCTTCTTCCTTTTTGTAACTTCTGCTTCCCAACTCCCGTAGGCATCCCAGAAAACATTATCACGCTCCGGCATTTATAGCACTCAATTGCTAATCTGAAAGTGTGCTGGCCTTGAACGTTATTCCCTGCCTGAAGGTTAAAGGCATTTTCCTACCTGGACTATGAAATACTCTCTTTAAGATTAAGTCCTGTGTACTCTGATAAAGGTCTGAGCAGCTCTGACCTTTAAAAGTCTTTCCCTATCCATGATCTGTTTGATTCTCAGAAAGGACATCATCCAGTAGCTGCCATTAAGTCAAGCCTTATCCCTAAATTCGACTTCATTTCCCTTGTACTCATTAAGAATTGTGAAGAGTCTGAGATTTTACCTGATTTGTAAGCTACAAGATACCTGCCACAGTTTCATAGATGCTGGCAGAAGAAGTGAGAATCCTGAGTCAGGAACAGTAGTCTTTATTACCCATAACAATTACAGTAGCCAGAGTATCACCATTTTCTTTTTATTTTATTTTAGTAGAGTATTTTTTTTATTGTACTTTAGATGAAGGTTTACAGAGCAAACTAGTTTCTCTTTAAATAATTAGTACACATATTGTTTTGTGACATTGGTTGTCAACCCCATGACGTGTCAACACTCTCCCTTTCTCGACCTTGAGTTTCCCATTACCAGCTTTCCTGTCTCCTCCTGCCTTCTCATCCTGGCCTTGGGCTGGTATGCCCATTTAGTCTCGTTTTGTTTTATAGGCTTGTCGAATCTTTGGCCGAAAGGTGAACCTCAGGAGTGACTTCATTACTGAGCTGTAGGGGTGTCTGGGGGCCATATTCTCAGAATTTATCCAGTCTCTGTCAGACCAGTTGGTCTGATCTTTTTTATTTCTTTTTTTGTGAGTTAGAGTTTTGTTCTACATTTTTCTCCAGCTCTGTCCAGGACCCTCTATTGTGATCCCTGTCAGGGCAGTCAGTGTTGGTAGCCAGGCATCATCTAGTTATGCTAATGGAGGCTGTGGTAGATGTGATCCATTGGTACCTAGGACTAATCTTTCCTTTATGTCTTCAGTTTTCTTCATTCTCTCTTGTTTCAAACAGGGTGAGACCAGTGGAGTATCTCTGAAGGCCGCTCACAAGCTTTTAAGACCCCAGATGCTACTCATCAAAGCAGAATGTAGAACATTTTCTTTATAAACTGTGTTATGCCAATTAAGCTAGATGTCCCCAGAAACCATGATCTCCAGCCCTCAGCCTAGTAATTCGGTCCCTCAGAGAGTTTAGATTTGTCTATGAAGCTTCCATGACCTTGCCTTGAACAAGTTGTGCTGGCTTCCCCAGTATTGTGTACTGTCTTATCCTTCACCAAAGTTACCACTTGCCTATTGTCTATTTAATGTTTTCCCCTCCCATCCACCCCTTCCCTCATATAGCAGCATTTTCTTGAACCAGTTTCCAAGCCTTGGTTCACAAAGGGTAGCATGATGAAGACCAGATAAACCTGCACCTACAGCAACCTGAGGGATTGGAAGTGAGACTGAGTCAGTAGAAGTATTAGGAGGTTTTTGCAGAATCCCAGACCTTAGTGGCATTGTGAATAAAGAGGAGAAGATGGATACAGACGATGTTAAGTAGATAGACCATCAAAACGTGGCAACTGAATGAATATTAGGAATGGGAAAGAGAGAAAACTCAAGTGTGACCACAGCCTTCTGGGTTAGAAAGGAGAAATACCAATTTTAGTTTGAAAATAACATTTACTCTTTGATTGGGTCTGCAGGACTTCTTGTAGATGTTCTGTCTGGAGCTCAGCTGAAGCCATGGTTGTAGAGGAGGTCACCTAGGGAAAGGTAGAAGAAAAGATAGAGGATAGAGATCAGGGGCATGACAATATCCTAGCAGAGGAGAACTACAGCAAAAGTGTGTCTCTCCCAACAGAACAGATAAGCTTGTTGTGTACCTCTTCATTGAACTGTGTGAAACTTGGAAAACAATTCACGAAAATCATTTTGGGATGCTTTGCCTCACCAACTTTCACCTCTTGAGCATATTCAGAATGAATTCACTGTTGACTAAAATCACAAGTTTAAAGTCAGTAACAAATTAAAAGCACTTGTTAGTCATCAGCAAACATTAAATACGTTTTCAACTTCCAAAGCTCTTGTCTTTCTCTGGTATACTGCTAGAATAGTCATGACAAGCCTCACAAAACTCCCAGTAGGTAGTAAATGAGTATGGCAGTACTCTGTGGCATCCTGGTAAATAAGAACAGATGCTTATCCATCCACAAAACCATTTTGTGCCAGACTGCCTTAGGCTAAAAAAAAAAAAAATGAGGTGGTTAAACAAAGGAAATCCCAGTTTTCTACCTACCCCAAAGAGATTGCCATTAGTTGTAACTGCTGTTGATTCAACTGAAGTCAGGAAATCTTGTGCGTAGAGTAACACCTTGAGATGTTAGAACCTTGCCAAGAAGCTCAAAGCACATTTGAGTCATTGATTCACTAACTACCATGAAGTCCTTGTGTGATAGGAAATGGCTTTGTATCCAATTTTAAAAGATCTGAAGCCTTAAAGCCAGCAAATTAGTGGCCAAGCCAAAATCCCAGTAAAGTCCTTTTTTTACTAAACCAAAATGCTTGACTACATCACTTAAGTACCTGGGGGATCTTAGAGACTATGTGCCTTAGAAACTCCTTTGCATGAGCTCAGCCACATCCTTGATTTTCTTGGTGTAGAGCCATTTGACTCATCACCAAAAAGCTCTTGGGGAGGTGGCCCCATCTCCGCTCCACTCCCCTCTCTTGTCATCTTCCCCCTAAATGCTGCTGCTCCTTTTAGCCTGGTTCCAAGCCAGAGGCCCTGCTGTTTTTACTGGAGGCAGAAAATGAGGAAGGAAAGTGATAATTTCCATCAACAAGTACCTTGGGACATTCACTTGTTGCTTTGGCAAGGCACCTCATGACATTTTGAGCTTCCATTTCACTAAACTGAGAATTAGTACCACACTGTCTTGCTTCCCAGGCATATAAAAAAGAAAAACTAATCTAAAATTATTTAAACTCAGTGGTCTCATAGAGTTTACCACTTCTGATAGAACAAAATGTTCTTCAAAATAAATCTTAAAAAAAGGAAAGAAAGAAAAAGGAACATCCGTTCTCCTTTAAAAATGGGGCGATGGAAATCACAGCAGTCCTTACCCCTTTCTACTCAGAGTTGAATTGTTGTTCTAAGAATCTTTTCCATTGTGCTTTTAAATATTGTGTTATGCAACATCAAATCCTGTTTTAATGCAACATATTGATTCTCTTATAGGCTAGGGTATTATCGTCTTAAAGAGATTCAAAGTAAATGATTAAACGTAGCTTATGCCACTGCAGTCACCAGCTATTTAGCATTTTCTTCTGATTGGTATGTTTAATGGCTGGCTGCTCAAGTGATGAGGGATAGAATATTTTACACCACTTGTGGCTATGAAATGAAAGTAAAAGACAAATCAAAGCCTCTCAACCCTCTTAGCAACATCCCCCACCACCAACGTAGCTAACACATATTAATTTTAAAAACACAGTCAGGTTGGGTCCCTAAGGAGAGTAGGGTTATTTCCCTGCTACGGGTACAAGTGAGAAAGCCAAGAGGAGAAAGAGAAAACGTTCTTTATTCAATCAGTCCGTGGCAGTGGCTGCAGCTGTGCTGCTTCTGTCCAGCAACCTTCATCATGTTTGCTCTCAAAGTATAACTTCTCTATTTTTTTTTTTAGAAAGCTTAGCTCTAAAGGAAAGCATTGCAGCAAGAAAAGCATTTCCTTAGCAGCGGCAACACGTAAAATGGAACCAGTGTTTACGTCACAGAAAAATGCTGCGAGGAAATCTGGAAGGGAAGAAGAGATCAGAAGTGCAGTTCATTTGCAAATAACTTGAACCAATGTTTATAGGAATGCACTGTCTCCCGTTCTATGTTGGATACAAAGTCCAAAATGAGCTCGTTGTAGTATTGAGAAGATTGCCCAAGATGTTTCCTTGGGAACTAACTGTGCAATTTGGCTGGATTTGAGCTTTCATCATGCCAGTGACTTCTGGGCCAGTAGCGTCTATCAGGTCTCCAAGAAGGACAAGTAGTGGAGAAGGCAGTAGAATCAACGGCACTTGGATTGTAAGGGTTGAAAGTCAAGACATCACTATGGAGAAGGCAAAGAGAGTTTTGGAGAGAGATTTTTTTTTTTTTTTAACTCAGGGCAGGAGCATGTATCTTTTCCAGCCTTTTGGGATTATCCCAAGGTGGGTATTCTAAGGGTGCCGTGAGTTCCTTCCAAAGATGATTCTTGAGAAATCATCTAGTTAAGCCCCTCAATTTACATTTAGGAATGTCAATTTTGAGAAGTTGTAACTTGGTCAAAGTTACTCAGTTGGAGATTTGCAGCACTGGGGCCAGGCTCCAAGCTGACCCTCCTATAAATGTTCACATTTCATACTTTCGATTCCATTCCATCCCTTTGCTATTTGGTTTAAGGACAAAATCTAAAATTACTCAATAAAGTATTTTAACAGTTTCTAAAATATCCAACCTATTTTAGAAATTTCAAAACAAACATAATCATAAATTCAACCTGAATGGTGAAGTGAAGGGCTAAGAAATGGTTCTAAAAGGACCATTGCCAAATTAGAAGGGGGGTTTAGAATGTGCGGTCAACCATCTCTAAGAATGAGATGCTTCTCAGTGGGCTGAGTGAGGGGGTAGTCATCCACGTCTAAGAGTGAGATACATCCCTTGGTGGGCAGAATAGGATCTGTGATAGAACGAGGAGGAAAACAAAGACAAAGCTGAAACATGGCAGCCCATCAACAGCTGCTTTTCAGATGAAATGAGGCTTTCTTACTATAAGATGGGAAGCCCTGGTGGCAAAGTGGTTAAGTGCTACGGCTGTTAACCAAAAGGTTAGCAGTTGAAATCCACCAGGTTCTCAACACTATGGGGGCAGTTCTACCCTGTCCTATAAAAAAAAAAAAAAGATAAGTCAGAATTGTCTCAAGGGCAATGGGTTTCATTTTTGGTTTGACTATAAGATGGATGTGTTGTTATTGGGTGCACATGGAATAAGAGCACTAAGGAAGAAGAAGAAAGTGGTAAGTATCCTGGAATAAGCATTCTGGAGAAGCATGGCTAGGTCTAGACAAAGGTTATCTAAGGGTAATCTCCCTATTTTAGGGAAGGAAAGAGATTTCTGGTGACATGCTCATAAGTGGTGTCCATATGAAAAGAAAGCCCTTGATCTAATTAGGCAGATTTTGAGGGGTGATAGTATCCAAAAGTGTGAGGGAAATCCCGAGAATGAGAAAGATTGTCCAGGGTTGGGGTTGTGTGGTCATCTGTGGGAGAATGGCCCACAAAAGAAGAGGCATGGTTATTGTGCTGAGAGTTGAGGGCGCAGAGGGAAATGGCCTCAAGATAAGAAATCATTAACTATATGTGAAATCAAAGCTCTTGCGAATGGAGTGGCCATCTCCTACAAAAAATATCTTTGAGTCAGTGGCCTGGGAAAGGAAAGTCACCATCACCTCCTCTATCCCCCGCCCCCCCTCCCCGTGTTAAGCTGGAGAAAGAGGTTCCAGTCAGTTGGGGAAGGCAGGTCTTGCAGGACAGACTCCCTTACATCTCCATTTGTGCAATATTCTCTGGGTTTACCGCAATTTTCCTGTTAAAAGGAAATTGACTTGTCTGTTTATTACTTAACAAAACTATGAAAATAAACTCTTTGGGGAGGGATGTGAAAATAAATAAGGTTTAACAAAAAAAAAAAAAATCATTCTCTCCACCCTTTCCCTCACCCTAAATGCATTTACCAAAAGGCACTCTCTCAGGGAGAGTTCTTGGCAACAGGATCCCTCTAGATACAAATCTCAACATTAACACTTGAAAGGAGAAGTGTAGTAATTGAGAGAGTGGCTTTCAATCACCTGGTGAATAAGAAGTGGCAGCCAAGGAAACACAAACATGCAATCAACTCCCAAATCAAGAAAGGTGTAGACTTTTTCATTTATTATTTTAGTGACCTGAGGAAAAGTAAAAACGACAAAGTGGTTTGCAGTCAAATTTCCACTGCACCTAAAAAAAAAAAAAGCAATTACAACAGTGTAATTTGGGGGAGATTTTTAAACCATGGTTATCTGGTTAGGTAGGCATGAAGGCTGAAAGAAAAGACAGGTGGGCTGGAATGGAGGAAGACCTGGGCATGGGGTGATCGGCTTTGAGTTCTAACCCATTCAACTCAATTGCTATAACTGGAACACTCCCCACCCTTATCTCACTCCTTCTCTAGAAAAACCCTCACCCGAACTAAGCTATCCTACATTATACAGCCACTGGATGCTAAGAACCACTAGGTGGCATTTGTGATTTATTACTTTCCAAGCTGAGATTTTAAAATACCTCTGCTGATCCTTTGCTTAGGCTGAACAAGACATTTAACATTCCAAAGCATTTCATTCAAGAAACACACAGTTGATTCCCTTTATTCAGCTCAGAGGAGGTAGGGAGCAGGGTGTCTGGCTTGAGAAGTTGCCTTTCAGATCATCTACATTCTTCTGCAGATCCTCTCTGACCCCACACCATCAGCTTACATAAGTAATTACTTGCCTACAATTAAGCTGTAAATAATGCAATCACTCCATTCTTGTCCCATCACTTCAGTCCCAACCACAACAAATAGTGCTAATCACATACTTATTCAAGTGTGTAATTATTCACAGTTAAACTTCTGTCACTTTCGCCCTGTTTGGAAACAGCAGAACACAACCTGTAATTAGCAAATGTGGCTCCAGGCACTTTTGCTTGGGAGTATGCCAGGGATTCAGCACCTAGACGCTCCTTTGATCTGGAAGCTGGCAAGGCTCCTTACCCTGAGGCCAGAGTGCTATCAGCACTCTGCAAGTCACTGAGATCAATGAATATGTCAAAGGAGTCTATCCCAAATCACATATTACTTCCCTCTCTCACTGTGGTTTCTGCCGTTAGTATATATTTCATAGACTTTCTTTTTCTTTTTGAACCCTTTGACTTCAGTTTAAAGGGTTACCAATGAGATCTCCAAGTCCCTGTGTTTTCAGCTCAGGTTAAAAATGAAAGTCCCAGAAGTCCTGCTTGATGGTCCCTGTTCTTTCTTAACTTTTCAGTTTCCTTGAACACAAGCACGATGGAGGAGGGATGGCCTTTGTTGCCTCACCTTAACCACAAGGAAGAGGAAACCAAGACATTTTTTTTTCCAATCCCTGTATGTACCACTTCCCTTCAATTCCCACTTAAATCACCCAGTACATGGATACCCTGGTTACAAGGGAGAACAGGTAAAACTCAGATGTTTCTTAGCAAATCTCTTACTACTTTAGCAGAGGACCAATTTGGCAGCACAGACTCTCCCAAGGTAGAGGTTGTATAGTGTGCTTCTAGATAGAAAACAGACTTGAGAACCAGGTTCCTTCTCTACAACGATGTTGTCTGCCTTGAGGTGTAAGGTAGTGCTTTGCATAAAAATATATTTGGGCCATAGAAAGATGTGTCCTTGGGTGGTGCCAACAGTTAACGCACTCAGCTGCTAACTGAAGGGTTAACCCACCCAAAAAACCCAAAGGTTAGCTGTTTGAATCTACCCAGAAGTGCCTCAGAAAAAGACCTGACAATCTATGTCTGAAAAACCAGCTACTGAAAACCCTACAGAACACAGTTTTACTCTGACACACGTGGAGCCGCCATGAGGCAAAACCAACTCGATGGCAACTGGTACCGGTAGGCACAGTACAAATGTCCATGAATTAGAAGTTTGTTTGTATGTTGTATTAAGAGTGATCATTCTTGTTTTAGGAAAGAAAGTTTATTCTGTCTTCGTTAAAACCTCCAATGGCAATTACCTAATGAAAGCAAGTTTGCATATCTAACCTGTTTAACATCTTCCTCTCTTTGCATATCCAATGAAGCCAGTCGTCTTTTCTTCAACCAAACATGAATATTGTCCACAGTAGAAGGGTATAAACAGAACTGCAGCGCAATTTTTTTTGTGTGTATAAACATTAGTCAGTCTTCGGTTTTAACCATAACAAAGCCAATTTTTCAAACAATATTTAGAACATCCAGAAGGGAATTAATGAGAATGTTAAAACATTGTGAAAAATGTAACCAATGCCTCTGAACAACACGTGTAGTAATTGTTAAATAGGAACCTAAATTGCAGTGTAAACTTTCACCAGAAACATGATAAAATATTATATTAAATGATAATAGGGGTCTTAAAGGGAAGAGAGCTGTACAAATGTCTCCATCAGAGAAGCTGGTCCTTAGAATAGAAAGCTTCCGAGGGTAGAAAGTAAAATGTGAGCAATACAAAGATGCTGTCTGGACAGCTAACTTAGCCAAATGAGCCAAATTCGCCCTGGCAATCAGCATGGTGGCAGATGTGGGAGACAGATTGCCATGATGTTTTTATTTTATAATTTCTTAAAGATAAAATACTATGGCTGCTTCTGTGTGAGCAAAGTGGAACAGTACTGGGCGCTTATCTGGTGATTTTTATTAATGTGGACTGACAAGCAATCTGGAGGATTAGTTAAAAAACAAACCAAAAAGGACTCCATTTTCTCCAACAGCAACGGTCGTTAAAAGAGCCTCGCTGATGATAATACTGATGATTGGTGAAGCTCCACTTCACTTAGCGTACATGGACACAAACCAGACTCTCATTGTTATTCTCTTAAAAATGAGTTTTTAAAAGTTTTTCATATGCAGTCCACTAAAATAATAAGATGACAAAAGCTACCAGCCCTGCTGGCTTGGAAGATGGATGCAAAATGCCTCACCTGCACTGTCTTCTTCTTCCTCCCAGGAGAATGTAAATTTTTTTTAAAGGCATTTTCCTCTTGACTTCAGAGAACACTATGATATTTCATCAAAAAGCTACTTTCTTTACATCTATATCTAGATATAAATCTCCCCCATATGTCTATCAGTTTGTTAAACTGCAAAGGCTTGCGTGTTGCTGTGATGTTGGAAGCTATGCCACCAGTATTCAAATATTAGCAAGGTCATTCGTGGTAGACAGGTTTTAACTGAGCTTGCAGACTAAGACAGACTAGGAAGGACCCAGCAGTCTAATTCTGAAAAGATTTAGCCAGTGAAAACCTTATGAATAGCAGCAAAACATTGTTTGATACAGTGCTGGAAGATGAGCCTCTCAGGTTGAAAGCCACTCAAAAGGCGACTAGGGAAGGAAGAGCTGCCTTCTTAAAATGAGTCGACCTTAATGACGTGGATGTAGTCAAGCTTTTGGGATCTTCATTTGCTGATGTAGCATGATTCAAAATGTGAAGAAACAGCTGCAAACATCTAATAATAATCGGAACTTGGAATGTACGAAGTATGAATCTAGAAAAATTGGAAATCATCAAAAATGAAATGGAACACATAAACATCAATATCCTAGGCCTTAGTGAGCTGAAATGGACTGGTATTGACCATTTTGAATTGGACAATCATATGATCTACTATGCCAGGAGCAACAACTTGAAGAGAAATGGCATTGCATTCATCATCTAAAGAACATTTCAAGATCTATCCTGAAGTACAAGGCTGTCAGTGATAGGATAATATCCATATGCCTACAAGGAAGACCAGTTAATACAACCGTTATTCAAATTTATGCACCAACCACTAAGGCCAAAGATGAAGAAATTGAAGATTTTTGCCAACTTCTGAAATTGATTGAACATGCAATCAGGATACATTGATAATTACTGGAGATTCGAATGCAAAATTTGGAAACAAAGAAGGATCAGTAGTTGAAAAATATGGCATTGGTAATAGAAATGATGCCAGAGATCACATGTTTGAATTTTGCAAGACTAGTGGCTTCTTCATTGCAAATACCTTTTTCGTTAACATAAACGACAACTATTCATGTGGACTTCACCAGATGGAATACACAGGAATTGAATCGACTGCATCTGAGGGAAGGGATGATGGAAAAGCTCAATATCATCAATCAGAACAAGGCCAAGGGCCGAATTCAGAACAGACCATTAATTGCTCATACACAAGTTCAAGTTAAAAATGAAGAAAATTAGAACAAGCCGACGAGAGCCAAAGCACAACCTTGACTATATCCCACCTGAATTTAGAGACCATCTCAAGAATAGATTTGACGCACTGAACGCTACTGACCAAAGACCAGACAAGTTGTGCAATGACATCAAGGATATCATACGTGAAGAAGCAAGTGCCCTTAAAAAGACAGGAAAGAAAGAAAAGACCAAAATGGATGTTAGAAGAGGCTCTGAAAGTTGTTCTTGAATGTTGAGTAGCTAAAGCAAAAGTAAGAAATGATGAAGTAAAAGAGTTGAACAGAAGATTTCAAAGGGCGGCTTGAGAAGACAAAGTATTATAAGGACATATGCAAAGACATGGAGTTAGAAAAGCAAAAGGGAAGAACACACTCGGCTTTTCTCAAGCTGAAAGAACTGAAGAAAAAATTCAAAACTTCTGTTGCAACAAAAGGATTCTGTGGGGAAAATATTAAATGAGTCGGGAAGCATCAAAAGAAGATGGAAAGAATACACAGCTTCACTATACCAAAAAGAATTGGTCTACATTCAGCCATTTCCAGAGGTACCATATAAGCAGGAACCGATGGTACTGAAGGAAGAACTCTAATCTGCACTGAAGACATTGGTGAAAAATAAAGATCCAGGAATTGATGGAATACCAGTTGAGAGGTTTCAACAAAGGATGCAGCGCTGGAAGTATTCACTCATCTATGCTAAGAAATTTGGAAGACAGCTACCTGGCCAACCAATTGGAAGAGATCTATATTTGTGTCTATTCCCAAGGAAGGCGATGCCATCAGATGCAGAAATTATGGAACAATATCATTAGTATCATGTGCAAGCAAAATTTTGCTGAAGATCATTCAAAAGCGGCTGCAGCAGTGTATCAACAGGGAACTGCCAGATATTCAACCCAGATTCAGAAGAGGACGTGGAACCAGGGATATCATTGCTGATGGCAGATGGATCCTGGCTGAAAGCAGAGAATACCAGTAAAATATTTACCTGTGTTTTATTGACTATGCAAAGGCATTCAACTGTATGGATCAGAACAAATTCTGGATAACATTGAAAAGAATGGGAATTTCAGAACCCTGAATTGTGCCCATTAGGAACCTGTACATAGATTAAGAGGCAGTTGTTCCAACAGAAGAAGGGATTTAAAGTCAGGAAACATGTGCGTCAGGGTTGTATCCTTTCACCATATCTATTAAATCTGTATGCAGAGCAAATAATACGAGAAGCTGGACTATATGAAGAACAGCACATCAGGATTGGAAGAAGACTCATTAACAACCTGTGTTATGAAGATGACAAAACCTTGCTTGCTGAAAGGGAAGAGGACTTGAAGCACTTACTGATGAAGATCAAAGACCACAGCTTTCAATATAGATTACACATCAATACAAAAAAAAAAAAAATCCTCACAACTGGACCAATAAGCAACATCATGATAAATGGGGAAAAGATTGAAGTTGTCAAGGATTTCATTTTACTTGGATCCAGAATCAACACCCACGGAAACGGCAGGCAAGAAATCAAAAGACCCATTGCATTGGGCAAATCTCCTGCAAAAGACCTCTTTAAAGTGTTGAAAAGCGAAGATGTCACCTTGAAGACTAACGTGTGGTTGACCCAAGCCATGGAGTTTTCAGTCACCTCCTATGCATGTGAAAGCTGGTTGATGAATAAAGAACAAAGAACTGATGCCTTTGAATTGTGGTGTTGGAAAAGAATATTGAATACGCCATGGACTGCCAAAAGAACGAACAAATCTGTCTTGGAAGAAGTACAACCAGAATGCTCCTTAGAAGCAAGAATGGCGAGACTATGTCTCACATACTTTGGACATGTTGGCAGGAGGGATCAGTTCCTGGAGAAGGACATCATGCTTGGTAAACTAGAGGGTCAGGAAAAAAAAGGAAGAGATGGGTTGTGACAGATTGACGCAGTGGCTGCACCAATGGACTTAAGCATAATAAGGATTGTGAGGACGGCACAGGGCCAGGCAGTGTTTTATTCTATTGTGCATAGGTTCACTATGGGTCGGAACCGACTCAATGGCACCTAACTAGAACCAAAATTGGCATGTTTAACCCCCAACTGTAACACATCACTAGTCACCCCACTTCCTTCTGTCCCCAGTGCCACCATTTTAGTCTGGGCCACTATTATCTCTCACCTGGCCTCCCCATTTGGACTCTTGCACTCTAGAGAGTTCTCCCCATAGTAGTTACACTGTTTTTAAAACATAAGTCTGATTGTATCACATTCTAAAAACCCTCCAGTGCCTTCCTCTTGCATTTAGGATACTTCGTGGCTTACAAGGCTCCACTTAATCCTGCTCCTACCCATTACCCAACTTCATTTTGTGTTTCCCTCTCCAACGAGCCTCACTGTCTTTTCAGCTGCTGGAGTCGTGCACACCTTGTATGCTCCCCTGGGATTCCTCTTCCCCCAGCTTCCATGGTTGGCCCTTTGCGACTACCCTATATAAGAGGAGTGGTACTCTCTGTCCCTTCAGTCTCAGACCCGCAATTGATTCTTTCATGACACCTCACCATTTATAATTAGTCTATATATTTGCTCATGATATATTGTGCCCACTGAAACATAAGCTTCATGGATCAGAGTCTGTGACTGTTTTGTTCACTACAAGATCTCCAGTGCCTATCCTAGTACCCACTATGTAGCAGACACTCCCGAAAAAAATTATTTGTTGAACAAATGAATGAATGAAGTTTAATCAATCTAAAGGCCAAAGAGCATGCAATGTGGAAAACGTATTTTTACAGTCCTTTGAGTAATTGTGGGAAATCCCGGTGGCGTAGCGGTTAAGTGCTACGGCTGTTAACCAAAGGGTCAGCAGTTCGAAACCACCAGGCGCTCCTTGGATATTCTATGGGGCAGTTCTGCTCTGTCCTATAGGGTCACTATGAGTCGGAATCGACTCGATGGCTCTGGGTTTGGATTTTTGGTTTTTGATTAATTGCCAGTGAATAGAAGAAATAAGTAACACTTTTCCTCCTACATTTTATTTTCAGAATTTAAAATGTAAAGGTGAAAGAATTTTACAGTGAACAGACCCAGATTCTGCCATTAATATTTCACTATCCTTGCTTTATCGTTTATCTATCTATCCCACTGTCTCTTAATCCATCTTATTTTTGATGCCTTTCTCAGTAAATTGCAGGCAAGAATACACTTTCTCCTAAACACTTCAGCGTGCATATAGTTAAAACTAGAAGTCAATATTTGTTTAAAGTTTTTCTTTTGGTATAAAATTTTTGGTATAGCCTTAAGGAAATTTTCACTAATTTTTAGCAAATGCATACACTTATGTAACCCCAGTTCTGTTCAAGATATGGAAAAATATTATCACCCCAGAAAATATTCTCCATGTGCCTTAATCATCACGTTGCCAACGAGTCGATTCCAACTCATAGTGACCCTGTAGGACAGAGTAGAACTGCCCCATAGGGTTTCCAAGGAGCAGCTGGTGGATTCAAACTGCTGACCTTTTGGTTAGCAGGCAAGCTCTTAGCCACTGCAGCACCAGTCAGTCCAAATCCAACCACTGTTACAATTTTTCCACCACAGATTATTTTTGTCTATTCTACATTTTTATATAAATGGAATGATACAGTATTATTCTTTTGTATAAGGCTTCTTCCACTCAAATATAATGTTTTTGAAATACACTGGTGTTGTTATTCATGCTAGTAATTCATCCCCTTATTGCGGAGTATTATTTCATTGTATGGATATACCGTATGTTGTTTATATGTTCTATTAATGAACACCTGAGTTATTTCTAGTTTGGGGTTATTATGAATAAAGCTGCCAGGGACATTCTCATATACACATATTTTTGTGAACAGATAAATGGAGTTATGGGCTATAGGCAGTGTTGAGTTATAAGGTAAATTGTTAGTGTTACAAGAAACTTCCAGACTTTTCTTCCAAAGTGATTGCACAGTTTCACTTTCCCTCCAACAACGTATGAGTTCTTTCACAACCTCAACACTACTTAGTGTCTTAGTCTTTTTATTTTAGCCATTCTCATGGGTGTTATATCTTGTTACAATTTTAATTTGCATTTCCCTTATGACTAATGATGAGCACTCTTTAATATGTTGATCGGCCATTTTTATATCTTCTTTTACAAAGTATTTATTCAAATATTTTGTCCATTTTCTATTGAGTTGTTTATTATTGAGTTGTGGGAATTTCTTTTGTACCCTGGTTGTGGTATTCTGTGTCAGGTTTTGCCAACATTTCTTCCTATTTGTGATTTAGCTGTTTGTTTTCTTGATGGACTTATCTGGTATTCAGAAGAGAAGTTTTTGTTTTGATATGGTCAAATTTATCAATTTTTATATTGTTATTGTTGTCCATGACTTACCTGTAAATGTGTTCCATCTTGACTTAATTTTTATGTACACTGTAAGGCAGGGATAAGGATTCATTTTTTTCCATATGGATGTCCAATTATTCCAACAACATTTGCTGAAAAGACTTTCTTTCCCAAATATCTTTCTTTAGCATCTTTGTAGATAATCAAATGACTATATAAGTGTGAGCTTATTTCTGGGCTCTCTATTCTGTTCCATTGATACATATCTTAATCCTTATACCAGTACTACATCTTGATCACCGTAAGTTTCTAGTGAGTATTAAAATCAGATAATTTAAGTTCTCTGACTTTTTGTTTTAAGATTACTTTGATTATTCTAGGCCCTTTGTATTTCCATATTAATTTTAGAGTCAGCTTGTCATTTTCTACAAATATTCTGCACTGAGATTGCTTGAGATTACATTGAATTACGGATAACAGTTTGATGCAAAGTGAAGGCCATGAAAGGCATCCCCTAACAAATCCTCTCTTCCACTTTGGAGCCTTCTTCCACTTTTCCATTGAGGCTTATTTACTTGAATTAAGCGGTCGTGTCATTGGTTTCCCTCTGCTACAAATAATAACTAATGTTTTAAGGGCATTTTACAAGTTTTACATCCATAATCTCGTTTTATCTATACCAAAGTGGGAAAAGAAAAACCTGAAAGTGAGAAATTATTTTCTTCCATTTATACATGAGATACTTGAGCCCAAAGGAGTTTAAGCAACTTGCCCAAGTTCTCATAACAAGTAAGGGAGGATTTGAATTCTGATGTGTCTTGCTCTAAAGCTTAAATGTCCTAGGAAGCCGGATATTATTAGCCTTTATTACCATTATCACATGAATGTGGGGATTTTGTGTCACGTTTTGTCTTCTAAAGCTGGGATCCAAATACTGAAGGATGGCAAGATGAGACAAGGTCGCTTTATGATGACTAAAGAAGAAAAGACCTTTAAAGACACATCCTGATGTGGCTTAGTCTTGGAATATCCAGAGTGAGATGACACAATTGAGGATGGGGGAACTGGAGGGAAGAGGCATCTGAGCAGAAGTAAGGACCATGTTGAGACCTGAAGGCCAACAGCCATGCTCACAATTTGGCCAGCAGAAGCTTTGCCTAGAGTCTGACCGCCTAAAAACAGCCTGCTCTAATGGATTTAGCTGCCTGGGAATATTTATATCTTGAGAAACTCACATGTGATACACTTGGCAATAGCTGCAGGGCACTGGTTCCTCCTCCTCCCCTCAGATGAGCTCAGGGCAGCAGAGAGAACATAGAGATTCACAAATGAGCTTTCTTTGTAGGGCACTAGCTGCTTTGAAATTCTTCATTAAATCTTTTTCACAAATAAATTGCCCAGTGTCCAGGGGGAATATTTCCATCTTTTAATCACATGCAGTTTGAATTGACTTCAAGTTTGCAGCGCGCATGGCGAGGGCTGGGGTGGAGGATCTTGGCAAAAGGTGGAGGGGGAGAGCGTCAAACGCCCAGCCCTTGCCATCTCTTTTGAATGTAAGTAACCCTTTCAAGACCCCATTATTTTCTGCTTTGAATTTTTTGTCGATACCATGTGTTTTCACTAATGGAATGCATGCTGAATAATTGAGTGTGTCTGAATTTTCGGTAGGTAGTATGGATTTTTTTTTCCCCTCATCCCACTGATCCAACCCTCAGAGTCCAGAGGGACGTATGTATCCCCCAAATTCTACTTCCTAGAGTCCAGAGGGACATTTGTGTCCCAAATACTTTTTATCAACATTCATTCTTCACCAACCAAAAATAGCAAGCCAGCACTACCTCATACAATACCCTATAAAAACAGTATTGTGCAGCTCGTGTCCATTTCTTCCACTTCAAACAGTTATACGAGTCCTTGCACTGTAAGTGGGAAAGCAGGTTCCCAAGAAACCTCAGAGGTGGAAAATGTAGGTAGGAGCTATCTGTCCCTCCGGTCATGAACAGGGTAACAAAAGGAGGTCAAAAAGGGAGCTGTTGGAGGAAGGTTGTATTTTTTGATGTGTTTAGCACACATTGTGACTACGGATTTTTGAAACAGTGAAAGTTAATTATGCATCTTACCTATGAGTATAGCATTGGTTCAAGGACTGAAATTTCAGAGTTCAACTTTCCTTTTATAGGCTGGTGAGCCACTCTAGATTAATAGTTTAAATAAAATGTCAAGTATCTGATTGCCATGGAAACAATAATACAAAGTGGACCCTGTAGCACTTTGTGCTGCAGAATTACAAGGATAAGAATTACCTTCATCTCAAGATATCTTCTGAAATGGCCGAGACAGTATCCCTGAAAAATGAGTCATTCATGCACAAAGCAAGAAATGGTGTGAAATTCTCCTGCTCAGACATGTCACCATGCACATAGTTATGAGTTGGACAAGTGTCAGTGTCTTTCAAAGGGCAGGAACAGGTGATTCAGGCAGATATTACCGCAATGTGGTCCTCACTGTTCATGAAGGAACCAGGGAGGGTTGGTGCCAGCATTAGTGGTCTTCAATCTTGGGGCTGGGAGGAGTGTCAAAAGGGGTGGCAGTCTTCTGTGGTAAAGCTCAGAAAGGTGCAGCACACACTTTGGGGTCTGCTCCAGGACCTCTTCACAGAACACATGTTCCCACTGCCTCCCCCAGCCTGATTAACAGAGCACTGCTGATTATGTTATGCAAATGATAGGAGATGGATTTCATATTTCCCCCAGCCAGGCTTTGCACAGCTTTGCATTTATTATCCCCCTTTAAAAATACAGAGTCCTCAGAGAAGGGGAATGGCTCATTTTTATTTGTTCACCAGCAGAGCTGGCACAGAGCTGTCAAGCAATCATCCTGGGCTGTGATCTGCAAAGCTGCCCTTTGTTGTTAGATTCCTTCTTACCCCCCAGATTATTTACAAAACGCACACACATAGACATCGGTACTCCTCAAAACAAGTTATTTCTCCATTTGGCAAATCTTGTCAGCCTGGGGGATGAAAATGTTACAGCATTTGCTGACAAGCTATCAGACAGACCCGGAGTTACGTCCCCAGTACCTTGTCCTCATTCACAGTCCAGGATGGTAAATACATAGCAGGTCCTAGTTCTAGATGATTGTGCAATCAGCCATCTGCCCCTTTAGCGCTTCTGCTTCTGCTTGCCACTCCTTAGTGTTTGTCACCTGGAAAGCAGTGACTTCATTTCCCTCTGTTTGGAAATAGAAGGATTGAGCTGGTATTTGCATCGTTACCAATAAGATTTAGAAATCAAGGTTCGATCTCTCAATGTTAGGTAGAGAAGTCTTTAGTCTCTACAATGGAAATATTTCTGAAGTACATATCATGGTAAGATTTTTTCTTCTATTCCTATAATAGCTTGAAAGCCAAGAAAACACAGCGTAGCTTTCTATTAACCTCTCCCCCGCCCCCATTCTCCCTCACTCCACCCCGAGTTCCCACCCCAAGGAGGAACTAATATAATTGTGTACATTAAGCAAGTGGAAATTAATGGTGCAGAGATCAGCTGACATGTCAATTCCTCCAGAAGAATTCGTATGATGATTTCTCCTGATTTACAAGATACAGCCCAGGAACAGAATGAGCTCATCAGAGTGGGAAAAAATGGCCTCTTGTCACAACTTGCTAAGAACTCCACAGATCTTTGTCAAATGGGAATAAAACTCTGTAGCTCTAGAAAGGTTTATTAAATCAGAGATTTATAATCCAGCTTTGCAAATAGCTACTCGCCACCTACGTCTGATGAATCATGACTCATTCCAGACATGTGACATAGAATACTGATATATATATACGTTGTCGTGTGCCATCAAGTCAATTCCAACTCATAGCAACACTATTTGACAGAGTAGGACTGCTCCATAGGGTTTCCTAGATTGTAATCTTTATGGGAGCAGATCAATCGCCAGGTCTTTCTCCTGCACAGCAACTGGGTGAATCAGAATCAGAAACCTTTTGGTTACCACTGTGCCACCAGGGTGTGTGTGTGTGTGTGTGTGTGTATATATATATATATTCCAGTTACCATCAAGTCAGCTTTGACTCATGGTGACCCCATGTGTGTCAGAGTAGAACTCTGCTCCACTGGGTTCTCAATAGTTGAATTTTTGGAAGTGGATTTCTGGGTCTTTCTTCCAAGGCACCTCTGGGTGAACTTGAACTTCAAATCTTTTGGTTAGCAGCTGAGGGTGTTAACTGCACCACCAAGGGACTCCATACACACACATGCATTTACATATAAGTGTATATAGGTATTTTTTTCAAACCAACCTTGAGTGTCTATGAGTTGTGTCACATACTAGGCCTCATAGTTAACCTTGTAGGTTAATCAATAGCTAATGACAGCAGCAGCTAACATTTGCTGAGCCTTATTATGAGCCAGAAGATTTACAGACATTACCTCTAGTTGTTACATCAAGTCTGCAAAGTAGATGCTAGCTCCATTTCTCAGATGGGAAAACCAAGACAGAGTTTGTGTGGCTGTCTGGGTTGTAATGGTGCAGTCAGGATTCAAATACAAGTCTGTGCTGATTCACTGTCCATGTCATATATATCAGTAGAGAATCTTATAATTTCCAGTGACAGAAAGCTCTGTGTAAACTAGGATAAACAGTGAAGGGAATTGTCTTACATAACCTAAAAGGCCAGAGATTGGTATCAGTGGAAGCAGTTTAAATTATATCACCAAGGGTGTAATTTCTTGCTGTCTATCTGCTCTGTGTCTTTCATAAAGTGGGACCATCCCCAGGTTCCACAATGTGGCACAGTCTTTCTGCCTCACCCATTAGGTTTTCATATGGTTCTGGATGGCATATGGTTCTGGATGGCATATGGTTCTGGATGGCACACCCTCAACATGTCAACCAGAAGAGAAAGACAGGTTTCTTAAATCTCAGAGAAGACAGCAAAGTTCCACATTCCTAGAATCCCAGCAAATATCTTATATTAACTCCTTGAGTCTGAAAGGATTACATTCTCATCTTTGAACCATCCTCTCAGTCAGGGAAAGTATGCCAATCAGGGCCCATATCTGGAATTGGGAACGGAATCAATCCCACCCAAAACACATGGCTAAGAATGAAGGAGAGATGGTTTCCATGAAACTGTCCAACACCAACAAAAACAAAACAAACAAAAAAGCAAAGGCAAGTTTCCTGTTCACACTTTTTATTAAGGAATATATAATAGAGATAAGAAAGCAAAAGGCACACCAGTAAAATGGATTTAAGAGCAAACATAAAACAACATTTAAAGAAGGACAGTAAACAAGGGCTGAGAAGGACATCTTAGGAATTCTTCAAGTTAGATGAAAAATAAATAAGGCCAGAGTCTCCAAACAGAAAGTTTTGAGCAGTGTGTATCACAAGGGCTAGAGAAGAGATTAAAGTAAAGAGACAATTGTCAAAAGAAAGGCTAGTCAGGAGGATAACGCAAAGGCTGAGATGTGAGGTCATACTCTCAAAAAGCATGCGTTCAGCATAAACTACGTCATGTGTCAGGCAGTGTGCTAGACACAAGACTAGGAGAGGGTAGTCAAAGAAGAATTAGACACAGGCCTTGTCCTCAAGGAGCTCACAGTCTAAAACGGGAAGTAAATATGTAAATATCAATTGTAACCCAGCATGGTAGGTAGTACGTGGAGATAAGGAAAACATGCTCTGGAGTGAATGAGAACAACTGACACGACCTAGAGAAATATGAGGTCATACTTGAGCTGGATTTTACAGTGATAACAATAGCTTAAATTAGCTTAGCAGTTTGGGGATATAAACGGTGGGTTCCAGCTAAACTATGTTGCAGGAATGGCAAGTTTATAAAAAAGCAGGCAGGCAGGCAGGTGGGGAGGCAGTTGAAAAAGAAGGGAGGGAGGGAGGGAGGGAGGGAGGGAGGGAGGGAGGGAGGAAGGAAGGAAGGAAGGAAGGAAGGAAGGAAGGAAGGAAGGAAGGAAGGAAGGAAGGAAGGAAGGAAGGAAGGAAGGAAGGAAGGAAGGAAGGAAGGAAGGAAGGAAGGAAGGAAGGAAGGAAGGAAGGAAGGAAGGAAGGAAGGAAGGAAGGAAGGAAATTGTTTTCTTATTTGGTTGTACTTGTTTGTCTTCTGGTTTACCAGCCCAGGCCCTTCCCATTTCCTTTTTTAAGCTTTTCAGGCTTGGCCTTAAAATGTCACCAATAGTAGCAGTAACTGTGAAGAAATGAACTAACATTTACAATTAATGTTAGAAAGAGAATGTGTTTCCTTTGGGGCAATGTTATAGAATTTAGTTTGCACACACTTCTTATCTTCCCACCCTTGATCTATGCTATATGGTAATCCCTGGTACAATTTGTGGCATTACCTAGAGAAAAGGGACCTTTTTTTTAAACTGAATTGTTGGTTTGGCACTAGGGTCTGAAAGCCCAGATGAATTGATGATATTATTTTTCCACTGATTGGTGCTCTGCCGAGACACTAATGTATGCATATGAGACAGGGAAAGGAAGGAAGACAAACGGTTGTTTTGACCTTGTAAAATAAAGCATTGTGAAGAGGCAATTTCAGACATCAGTAGTTTCAGTGCAGAGCATTTCTCTGCTGTGATTGAGAAATGTCACCCTGTCAGACATTCTGGAAAGTGGAACAGGGTCAGGAGTGGAGGACCAGCAACAATTTGCCTGAACTTGAGATGTGTCATCCTTTAGCTCTGGGGTTGCTTGTATTCCTACTGATATTCATTCACTGAAAGGCATCACTAAGAGACACATATACAGTATTTATATCCTCCTGAACCCATCACTTATTAATATAGCATTAAAGTAGTGCCAGAGTATACTGTTTCACCTTGCACTTTATGGCTGGCGTTGCAAACTTTCTGTTCACTTCCTTTCATAAGTCATTTTTGTTCAATTATTCGTTGAAATTGGCTCCCCTGAAATTTGGGAGAAATTAAATGTTATATCCAAATTCATACCAAATTAATTAATCATGATTAATGTCCCTACAATAAATACAAAAGGAATTCATCACGATTAGAAACATATTGAAATGGGAAGCTCAGAATGTGAAGTTTCTCGTGCTCATATACTGTATAAGCCTGGGAAAGCTACCCACAGGGTTCTGTGTCCTTGTCATTTCTTCTATTGTCGTAGTCATTTTCTAAGGTTTGTGGACAAGGGTGCCCATAAGTGGAGATGAATGGTGACTTTTTCTTTTTAACTCCTGGGCTTTAGGGATACCTCCTTTATAGGAATGCAGAGCATAAGCCTTTAGACTAGGGATTGGTAAACTGCGACTTGCAGACCAAATCTGGCCTGCTGCCCATCTTTCCATGAGGGTTTATTGGAACTCACCATGCCTATTTGTGTACATATTGCCTATGGTTGCGTAGGTGATACACTAGTAGAGTTAAAAAATTTCAACAGAGAGACCACATGACCTGCAAAGTAGTGGCGTCACTAGGGAGGTGCAGGGGGTGTGAACTGCACCAGGTGACACGGTCAGAGACGCTGACACCAAAATGACTGTCTATAAAATTTTTGTGCAGTGTTTCTGCAGAATTTTATTATTTTTCATAAAAATATCCCTGTAGTTAGTTATAACAACAACAACAAAAAGTTTTGTAAGCCCAGCTTAGATGTGTCAATATACTTGCAAGGCTTAACTCTACGCTAATATGCTTTTGAGCCTTCTAATGCACTCTGGTCAGAGCTGTCCTTATTACCCAATTACAACGACACCTCGAATCACGTGGTTTCCTCTGCACGCGCTACAAGCATGCGCTGTTGTTTCTGTTGCTGCTGGTGTTTTTATAGTTGCTGATTTTGTCAAATTTTCTGGTATTTTAGCTACAATATTGTGGTCATTAGCATGGGAAGCTGCTACCATGAGTTTCCACACTGGGTGACACCAACCCTAGTGACCCCACTGTTAAAAGCTGAAAATATTTACTATCTGGGCCTTTACAGAAAAAGTTTGCGAACCCCTGCTTTAGATAGGCAGAGGGGAATAGACTTCTCATTTATGACGTTTGATTATCTCATCTATTTGAGGATAAGGACACTTCATTGATTCTAACTAAAACTTCTATGAAGACAGTGACTCTGGTTTTGACTCCCATGGCAAGTACAGTGTCCAGCACAGAGCTTGGCAGGGCACATGCCCTCACTATGTTGTGGTTGAGTGAATGAATAAATGGACGAATAAACTAATGCTTTACCACATATATCTTGGGCAAGGACCTCATCTTATTTTAGTGCTTAACGTCTATACCAATGAAATAGGGAGAGATATTTCTTGTTATTTATAACATGTTTTGAGATTAGATACAATTATATAATAGTCTATACAGTTCTACAGGAGTAGCTTTTGCATTTTGCTTACTTATTTAGCAAACACATATATGACAATCATGTGCTAAGCATGAGTGCTTTGCAAATATTAACTCATTTAATCCTCATACAACTCTGTGATAGAATTTCAGAAGGGGAAAGAGAGATACAGAGATGTAAACTGACTTGGTTAAGATTAAAAAAACTAGGTTTTAAGGGCAGAACCAGGATTTGGACCTCAACCGTCTAGTTTTGGAATCTGGCTTCTATGTCCTGTGCTATGTTGCTCTGTATTTTGTACAAGAAGATATATTGTTTTTCAACGACCAGGCCCTCTCTTTTGGGTAATGAAACAAATGTTCTGATCTCATCTGGTTTCCTTTGTTTTTTTCTTATTGGGGAAGGCCCTCCTACATTAGTGGCTGGTGCCCCAAATCTCCAAAAGTACCTATAGACACACCGGATCATTATTAAAATATGATTAATTACGTTTAAAAGAAATCCTCTGGAAAACGTTTTACTCTTTCAGGAAATTCATCATCTCCTATTAATTCCTGGGGTGAAGGTTTCAAAATTAGGTAGGTAGAATTTCAGATGTTCTTCAACTTATCCATTTGATTCTTTTTATTTTATTTATTTATTTTGTTGTGCTTTAGGTGAAAGTTTACAGAGCAAATTAGTTTCTCATTTAACAATTAATACACAGATTGTTTTGTGACATTGGTTGCCAACTCTACGATGTGTCAACACTCTCCCCTTCTCCACCCTGGGTTCCCTGTTTTCATTTGTCCGTTTTTCCCATCCCTTCCCATCTTCTCATCTTTGCTTTTGGGCAGGTGGGCCCATGATTGAACGATGAAGCACCTTCCTTACATGTTATTGTTTGTTTTATAGACCTGTCTAAGCTTTGGCTGACGGGTGAACTTCAGAGTGACTTCAGCTTTGAGTTAAAAGGTTGCCCAGGTGCCATACTCTTGGGGTTTCTACAGTCTCTCTCAGACCAGTAAGTCTGGTCTTTTTTTGTGAATTTGAATTTTGTTCTACGTTTTTCTCCCACTCTGTCATTTGATTAATTTTAAAATCAGTTTGAAGGCTTTAATTAAATGAAGACAACATAAAAATGTGTGGTTCTCTGTATGAGTCAGTTCTCAGGGGTAAGGTTCAGCAGAAAGCATCAACGTTAAGTAGAAAAAAAATTAAGAATTTCTGGAAGGATAGTAGGAGGTTCATAGACTTGACCCCTGAAGAACCAAGTTCTGATAATGGGCAGGAACTAAAGGAGACTGGGCATCAGGAATGAGCTAGTTCCAGGACACTGTAGCTGCTGGGCAGAGGATGCTACTTAGGATCTACTATCCACTATCCACACTCCATCGCCCTGACAGACTCATGGGTTTGTAGCTTCCATTCGTTGGGAATATTTTCTTAATTATCCATGTGTTTTTGCATCACCACCTCAGACTTAAAGACCTAAAAGGGTTAAGGGTACCTGTCTTAGCTGCTAGGAGACGTGAAGGTAGAGTGTCTGGCCTCTTGTCACCAAGCTTCACACACTATGTATGGCTCAAATATCAGAAGAATGTTCAGATGCTGGGTAGTCAAATATATTTCTATATCTAAACCCCACCTTATATATCTATATATGTAAATTTAATATATTATGTAGTATATATGTGTATTACATATTGTATATATATCCCCAAACAGTCCCACCCTATCCCTGCATTTTTCACTGTCAGTAACAAATTTTCAAAAGAACTTTCCTCTCTCTGGTTGTCTTGCTAAACAAAGATTATTTTATGGTGGTAACAGTTTCAACAAATATTTTTTTTTAGCTGATGTGGCAAAAAGTCAGAAGTTTAAGATAAACTTCATGCCATTTTTTGTTTCCCCTAAACACAGGTAGCATGTTACCTTTACATGGATTAACCGTTATGAGTTGCCGGGACTCAACAATTTTGTCCTAAAGTGATTCTTCATACTCATAGAAAAATCCTGCACTCATCACTTCATCTTGCTGGGGGCAAATGTTCATTAAATATCAAATGTGCAAGGGCAAGGAACTAAACATGGAAAGTCACAGATAAGCTAGAAGTCTACTTCAAACCCTTGGTGAAGATTTTAAAAACTGTGTTGCAGATGTGTATCTGACTTGACTTTTTTTAATTTGGAACTGGATTATGTGTCATTATTTCATCTTTGATTCATCCAACAAAAATTCACAAAGTTTCCTCTACATGCAGACCGAGTGCCTACTAGTGGCCATGTTCTGGCCAAATTAAGCACCAAGATTTTTATCCTACTTCTTAAGTGACTACAGTGAAAGATGTTTTTGAACTGAAAAAATTGTTTTATAGAATGTATTTTATTTCAAGCAAATAATTCAGAAATGTGGTAGATTGCTATAATTGTTGTCGTTGTTAGTTGCCATCAAGTTGATTCCAACTCAAGTGACCCCATGTGTGTAGAATAACTGCTCATATGCTTTTCAAGGTCATGATCTTTCAGAAGTAGAATGCCAGGCCTGTCTTCTGAGATGCCTCTAGATGGATTTGAACCACCAACTTTTTGGTTAGTTGTTGAGCACTTAACCATTTGCGCTACCCAGGGACTTCTGATTGTTGTAATAGTGGCCCCTAATGAGTCATGAGTTTTGTAAAGTTATGTTGTCACTCCTCCCATCAAGAGGCGGAATCTATTTAAATCTGGCTCAAACGTGTGATTTTTATTGACCTGAAAGTAGCAGAAATGATGATGTAAGAAAGCAGTAGAAACGATAATGTGTGAATTCTAGAGCCTAGGTCTGAATAGACCTGGCCACTTCTGCTCCCCCTGTGTTGGAACCCTGAGACTATGCCAGCCTTTGAAGAAGCCCAGTCTAGCCCATTGGAGAATGAGGGCCACTTGGAGCGGAACTGCAGTGCCTCAGCCAATAGCCAGATATGTGACAGAGGTAAGTAGAGGTCATAGGGACCCTCCAGCTTCAGTGGAGCTGTCAGAAGACTGCACCTACATGACTGATTCTTGGTAAGACCAGTTGAAGAACAGCCCACTCAACCTCCAGAATTGCAAAAACTAATAAAATATTGCTGTTTTAAGTTACTGAGTATTTCAATGGTTTGTTAAGCAGCAACACATAACTGAAAAAGGAAATACTTATTGAACATCTATTACCATTGAATTTACCATTCTGGGATTCAGCTTCTCTGACTAGATTCTACTTCTTCATAGCCATCTATAGTGGCCATTTCCCAAAATTGTTTAGAATTCACCTATCTGATGAAACTATTTCCAATCAGCATGATACCGAAAATACCTCAGTTTTCTCTTTGTGGTTTTATCTGTCTTTTTTGGAAAATAATCATGATTTTTTTACATAGCCACAATTATAGAAATTTAGAGAAAAAAACTACATTAATTTTTTTTTTAATTTATCTGGAGTCATAAACTTCCAAAAAAGGAGGGACACAGGGAGAAAAGGAATTGAACAAAACTTTTGGACCGACATTACTGTAAGCATCTTCAAGTGTTGTTTAGAAAGAGTGCTTGTGAGTCTCAATATCCCTTTGTGTTTCTAATAACATGAGGGGCTGCTTGTGGATTCAATGTTTAGACCTTGTCCAACATGCACCACAAATACCCCAAAACAACTGGGACTTTTATAAAAGTCAAAAAGTTTTGTTTAACAAAAAGGGGTTTTATGACCTGCTGAATTATCTCCATAATGTTGTTGTTGTTGCTGTGTGTCGTCCAGTCGATTCCGACTCCAGTGACCCTATCAGACAGAGTGCAACTGCCCCACTGGGTTTCTTAGGAGCGGCCAGTGGATTCAAACTCCTGATCTTTTGGTTAGCAGCCACACCCTTAACCGCTGTGCCACCAGAGCTCAAATATATACACACACACACACATACGCACGCACACACATATTTATCTCAGGAAATGCCAGAGAAATACACTTGGGCTCGATAACCGACCGTGTCCCTGGTTTCAGATTCCTCAAGAAGTATCTCCAGGCCTTTCCTACTGAAGGTTGTGTCTGGAACGAATCCGTTCATCCTGGAGAACTCTGCAGAGTGGGTGTGAGCAGCGCAGGAATCCTTGCCATGCTGCAGGAAAGAATATTTTGTTCTCTGCAGGTAAAACATTAGAGGCTTCTTTCCTGGGCCGTTATGTGCGTCCTCTTCTGTTTTGACGTGGAACCACTGAGGCCTTCCACTCTGCCTTGGTAAGGGGAAGAGGACATCTACAGAAGCCTGAGCGCTATGTCAGTGAGGTGCACGTTAAGTGCCTTCTTTTCTGTCATTTGCCTGGGAGAAGCCCAAAACAGCATTTTTTCCCCCTGCATTTTTGTCTGACAGGTAAAAGCCTGTTCAGCTATGCCTCATATTGTCTCATGGAAATTAGACTCATTCTTCTAAAATTAAAAAGCTTCATCCAATCTTGACTTATTACATATCAAATTGATAGGCATATTGAGATCATGCGTTTTCTTTTTTAGTAAGGTGAAAACTCAAGGTTCATCATATTTTCAGCTAACAGTTATTAGAAATCTGTAAGACAATTAAAATAATTTGAAAGATTACATTATAAAAAAAAAGGGAACATCAGTTTCAAGCATGATGTTGTAGAATTCAAATTGTTGACTTGAATTGCATATCAGAATTTAACACATCCAGCCCCAACATAAATACTGTTAAGCAAGCTTCAACTGAGCTTAACAGGGTTTAACATGTTCAGTTGTGGTATTTGTTTAAAAAGAATTATTCCTTGCTTTTCTTACAGGTATCTATTTGATATGACTTTTTAGAGCTTTGCCTCTCAGATGCAATCCCTAAAACTCAAGTGTTCATTACTCTACCTAGGGGGTTGTGCTTTTGCCTTCACTGTCAGGATAACTGGACAAACATTTTGCCTCAATCATCTGTATAAAACATATCTAGTAGGATAAGTTCATCTTTCAAAGTCCAGTATAATTTTATTATAAACCACAGCTCACTGGATTCATCAAAACAACAGTAATTTACAGTAATCCCAGAACCCAGTCTAGTGCCGTCCTTATGTGTCAAACAGCCAGAAAGAAACTTCGAACTATCTTCAAGTGTATAATATGTTATTATATAGATAATATCACCAGATGTTTTCCATCTTCTCTGAGGATAGATTAATATGCAATGGGCCTATACTCTAGTAAAGAAATTCAAGCTAGACAAGTCGTTGGGTATTAGAAGTGTTTTGAAACTACAGTGATCTCCTTAACAGGATGTGAAGCTACTATCAATCTATCATCTGACTATTTGACCTTATTGCTTAATATCTATCAAGAGTTCAGCCTACTTAGGAAGGCTTGCTTGCAGAATATGAAGTTCATTATGAAGGAATCATCCTTTCCTCTAGATAATCTAGTTTCCTCTGGATCTAACAGGCTCAGGAAAAAGGGAGGTACTTGGAGCATGTGCAGTTGGCACCAACCTCTGCCACCTCCCCCACTAAGATCGTACCTAAATTATATTTTGGTGCAATGCTATCACACTACATAAGAAGTCGGTCTCATAGCAATGTCTACTGCAAGCGTGCTGTTGAGATTGCTGTTCTCTGCCCTACACAGCTCTTTCTATGAGGATCGCTGAGAGAAATCACTCCCAGGCCTTAGTAACAAGTCTTGTTCTACTTTCTGGAGTCATTGGTTTTTATCTAATAAACACAGTGATTGTGTAACTGCAAGATTTCTCATTTTGTGATGACAGCTAGAAAACTTAGATCCAATTTTGTGGTACACTGATGTGTAAATATAGTAAATACAGTTTGGCAAATTTCTCAGCTTTTATATCTTCATCCATAGACTTCTTTTTGTTTTAATTTTTTTTTACCTCTACTTTTAATTTGTGCCACTTGGTTATAATAATATTAATATTTCCTGTAATAGCTTCCATTTGTTGTGTGCTTACTATCTTCAAGGTATATGCCAAGACCTCAATATGCAGTACTTAATTTAATCCTTACAAAATACAAACTTCCAAATCTTTGCAAAATTATTACCTTTTTTTAATATATAAAAAACCCAAAACCCATTGCCACTCAAGTCAATTCTGACTCATAGAGACCCGATAGGACAGAGTAGAACTGCCCCATAGAGTTTCCAAGGAGCACTTGGTGGATTTGAACTGCCAACCTTTTGGTTAGCAGCCGTAGTTATTAAACACTAAGTCACCAGGGTTTCCTTTTTTATATATATAAAGGAACAAAAGATCAGCAAGTTTTAGTTTCTCCTCTAGCTACTAGTGAGGAATTGAGACTTCCTTTAAGATGTGCTCTTAATAAGAAGAATGAGTATATGGAGAGCAGAGTCTAGGTACTCATCACTGCAACAGGTGCTTTATATGTGTTATCTTAATTAAAGCCAGTAAACTCTGTATCATAGGTACTATATAAGTTCTACCAAGTACCAGTAAACCCAAACAAACCCGTTGTGTTGAGTCAATTCCAACTCATAGAGACCCTATACGATGGAGTAGAACTGCCCTGTAGGGTTTCCAAGGAGCGGATGGTGGATTTGAACTGCCAACCTTTTGGTTAGCTACCAAATTTTTAACCATTGTGCCACCAGGGCTCCACCAAGTATCAGTAGTATTTATTAACAAGAACTTTTATTATCCTCATTATGCTGATAAGGAAACTGAAGCACAAAGAAGTTAAGTACCTTTTCAAGGTCCAAGGTAGGCGGTAGAGCCGGGATATGAACCCAGGTGGTTTAACTCAGTGGCACACAACAACAACAATTTAACTCCAGGCTCCATGAGTTTAAACATGACATTATCCTGCTAGTATTTTTTTTATATACCCTTATGAGCCACCATAAACTTATCCTGGAACAGATGAGGGGTGTCGTTGTGTGCCATGAATCGATTCTGACTCATAGTGACCCTATAAAAAAAAAAACTGTCCCACAGGGTTTCCTAGGCTGTAAGCTTTACAGAAGCAGATTGTCAGGTCTTTTACCCTGCAGACAGAGCTGCTGGTGGGTTCAAACAGCCAACTTTCCAATTAGCAGTAGAGCACTTAACCTTTGCGCCAACAGGACTCTTTCAATGGGTAGTAATTATATCTGAGTACATCTGTACCTATATTTACATACATCCCTATCCACCATTTCATCTTTCTATGAGGAAGTGATCTTGCTCGGTGCTAAAGTAAAAAGAATATATAACAGGACTAGGTAGCTCTGCCTGCAGTCTGGAGGAAGGGCCAAGTGACTCTTAAAAGTTCATTTCTGCCCCAATTCAACTGGGTTAAATATTCCTAAAGGGCAGAGAGTATGCAAATACGCTTTGAACAGTAATAAACATGAACTACTCTTACCTGACTCATTGGTACCCCTTGGTTTTTCATGAGTGCCAGAGCTGGACAGACTTCCACGTTCCTGGTGTGTCTCTTTATTAGCCAAGAATGACTTCACTCCCTTTATAATGAACTTTGCTCTACTCCTAGAACACACCCATCATTCTCTCAACCATATGATGGCTGCCTATTAATAGTCCTGTTTTCAAGATCTGAAGTTTCATCCTAGGGATGGGGCTTTTGTACCTGAACCTGGTTCTTGTTTACCTGCTGAAGCACGATGTGTTTGGGACTTTGTGCCTGCAAATCAGGGCCACATAAAGAGAGTGACGTCAAGTAAATAAAGTCTGAATTGATTCGTACTTTTGGTTGTAAGTAAATTCTAACCAGGTTAAGACAAAAATGAAACTTATTATGAATCCATCAATGTCATGAAATGCCCAAAACGAATGGATTTGGGCATTCAGTGATTCTAGATGGGGACTCTTGTCTTCTTTTTACAAACTTTCTGGATACATGAGTAATGGACCCAGAGTTACTTTATCAATAGAGGCAGAGGGGATTTTGTTTTGTGTAACTTTTTTTTTTCTTCTTTGTATGAGAAATAAAATGGAGGTTAATCAATCAAGTCAGTAGAAGAACTGTTAGGACTGGGCTGAAATAAAACTGTAATCTTTGGGGGTAAATAATTAGAATTTGGTCCTGGGACTATAGAATCTGCCATGTTGCCGATCTTCACTTTTCTCTTAGAAATAAATAAAACGTTCAGCTTGCCTTTGGTGGGTGTGTTCTTTCTGTTCATCTACATGGGGTGCCGAGAGGAAAAGTGTTCACTATTTCTAAGCACTGGAGAAAGAGTTGCCTCTTGAGGAAAATCAGTGATTTTCCTCCGACATTGGTTCTCTACTTACACAAGGAAGTCATCGAGGGTTCTGCCAGCACCTAGACCGTGTTCATTTCAAGGAGACTGTTGTGGGACTACACTGACTGGGGCCATGTGCCTTATGATACTAAGGTCAAATAATTGTCTCTCCCCACATTGCACTTTGTGAAATAATTGATAATGCCTTATTTTGTGCTACCATGTAAAAGCTTATGGTATTATACTGGAATGATTATTTACCTTGAGGGGCAGGGCAGTTTATGTAGAACATTGGTTAAGGGTAGGGTTCACATCTTAGCACTACTACCAACAATCTGTGTGATCTTTGCAAGTTTCTTAAGTCTTCTTTGCCTCTATTTCCTCCACTATGAAACGGGAATAATAGCAGTCCCCACCACATAGAGATGTAAGAACCAAATACGCATAATATGCATAATTAATGGTACATATTACACATACGCCTGGTGGCATAGTGGTTAAGAGTTATGGCTGCTAACCAAAAGGTCAGCAGTCTGAATCCATCAGCTGCTCCTTGGAAATCCTATGGTGCAGTTCTACTCTGTACTATAGGGTCAGTATGGGTCAGAATCAACTCAAGGGCAATGGGTTACTGGTTAATATGCATAAAGTATTTTAAAATAAACCAGTTGCTGTCAATTTGATTTCGACTCAAACAGCGTCCCCACAGGTTTCAGAGTAGGGCTGTGCTTCATAGGGTTTTCAAAGGCTGATTTTTCCAAAATAGATAGCCAGAACTTTCTTCCAAGGAACTTCTGGGTCACCCAAACCTTCAACCTTCCAGTTAGCAAGCAGTGTAGCATGTTAACTGTATAGTAAGTGCCACGCAAGTGTTAGCTGTTCCTGTCACGGATGTCTTTACATAACATCCCATTCATACTGACCTCATTATCCTTCTCACTCCTTTTACCTCCTGCAGGCCTAGTCACCTCACTTCAGTCCAGGACAATTGCTTCCAAGCTGGTCTCTCTGCCCTTCCTCCTTTTGACTCAATCTCCCGTGTAGATTCTTTGTTAATCTTCTTACATGCCAATTTCTACTGTTCTCAATAAAAAATATTCTTCTTTGCCTGGCACTTATGACCCTCCACAATTTGTATTTAAAAAAAAAAATTTTTTTTGACTATTCCTTCTGGTCTGCTAAATAAGCTGTACCACAAGAGTTGCTGCATCCTTTGTAGAGGAGGTAGAGTAGGGAAATAAGGGCACTATCTGAAGAGATACAAAGTGGATATTCTTAATTTCTGCTTAATAAATCAGGGCTTCTGAGGGTGGTTCTAAGTAAAGCCTGGCTACATTAATGTTGAATCCTAAGGCAGGCAACTCCTGTGTAATCCAGGAAGTCCCTGCAGATGGAAGGGCCATCGTCACCTCTAGGACATGATGTACACAGCTCCTAAACCACCCTATGTCGTTCATGAAAAGCTGAATTGAATGGCACACGATTGGTCGGCAGCTGTACTGAATGTCTCGTTGCACAGTGACAAGTAACTGCATTAGCTGTCGTTACAACTTGGCCTGTACATTACGTAATACAATTTTATAGCTTTAAGAAATATTAAACAGGAATGAAGGCAAGCAATATATTCCTAATGAGTTTACAACATCTCATCTGTACTCCTCTTCACTTTGGCTATCAGAAGCCAAAATTATTTCCTCTTCTTTGTGAAGCAGAATTGGTTTGTTTCCAACCCTGCATTCTGCTATACCTTCTGATGGTATCTGTGCACTGAGAGAAGCAAAGATATTGGTATTATATAGATCTCATTTCTCTTCTGCAAAATGTATGCACGAGTGCTGTTGTATTGCTTCTCTGTGTCTGTTTTGGTCACATTTTAGAAATTTTTGTAGTTGGCAGGGGCTCCACTCTATGCTTCTTGCCTGTCTTATCCTGCACCCCATGAAACCGATCAGGTTGCCAAGTTCTTACTGACATCAAAGCAGACTCTGGGCTCAGATCATCTCTGTGGGATGCAGAGGAAGAGGAGAAATAGCTCTTGCCCAGAGAACACTTCTCTGACCGAGTTCTAAGTCAATTCTGGGGCTTATCTGACAGTTTTTTCTCTGGCCAGCCTCCTGGTGAAGTCAAATATTGCAGCTGACGTCAATCGGCTTGTGGCCAGGTGCTGGCTGGTCGACATTGGGCAAAATCTCAGGGCAGCAGATCCATTCCCCTCAGATCTCCATTTTTACAGTTCCATTTTGCATGATGTTCTTTCAAAAAGCAGTAAAAGCAGCAAACAGATTAAAAAGCACAAGCTACCCATGTGTACATTCCTTTCTCCTGAACCCAAATGAATACAGTGCCAACGGTAACAAAGGTTAATTAATAGCACAACAAAGATTCTGATAAAAAATGTCCCTCTTCACACAGGCTGCAGAGCTAGACTGTTGCCTTGGCTGCATTATTCAAACCTGTGCAAAGACTCCGGAGTCTCTTTATACCTTCTATATAGGTTCACACACAGGGTTGAGGATGATATAGCTGCCAAGTGTGTGGCCTTAATTCGGGCATCCAATATTTCCCCACATTTTGATACATTCCTATGGGTTTTGGATTTCTCCTTAATTATGCTCAGGTGCCCACGGGCCCATGTTACCCCTGGTCTTACAGGCTCATCGGTGAGACACAGCAAAGTCTTATGCTCCTAAACACATCCTTCCCCAATCACCAAAATATGCACTACTTTTCATCCCCACAGACCCTTACCAATCAACAGGTCATCACTAGTGACCATGAGTTTGTGCTTAAGGAAAGCTGCTTAGGAAAACTTGTGTTTGTGAAGCAGTTTGCGGACTGGACAGGTATTTCTGGTTCCTGGTTTTGAGTAGGGGTCAAGCGCAAACACATGTAGACAGAAAGGCCACATTCGGGCCTGACATAACCCATGTATATACAAACAGACACAGTGAGCAAGTGCAGGATTTGGACTTTTTGAGGGGTCAGTCAGGCATTTATCTAAGGTCTAGGCATAACCTTGATGTGTTTTCTTATTTCAGGTGGGTGCAGGGAGCCTTCTCCTCCTGGAAACTCTGCTTAGAATCTTCCCATCATGGACATTCTTGTGGGCTATACTGTAGGAATAACTTGACCTTGAAATAGAAAGTTGACCTTATTTACTCAGTAGACCCTCTGGTGTCTATTTCTTGGTAGGAACAGCCCCCACCATCAATGCTTTAAAATATAGAAAAAAATGTTTGAATGTTATCATCACATAACTTTAGAGTTTTTAAGTATCTTGTTGTTAGGTGACGTCGAGTCGGTTCTGACTTGTAGAGACCCTATGTGCAAAAGAACAAAACACTGCCCTGTTTTAGAAACCACCTATTCGGTCTGTTCATTTTTCAGCTGGAAGGCAGTGGTGGTTCAGTGGTAGAATTCTTCCCTTTCATGTGGGAGATGGGGGTTCAATTCCCTGCGCATTTTTTATGTAGCCACCATTTCAATGGAGGCTTGCATGTCGCTGAGCAGGTTTCAGCAGAGCTTCCAGACTAAGATGGACTAGGGATAAAGATCTGACAATCTGTATCCAAAAATCAGCCAGTGACAACCCTATGGATCACGATGGTCCAATATGCAATCAATCATGGGGATGGCACTGGACTGGCTGTGTTTCCTTCTGTTGTGCGTGGGGTCTCCGTGAGTTGGGAGTCTGCTTTTTGGCAGCTAATGACAACATTATACAGCTAAGAGAACTAAGACTCAGTTAGTGGAAAAGCTGAGCTTAGAATCAAGGTGTATTCACTCCCTGAATCATAAAAAAAAAAAAAAAAAGACTGACTGCCTTCGAGTCCATTCCAACCCATAGCAACCTTGTGGGTCAGAGTAGCATTTCCCCATAGGGTTTCCAAGGCTATACCCACTAATTTTAGGAAAACCATTAATGCAACCCTTTCCCATCAAAATTTTCCTAAGACCCAAAAATTATTTTTAACCCTCTGTTAAGAAAGTTTGGTGCATTTTAATGTTGTACAACTGACTTATTTTTCTTAAATATTTGTGAAACACTGGTAAATAATTGGAGTAAAATAAAGCAAAGAAATGGGGCCAATTACTGAAATTGACAACAAAATGTAATCATACCCTTTATGAATTCACTCTTAATGATTTTTTCTTGGTTTTCCTAATGCGCCATGGTTAGCACATGTATAAAGGTAAAAAACTGCCTTAATCTTTCCAGCGTGAGCTGAATGTTAAAACAAACAAAAAAACTACCTAGATGCTATGCAATACAGTTCAAATTTTATGTGAGAAATGTTTATAATTACTGTTAGTCCTAAAAGCTTAAGATATTCTTATTAGTCATCTTTGGGTTCTGGCGTATCCTCAAACTAACTCTAATCAAACTACTTTCCTCGCTGTCCCAAATTCATATCTAGTACTAAGATTTGGGTTGTGTGGATGCCTTTGAACTGTCCTTCTTTTTCTGTGACTTGAAAACCTATGTACCTTCAAGTTCAAGCTCAAATCCTACCTTCTTCCTTTAATTCTCTCTAGCAGCTATTCTTTTCTTTCTTTTAATTTAAATGAAGAACATACCAGATATACCACAAATATCTATGCTTAGTTATAACCAATCTGATACAACTTGGTGATTTCTGTTCTAGTCTTTTCATTTAAATTGTGAAAATTGTCATGCAAAGATTATATGCCTTTGCTATTGCCATAGCATCTAGCAGGAATGGATGCTCAGTAGATATTTGCTTTCCATTACCCTGTGAGTGATTCAGGGCTTAAGTGACATGAAGCACAGAATTTGCTACTCTAAGTGTGGTTTATGGACCAGCAGCATTGGCATTCCCTGGGAACTTGTTAGAAATGTAGAGTCTTAGCCCCATTCAAGACTTGCTGAATTAAAAAATCCAGTGATTTGTAAAGTTGGAGAAGCAGTAGCTTAGGAGAGAGGGACATAGGCATGTCACTGGCACATGTGCCTGGCCACCATGACTCAGGTACTGAGCTCTTCTAGGCCCAGATCTAGTACAAGTGCATAAAAGAAGATGGGGATTCTCCAACATTTGTGGTCATCAGTATCTTAGAGAACCTGGTGAAGCTTTGGACCCTCTTTCAAGAAAATGAAGAGATACACACGCATGATATTTGACATGACATTTATGAGGCTTAAAGAGAATTTTCAGCCTATAAAGAGATCCCTTAGGGGTCTATTGATGCCATGTTAAGAGTGCCAGTTGAGGAATATAAGCCCATGAAAGACAAGGATCATTCATCTGTCTGCTGGGTGTCTGGTTCTGTGTTGTGTATTTACTGTTTAAAAAACAACTGCGGTCAAATTGGTCTTCCTCCATGGGGATAGTCTTTAATATTTGCACTAGGTGTTTGGATGGAAAGTAATAATCAGCGTGTAATGTTTTTTCAGGTCAAGTGACCAATATTAGTGTGTAAAAACTAATTTAGCCATGGAAGAGGTTTCCATGTCAGCTTAGTAACACCATAAGCTTTGATTTAAGCAATCAGGATTACCTTTCTACCTAATTGTGTACTGAAAAAAAAAACAAAAAAACCTCTTTTTCTCTTTCTTTGAATCCAAGAAAAGACATATACTTTTCATGTATTCTTAAAAAGTCCTTTGCGGTGATGATCTGAATTGCTGTTAATTATCAATTAAATTTTCTCCAAGTAGATTGTTAAAGGTTTAAATGAGTCCAATTACTGAGAACCCTTCTCTAACAGCAAAAGAGTGAAGCTATTTATTTTAAGTCTTTTTTATTATATAAAAAGAAAGGATCAGATACTTTAGATCAATGCTAAGTAGGGCTCATAGAAATGGATGCTAAAATGAAACATAAATTAAAAAGTTATGACCAGGGAGGTCAAAGAAGTGGCCCTTATTTTTGATATTAGGTGTTTCCAGATTCTAATAATATTAGTTTGAAAACACTGTGCCCCCATTTATCCTAAAAGGAATGACAAACCAATGACTGCAACGATACTAGGAAAATATACTGTTTTATATTTTTTACTAGTGTGTCTTACTTGGGAGGAATCATACCAAAACCTGTATTTAAAGGAAATTCATATTTGCCAAACCAGTAACAGAATAGATTATGCCTCAGGGTAAACCAATAGTTTAATAGATAAACAAGCACTCACTGGTCTTAATCTAGCCTTAATCTAGCCTTGAGAGGAAGAGCTATAGGAGAAATTCTAGAGCTGGTACCAAGGGGAAAACCCTGGTGGTGTAGTGGTTAAGAGCCATGGCTGCTAATCACAAGGGTCAGCAGTTCAAATCCACCAGGAGCGCCTTGGAAACCCCATGGGGCAGTTCTTCTCTGTCCTACAGAGTTGCTATGATTTGGAATTGACTCAATGGTAATGGGTTTTTGGTGTTGGTACCAAGGGCTGGCTAGTAATAGCAAAATGGTCCAAAATTATCTCTTTCGTTATCTTCAAAGCAAGTTTCTGGACATGCTACATTCTTCATTACCTAGATACTGTAATAACAATCAAGGCTGCAAAGACAAATGGAATCCTATTTAATTGTATGCAATTAGATACATTTGTAGAGCACCCAGTATGTGTCAAGTACGCTTGTTAGTTAGTAGAGGAGAGGGGAGTTTGAAGGAGAAAGGATCATGGGTAAGTACAGTGAGTAAGACATCTTCTCTATCTTTAAGGATTTTTCCATCTAGTTCGGAAAACAAACATATTTACACTTAGGATTAAATAAGAGGTAGCATCTGAAAGTGTTAACCTTTGGGAAGCTGAGAAAAGTAACAGAATAAGGCTGCACTAATTTTTCATTTTCCATCCTTTATGCCTTTTATTTCCTTTTCTTACCTTATTGCACTGGCTGTTGTTCTTGTGTGCCGCCCAGTCAATTCCAACTCATAGTGACCCTAGAGGACAGAGTGGAACTGCCCCATGGGGTTTTCTAGGCTGTAAATCTTAACAGAAGCAGACTGCCACATCTTTCTCCCACAGAGCGGCTGGTGAGTTTAAACCACCTACCTATTGGTTAGTAGCCGAGCACTTAACCACTGAGCACCACCAGGGCTCCTTAGGTTGTATTTTTACAAGGATAAAAGTCATATTAAAAAATCGAAGCTATAACTACACGATATCACCCATAAGTCAGCAAGGGACAAGATAGAGTTAGAGCAGCTAGTGTCCATGAAACCACTGACATCATGTCACTTGGGCAATCACCACTCCGCTAACAGAGTTTTTGGTAAAATAAGGGAGGGTTAGATCATCAGCTTGGGGTATGAATTCCTAAGGTAGGTTTTGAGATGATTTTGAAAAAGCTCAACTAAGACTCCAGCAAAAAATAATAAATCCTTTGCCATTGTGTCCATCCATTCCAACTCATAGCCACCAAGACTGAACTTGGTAAAATTCTGAATCAGGTGAAATTTAAGTCTGGTGTACTCCCAAAGATAGTCCTATTCTTAAAAAAAAAAAAAAAAACAAAAACTGCTAGTACAATTGGAAGGAGGGGGAGAATGTGATGTGTGAAAACCTGGTTTTCATTCTTGGTTCCTGTTCCTTAGCTCTCCTAATCCTTTTCAATCAGGAAGCACTTGTAAGAAACCCAATATAGACCAACCACATTTCTTTTTGCTCTCTCCTTAATTGAAAGAGAGCAGCTGTATACTGTCTTCCTCGGGTACTTAAGAAAACATCTGGTTTTAATCTTAAGAGTAGAATGATATGACTTGGCTTGTTTGAGATGAGGTCATTTTTCTACACTTATGTCATAGCAGCTCAAGGGCAGACACATGCCAAAACCAAAGGCAAATGATCATTTGACTTCCCACTGAGTCTTCCATGGACACTTAGTTCCCAAGAAGGAAATCATGTTGCCAAGAGAAGATCCCTGCCTTTACCCAATTTGCATAATATCTTTTTGAACACTATACAAAATCAAATGGGATCTTTAGATGGTAAGGAGAATGACAGCAATGGTAATAATGATAGCTATAATGAAAATAATGCTTACTACTTTAAAGTCAGCATCGATGACACAGAATTATAACAGCCAGTCTCTATCATATGAATTCTAAATTGTTTATGTCTCTGGGACATGCTGTTACCCAAAACAACAATAACCCTGTGGGCAGAAGCGCTGATAGATATTAGGGCAAGTTTAGTAAAAGTTTGCTAACAGAATGTCACTATATTCTACCTCTTTTTTTCATCCCTTTGGAAAAATAGCCATGGAATCATAGAAGGAGGGGAAGTTTAAGGGTAATTAAAATAGATCAATGATAGGCCGATTCACCCAGAGACTGGAAGGCCAGGTAGAGAGATGGTGACGGCTAAACAGTGAGTTTGGAGAGCAGATGAACTAATGACAAGTTTACCTGATAAAAATCTACAATGACTAGAGAGACTCATCGTTTTTGGTAACTATTTGTAAATCTGTAGGTAGATATTAGGGTCTTTAAACTAATTTCTGTGACTAAAACATACAATACTGCCTAGAGCTGGAAGGCATCTTAGCGATCATGTAAAGCTCTTTGACCTATAGTGATCAGACCTTAAAGCCGAGAGAAGTTAAATAATTTAGTGATTGTCACACAAATGGTTGCTGGCAGAGTTGGGGCAGGAATATATGCATCCTAATTCCCTTCTGACGACTTTGAGAGGGAAGTGCATTTTCACAGAGGCTTCCATTTTGTGAACAGATTAAGTGAAATGTGACAGATGGACTGTGCTTATTGCTGCTTCCACCAATATGTACAATTATTGAGCTGTAACATGGTGCTAGGATTTAACATTTACTTGTCGACATCTATTTTTTTTCTCCTTGTTTATCATACTGCTCCTAGAAAGCTAAACATTTTGTAAACAATACAGTTTATTATACTAAAATGATATATAATCAAGCAAAACTACTAACTGGGGTTAAAAAACTACTGTTGAACTTTATTTTCAAAGCAAACTACTTTCTCTCTTTTGGCGATCTGCTTTCTACTAGCCATGTAAAGGGATGGAACTAAATTTGCATGTCCCATTGTGGCTCTTGTTTGGAGCATGTTTTTCCAGCATGAATTCTGAAAACTGGATCCGTTTTCTCCTCCACATGGAAGATTCTCACGCAGTTAGTGTGAACATGAAATACATTAATTTGTCTTTAGAGATGACATAGTTGGTTTAAACACATTTCAACTTGTGCTTTTGTTTCTAGACTTGTGTCTTCTTTATTTCTAAACATATTTGTTCTTTTCTTTTTGTCTCCCTGCTCTTGGCCTCAGAACAAAATAACTGCCACTGCTGCCAGACCAATTATCCTTTTGAGGTAGATTCTATGAAATTCTCTTTTTATACCTCAGTGAATAAATTTCATTGATTGAATGATTCATTGATTATTCATTTGTTTAATTAATATTTTGGAGCATTGACTCTATGTAAGGACCAATGTTTTCTTAAGGGCTATAAAGATAAGACAAGATCTTTGTCCTGAGGAGGTTCCATTCTGTGGCACAAAATGTCATTTCAAAGGAATCACTTGTTCTCCATGTTATTTACCTTGTAAGGTTTGAGATATACTATTAGCACTCCTAAAAAACGAAAACCAAACCCATTGCTGCCAAGCTGATTCTGAATCATAGCAACCTCACAGAACAGAGTAGAGCTGTCCCATAGGGTTTCCATGCCTGTAATCCTTATGGAAGCAGGTTGCCACATCCCTTTCCCAAAGAGTGGCTGGGGGGTTTGAATCACTGATCTTTCAGTCAGCAGCCGAGCACTTAACCACTGCACCACCAGGGCTCCATATTAGCACTCCTAGTATCCCTTAATCTTTAGGGTTTATCAATCATGATTTTCTCTCAGGCTTCTTACTATTTATATTGAACCTATTTTTATTTTTAGCCTGTAACAAATTATGGATAATACTTTGAAGAATGGGAATTCCAGAAGATTAATTGTGCTTATGAAGAACATGTACATAGACAAAGAAACAGTCATTCAAACAGAACGAGAGGATAAGTGCTTGGTTTTTTTTTTTTTTTAAGTCAGGAATAGCGTGTGTCAGGGTTGTTTCTTTTTACTATACTTATTCTGTCTGTATGCTGAGCAAATAATCCCAGAAGCTGGAATATATGAAAAATAACTTCAGAATTGGAGAAAAGAAACATTAACAACCTGCGATATGCGGATGACACAACCTTGCTTGCTGAAAGTGAAGAGGGCTTGAAGCACTTACTGATGAAGATCAAAGACCACAGCCTTCAGTATGGATTGCACCTCAATAAAGAAAACAAAAATCCCCACAACTGAACCAGTAAGCAGCATCATGATAAATGGAGAAAAGATTGACATTGCCAAGGATTTCATTTTACTTGGATCCACAATCAACAACCATGGAAGTAGCAGTCAAGAAATCAATACATTTTGGTGGGCAAGCCTACTGCAAAAAAAACCTCTTTAAAGTGTTGAAAAGCAAGGATGTCACTATGAGGACTAAGGTGAACCTGATCCAAGTCATGGTATTTTTAATCACCTCATATGCATGCAAAAGCTGAACAATGAATAAGAAAGACCGAAGAGAACTGACACCTTTGAATTATGGTGTTGTCGTAGAATATTTAATATACCACGGGCTGCCAGAAGAAGAAACAAACCTGTCTTGGAAGAGTTACAGCCAGAATGTTCCTTAGAAGCGAGGATGGCAAGACTTTGTCTCACGTACTTTGGACGTGGAGAAAGACATCATGCTTGGTAAAGAGGAGGGTCAACAAAAAAGAGGAAGACCCTTAATGAGATGGATCGACAAAGTGGCTGCAAAAATGGGCTCAAGCATAGTAAAGATTGAAAGGATGGCACAGGCCTGGGCAATATTTCATTCTGTTGTACGTAGGGTCACTATGAGTTGGAACCAACTCAACAGAACATAACAACCTAAAAACAACAGTCTGTCACATTTTTAAATAGAGGCTCTTCTATGAGTTCACAACCTCCTTAATTAAGTTACTTTGCCCTGGACAAACCCAGGTGGTGTAGTGGTTAAGTGCTACGGCTGCTAACCAAAAAGTTCAGCAGTTCGAATCCACCAGCCGCTCCTTGGAAACACTATGGGGCAGTTCCACTCTGTCCTATAGGGACCCTATGAGTTGCAATCAACTCGACGACAAAGGGTTTGGTTGGTTTTTTTGAACAAATATACGTATACTTCCCTAATGGCAGCACCCCTGAGTCCACAGAGCAATGGTGCTAGTTTTTCAGTGCATCAGAAGAAAATACAGGATGTTGATTCTATTACAGAGCCCTGGTGGCACGGTGGTTAAGATCTCAGCTGCTAACCAAAAGGTCAGCAGTTCAGATCTACCAGCCACTCCTTGGAAACCATATGGGGAAGTTCTACTCTGTCCTATAGGGTCGCTATGAGTCTGAATTGACTCGAAGGCAATGGGTTTACAGGATGGGATCCTATTACACTATGATGTCTCATTGGGTGAAATTCCCCTTGGCTCCCTTTTGCTATGGTGCTAATGTATTCATGACGCTTTCTGGACTTTGCTGGGATTTTTTTAAAAATAAGTTTTCTCATAAATTTAATTCTTTGTAGTAGATCCAAACGCGTCATCACTGAGGGGATCAAGGTCAGGGAGTCATCCAAATTAACTGACAACTGGTGTTGATCTTCTGTGAGGCTTGGCTTCCTCTGTCTGATTGTGCATCCTGGCAACGTACATAGTGCAAGAAGGAGTTTCCAACTGATTGAAATACTGTGGCAACCTAACATCTCCAAACAGCCAGTCAACCATATAACTTAGCTGTTACCCACAATGAGATTTACATTTTCTTTCTTCATTCATGAAAAGGCAGAACAAAAAAGAAAATCCCTTCTACAAGTGCCCATTTACTTCTATTTGTTAGAAGAAAAATTCTTATTAAATTCAGAATCCAAAGGATAAAAACATATGTAGAAGAATAAAAAGAAAAACATTAAGGACAATCTAGTAAGGTTGATAATGGTCAATATTCTAAAAATTTGAGGAGATTAGGGAATTAAGATGTTGAGGGGAAAAATCTATTATCAAAGGACTTAAAATATTAAGGTGTCTGGGAGTGAGGTGAGAGACATATATTTCTTTACAGAAAGTGTAGATTTGGTTTTGAAATTCAACAACTTTGAAAAGGGCTTGAAAATATGATTTTTATGTATCATTCCCTAGCAAACAAGTCTTTGCAATATACATACTAATACTGTATCAAAACTTGGATCCTGTACCATGCACCATGCATTTCAGGGAAGGCAATATGATTGAAGAGATAACTGTATTACCAAAGAGCAGAAACTCTCTTGGGAAGCAAAACTACATCAGGGGACCTCTTAGTTTCCCGCTTTACCAAAGTAAGGCCTGTAAGAGGTCTTTGGCAGGAGTTTATATAAGCTAATGAATAAAGAAAATGAAAGCTTATACTTCATTAGGCTGACAAGAAATCAATCACATTTGATGATCTAGTAAGTCAGATTTCAATGCCAGGAAGTTCCGTAAGAGTACACAAATCTGATCCACCTTTGTAGATACATCAAACATGTACCAGCAGTGACTATTCACAATGTCGGTGTCTTGTATGTTGCAAAGCACATTCAGATGCAGTCTATTTAGCTGTTTGAAGATGTGCGTGTGCATGCCTTGGTCACTTTTTGTTGTTTGCAACAGCAGTTTAATTGCTGCCTGGCTTCTCTTCCTCTGGCCTCTATTACTATCAGTGGCAGGAAAACTTTATTATCAATCTTTGTTAGCCTAAACACAATGTAAAAAGAAACATACTACGGTACTGAAGGCAAGTATGACATTGTACGACATTGGATTGGACATTGTGTTGTTTCCCTGATCTCTTTACAATTAAGAAGCAAACAAAATCAGTTGCTGTCCAGCAGATTTTGACTCACGGTGTCCTCTTGTATGTTACAGTAGGACTGTGCTCCATTTGTTTTTAGTGGCTGATTTTTCAGAACTAGATCACCAGGCCTTTCTTCTGAGGTTCTTCTGGTAGACTCAGACCTTCATTCAACCTTTGGTTAGCAACTGAGAGCATTAATCATTTTTACCACCCAACATGCATTAAATATTTCTAGTTCTACCCTGCGTATCTTAACAGTATCTCTGAGAGGTAGTTAGAATGTTTATATTGTCTCTTATTCTAAGAAACATCAAATGATAGGTGACTTCTCCTCCTAGAAACTTATAAAAAGGAGAAGTCTTGAAGTTTTTCTCAGTTCTATGACCCAAGTCATATAATAGAAACTGGAAACTAGCCCCTATTCTAAGGGAAATCTACCTTTAGTCTACTTCCAGTACAAGCTATATGGTCTTGGACAAAATATATAATCTCAGACTGTTATCAATTTCCTCATCTTTAAAGGCATTCACTCCATCAACATCTGTTCTTTTAACACCATGTTTTCAAATGTTCTTTCTAATTCTAAAATTCTATAGGTCTGTATCATTATATAATTTCTATAAAGATTCTTTAATAAGAGAATGGTAATTTAGTGACCAGGAAAACTTTGATAGGGCAGAGTAAGAGTACACTTGGTGATACTGGACTAGTGAATCTGAAATTCTTCTTTGGTGTTTGCCAAGAGTCTTAAGATTCTATAATGAGAACACAGAAAAACCTCTTCTAACTCTGATTTATATAGGAAACCACAATCATAGCTGATTTCAGGATTATCCCTATTTTTAAGTAAAGAATTTATTGTGAATATAAATGAATTATTGTCACAAGAAGTATAAGCCAGCGAGAAATGTCATCTGTAAAATAGTCTCACATTATATATTTTTTATATCTTGTATAAGCTTAGTCCAAGATTATAAAACACCCAATGGATTCCAATCTACGCTAGGATGAATATCTTTTCTTCTCCTTCCTAGATTCATCTTCACACTGCTCAGTAGTTTACTCATCGAATATTAATAGAACACTTACTATGTGCAAGGCTCAGAGAACTGGCTGTTGCCTTTAAGGAGAAATATTGTTGTATCACATGTTCATTAATTTATTTTTTTTAGCAACAAACTGATGGTTGGAAATAATTTTTCAGAAGAAAATCTGTTGGGAAGTAACCTCTTATAGATAATATAGTTTCTTAATTTTGCAATATATTCAATATGAGGAGACTTTGATAAAATTACCAGGGTTCTGGAAGCTCTGCTTGGGATTAAAAATTTGGAAAGCCATTATACCATTTTGCCACAGAAAGTCTGTTCTTAAGATAACTCAGAAGAAAATATAACTGCTATGTTCTTAAAATATTCCAAGAGAAGTTATTCATGATAAAATGTTACAGTGGTGCATATTTCTGGCAGCTAATTAGTTCCCTCCATCAGGAAAATTCTTTGTAAAATTTGAGACTATTTTGATTTTTTTTTTTTTTTTTCTGTTCTAGTCAATTGCTTACTAACTCACCTGTGTAGTTAGTTCTGACTCCCGCAGCCTCATGTGTGTCAGAGTAGAACTGTGCTCCATAGGATTGTCAATGGTTGAATTTTTTGGAAGTAGATTGCCAGGCCATTCTTCTGAGGTGTCTCTGGGAGGACTTAACTGTCAACCTTTGAATTAGTAGCCAAGCTCATTAGCCATTCGTGCCACCCAGGGGATCCCTGACATAGGCCTCTACAGGGACATCTGGTTACCAAGTTGTCATCAGCTGTCTCTTCTCCAAGCTTAGTCCCTTTACTTGTCCCAAGTAGGACTTTTGTTCTGAATTATTAGTTTTGACAGAAAAACCTCTTCTGAAACTTCTTATATCACAATTTGATGTTGAGGAAGTATTCTATTTTTTGATATGTCAAAGTTGAAACATAAAACAAAAGGTGGGTGGGGATAATAGGTCAAAGAATGGTAATTCATTCACAATAGTTTCCAGAGGAAAGTGCTGGGGCAGAGACTGAATGCACCACTAAAAATGGCGGGACCTGACTTAGTTCAAGAGGCAGCTGGAACCACCAGCCTGACATGCATTGAAAATTTCATGTAGACTCTAGAGGCTGTGTGCAAGCTCATGTCTATGGGTCGATTCCTTATGGATGTATCTCTATCATACAGTAGTGGCTCAGTGGGGAAGGGGACCTGTTTTTACATGAGTTTCTCTCATTAATTTTTCCAAAGGCAACAGAAATGCCGTAAAATGGAACATGGTAGGATTCTGACCCAATTTCCTCTTACTCCCAAATATGAAAGCTCATTGCAATGTAAGCCAAATGGATGGTGAAAGGGAGGGAGTTCTTTGATTTAGAACTTATCTATCAAAACAACAAACAATTTTCAATCCCAGAACCTGACAGGTTTTACAATTGGAAATTTTCTTGTGCAGTAGACATATTTATTACCAGTGTTTTCAAGATTTACAGTCAAAATCTTTATACTGTTTCAAAATAGTATCTTTACAAAAAGAAACAACTGTTATCAACAAAATAAAGAGAAGGCAGACGTTTTCCCTTAGTTCTTTTTCTTGTCCCCAGTGGTTTGTTTGATGTCAGCCTTCATTTTTGTGACTGGAGTGGTTATCACCGAAAGTGTGGCTCAAAAATGATTCTTGGTGACTACTGGCTAGTGTGGCTGTGCATTCTGGTTTGCTTGGGAAATCTCAGGTATATATTCTGTACTTTTGGAATTATTCACAGCACACCTTTCTACTTGTGAAAATGGCCTGGTTTGGACAAGAAATTGTACAGTCACCCTACTACTGGTTAACAGGCTTTCTTTTCTCCTCTCTCTTGTGATGGGTTTCTTTGGGAGGCCAGATCTATTACTGAGGACCGAGGTTAAGATTATAGGTGGTTGGGTTATTTGACTAGGTTCTGTCTGGCAGCCAGCATTCTTATTTTCTTAGTCATCTGAGCAGAGAGTTCTGACACAAGCCACGCACCTGGGATTGGGTCTCCTCATTGGCAACATTCTTGACTGAAGAGAGTGGAAGGATATAGATAAAGACAGAACAGGAATTTGGTAAAAATAGAAAGTAGGAGCAGATGATGGAAGGATTTGAAAATGGGATGGTGAAGTTAAGAATACAACATTCAAGAAACCATGAAGGTGAATGGTATCTTGCTTTCCCAGTATTTCTTTCACTGCCATTTCTCTAATGACATTCCTCCTCAGACTTCCTCAATTAGATATAAGCAGGTGTCACTTGCCCCAATGTTTTGTATCCCTCTGCAAGGTGTTTGTTCTGGAGGTAGTGTCCATATTTACAATTTGGTCTTTTCTCTTGGTTTAAATTCTTTGGGTTCTGTTTGCTCAAATAAAACTCTGCTTTGGTTAGGGTCAATATAATACATTCATTTTTATAGACATGACAATGGCTTATTGTGATGTCTATACAAATTAATTTTCCAAAAGAACTTGTACTTTAACAGAGACTTTCAATCTCTTCTTAACCTACTCAAGAGTGTGTATGAGGCACGGGGTGAAGGGACAGACGGAGGCTGAGGCAGAAAAATAAAAGATATTTGAGTCAGTTAGCTGACATCTTCTTAATTCATGTTTCAAAGGCCACATACTCACAAAATTAGCTCTTTCCTCAAGGTCCCTGCTAGCCCCAACTGCATGTTCAATTGTTCACAATACCGTAGCTGATGTGTCATGCTATTGTTGGCTTTTGAAAGTAGGATATTTCTTTCTAAGAACATAGATAATTCAAATTATTATTTTCTTCTTCAGTGCATAAAAGCCATCCCCACTTTATCTAGATTTGAAAAATGCAGTTACTCTTCTGAATCTGTACCTTGTTTTCATAGGTATTGGGAGACAGTACAGTTCAATTTGTGGCATTTTAAGGGTGACTGTGAAATTATCTTAATATTGGGGTTCATATATTAATATTCATGAACTTTCTCTTTTTAAATTCTAGTCTCTGAACATGAGGACCCTACAAGTGGATTTTTCTTTAGAGACTCCTTTGTAGTCATTTCTTTTCTGGATTATCATGTGCTTTAATGAGTATTGAAAACAGGTTTCCTTTTCATAGCAGCATTATATCAGAATTAAATCAATTTTATGGAAGTCGTAAGAGTTACTGAACAGCAAACTTGGCTGAGGGTCAGGAGGTCTGATTTCTAGTCGCACCTCTATCATCTCTTTGCCATGTGATCACTAACTAACCTGCAAAAATGAAAGAAAAGAAAAAAAAAACTTACCAGCCACTTTACCTGGTCACTTCCCCCATAGGAAATCTTTGTCTTGTACATCAAGTACTATAACATACTATAATCACTGGTTTCCTTTCATGTTTCCTTCAAAGTCAGGGCAAGATCTTTTCCTTTTTCATCTTAATAAACCGAAGGCTTATCACAATGCTTAACATATTGCAAGCACTAAATATTTATTGAATTAAAGAATGAAAATCACAGACAAAAAGCAAGTCTTTGTTATGCATTCCTTCTTTATCTGTAGATAGGACTAGCTAAACTCTCTGGCTCTTCTTAACTGACAAGACAGATTGACCTGGTAAAAGAGGTCATACCTTCTCCAAGTGGTCTTCCTTAACTCCTCTGTTTAAAGTAATCCCCTTCCCACCTTTGTTCCATGTCACTTTCTATTCCTTTACCCCATTTATTTTCTTCATAGTTTATTTCATAAGGATGTCATTAGAGAAATGGCACTGGAATGCTAGCGCTATCACTTAATTTACAGCGTACTACATAGAATCTGTTGTGTCTTATAAAGGGTGAGACACATACTAGGGTTATAAATACTAGCTTCATAACTACTTGAATGAATGATAGGCTTCCATTTGTGGTGCTCTAACTCAATAAATGTAAACACCCTGTTTATTAAGAGATAAACTTGCTATGAAAATGTCATTTTTGTCATTCTTAAACGATACTAAGACTTCACCCTTGATCTATAATAATACCCTAAATGAGACAAGGATCTTATTTGTTCTATTCTGTTTTGTAACTCTCCTTCTTCAGAAGGAGTATATCAACCTTTTAAAATGTAACTTCTTATTTTCTTGAAATTTCTCAGATTCTTACTCAAGGGACTAAGGAGTATTTCTTGAATCTTTGATTTTTTTTTTTTTTTTTCAAAGTTGGAAGACAGCACTTAATATGAGAAAAGTACAAATTTGTATTTCAGGACTAAGATATATGTTCATTTTTGTGCAGTATGAAGATGCAAACTTGATAGTTAATTGTAATGTAGGATTGTGGCTTGAAGATGGGCTATTAAATAACACTCAGCTGCAGGTGATTTCATTTTTGGGGGGGTTGACATTTTGTGAATCTGAATGTGGACACACACACAATTTGTAGACTCATAATTTTGGGGTTTGCTCCTAAAAATTTTTACATTAGGCCTTTTGTGCTGTCTGCATTCTGAGGACATTAGTGTAGAAACTTACCATCATAGCTGTGTGTTGATTTTGAAGCTGCCATCAAGCAGTGTTTGACCAAGTCATTTCTCCTTTATTTTCACACCTGATTAGTGAGGACGATGTTGAGAAATATGTGAACGTGAACATCACAATTATATATACATAGTATTATAAGGGAAACCCTGGTGCCATAGTGGTTAAGTGCTACAGCTGCTAACCAAAGGGTCGGCAGTTCGAATCCGCCAGGCGCTCCTTGGAAACTCTATGGGGCAGTTCTACTCTGTTCTGTAGGGTCACTATAAGTCGGAATCAGAGCATTATGAGGGATATTGATCATATTCAGAGCCACCATATCTGTTCGTGCAAAATGAGGACTGCGATCAATGTCTCCAGGGGGCATATTTTGCAATATTGTTTAACCTCAGCTTTTTAGTATAGTCACTTTACAGCTTATTAACAATAAGCAACCTCTGCTGCCCTCTCCCAACACAGAAAGAACTGTTAGAAAACTTTGAACTATGAGTTTGATTGGGAACCCGTCATTTACATTCAACCAGGGACCTTTATTCTACGGTGCTCCACCGTAGCATTCAGCAGGAATTAACACTGATACCAAAGTGGGAAAGCAGGGGTGAAATCAGACCACAGCTTGTCATCTTTCTCAGCGTCAGCTGACATTTCCCAAATATGGACTGGTTTAATGCAAAAAGGAAAATTTAAAAAATATTTAATAAACGGCTGTGCAGCGGGTGCTACGTGGTGCGAGTTCCCTGCCTTCTGTATCTGCCATGCAGCACCTCTTGATTTGCTTAACTGAGCTATGTGAAATATGTAACACCAAATGTCCATTTCATTATTATTATTTTTTTATTGTGCCAATGGTACATATTTACTCAAAGCTTGAAAGTCAGGTCTCTACAATTAATTAAATTTGAGAACATGAAGAGTGTAATGCAGGCACACTTGAACTTACCTTCTCAACTTCTGCATTATTTTTGAGAGCTGCTGATCTGGGTGGGCACCAAACAGATGAAAAATTTAACAGATTACAAATTTAAATATTATTATTGCTAGGGTCGCTGAATCTGGCCTTCATCGTCAGGTATTTATCACGTATGTTGTTAGATTCGGTAAAGTATCCGTATTTTAAATTAGGTGTTTTTCGTCTTTTAATGAAATAGAAGACAAATTATTCTTGAAGGATACTATATACTATAGTGTGGGAGGCTATATAGGGATCAGTGTATTTTAAATTAGTTGATATTCACATTATGAATGAATACAAAGCATTTTTTTAGTTTCCATTAAAATCAATCCCAATGAAATAAATGATATTTTATCAATTAGAAAATTGGTGAAAAGAAACTTTTCCTTATTTTACATTATTATCTTCCTTGGTTTTGCTGAAACCCAGAACACAAAAATTCTAAATGTTTAGAACTTGCGATAAATGTATAAGGTTAGAAGTGAGATTTATGAGTGGATTAGGAGAAATACTCTTTGTTCTAAATTTTAGGATGATAAAAGTCAAAGTTTCATCAATACATAATTGTAGGCTCAGATGGCGGGAGAAAGGTATATGAGCTAACTCCGTGAGAGTGTTTTGAACTCTGTATAGCAAAATGCAAGTGGGAGGTGATATTGTCATCTTCACCTTTGTGGGACAGCACTTCATTTTCTCACTGTCAACAGTGTAGAACAGCTATTTTTCTCAAAAGATCTGGACCACATCTCATATTTGGCTTGCGTATATAATTTTTCCTAACGAATGTTCGCATCATTTTCAGACTAGAAGTTAGAGGGAACTAAACAGCAAGAAAAATAAAGTTGGATCATTTTTTCCTTTACATTTCTAAGCTTTTATTTCCCTTTCGTTAGTATAACAAAAGGTGTTTCTTTATATAGTACAGTAGTTAATATATAGTTTTAATATATTTGGCAAATAAAAAAATTTCCCTAATTAGACCAGGAAATATAGGTCATTGAATTGTAATGCTACTAACCTCCTAAGCCCTAGATGTAAAAAATACATTTCTCACAAATCAAGGGAAGTGTCTCTAAACTTTATATTGAGTATTTCCATTTTAAACACCCAAAGACTGAGATAGAAAATGGTTCTGAATCACAAAGATAAAGTAATTCCTGCAGTCCTCTCCCCTTTGAAATCACAGTTAAAATTTCGTAGAGTTCACTGATATGTATATACGTACTTTTCAGATTTAAAAATATTTGTTATGATAGTTCTATGACACTTGGTAAAGTCTATAGACTGGTGGTCAATTCTAATAAAATAAGTCTTCTTTTATTTAGGATCACTACCTGTAATTCACTTTCATTGTATTTACCATACACGGTTTAGAATGCCATATATCATTATATAACTTACTTTTGAAATAACATTGTTTATTATGTTTCACGGCAGCAAATACCCTTTTATCTCAGAGATCTGGGCTCTTGCGTAATATGTTAAACTGACTTTCATTTTGGTTTACCAATATGTAGTGCTTAAATACATCCTTTCCTGTAAATAACTCTTGTCCAGAGTGAAAAAGCAATTCTGTGTCTTTGACTTTCCATTTTGTACGGTTATTAAGAACATCTTCAGACCATGTAAGATTTTGTAATCAGATTTCTATAAAACTAGTAATATGTTCATAAGAAAACTAAGCATACTCTGAGCAGAAAAAGTACTGAACCATGCTTTAAATTTTTGCCTATATAACAAATCGTATACAAGGATGAGTGGCTTCTTAGCCAAATATGGGACTTAAGCTCAACTGCAAATTTCAGCAAAACTATTGATCGTTCAAATCAGTGGTTAACCCAAGGTTTTAAAAATATATCCTTATTAGGGTTTTAAATATGCCACAAACAACAGTCATCACTAAAAAAGCAGATATTATAAGGACTCATAGGCATTCTTAATATTCATTGACGTGCCAATGCTTTCTGTAGAATTGTTCAAGTTACCTTTCATTTTCTATTTCAATTCTGGTGGAGAAACCCTGACCACCACTTTTTAATTCCAAAATGGGATCTTTAAAGGAGTCCTGGCAGCACAACAATTAAGTGCATGGCTGCTAACAGAAATGTTGGCAGTTCAAACCCACCCAGCAACTCCACGGGAGAAAGACCTGGCAATCTGCTCCCATAAAGAAAACCCTATGGGGCAGTACTACTGTGTCACATGGGGTTGCTATGAATTGAAAATGACTAGATGGCACACAACAACAACTGCCCAAGAGCAGTTTTCAATGTCAACAATACAATGTGGTATTAAAATTCTCACGATGAGTAAACAATTATGTCTACCTTACCCTTCTTCCTAGTATGGAAATTGCATAAATCATTATCAAGTCTTAAAGAAAGAACATTAGACTTGATACAGGCTCTGCCATTTTCACAAGGTTGTTGTGAAGAAGAAAATAAAAGTTGATACTAACTTTATAAAAAATGAGTTTACAGGGAAAGTTATGTGTTTGAAATGTAAAACACTAAACACAAATTTTTGTTGAAATATTATTAGAGTTAATATTTGGTACAGTACAATTATTCCCAGTTCTTCATTAGTTTACTCTTTTAATTACATGACAAATTTTTTTTTAAAGGGGGACTGTGGAAGATTTGGAAACCCTGGTGGCCTCATGGTTAAGAGCTAATCTAGTGGTTAAGAGCTGCTAACCAAAAGCTCCTTGGAAATCCTATGGGGGCAGTTCTACTTGTCCTATAGGGTTGCTATGAGTTGGAATCGACTTGATGGCAATGGGTTTTGTTTCAGTTTATGGAAGATTTATGGAGCCCTGGTGGCAAAGTGGTTAAGAGCTTGGCTGCTAACCAAAATGCCAGCAGTTCAAATCCACCAGGCACTCCTTGGAAATCTTATGGGGCAGTTTTACACTGTCCTATAGGGTCGCGATGAGTCTGAACTGACTTGATGGCACCGAACAACAACAAACAACAACATGGAAGACTTAAAATTAAATAAAACTAGTTAATGGACAATCTGATAAACTTGTCAGTTCACTGAATATATTGTCTCAAATAAAATGAACTAATTGCCAGATGTTCATTTAATTTCAGGAGTCTTTTTATTAATTGCAAGTTTTCCTACTATAAACCTTTAAAATTTTGCAAGTTTTATTTCTTCCTATTTATTCGTTGAAGTTTACAAACACAGGAAAATGTATTTTAAAAGTGTTTTGAGTGTTCATAACATTCTTATACCTATAATTAGTATTTCCACTTCATCAAGTTAATAAACCAGGATTAAAGTCACCACATCTGTATATAATCAATTTTCCTACTCTTCACTTAATTTAGGGACTAGCTGCTGTCTGGCTTTTGGTTGATATGAGAAATTCTACTGATCATTTAATAGCAATCTGATGTAGTGTTTTTACACGATCACCCATGTCGTTGTTGCTAGTTGCCCTCAAGTCAATCCCAATTCATGGTGACCCCAGGTGTGTAGAGTGTAGACCCCAAGTATGTAGAACTGCACTCCATAAGATTTTCAAGGCTATCACCTTCTGGAAGCAGATCATCAGGCCTGACTTCTGAGACACCTCTGGGAGGGCTTGAACTGGCGACCTTTCAGTTGGTAGTCCAGCACTTAACAAGTTTCACCACCCATGGACTCCCCATTGAAAACTGTAATAAATAAATGGGTATAACAGGATATATACTTAATGTCTCTTTTGTGTTTGTATTTCAGAGTCTAAATTGTTCAGATTTAGAGCTTTATCTTAGGTTGCTTTATGCTCACATATTTTGCAAAATGTATTTCACAAGTAAACTTTACTAGGCTCTGTTGCTCGATGCAGTTTATAAATGTTTCCCTTAATTTTTAGAGAAAATTTATGTATATTAAAAATATCTTGCTTTCCATGCATGAATCTGGGTATTAAAAAAAAATATATATCTCATTCAATTCATATATATGGAGGCAATTCTGATCTCCACATCCCATAGACGATTTTCGAGTCTACAAAACGTCCATTTAACAGCAGGAGTGAAGCTAAGATTCAAATATGTGTTTGTCTACTCCAAGGTCCACTCTTTCCTCTATATCATGCTGGGTCTTTGGATTTTGCATTCTCTAGGTGGTGCTTTTTAGTTAAAATTTATAATAATAAATTTGCTTTCTTAAAAGGAGCCATACATTTTTCTAATTATGAAAATGAGCACAGTGACATTTACTGCTTTTATTTAGAAACTGTAGAAATCATGTCTACAATTCTTAAAGGCTTACTGTGTTCCATTTGGAATATCACTTTTTTTAATTCTAGAGAATGTCAATCCATTTTAGTCTGACATAATATACTTCTTGCCCAGGACAACCTGGACCCTGCCTTAGGGTAGAATAAAAAGCAGAAAATGTAATAAATCAGATGATTTATATCTTGCTTCATTTGGAGAACAAGGGCACAGGCAATAATTTTAAAACATTTGAGATAAAAAATGTATCTTTCCCTAATGGGATATTCTAATGATTGATAGTTATTATTTTAGATAAAAGAATAATTGTCATACTATGAAATGGCCACACTAATTCTAAACTTTTTGCTATCACTCAAGTTTAAGGCAAAACAGAACATTTTAGAAAGACTATTTGTTGGCTGGGATTTTCGATGACTATACATTTGCTTTCCTTGAAGACCTATAAAAAGAGATGGATATATTATTAACTGTGTTTGTGTAGAAGGCTACTTCCTAATTAGAAAATAGCATAATTTGATCAATAAATTGATTTTGGACATTAAGAAACAGTAACAGGACTGTGCGATCAAAATAATCCTTTTAAAACGAATGAACCATTTCTAGGACTTACTTTAAGCATCATAACTATACTACGAGGAAGTAAGAACCTCTGGATATATTAAATGTGATGATGAAACTGGATAGGGCAAAGTTAGATTCTCATAACTATTTTGATAACCAAATAAGATGAAGTATACATAGAATGCATTTGACTATTAAGGAGACTAACCCACTGCCGTCAATTAAGGAGACTAGACAAACAAAAACAACTAATAAACTATATAATGATCTGTTTATGTCAGATACAGAGACAACCCACATCTTTTTTTATTTTCCCACTTCTCAAAAAAAGGACAACAAATGATAGACGAGAAATTATTATTGCAGAATTAAAAAAAAAAAAAAAGCCCTTCACAACATATTTATAAAACTGGTCTCTCATTTTTGAACTTTTTGTAACATTTTGATTTATAAGAACATTAGATTTTGATAATTCTTATGCAGTGATATGTATAATTTAGTACACTTAAGCATTAAGTAAATCAAAAATAATTTATGACTAAATGCCTCTTATAAAAGTGTACTTAAAAATTTAGATCCCTAAGAGAATTGTCAAAAACTGTGTATTTAGTAGCACCCTAATCTATCTTGAAAGAAATGCTCATACCATGTAATTTCTGTGTAAGATCATTTGTTTTTCCAAATACAGTCTATTAAGTCCATTTAAAATTACTGTGGTTTACTTAAAATTTGTTTTGGGTTTAAACTGTGTATTTTTAAATAAAATTTAAATATTCTCAAATATCCATTATTAGCTCACTTTTCTTTCACAGGTTTAGAAGATAAACTAGCCATGTAATCAATCTTTTCATCATTTGATTCTTCTACACCGTACACATTCTTTGATGGAGGGAATGCAACATTTTTAGAGAAAAAAAAAAAAAAACAGCAGAAAAACCTGCTTTACTAACTTCTAAGAGCAACATTAGCATTTAGAAATAGCTTTGAAACCATGTAGTACTTTGGATTTTGTGAGCTCTCAAAATGAAACGAAATAAAACTTTGCCTAGGGCCACACAACCAATCATGCAATGGACAGATGAAGAGATACACATTATTTCAAGCAATTTTTTAATTTAAAACTTGAAATCTTTATGCCCGTGGTAAAGGAGGATAAGCCATCAATTTATTAATTTTATCTTAGTGGCTTGAGATTCAGTAGTTTTGTATGATTTCATATTCTGTAAAATAGGGATAAAAACAATATCTACACTTTATAATATGACGAGAATTAAATAATCAGGCCGAGTTCTTTACATGGCAGAAGTATCAGCTATTATCACATATTGGGAAATCATTTGTGAAAATATTTTTCCTAATATTTGAGAGTTTTGTATCTACCGTGTATTAAAAAAAAGCTCTTCAAAAATTTGAGAATTTCAACTTTTTAAATATACTTAAGCTTTAATGGCTAATAGCTTATGCTAATGAGAAATAAAATATTATAATGAACATTATAACATTATAGCTGATTTCCCAAACATTTGCAGTGATATAAAAAGTTATGAAAAGCTTATACCACTCTTACTGTTTTAACATAGACAAGTGACGACATTTTCATTGTTAGTAAAAATAACTTGCACTCAGTTCAAAATTAGAATCAGTATACACAGAGAATAACTTACCATAATTGAATGTTAAGATCTACTATTCAGAAAAATAGGAATTTTGCATCTGCATTTTTATTTTCATATAAATTTTGTGCCCCTGGAAATAATACTCTTCTTAAAATTTAAAAATAGGTGAGCCCCTCTCTGATTTCATCCTGTCATGACAAAATGATACAGCTAGGAATGAAAAATAGCCAAAAAATGTGTGTCAACCTGTAAGTGGTTGGTGACTGCCACATCTTTCTCCCGTACAGCAGCTGGTGGGTTTGAACCTCCAACCTTCAGCAACTGAATGCTTTTCACCATGCCACAGGCTCCTCAGGGCAGTATTACTGACATAATGCAGTAACAAATTTTTGTAGTATCACTACATTGTACATGCCACTTCTCTGATCATTTCATTAGTGTCTATCTTTGGTTATCATTAGCCCTACAGGAGACCCGCCAATGATAGCTTTGATTTGAAAATAATATTCAAGATATGACAAGCCCACAAAATAAAAGCATGTAACAGAGATAACCTTCTATAGTCATCAACTCTGTGTGACTAATGTCAAGGTCTCAGAATGAGGCATCCTGGTTGGCTCAGGTCTCTTTGACTTGGTTATCCTGTCACTCTCCGAAGGACTCTGGTTCTCCAGTGCTTTGCCTTCTTGCACCACTTTTCTTCCCTCTTTGTCCAAGCTAATTATTTAGAATATCTAACTTTGTTCATGATGAAGAAATCCACATGAAAATACCTAACAGATTTACAGTTTGTACATGAAGTATTTTTTGGCATACTGATGATTACTGGATCCATCATGACATAGAATTCTTTCCAGAAAGTTTAAAAAAAAAAAAAAAAAACCATCATTTTAAAACTTCAAAATATCTCTAATAAAGAAAAATTACTCTAAATCAGGTAAAAGCTAATGCATAAAATAATTGAGATGCCAACTAAAAAAATGATGGGTATAACTTTTTGAAGCTATTCAGTTGGCATAACTTCTAAATGGGACAAATTATGACAGAACATTATTTTTAATCTTAAGATTACACTGAAAGTAAGAGTTTTATGTTACAAATAACTGCATTCACAATTGAAGCTCTGAATTTATAAGCATGTTCTTAAGATAACGGGCAATGATTATATTTAGCTACCTGCTAGAAGGTATAAAGTTATCACAGTTTCAGGACTCTGAAGATGTAATGCAAACAGGTTTTGTAGTATTTTCTAATTTAGGTGAACTCTTTGTAGTACATGTAGAAGTTACATTTTCTGGAAGACATGAAGTCAAAATTCACAGGGAGTTCAACCTTAGAGGTTTTCTCTTTACAGACAAAATGATGAGAAAATCTTAAATGAAACTGGCTAATTGGGAATTTGGCCTTCCAATTTTTTTTTTTTTTTTTTAAACCAGTAGCTGTCTTAATGCAAATACTCCTGATAATTGCCTCTACCCTCATTCTATCTGCCTGTTATGGAAACACCCCCCAAACCCATAATCAAGATACAAATGGTAAAGATCTTTAAGAATTGTGTCTCATAAGTAGTGAATTAATTAGCAAACACTTTCTACAAGGACGTGGACCCCCGCAAAATATACTTTGTATAGAATTAATTTGAGACGGCACTATTTATCCTAAGATAATTTCGGAAAACATGCAAGTTAGGCTCTGATTTACTAGATTCAAAATGGTTCATTTTATTTTTATTTTTCAAAAATGAGATGTAAGTTCATTTGTATCCTTCCAATTTTTTTTTAAAAAGTTACAATTCAAGTCATACCTATGTGTTAAAACCTAAAAGTAATAATTTTAGAATATAATTTCAGCATGGATTTCTCTCATTACAGGCCTATGGGCTTCCTCTATTCAGAACCTCTTTGAGTATTTATCTATAAGACTAGACAACATAAAATATGGAAATCCCTTAAAAAAATCAAATCCAAGATGTTTTGAAAAGTATACTGAAATATTTTTAACACATCACTTAATCTGTGAAAGACCTGATGCAGCTTAATATTTACGGAAAAAATCACATTAAATGGGCAGAAATATTGAGAAGTCATTATTCTGAAATTTAGGTTACAAAAATTTCTTTAACGAAAACAAATGATGTCATTTGTCATCATCTTAAATACTGGCAAGAAACAGTATTTTTGTCATTGGTCAAAAGCTGTAAGGCTGGATAAGCTAATGAACTCCATTTGTAGAAATGGTTAAAGTTTTCATAAGCCAGATCCCCAAAACATTTTACTAATTGACAACAATAAATTTGGTAAAGGCTCATTATAATCTGAATGCTCTTTGTAGTTCAACAGGATTGGAATACTCAACTGAGTCCTTAAACAAAAGCTTCGCATATTTTCTCTGCTCAGGCAGAATGACAACTTAAAAAAAAAAAAAGATAACACACATCCAACTTTATTCTAGGATATCTATTCTCTACAAAGCATATTTTCATAAAACAGGGGCTCTACAGTATTCAACAACAGAAACAGATGATCATATCTCATCCTAAAATAATTCCAACATGCATTATAAACAAAGTCACAATTTGAGGGGAATATATTTTTAGATACTTAACCATAATAAATAAATCACATTAAAGACTGAGGCACCATGGTTCAGAAGAGTCTATATTCCTTCATGGCTATATATATAAAGAAGCCAATTACCTGTTTCAAGTAACCTTTTGACTTACATGCTGCTCTTTTATTTGATACGGACTTAAATGAATACAAATCGGTCCTCTCTTGTTTTGGGCAATGGCTAAGCCGATATCACGTTTTTTTGGGGGGAATGCTGTTTTCCTTACAAATTCTTTGATTATTTCATAGAGGTAAACATACTTAAATTCTAAATACCTGAACTTTTCCAATAAATGCAGACCTACCTTGTATTTCCAAAATAAACTGCTAATTTTCATGAGACAATGTTTTCACAAAATGTAAGGCAAAACAGGTGTTAAATTATTTAATAGAACTCATAATTTAAATAATTAAAACTAATTTGTGTTTAAAGCTATTTGCAGATTTATTAGAGAAACAAATACAAATATGCATTTCTACAGAACTGTTTTTTTTTTCCCCCAAAATGAACTTAGAATTTGTTCCACATTTTTTTCTTGTTTATATATCTATGGTAACCCAAGTATTGGCTTCTGTACCACTTGTAATGAGACAATTGCCCTTCCATTGCAATTATAAAAAACTATTTAAAAAAAATTCAGCACATACACGTTAAATATTTTTCCTTAAAAAAATAATCTAATCAAAATATTGAATACTTTAAGATTTAAACAATATTTTATTT